>NC_091809.1:8750000-9375000 GCF_041296235.1 Equus asinus | reverse complement strand
CGCCTGTTTGGAAGAAGCAAGTCCGGCTGGGCCAGGGCAACCAAGTCAACAAGAAACCAACGGGACCACGTCAAATGCGGACGCTTCTGCCCAGTGAAGGAAACCATCGACTGAATGCAAAGATAGCACAACGACTGGGGAAGATGTTTGCAAACCACACATCGGACAAGGGGTGAAAAGCCCAAAGATGCAATCAACTCGCACGTCCCCACAAGAAAAAAAAAAACAACAAGCCAATGAAAACCTGGGCAGAAGATGGAAACAGAGATTTCTGCCAAGAAGATCGAAAGAGGGCCAACGGGTGCATGAACACTTGTTCACCGTCATGAAGTCTCAGGCCAATGCAAATGCAAACTGCAAGGGCACAGCAGCTCACTGTGGTCAGAATGGCTATAAGGAAGCAGACAGGAAGCCACAGGTGTCAGAGAGGAGGTGGAGAGAAGGGAAGCCTCCTGCACCGTTGGTGGGAGTGCAGACCGGTGCAGCCACTACGCCAAGCGGTGTGGAACTGCCTCAGAACTTTAAGAATCCATGTCCCATATGATCCAGCTATTCCTCTGCGGCGTGTTGATCCAAAGAACTCGGAAACACTCCTGCCTAAAGACATGTGCACCGCTGAGTTCACCACAGCGTCGCTCCCACTACCCAAGACTTGGAAGCCTCCCTGGAGCCCAGCAAGGGACGAGTGCAGAAGGAAGATGGGCTATAGCCACGCAATGGCATACCAGTCAGCCGGAACCAAGGATGCAATCCAGCCACTTGTGACCACCAGAATGGCTGTGAGGGTTTTAGGGAAGTGAAACAAGCCCCAGGGAGCAAGGCAAGTACCGTAGGACCTCACTTAAGAGGAGAAGGAAAAACAAGCGGTCAGGAACAGGTGGCACGGGACATTTGATTGGGGGTTCCCAGAGACAAAGCGGGGAGGTGTGAGAGGGTGAAACAGATGATGAGGCACAAGTGTGTGGTGAGGGCCTGCTATTAGGCTTACGCAGGGGAAGATGATGTAAGCTACACGGAAGTCTACATCGATGAGGATGCAAATCGGAAAGATATAGGATGTTCTAATGCAGGGTTGCGGCAATAAATTCACCTAAAAGCAAAAAAAATCCAAAATGGGGTCCAGAATGACGGCATAAATCTTTGGGGCTGAAAGAGATTAGAGAGGGTGAACTTCCAAGGCTGGAAAATCACCTCAAAATGCGTACTGATGCTACAGAAAGGTAGACCCTTCCAAATAGATGAAGAGGAATACTACCCACAGAACATGCTGCCTGCTAAACCCATGCACCAACGGAAAAGGTTACCGTCCAGGATGTTACTACCAATCACCTTCACGAATAATGCAAACAGGCCCACGTGTTCCCAAGCTCAGGCAAAAGGTTGGTCCAAACGTCCAATTCAGGGCCGGCCCTGTGGCGGAGCGGGTAAGTGCCCACGTTCCGCTTGGCCGGCCCAGGCCCCACTGTTTCACATCACGGGTGCAGATCACATTGGCAGTGTTAGGACATACAGATTTCATGGTACGGTGCGGACAGGGATCATAAACTAGGTAGCAATGGTGAGGTCACCTTATCAATACGCACCAGAAAAAGAACCGTGAGGCTTTTACAATCCATGAACGCATCTGGTACACTTCCCCAGAGGAAGAAGGAAGGAAAACATGGGACCTGCCAAGGTGGAATCGGCAGAGTGCTAGGAGATGGCACGATCACTGCGCATCAGAGGACTGCCCGGGCAACTTCAACTTGGGAGGGAGTCCAGGACTTTCTCTGGGGAACGTCCACCCCCTTGGCCATCTACATAAAATGTAAGAGGTAAAACCCAGGATAATCTTACAGGACAGAAACCAGTGTCTAGAGAGAATGTAGCAGGCCTTCCAAAGTTCGAGGAGCAAGACAGAAACCGACAAGAAATCGAGAAAAAGGAAAGCTATCCTACCAGGAAAGGGTGAGGAGTCGGACTGGCCTGAGATGGCTCTGAAACTCTGTGTGCACGCAGGTTGTCAGGACAACTTCGAATTTTGAGGTTGTTTATGACATCACGAGGATCCTGTCCGCCAAGATGGCCGCACGGTTACAGACCGAGGATTGGCCTAGGCTAGGCTATTACAGGGAGGGATACCCAGAAACAGCTTTGAGAAACAGAAAGCGGACACAGAAACTGGAAGACATAAAACAGACGCTGATTCGAGGGGTAAGAAAGGGATCCTTGGCAAGAAGCGAGAATAGAGGGACAAGCCCCGAGAGGAGAACGTTGTCATCTATTCAAGTCTATGGGGAGGCCATGCTGATTCAAGCTTGCAACTTGATTGGAAGCAAGAGGCCGGACTTGGGCCTTATCAGACCTACGTGGTCCTTCTGCCTTAAGCATCAGCCAAAGTCAAGAATGAGGGCTTGAGGACGTTGAAGAGAAGACTCGATGCCTCCTTTCCTAGGCCCCTGGCATTCTTTGCAGATCAGTCTCACTTTCCATAGCTCTGGCGTCACGGGGGCCCACCGGGTACATGCTAATGTGTCCCAAGAGATGTCTTGGAAGCCTTGAAGGAATGGAGCCCCGTCACGCTTGGGCTACGTCTCTTTGTTTGGAAGTGCTCTACAAGGGTGCTGAAAAGCACCCTTTTCCACAGGGCTTCGTTCCTTCGTGAAGGCTGCCCGCCCAGGCTAGTGTGCTCAGTTTGCCTCCATCGAAATTCTCTCCCCCTACCTCTTGCCGTAGAAGGATTATTGATTATGTGTTTTGACACCACATGTAAGGAAGTGGGCTGAAAATGAGAACATTACAATTCTGTTTCAAGAAAAATAAACAGGCCAGGGCTGAGGATGTAAGGCAAACAAATGGCACAGCCTATAGAAATAAAGTAAGCCCGTATCTAGACGGCACCTGGGGGAACGTCCCAGGATCAGGGGTGAAGTTCGAAACTTCCCAAATCCGGAAAGGAGACAGAAAAATATCTTTCCTGGAGAGAGGGATTCATCAGATTCGTCTAATTTGTCTTGGAAACATTGTGTCCGTGAAGGGGGATGCCAGGACCACCTCGAGTTTGGAGTTTGTGACCTCAGGATGGCAAACCAACCCAGATGACGACGTGTTCCCAGTGCTTAGTTTGACCCAGGCTAGGACAGCAAAGACTCCTTCAAGTGACCGGTGCAAATTCAAAGACAACAACCAAGAGTCACGAAAGCACTCACACCTCGGCCTAGAGAACATACGGTGATTCCAGAAATGCAAAATGAATCACTTGGAATGAAGGGGAACGGACTGATAAGCATGTCTAAGGGGGATAGCTGAGAAATACCATGACGATTCTCCTATGGAAAAGAGACAAAGGTCCCAGAAAATGGAAGGCGAACAGAAATCACCCCTGGATAATCCACAATGAAAGATGATGTCCGTCTTTAGACAGACTCTGCTGGAACGTTTGAAAGGCAGAGAAATTCACAAGCCAAAAGACGGCAGCGAAGGTCAAGGCTGGGCTAAGTGGGAAGGGTGAGTTTTGAGACTGCTCCGAGCGGGCCAGGAAACCGTGTGTCCGTGGAGCTTGCCGGGACAGCAGAGACACGATTATGACCAATCCTCTGACATCGCAGTGGACCCGAAAAACAACCTGGCCTCATCTACACAGTGCCAGAGTTGGGCTCAAGTAGCATATTCAAGTCCCATTGCCCTCAACTGCAGGTTGCCAACGGAACATGAAAGGGGCCGGCCGGTGGTGCAGCGGTGAGGTCCGCACCTTCTGGGTCGGTGGCCCGGGGTGGGCCGGGTGGACCCTCGGGTGGGCCTGCTCACCACTGCTTCAGGCATTCTGGGGCAGGCGTCCGAGGTAGTGTAGAGGCAGATGGGAAGGGACGTTAGCCAGGGCCAGACTTCCACAGCAAATACAGGAGCATTGCCAGCAGATGTGAGCTCAGCGATGCACTTCTGCCAGAGCAAAACCGATTCAAAGTTGCAAAGCATAGAGAAACTGAAGCTGAAAAGAAAAAGTGAACAACTGCATGCCAGTGAGAAGGATGAGATCTCTATGAAGAAACTTAGCAAAACAGGTGAAAGCCATGGCAATGGAAAACTAACAAACGTTGGGGGAAAGAAATTCAAGAAGACACAAGGAGAAAGAAGGAGATTCCAGGATCTAGGAGTGGAAGCAGCAACACACTGGAAACGTCCCTACCGGAGCAAGGAATCTCTGGATTCCATGCAATCCCAGTCAAAGTTGCAGCAATGTTTCCCACAGAGACAGAAGAGGGCATCCTAAAGCTTCTAGCCAGCAACAAGAGACCCTGACTAGGCAAAGGAATCCTCAGGAAAACGAAAAAAGCAGGACGTGGCACACTTTCCGATTTCAACATATAGGACGAAGCACTAGGTACCGAGACGGCACAGTCTGGGCCCCAAAACAGGCACACAGACCCATGCAACAGAATCGAGAACCCAGAGCCCAACTCAAACGTACATGGACAGCCCATTTTCGACCAGGGAGCCAAGAGGAGACAGCGGAGAAAGGAGAGTCTCTACCATAAACGGTGCTGGGAAGCCTGCACAGCCACCTGGAACACAACGACAGTACACCATGATGTTACACCTGGCACACACACCACCTGAAATGGATCAAAGCCTTGAATGGCAGACTTGAAACCGTGAACCTTGTAGCAGAAGACCTAGGCAGAGTGCTCTTTGCCATCGGTCTGAGCCGCCTGTTTTGGAAGAAGCAAGTCCGGCTGGGCCAGGGCAACCAAGTCAACAAGAAACCAACGGGACCACGTCAAATGCGGACGCTTCTGCCCAGTGAAGGAAACCATCGACTGAATGCAAAGATAGCACAACGACTGGGGGAGGATGTTTGCAAACCACACATCGGACAAGGGGTGAAAAGCCCAAAGATGCAATCAACTCGCACGTCCCCACAAGAAAAAAAAAACAACAAGCCAATGAAAACCTGGGCAGAAGATGGAAACAGAGATTTCTGCCAAGAAGATCGAAAGAGGGCCAACGGGTGCATGAACACTTGTTCACCGTCATGAAGTCTCAGGCCAATGCAAATGCAAACTGCAAGGGCACAGCAGCTCACTGTGGTCAGAATGGCTATAAGGAAGCAGACAGGAAGCCACAGGTGTCAGAGAGGAGGTGGAGAGAAGGGAAGCCTCCTGCACCGTTGGTGGGAGTGCAGACCGGTGCAGCCACTACGCCAAGCGGTGTGGAACTGCCTCAGAACTTTAAGAATCCATGTCCCATATGATCCAGCTATTCCTCTGCGGCGTGTTGATCCAAAGAACTCGGAAACACTCCTGCCTAAAGACATGTGCACCGCTGAGTTCACCACAGCGTCGCTCCCACTACCCAAGACTTGGAAGCCTCCCTGGAGCCCAGCAAGGGACGAGTGCAGAAGGAAGATGGGCTATAGCCACGCAATGGCATACCAGTCAGCCGGAACCAAGGATGCAATCCAGCCACTTGTGACCACCAGAATGGCTGTGAGGGTTTTAGGGAAGTGAAACAAGCCCCAGGGAGCAAGGCAAGTACCGTAGGACCTCACTTAAGAGGAGAAGGAAAAACAAGCGGTCAGGAACAGGTGGCACGGGACATTTGATTGGGGGTTCCCAGAGACAAAGCGGGGAGGTGTGAGAGGGTGAAACAGATGATGAGGCACAAGTGTGTGGTGAGGGCCTGCTATTAGGCTTACGCAGGGGAAGATGATGTAAGCTACACGGAAGTCTACATCGATGAGGATGCAAATCGGAAAGATATAGGATGTTCTAATGCAGGGTTGCGGCAATAAATTCACCTAAAAGCAAAAAAAATCCAAAATGGGGTCCAGAATGACGGCATAAATCTTTGGGGCTGAAAGAGATTAGAGAGGGTGAACTTCCAAGGCTGGAAAATCACCTCAAAATGCGTACTGATGCTACAGAAAGGTAGACCCTTCCAAATAGATGAAGAGGAATACTACCCACAGAACATGCTGCCTGCTAAACCCATGCACCAACGGAAAAGGTTACCGTCCAGGATGTTACTACCAATCACCTTCACGAATAATGCAAACAGGCCCACGTGTTCCCAAGCTCAGGCAAAAGGTTGGTCCAAACGTCCAATTCAGGGCCGGCCCTGTGGCGGAGCGGGTAAGTGCCCACGTTCCGCTTGGCCGGCCCAGGCCCCACTGTTTCACATCACGGGTGCAGATCACATTGGCAGTGTTAGGACATACAGATTTCATGGTACGGTGCGGACAGGGATCATAAACTAAGTAGCAATGGTGAGGTCACCTTATCAATACGCACCAGAAAAAGAACCGTGAGGCTTTTACAATCCATGAACGCATCTGGTACACTTCCCCAGAGGAAGAAGGAAGGAAAACATGGGACCTGCCAAGGTGGAATCGGCAGAGTGCTAGGAGATGGCACGATCACTGCGCATCAGAGGACTGCCCGGGCAACTTCAACTTGGGAGGGAGTCCAGGACTTTCTCTGGGGAACGTCCACCCACTTGGCCATCTACATAAAATGTAAGAGGTAAAACCCAGGATAATCTTACAGGACAGAAACCAGTGTCTAGAGAGAATGTAGCAGGCCTTCCAAAGTTCGAGGAGCAAGACAGAAACCGACAAGAAATCGAGAAAAAGGAAAGCTATCCTACCAGGAAAGGGTGAGGAGTCGGACTGGCCTGAGATGGCTCTGAAACTCTGTGTGCACGCAGGTTGTCAGGACAACTTCGAATTTTGAGGTTGTTTATGACATCACGAGGATCCTGTCCGCCAAGATGGCCGCACGGTTACAGACCGAGGATTGGCCTAGGCTAGGCTATTACAGGGAGGGATACCCAGAAACAGCTTTGAGAAACAGAAAGCGGACACAGAAACTGGAAGACATAAAACAGACGCTGATTCGAGGGGTAAGAAAGGGATCCTTGGCAAGAAGCGAGAATAGAGGGACAAGCCCCGAGAGGAGAACGTTGTCATCTATTCAAGTCTATGGGGAGGCCATGCTGATTCAAGCTTGCAACTTGATTGGAAGCAAGAGGCCGGACTTGGGCCTTATCAGACCTACGTGGTCCTTCTGCCTTAAGCATAAGCCAAAGTCAAGAATGAGGGCTTGAGGACGTTGAAGAGAAGACTCGATGCCTCCTTTCCTAGGCCCCTGGCATTCTTTGCAGATCAGTCTCACTTTCCATAGCTCTGGCGTCACGGGGGCCCACCGGGTACATGCTAATGTGTCCCAAGAGATGTCTTGGAAGCCTTGAAGGAATGGAGCCCCGTCACGCTTGGGCTACGTCTCTTTGTTTGGAAGTGCTCTACAAGGGTGCTGAAAAGCACCCTTTTCCACAGGGCTTCGTTCCTTCGTGAAGGCTGCCCGCCCAGGCTAGTGTGCTCAGTTTGCCTCCATCGAAATTCTCTCCCCCTACCTCTTGCCGTAGAAGGATTATTGATTATGTGTTTTGACACCACATGTAAGGAAGTGGGCTGAAAATGAGAACATTACAATTCTGTTTCAAGAAAAATAAACAGGCCAGGGCTGAGGATGTAAGGCAAACAAATGGCACAGCCTATAGAAATAAAGTAAGCCCGTATCTAGACGGCACCTGGGGGAACGTCCCAGGATCAGGGGTGAAGTTCGAAACTTCCCAAATCCGGAAAGGAGACAGAAAAATATCTTTCCTGGAGAGAGGGATTCATCAGATTCGTCTAATTTGTCTTGGAAACATTGTGTCCGTGAAGGGGGATGCCAGGACCACCTCGAGTTTGGAGTTTGTGACCTCAGGATGGCAAACCAACCCAGATGACCACGTGTTCCCAGTGCTTAGTTTGACCCAGGCTAGGACAGCAAAGACTCCTTCAAGTGACCGGTGCAAATTCAAAGACAACAACCAAGAGTCACGAAAGCACTCACACCTCGGCCTAGAGAACATACGGTGATTCCAGAAATGCAAAATGAATCACTTGGAATGAAGGGGAACGGACTGATAAGCATGTCTAAGGGGGATAGCTGAGAAATACCATGACGATTCTCCTATGGAAAAGAGACAAAGGTCCCAGAAAATGGAAGGCGAACAGAAATCACCCCTGGATAATCCACAATGAAAGATGATGTCCGTCTTTAGACAGACTCTGCTGGAACGTTTGAAAGGCAGAGAAATTCACAAGCCAAAAGACGGCAGCGAAGGTCAAGGCTGGGCTAAGTGGGAAGGGTGAGTTTTGAGACTGCTCCGAGCGGGCCAGGAAACCGTGTGTCCGTGGAGCTTGCCGGGACAGCAGAGACACGATTATGACCAATCCTCTGACATCGCAGTGGACCCGAAAAACAACCTGGCCTCATCTACACAGTGCCAGAGTTGGGCTCAAGTAGCATATTCAAGTCCCATTGCCCTCAACTGCAGGTTGCCAACGGAACATGAAAGGGGCCGGCCGGTGGTGCAGCGGTGAGGTCCGCACCTTCTGGGTCGGTGGCCCGGGGTGGGCCGGGTGGACCCTCGGGTGGGCCTGCTCACCACTGCTTCAGGCATTCTGGGGCAGGCGTCCGAGGTAGTGTAGAGGCAGATGGGAAGGGACGTTAGCCAGGGCCAGACTTCCACAGCAAATACAGGAGCATTGCCAGCAGATGTGAGCTCAGCGATGCACTTCTGCCAGAGCAAAACCGATTCAAAGTTGCAAAGCATAGAGAAACTGAAGCTGAAAAGAAAAAGTGAACAACTGCATGCCAGTGAGAAGGATGAGATCTCTATGAAGAAACTTAGCAAAACAGGTGAAAGCCATGGCAATGGAAAACTAACAAACGTTGGGGGAAAGAAATTCAAGAAGACACAAGGAGAAAGAAGGAGATTCCAGGATCTAGGAGTGGAAGCAGCAACACACTGGAAACGTCCCTACCGGAGCAAGGAATCTCTGGATTCCATGCAATCCCAGTCAAAGTTGCAGCAATGTTTCCCACAGAGACAGAAGAGGGCATCCTAAAGCTTCTAGCCAGCAACAAGAGACCCTGACTAGGCAAAGGAATCCTCAGGAAAACGAAAAAAGCAGGACGTGGCACACTTTCCGATTTCAACATATAGGACGAAGCACTAGGTACCGAGACGGCACAGTCTGGGCCCCAAAACAGGCACACAGACCCATGCAACAGAATCGAGAACCCAGAGCCCAACTCAAACGTACATGGACAGCCCATTTTCGACCAGGGAGCCAAGAGGAGACAGCGGAGAAAGGAGAGTCTCTACCATAAACGGTGCTGGGAAGCCTGCACAGCCACCTGGAACACAACGACAGTACACCATGATGTTACACCTGGCACACACACCACCTGAAATGGATCAAAGCCTTGAATGGCAGACTTGAAACCGTGAACCTTGTAGCAGAAGACCTAGGCAGAGTGCTCTTTGCCATCGGTCTGAGCCGCCTGTTTGGAAGAAGCAAGTCCGGCTGGGCCAGGGCAACCAAGTCAACAAGAAACCAACGGGACCACGTCAAATGCGGACGCTTCTGCCCAGTGAAGGAAACCATCGACTGAATGCAAAGATAGCACAACGACTGGGGGAGGATGTTTGCAAACCACACATCGGACAAGGGGTGAAAAGCCCAAAGATGCAATCAACTCGCACGTCCCCACAAGAAAAAAAAAAACAACAAGCCAATGAAAACCTGGGCAGAAGATGGAAACAGAGATTTCTGCCAAGAAGATCGAAAGAGGGCCAACGGGTGCATGAACACTTGTTCACCGTCATGAAGTCTCAGGCCAATGCAAATGCAAACTGCAAGGGCACAGCAGCTCACTGTGGTCAGAATGGCTATAAGGAAGCAGACAGGAAGCCACAGGTGTCAGAGAGGAGGTGGAGAGAAGGGAAGCCTCCTGCACCGTTGGTGGGAGTGCAGACCGGTGCAGCCACTACGCCAAGCGGTGTGGAACTGCCTCAGAACTTTAAGAATCCATGTCCCATATGATCCAGCTATTCCTCTGCGGCGTGTTGATCCAAAGAACTCGGAAACACTCCTGCCTAAAGACATGTGCACCGCTGAGTTCACCACAGCGTCGCTCCCACTACCCAAGACTTGGAAGCCTCCCTGGAGCCCAGCAAGGGACGAGTGCAGAAGGAAGATGGGCTATAGCCACGCAATGGCATACCAGTCAGCCGGAACCAAGGATGCAATCCAGCCACTTGTGACCACCAGAATGGCTGTGAGGGTTTTAGGGAAGTGAAACAAGCCCCAGGGAGCAAGGCAAGTACCGTAGGACCTCACTTAAGAGGAGAAGGAAAAACAAGCGGTCAGGAACAGGTGGCACGGGACATTTGATTGGGGGTTCCCAGAGACAAAGCGGGGAGGTGTGAGAGGGTGAAACAGATGATGAGGCACAAGTGTGTGGTGAGGGCCTGCTATTAGGCTTACGCAGGGGAAGATGATGTAAGCTACACGGAAGTCTACATCGATGAGGATGCAAATCGGAAAGATATAGGATGTTCTAATGCAGGGTTGCGGCAATAAATTCACCTAAAAGCAAAAAAAATCCAAAATGGGGTCCAGAATGACGGCATAAATCTTTGGGGCTGAAAGAGATTAGAGAGGGTGAACTTCCAAGGCTGGAAAATCACCTCAAAATGCGTACTGATGCTACAGAAAGGTAGACCCTTCCAAATAGATGAAGAGGAATACTACCCACAGAACATGCTGCCTGCTAAACCCATGCACCAACGGAAAAGGTTACCGTCCAGGATGTTACTACCAATCACCTTCACGAATAATGCAAACAGGCCCACGTGTTCCCAAGCTCAGGCAAAAGGTTGGTCCAAACGTCCAATTCAGGGCCGGCCCTGTGGCGGAGCGGGTAAGTGCCCACGTTCCGCTTGGCCGGCCCAGGCCCCACTGTTTCACATCACGGGTGCAGATCACATTGGCAGTGTTAGGACATACAGATTTCATGGTACGGTGCGGACAGGGATCATAAACTAGGTAGCAATGGTGAGGTCACCTTATCAATACGCACCAGAAAAAGAACCGTGAGGCTTTTACAATCCATGAACGCATCTGGTACACTTCCCCAGAGGAAGAAGGAAGGAAAACATGGGACCTGCCAAGGTGGAATCGGCAGAGTGCTAGGAGATGGCACGATCACTGCGCATCAGAGGACTGCCCGGGCAACTTCAACTTGGGAGGGAGTCCAGGACTTTCTCTGGGGAACGTCCACCCCCTTGGCCATCTACATAAAATGTAAGAGGTAAAACCCAGGATAATCTTACAGGACAGAAACCAGTGTCTAGAGAGAATGTAGCAGGCCTTCCAAAGTTCGAGGAGCAAGACAGAAACCGACAAGAAATCGAGAAAAAGGAAAGCTATCCTACCAGGAAAGGGTGAGGAGTCGGACTGGCCTGAGATGGCTCTGAAACTCTGTGTGCACGCAGGTTGTCAGGACAACTTCGAATTTTGAGGTTGTTTATGACATCACGAGGATCCTGTCCGCCAAGATGGCCGCACGGTTACAGACCGAGGATTGGCCTAGGCTAGGCTATTACAGGGAGGGATACCCAGAAACAGCTTTGAGAAACAGAAAGCGGACACAGAAACTGGAAGACATAAAACAGACGCTGATTCGAGGGGTAAGAAAGGGATCCTTGGCAAGAAGCGAGAATAGAGGGACAAGCCCCGAGAGGAGAACGTTGTCATCTATTCAAGTCTATGGGGAGGCCATGCTGATTCAAGCTTGCAACTTGATTGGAAGCAAGAGGCCGGACTTGGGCCTTATCAGACCTACGTGGTCCTTCTGCCTTAAGCATCAGCCAAAGTCAAGAATGAGGGCTTGAGGACGTTGAAGAGAAGACTCGATGCCTCCTTTCCTAGGCCCCTGGCATTCTTTGCAGATCAGTCTCACTTTCCATAGCTCTGGCGTCACGGGGGCCCACCGGGTACATGCTAATGTGTCCCAAGAGATGTCTTGGAAGCCTTGAAGGAATGGAGCCCCGTCACGCTTGGGCTACGTCTCTTTGTTTGGAAGTGCTCTACAAGGGTGCTGAAAAGCACCCTTTTCCACAGGGCTTCGTTCCTTCGTGAAGGCTGCCCGCCCAGGCTAGTGTGCTCAGTTTGCCTCCATCGAAATTCTCTCCCCCTACCTCTTGCCGTAGAAGGATTATTGATTATGTGTTTTGACACCACATGTAAGGAAGTGGGCTGAAAATGAGAACATTACAATTCTGTTTCAAGAAAAATAAACAGGCCAGGGCTGAGGATGTAAGGCAAACAAATGGCACAGCCTATAGAAATAAAGTAAGCCCGTATCTAGACGGCACCTGGGGGAACGTCCCAGGATCAGGGGTGAAGTTCGAAACTTCCCAAATCCGGAAAGGAGACAGAAAAATATCTTTCCTGGAGAGAGGGATTCATCAGATTCGTCTAATTTGTCTTGGAAACATTGTGTCCGTGAAGGGGGATGCCAGGACCACCTCGAGTTTGGAGTTTGTGACCTCAGGATGGCAAACCAACCCAGATGACGACGTGTTCCCAGTGCTTAGTTTGACCCAGGCTAGGACAGCAAAGACTCCTTCAAGTGACCGGTGCAAATTCAAAGACAACAACCAAGAGTCACGAAAGCACTCACACCTCGGCCTAGAGAACATACGGTGATTCCAGAAATGCAAAATGAATCACTTGGAATGAAGGGGAACGGACTGATAAGCATGTCTAAGGGGGATAGCTGAGAAATACCATGACGATTCTCCTATGGAAAAGAGACAAAGGTCCCAGAAAATGGAAGGCGAACAGAAATCACCCCTGGATAATCCACAATGAAAGATGATGTCCGTCTTTAGACAGACTCTGCTGGAACGTTTGAAAGGCAGAGAAATTCACAAGCCAAAAGACGGCAGCGAAGGTCAAGGCTGGGCTAAGTGGGAAGGGTGAGTTTTGAGACTGCTCCGAGCGGGCCAGGAAACCGTGTGTCCGTGGAGCTTGCCGGGACAGCAGAGACACGATTATGACCAATCCTCTGACATCGCAGTGGACCCGAAAAACAACCTGGCCTCATCTACACAGTGCCAGAGTTGGGCTCAAGTAGCATATTCAAGTCCCATTGCCCTCAACTGCAGGTTGCCAACGGAACATGAAAGGGGCCGGCCGGTGGTGCAGCGGTGAGGTCCGCACCTTCTGGGTCGGTGGCCCGGGGTGGGCCGGGTGGACCCTCGGGTGGGCCTGCTCACCACTGCTTCAGGCATTCTGGGGCAGGCGTCCGAGGTAGTGTAGAGGCAGATGGGAAGGGACGTTAGCCAGGGCCAGACTTCCACAGCAAATACAGGAGCATTGCCAGCAGATGTGAGCTCAGCGATGCACTTCTGCCAGAGCAAAACCGATTCAAAGTTGCAAAGCATAGAGAAACTGAAGCTGAAAAGAAAAAGTGAACAACTGCATGCCAGTGAGAAGGATGAGATCTCTATGAAGAAACTTAGCAAAACAGGTGAAAGCCATGGCAATGGAAAACTAACAAACGTTGGGGGAAAGAAATTCAAGAAGACACAAGGAGAAAGAAGGAGATTCCAGGATCTAGGAGTGGAAGCAGCAACACACTGGAAACGTCCCTACCGGAGCAAGGAATCTCTGGATTCCATGCAATCCCAGTCAAAGTTGCAGCAATGTTTCCCACAGAGACAGAAGAGGGCATCCTAAAGCTTCTAGCCAGCAACAAGAGACCCTGACTAGGCAAAGGAATCCTCAGGAAAACGAAAAAAGCAGGACGTGGCACACTTTCCGATTTCAACATATAGGACGAAGCACTAGGTACCGAGACGGCACAGTCTGGGCCCCAAAACAGGCACACAGACCCATGCAACAGAATCGAGAACCCAGAGCCCAACTCAAACGTACATGGACAGCCCATTTTCGACCAGGGAGCCAAGAGGAGACAGCGGAGAAAGGAGAGTCTCTACCATAAACGGTGCTGGGAAGCCTGCACAGCCACCTGGAACACAACGACAGTACACCATGATGTTACACCTGGCACACACACCACCTGAAATGGATCAAAGCCTTGAATGGCAGACTTGAAACCGTGAACCTTGTAGCAGAAGACCTAGGCAGAGTGCTCTTTGCCATCGGTCTGAGCCGCCTGTTTTGGAAGAAGCAAGTCCGGCTGGGCCAGGGCAACCAAGTCAACAAGAAACCAACGGGACCACGTCAAATGCGGACGCTTCTGCCCAGTGAAGGAAACCATCGACTGAATGCAAAGATAGCACAACGACTGGGGGAGGATGTTTGCAAACCACACATCGGACAAGGGGTGAAAAGCCCAAAGATGCAATCAACTCGCACGTCCCCACAAGAAAAAAAAAACAACAAGCCAATGAAAACCTGGGCAGAAGATGGAAACAGAGATTTCTGCCAAGAAGATCGAAAGAGGGCCAACGGGTGCATGAACACTTGTTCACCGTCATGAAGTCTCAGGCCAATGCAAATGCAAACTGCAAGGGCACAGCAGCTCACTGTGGTCAGAATGGCTATAAGGAAGCAGACAGGAAGCCACAGGTGTCAGAGAGGAGGTGGAGAGAAGGGAAGCCTCCTGCACCGTTGGTGGGAGTGCAGACCGGTGCAGCCACTACGCCAAGCGGTGTGGAACTGCCTCAGAACTTTAAGAATCCATGTCCCATATGATCCAGCTATTCCTCTGCGGCGTGTTGATCCAAAGAACTCGGAAACACTCCTGCCTAAAGACATGTGCACCGCTGAGTTCACCACAGCGTCGCTCCCACTACCCAAGACTTGGAAGCCTCCCTGGAGCCCAGCAAGGGACGAGTGCAGAAGGAAGATGGGCTATAGCCACGCAATGGCATACCAGTCAGCCGGAACCAAGGATGCAATCCAGCCACTTGTGACCACCAGAATGGCTGTGAGGGTTTTAGGGAAGTGAAACAAGCCCCAGGGAGCAAGGCAAGTACCGTAGGACCTCACTTAAGAGGAGAAGGAAAAACAAGCGGTCAGGAACAGGTGGCACGGGACATTTGATTGGGGGTTCCCAGAGACAAAGCGGGGAGGTGTGAGAGGGTGAAACAGATGATGAGGCACAAGTGTGTGGTGAGGGCCTGCTATTAGGCTTACGCAGGGGAAGATGATGTAAGCTACACGGAAGTCTACATCGATGAGGATGCAAATCGGAAAGATATAGGATGTTCTAATGCAGGGTTGCGGCAATAAATTCACCTAAAAGCAAAAAAAATCCAAAATGGGGTCCAGAATGACGGCATAAATCTTTGGGGCTGAAAGAGATTAGAGAGGGTGAACTTCCAAGGCTGGAAAATCACCTCAAAATGCGTACTGATGCTACAGAAAGGTAGACCCTTCCAAATAGATGAAGAGGAATACTACCCACAGAACATGCTGCCTGCTAAACCCATGCACCAACGGAAAAGGTTACCGTCCAGGATGTTACTACCAATCACCTTCACGAATAATGCAAACAGGCCCACGTGTTCCCAAGCTCAGGCAAAAGGTTGGTCCAAACGTCCAATTCAGGGCCGGCCCTGTGGCGGAGCGGGTAAGTGCCCACGTTCCGCTTGGCCGGCCCAGGCCCCACTGTTTCACATCACGGGTGCAGATCACATTGGCAGTGTTAGGACATACAGATTTCATGGTACGGTGCGGACAGGGATCATAAACTAAGTAGCAATGGTGAGGTCACCTTATCAATACGCACCAGAAAAAGAACCGTGAGGCTTTTACAATCCATGAACGCATCTGGTACACTTCCCCAGAGGAAGAAGGAAGGAAAACATGGGACCTGCCAAGGTGGAATCGGCAGAGTGCTAGGAGATGGCACGATCACTGCGCATCAGAGGACTGCCCGGGCAACTTCAACTTGGGAGGGAGTCCAGGACTTTCTCTGGGGAACGTCCACCCACTTGGCCATCTACATAAAATGTAAGAGGTAAAACCCAGGATAATCTTACAGGACAGAAACCAGTGTCTAGAGAGAATGTAGCAGGCCTTCCAAAGTTCGAGGAGCAAGACAGAAACCGACAAGAAATCGAGAAAAAGGAAAGCTATCCTACCAGGAAAGGGTGAGGAGTCGGACTGGCCTGAGATGGCTCTGAAACTCTGT
Organism: Equus asinus; assembly: GCF_041296235.1. NCBI lineage: Eukaryota > Metazoa > Chordata > Mammalia > Perissodactyla > Equidae > Equus > Equus asinus. The sequence continues at coordinate 9,358,954 of NC_091809.1, read as the reverse complement.
GTGCACGCAGGTTGTCAGGACAACTTCGAATTTTGAGGTTGTTTATGACATCACGAGGATCCTGTCCGCCAAGATGGCCGCACGGTTACAGACCGAGGATTGGCCTAGGCTAGGCTATTACAGGGAGGGATACCCAGAAACAGCTTTGAGAAACAGAAAGCGGACACAGAAACTGGAAGACATAAAACAGACGCTGATTCGAGGGGTAAGAAAGGGATCCTTGGCAAGAAGCGAGAATAGAGGGACAAGCCCCGAGAGGAGAACGTTGTCATCTATTCAAGTCTATGGGGAGGCCATGCTGATTCAAGCTTGCAACTTGATTGGAAGCAAGAGGCCGGACTTGGGCCTTATCAGACCTACGTGGTCCTTCTGCCTTAAGCATAAGCCAAAGTCAAGAATGAGGGCTTGAGGACGTTGAAGAGAAGACTCGATGCCTCCTTTCCTAGGCCCCTGGCATTCTTTGCAGATCAGTCTCACTTTCCATAGCTCTGGCGTCACGGGGGCCCACCGGGTACATGCTAATGTGTCCCAAGAGATGTCTTGGAAGCCTTGAAGGAATGGAGCCCCGTCACGCTTGGGCTACGTCTCTTTGTTTGGAAGTGCTCTACAAGGGTGCTGAAAAGCACCCTTTTCCACAGGGCTTCGTTCCTTCGTGAAGGCTGCCCGCCCAGGCTAGTGTGCTCAGTTTGCCTCCATCGAAATTCTCTCCCCCTACCTCTTGCCGTAGAAGGATTATTGATTATGTGTTTTGACACCACATGTAAGGAAGTGGGCTGAAAATGAGAACATTACAATTCTGTTTCAAGAAAAATAAACAGGCCAGGGCTGAGGATGTAAGGCAAACAAATGGCACAGCCTATAGAAATAAAGTAAGCCCGTATCTAGACGGCACCTGGGGGAACGTCCCAGGATCAGGGGTGAAGTTCGAAACTTCCCAAATCCGGAAAGGAGACAGAAAAATATCTTTCCTGGAGAGAGGGATTCATCAGATTCGTCTAATTTGTCTTGGAAACATTGTGTCCGTGAAGGGGGATGCCAGGACCACCTCGAGTTTGGAGTTTGTGACCTCAGGATGGCAAACCAACCCAGATGACCACGTGTTCCCAGTGCTTAGTTTGACCCAGGCTAGGACAGCAAAGACTCCTTCAAGTGACCGGTGCAAATTCAAAGACAACAACCAAGAGTCACGAAAGCACTCACACCTCGGCCTAGAGAACATACGGTGATTCCAGAAATGCAAAATGAATCACTTGGAATGAAGGGGAACGGACTGATAAGCATGTCTAAGGGGGATAGCTGAGAAATACCATGACGATTCTCCTATGGAAAAGAGACAAAGGTCCCAGAAAATGGAAGGCGAACAGAAATCACCCCTGGATAATCCACAATGAAAGATGATGTCCGTCTTTAGACAGACTCTGCTGGAACGTTTGAAAGGCAGAGAAATTCACAAGCCAAAAGACGGCAGCGAAGGTCAAGGCTGGGCTAAGTGGGAAGGGTGAGTTTTGAGACTGCTCCGAGCGGGCCAGGAAACCGTGTGTCCGTGGAGCTTGCCGGGACAGCAGAGACACGATTATGACCAATCCTCTGACATCGCAGTGGACCCGAAAAACAACCTGGCCTCATCTACACAGTGCCAGAGTTGGGCTCAAGTAGCATATTCAAGTCCCATTGCCCTCAACTGCAGGTTGCCAACGGAACATGAAAGGGGCCGGCCGGTGGTGCAGCGGTGAGGTCCGCACCTTCTGGGTCGGTGGCCCGGGGTGGGCCGGGTGGACCCTCGGGTGGGCCTGCTCACCACTGCTTCAGGCATTCTGGGGCAGGCGTCCGAGGTAGTGTAGAGGCAGATGGGAAGGGACGTTAGCCAGGGCCAGACTTCCACAGCAAATACAGGAGCATTGCCAGCAGATGTGAGCTCAGCGATGCACTTCTGCCAGAGCAAAACCGATTCAAAGTTGCAAAGCATAGAGAAACTGAAGCTGAAAAGAAAAAGTGAACAACTGCATGCCAGTGAGAAGGATGAGATCTCTATGAAGAAACTTAGCAAAACAGGTGAAAGCCATGGCAATGGAAAACTAACAAACGTTGGGGGAAAGAAATTCAAGAAGACACAAGGAGAAAGAAGGAGATTCCAGGATCTAGGAGTGGAAGCAGCAACACACTGGAAACGTCCCTACCGGAGCAAGGAATCTCTGGATTCCATGCAATCCCAGTCAAAGTTGCAGCAATGTTTCCCACAGAGACAGAAGAGGGCATCCTAAAGCTTCTAGCCAGCAACAAGAGACCCTGACTAGGCAAAGGAATCCTCAGGAAAACGAAAAAAGCAGGACGTGGCACACTTTCCGATTTCAACATATAGGACGAAGCACTAGGTACCGAGACGGCACAGTCTGGGCCCCAAAACAGGCACACAGACCCATGCAACAGAATCGAGAACCCAGAGCCCAACTCAAACGTACATGGACAGCCCATTTTCGACCAGGGAGCCAAGAGGAGACAGCGGAGAAAGGAGAGTCTCTACCATAAACGGTGCTGGGAAGCCTGCACAGCCACCTGGAACACAACGACAGTACACCATGATGTTACACCTGGCACACACACCACCTGAAATGGATCAAAGCCTTGAATGGCAGACTTGAAACCGTGAACCTTGTAGCAGAAGACCTAGGCAGAGTGCTCTTTGCCATCGGTCTGAGCCGCCTGTTTGGAAGAAGCAAGTCCGGCTGGGCCAGGGCAACCAAGTCAACAAGAAACCAACGGGACCACGTCAAATGCGGACGCTTCTGCCCAGTGAAGGAAACCATCGACTGAATGCAAAGATAGCACAACGACTGGGGGAGGATGTTTGCAAACCACACATCGGACAAGGGGTGAAAAGCCCAAAGATGCAATCAACTCGCACGTCCCCACAAGAAAAAAAAAAACAACAAGCCAATGAAAACCTGGGCAGAAGATGGAAACAGAGATTTCTGCCAAGAAGATCGAAAGAGGGCCAACGGGTGCATGAACACTTGTTCACCGTCATGAAGTCTCAGGCCAATGCAAATGCAAACTGCAAGGGCACAGCAGCTCACTGTGGTCAGAATGGCTATAAGGAAGCAGACAGGAAGCCACAGGTGTCAGAGAGGAGGTGGAGAGAAGGGAAGCCTCCTGCACCGTTGGTGGGAGTGCAGACCGGTGCAGCCACTACGCCAAGCGGTGTGGAACTGCCTCAGAACTTTAAGAATCCATGTCCCATATGATCCAGCTATTCCTCTGCGGCGTGTTGATCCAAAGAACTCGGAAACACTCCTGCCTAAAGACATGTGCACCGCTGAGTTCACCACAGCGTCGCTCCCACTACCCAAGACTTGGAAGCCTCCCTGGAGCCCAGCAAGGGACGAGTGCAGAAGGAAGATGGGCTATAGCCACGCAATGGCATACCAGTCAGCCGGAACCAAGGATGCAATCCAGCCACTTGTGACCACCAGAATGGCTGTGAGGGTTTTAGGGAAGTGAAACAAGCCCCAGGGAGCAAGGCAAGTACCGTAGGACCTCACTTAAGAGGAGAAGGAAAAACAAGCGGTCAGGAACAGGTGGCACGGGACATTTGATTGGGGGTTCCCAGAGACAAAGCGGGGAGGTGTGAGAGGGTGAAACAGATGATGAGGCACAAGTGTGTGGTGAGGGCCTGCTATTAGGCTTACGCAGGGGAAGATGATGTAAGCTACACGGAAGTCTACATCGATGAGGATGCAAATCGGAAAGATATAGGATGTTCTAATGCAGGGTTGCGGCAATAAATTCACCTAAAAGCAAAAAAAATCCAAAATGGGGTCCAGAATGACGGCATAAAGCTTTGGGGCTGAAAGAGATTAGAGAGGGTGAACTTCCAAGGCTGGAAAATCACCTCAAAATGCGTACTGATGCTACAGAAAGGTAGACCCTTCCAAATAGATGAAGAGGAATACTACCCACAGAACATGCTGCCTGCTAAACCCATGCACCAACGGAAAAGGTTACCGTCCAGGATGTTACTACCAATCACCTTCACGAATAATGCAAACAGGCCCACGTGTTCCCAAGCTCAGGCAAAAGGTTGGTCCAAACGTCCAATTCAGGGCCGGCCCTGTGGCGGAGCGGGTAAGTGCCCACGTTCCGCTTGGCCGGCCCAGGCCCCACTGTTTCACATCACGGGTGCAGATCACATTGGCAGTGTTAGGACATACAGATTTCATGGTACGGTGCGGACAGGGATCATAAACTAAGTAGCAATGGTGAGGTCACCTTATCAATACGCACCAGAAAAAGAACCGTGAGGCTTTTACAATCCATGAACGCATCTGGTACACTTCCCCAGAGGAAGAAGGAAGGAAAACATGGGACCTGCCAAGGTGGAATCGGCAGAGTGCTAGGAGATGGCACGATCACTGCGCATCAGAGGACTGCCCGGGCAACTTCAACTTGGGAGGGAGTCCAGGACTTTCTCTGGGGAACGTCCACCCACTTGGCCATCTACATAAAATGTAAGAGGTAAAACCCAGGATAATCTTACAGGACAGAAACCAGTGTCTAGAGAGAATGTAGCAGGCCTTCCAAAGTTCGAGGAGCAAGACAGAAACCGACAAGAAATCGAGAAAAAGGAAAGCTATCCTACCAGGAAAGGGTGAGGAGTCGGACTGGCCTGAGATGGCTCTGAAACTCTGTGTGCACGCAGGTTGTCAGGACAACTTCGAATTTTGAGGTTGTTTATGACATCACGAGGATCCTGTCCGCCAAGATGGCCGCACGGTTACAGACCGAGGATTGGCCTAGGCTAGGCTATTACAGGGAGGGATACCCAGAAACAGCTTTGAGAAACAGAAAGCGGACACAGAAACTGGAAGACATAAAACAGACGCTGATTCGAGGGGTAAGAAAGGGATCCTTGGCAAGAAGCGAGAATAGAGGGACAAGCCCCGAGAGGAGAACGTTGTCATCTATTCAAGTCTATGGGGAGGCCATGCTGATTCAAGCTTGCAACTTGATTGGAAGCAAGAGGCCGGACTTGGGCCTTATCAGACCTACGTGGTCCTTCTGCCTTAAGCATAAGCCAAAGTCAAGAATGAGGGCTTGAGGACGTTGAAGAGAAGACTCGATGCCTCCTTTCCTAGGCCCCTGGCATTCTTTGCAGATCAGTCTCACTTTCCATAGCTCTGGCGTCACGGGGGCCCACCGGGTACATGCTAATGTGTCCCAAGAGATGTCTTGGAAGCCTTGAAGGAATGGAGCCCCGTCACGCTTGGGCTACGTCTCTTTGTTTGGAAGTGCTCTACAAGGGTGCTGAAAAGCACCCTTTTCCACAGGGCTTCGTTCCTTCGTGAAGGCTGCCCGCCCAGGCTAGTGTGCTCAGTTTGCCTCCATCGAAATTCTCTCCCCCTACCTCTTGCCGTAGAAGGATTATTGATTATGTGTTTTGACACCACATGTAAGGAAGTGGGCTGAAAATGAGAACATTACAATTCTGTTTCAAGAAAAATAAACAGGCCAGGGCTGAGGATGTAAGGCAAACAAATGGCACAGCCTATAGAAATAAAGTAAGCCCGTATCTAGACGGCACCTGGGGGAACGTCCCAGGATCAGGGGTGAAGTTCGAAACTTCCCAAATCCGGAAAGGAGACAGAAAAATATCTTTCCTGGAGAGAGGGATTCATCAGATTCGTCTAATTTGTCTTGGAAACATTGTGTCCGTGAAGGGGGATGCCAGGACCACCTCGAGTTTGGAGTTTGTGACCTCAGGATGGCAAACCAACCCAGATGACCACGTGTTCCCAGTGCTTAGTTTGACCCAGGCTAGGACAGCAAAGACTCCTTCAAGTGACCGGTGCAAATTCAAAGACAACAACCAAGAGTCACGAAAGCACTCACACTTCGGCCTAGAGAACATACGGTGATTCCAGAAATGCAAAATGAATCACTTGGAATGAAGGGGAACGGACTGATAAGCATGTCTAAGGGGGATAGCTGAGAAATACCATGACGATTCTCCTATGGAAAAGAGACAAAGGTCCCAGAAAATGGAAGGCGAACAGAAATCACCCCTGGATAATCCACAATGAAAGATGATGTCCGTCTTTAGACAGACTCTGCTGGAACGTTTGAAAGGCAGAGAAATTCACAAGCCAAAAGACGGCAGCGAAGGTCAAGGCTGGGCTAAGTGGGAAGGGTGAGTTTTGAGACTGCTCCGAGCGGGCCAGGAAACCGTGTGTCCGTGGAGCTTGCCGGGACAGCAGAGACACGATTATGACCAATCCTCTGACATCGCAGTGGACCCGAAAAACAACCTGGCCTCATCTACACAGTGCCAGAGTTGGGCTCAAGTAGCATATTCAAGTCCCATTGCCCTCAACTGCAGGTTGCCAACGGAACATGAAAGGGGCCGGCCGGTGGTGCAGCGGTGAGGTCCGCACCTTCTGGGTCGGTGGCCCGGGGTGGGCCGGGTGGACCCTCGGGTGGGCCTGCTCACCACTGCTTCAGGCATTCTGGGGCAGGCGTCCGAGGTAGTGTAGAGGCAGATGGGAAGGGACGTTAGCCAGGGCCAGACTTCCACAGCAAATACAGGAGCATTGCCAGCAGATGTGAGCTCAGCGATGCACTTCTGCCAGAGCAAAACCGATTCAAAGTTGCAAAGCATAGAGAAACTGAAGCTGAAAAGAAAAAGTGAACAACTGCATGCCAGTGAGAAGGATGAGATCTCTATGAAGAAACTTAGCAAAACAGGTGAAAGCCATGGCAATGGAAAACTAACAAACGTTGGGGGAAAGAAATTCAAGAAGACACAAGGAGAAAGAAGGAGATTCCAGGATCTAGGAGTGGAAGCAGCAACACACTGGAAACGTCCCTACCGGAGCAAGGAATCTCTGGATTCCATGCAATCCCAGTCAAAGTTGCAGCAATGTTTCCCACAGAGACAGAAGAGGGCATCCTAAAGCTTCTAGCCAGCAACAAGAGACCCTGACTAGGCAAAGGAATCCTCAGGAAAACGAAAAAAGCAGGACGTGGCACACTTTCCGATTTCAACATATAGGACGAAGCACTAGGTACCGAGACGGCACAGTCTGGGCCCCAAAACAGGCACACAGACCCATGCAACAGAATCGAGAACCCAGAGCCCAACTCAAACGTACATGGACAGCCCATTTTCGACCAGGGAGCCAAGAGGAGACAGCGGAGAAAGGAGAGTCTCTACCATAAACGGTGCTGGGAAGCCTGCACAGCCACCTGGAACACAACGACAGTACACCATGATGTTACACCTGGCACACACACCACCTGAAATGGATCAAAGCCTTGAATGGCAGACTTGAAACCGTGAACCTTGTAGCAGAAGACCTAGGCAGAGTGCTCTTTGCCATCGGTCTGAGCCGCCTGTTTGGAAGAAGCAAGTCCGGCTGGGCCAGGGCAACCAAGTCAACAAGAAACCAACGGGACCACGTCAAATGCGGACGCTTCTGCCCAGTGAAGGAAACCATCGACTGAATGCAAAGATAGCACAACGACTGGGGGAGGATGTTTGCAAACCACACATCGGACAAGGGGTGAAAAGCCCAAAGATGCAATCAACTCGCACGTCCCCACAAGAAAAAAAAAAACAACAAGCCAATGAAAACCTGGGCAGAAGATGGAAACAGAGATTTCTGCCAAGAAGATCGAAAGAGGGCCAACGGGTGCATGAACACTTGTTCACCGTCATGAAGTCTCAGGCCAATGCAAATGCAAACTGCAAGGGCACAGCAGCTCACTGTGGTCAGAATGGCTATAAGGAAGCAGACAGGAAGCCACAAGTGTCAGAGAGGAGGTGGAGAGAAGGGAAGCCTCCTGCACCGTTGGTGGGAGTGCAGACCGGTGCAGCCACTACGCCAAGCGGTGTGGAACTGCCTCAGAACTTTAAGAATCCATGTCCCATATGATCCAGCTATTCCTCTGCGGCGTGTTGATCCAAAGAACTCGGAAACACTCCTGCCTAAAGACATGTGCACCGCTGAGTTCCCCACAGCGTCGCTCCCACTACCCAAGACTTGGAAGCCTCCCTGGAGCCCAGCAAGGGACGAGTGCAGAAGGAAGATGGGCTATAGCCACGCAATGGCATACCAGTCAGCCGGAACCAAGGATGCAATCCAGCCACTTGTGACCACCAGAATGGCTGTGAGGGTTTTAGGGAAGTGAAACAAGCCCCAGGGAGCAAGGCAAGTACCGTAGGACCTCACTTAAGAGGAGAAGGAAAAACAAGCGGTCAGGAACAGGTGGCACGGGACATTTGATTGGGGGTTCCCAGAGACAAAGCGGGGAGGTGTGAGAGGGTGAAACAGATGATGAGGCACAAGTGTGTGGTGAGGGCCTGCTATTAGGCTTACGCAGGGGAAGATGATGTAAGCTACACGGAAGTCTACATCGATGAGGATGCAAATCGGAAAGATATAGGATGTTCTAATGCAGGGTTGCGGCAATAAATTCACCTAAAAGCAAAAAAAATCCAAAATGGGGTCCAGAATGACGGCATAAAGCTTTGGGGCTGAAAGAGATTAGAGAGGGTGAACTTCCAAGGCTGGAAAATCACCTCAAAATGCGTACTGATGCTACAGAAAGGTAGACCCTTCCAAATAGATGAAGAGGAATACTACCCACAGAACATGCTGCCTGCTAAACCCATGCACCAACGGAAAAGGTTACCGTCCAGGACGTTACTACCAATCACCTTCACGAATAATGCAAACAGGCCCACGTGTTCCCAAGCTCAGGCAAAAGGTTGGTCCAAACGTCCAATTCAGGGCCGGCCCTGTGGCGGAGCGGGTAAGTGCCCACGTTCCGCTTGGCCGGCCCAGGCCTCACTGTTTCACATCACGGGTGCAGATCACATTGGCAGTGTTAGGACATACAGATTTCATGGTACGGTGCGGACAGGGATCATAAACTAAGTAGCAATGGTGAGGTCACCTTATCAATACGCACCAGAAAAAGAACCGTGAGGCTTTTACAATCCATGAACGCATCTGGTACACTTCCCCAGAGGAAGAAGGAAGGAAAACATGGGACCTGCCAAGGTGGAATCGGCAGAGTGCTAGGAGATGGCACGATCACTGCGCATCAGAGGACTGCCCGGGCAACTTCAACTTGGGAGGGAGTCCAGGACTTTCTCTGGGGAACGTCCACCCACTTGGCCATCTACATAAAATGTAAGAGGTAAAACCCAGGATAATCTTACAGGACAGAAACCAGTGTCTAGAGAGAATGTAGCAGGCCTTCCAAAGTTCGAGGAGCAAGACAGAAACCGACAAGAAATCGAGAAAAAGGAAAGCTATCCTACCAGGAAAGGGTGAGGAGTCGGACTGGCCTGAGATGGCTCTGAAACTCTGTGTGCACGCAGGTTGTCAGGACAACTTCGAATTTTGAGGTTGTTTATGACATCACGAGGATCCTGTCCGCCAAGATGGCCGCACGGTTACAGACCGAGGATTGGCCTAGGCTAGGCTATTACAGGGAGGGATACCCAGAAACAGCTTTGAGAAACAGAAAGCGGACACAGAAACTGGAAGACATAAAACAGACGCTGATTCGAGGGGTAAGAAAGGGATCCTTGGCAAGAAGCGAGAATAGAGGGACAAGCCCCGAGAGGAGAACGTTGTCATCTATTCAAGTCTATGGGGAGGCCATGCTGATTCAAGCTTGCAACTTGATTGGAAGCAAGAGGCCGGACTTGGGCCTTATCAGACCTACGTGGTCCTTCTGCCTTAAGCATAAGCCAAAGTCAAGAATGAGGGCTTGAGGACGTTGAAGAGAAGACTCGATGCCTCCTTTCCTAGGCCCCTGGCATTCTTTGCAGATCAGTCTCACTTTCCATAGCTCTGGCGTCACGGGGGCCCACCGGGTACATGCTAATGTGTCCCAAGAGATGTCTTGGAAGCCTTGAAGGAATGGAGCCCCGTCACGCTTGGGCTACGTCTCTTTGTTTGGAAGTGCTCTACAAGGGTGCTGAAAAGCACCCTTTTCCACAGGGCTTCGTTCCTTCGTGAAGGCTGCCCGCCCAGGCTAGTGTGCTCAGTTTGCCTCCATCGAAATTCTCTCCCCCTACCTCTTGCCGTAGAAGGATTATTGATTATGTGTTTTGACACCACATGTGAGGAAGTGGGCTGAAAATGAGAACATTACAATTCTGTTTCAAGAAAAATAAACAGGCCAGGGCTGAGGATGTAAGGCAAACAAATGGCACAGCCTATAGAAATAAAGTAAGCCCGTATCTAGACGGCACCTGGGGGAACGTCCCAGGATCAGGGGTGAAGTTCGAAACTTCCCAAATCCGGAAAGGAGACAGAAAAATATCTTTCCTGGAGAGAGGGATTCATCAGATTCGTCTAATTTGTCTTGGAAACATTGTGTCCGTGAAGGGGGATGCCAGGACCACCTCGAGTTTGGAGTTTGTGACCTCAGGATGGCAAACCAACCCAGATGACCACGTGTTCCCAGTGCTTAGTTTGACCCAGGCTAGGACAGCAAAGACTCCTTCAAGTGACCGGTGCAAATTCAAAGACAACAACCAAGAGTCACGAAAGCACTCACACCTCGGCCTAGAGAACATACGGTGATTCCAGAAATGCAAAATGAATCACTTGGAATGAAGGGGAACGGACTGATAAGCATGTCTAAGGGGGATAGCTGAGAAATACCATGACGATTCTCCTATGGAAAAGAGACAAAGGTCCCAGAAAATGGAAGGCGAACAGAAATCACCCCTGGATAATCCACAATGAAAGATGATGTCCGTCTTTAGACAGACTCTGCTGGAACGTTTGAAAGGCAGAGAAATTCACAAGCCAAAAGACGGCAGCGAAGGTCAAGGCTGGGCTAAGTGGGAAGGGTGAGTTTTGAGACTGCTCCGAGCGGGCCAGGAAACCGTGTGTCCGTGGAGCTTGCCGGGACAGCAGAGACACGATTATGACCAATCCTCTGACATCGCAGTGGACCCGAAAAACAACCTGGCCTCATCTACACAGTGCCAGAGTTGGGCTCAAGTAGCATATTCAAGTCCCATTGCCCTCAACTGCAGGTTGCCAACGGAACATGAAAGGGGCCGGCCGGTGGTGCAGCGGTGAGGTCCGCACCTTCTGGGTCGGTGGCCCGGGGTGGGCCGGGTGGACCCTCGGGTGGGCCTGCTCACCACTGCTTCAGGCATTCTGGGGCAGGCGTCCGAGGTAGTGTAGAGGCAGATGGGAAGGGACGTTAGCCAGGGCCAGACTTCCACAGCAAATACAGGAGCATTGCCAGCAGATGTGAGCTCAGCGATGCACTTCTGCCAGAGCAAAACCGATTCAAAGTTGCAAAGCATAGAGAAACTGAAGCTGAAAAGAAAAAGTGAACAACTGCATGCCAGTGAGAAGGATGAGATCTCTATGAAGAAACTTAGCAAAACAGGTGAAAGCCATGGCAATGGAAAACTAACAAACGTTGGGGGAAAGAAATTCAAGAAGACACAAGGAGAAAGAAGGAGATTCCAGGATCTAGGAGTGGAAGCAGCAACACACTGGAAACGTCCCTACCGGAGCAAGGAATCTCTGGATTCCATGCAATCCCAGTCAAAGTTGCAGCAATGTTTCCCACAGAGACAGAAGAGGGCATCCTAAAGCTTCTAGCCAGCAACAAGAGACCCTGACTAGGCAAAGGAATCCTCAGGAAAACGAAAAAAGCAGGACGTGGCACACTTTCCGATTTCAACATATAGGACGAAGCACTAGGTACCGAGACGGCACAGTCTGGGCCCCAAAACAGGCACACAGACCCATGCAACAGAATCGAGAACCCAGAGCCCAACTCAAACGTACATGGACAGCCCATTTTCGACCAGGGAGCCAAGAGGAGACAGCGGAGAAAGGAGAGTCTCTACCATAAACGGTGCTGGGAAGCCTGCACAGCCACCTGGAACACAACGACAGTACACCATGATGTTACACCTGGCACACACACCACCTGAAATGGATCAAAGCCTTGAATGGCAGACTTGAAACCGTGAACCTTGTAGCAGAAGACCTAGGCAGAGTGCTCTTTGCCATCGGTCTGAGCCGCCTGTTTGGAAGAAGCAAGTCCGGCTGGGCCAGGGCAACCAAGTCAACAAGAAACCAACGGGACCACGTCAAATGCGGACGCTTCTGCCCAGTGAAGGAAACCATCGACTGAATGCAAAGATAGCACAACGACTGGGGGAGGATGTTTGCAAACCACACATCGGACAAGGGGTGAAAAGCCCAAAGATGCAATCAACTCGCACGTCCCCACAAGAAAAAAAAAAACAACAAGCCAATGAAAACCTGGGCAGAAGATGGAAACAGAGATTTCTGCCAAGAAGATCGAAAGAGGGCCAACGGGTGCATGAACACTTGTTCACCGTCATGAAGTCTCAGGCCAATGCAAATGCAAACTGCAAGGGCACAGCAGCTCACTGTGGTCAGAATGGCTATAAGGAAGCAGACAGGAAGCCACAAGTGTCAGAGAGGAGGTGGAGAGAAGGGAAGCCTCCTGCACCGTTGGTGGGAGTGCAGACCGGTGCAGCCACTACGCCAAGCGGTGTGGAACTGCCTCAGAACTTTAAGAATCCATGTCCCATATGATCCAGCTATTCCTCTGCGGCGTGTTGATCCAAAGAACTCGGAAACACTCCTGCCTAAAGACATGTGCACCGCTGAGTTCACCACAGCGTCGCTCCCACTACCCAAGACTTGGAAGCCTCCCTGGAGCCCAGCAAGGGACGAGTGCAGAAGGAAGATGGGCTATAGCCACGCAATGGCATACCAGTCAGCCGGAACCAAGGATGCAATCCAGCCACTTGTGACCACCAGAATGGCTGTGAGGGTTTTAGGGAAGTGAAACAAGCCCCAGGGAGCAAGGCAAGTACCGTAGGACCTCACTTAAGAGGAGAAGGAAAAACAAGCGGTCAGGAACAGGTGGCACGGGACATTTGATTGGGGGTTCCCAGAGACAAAGCGGGGAGGTGTGAGAGGGTGAAACAGATGATGAGGCACAAGTGTGTGGTGAGGGCCTGCTATTAGGCTTACGCAGGGGAAGATGATGTAAGCTACACGGAAGTCTACATCGATGAGGATGCAAATCGGAAAGATATAGGATGTTCTAATGCAGGGTTGCGGCAATAAATTCACCTAAAAGCAAAAAAAATCCAAAATGGGGTCCAGAATGACGGCATAAAGCTTTGGGGCTGAAAGAGATTAGAGAGGGTGAACTTCCAAGGCTGGAAAATCACCTCAAAATGCGTACTGATGCTACAGAAAGGTAGACCCTTCCAAATAGATGAAGAGGAATACTACCCACAGAACATGCTGCCTGCTAAACCCATGCACCAACGGAAAAGGTTACCGTCCAGGACGTTACTACCAATCACCTTCACGAATAATGCAAACAGGCCCACGTGTTCCCAAGCTCAGGCAAAAGGTTGGTCCAAACGTCCAATTCAGGGCCGGCCCTGTGGCGGAGCGGGTAAGTGCCCACGTTCCGCTTGGCCGGCCCAGGCCTCACTGTTTCACATCACGGGTGCAGATCACATTGGCAGTGTTAGGACATACAGATTTCATGGTACGGTGCGGACAGGGATCATAAACTAAGTAGCAATGGTGAGGTCACCTTATCAATACGCACCAGAAAAAGAACCGTGAGGCTTTTACAATCCATGAACGCATCTGGTACACTTCCCCAGAGGAAGAAGGAAGGAAAACATGGGACCTGCCAAGGTGGAATCGGCAGAGTGCTAGGAGATGGCACGATCACTGCGCATCAGAGGACTGCCCGGGCAACTTCAACTTGGGAGGGAGTCCAGGACTTTCTCTGGGGAACGTCCACCCACTTGGCCATCTACATAAAATGTAAGAGGTAAAACCCAGGATAATCTTACAGGACAGAAACCAGTGTCTAGAGAGAATGTAGCAGGCCTTCCAAAGTTCGAGGAGCAAGACAGAAACCGACAAGAAATCGAGAAAAAGGAAAGCTATCCTACCAGGAAAGGGTGAGGAGTCGGACTGGCCTGAGATGGCTCTGAAACTCTGTGTGCACGCAGGTTGTCAGGACAACTTCGAATTTTGAGGTTGTTTATGACATCACGAGGATCCTGTCCGCCAAGATGGCCGCACGGTTACAGACCGAGGATTGGCCTAGGCTAGGCTATTACAGGGAGGGATACCCAGAAACAGCTTTGAGAAACAGAAAGCGGACACAGAAACTGGAAGACATAAAACAGACGCTGATTCGAGGGGTAAGAAAGGGATCCTTGGCAAGAAGCGAGAATAGAGGGACAAGCCCCGAGAGGAGAACGTTGTCATCTATTCAAGTCTATGGGGAGGCCATGCTGATTCAAGCTTGCAACTTGATTGGAAGCAAGAGGCCGGACTTGGGCCTTATCAGACCTACGTGGTCCTTCTGCCTTAAGCATAAGCCAAAGTCAAGAATGAGGGCTTGAGGACGTTGAAGAGAAGACTCGATGCCTCCTTTCCTAGGCCCCTGGCATTCTTTGCAGATCAGTCTCACTTTCCATAGCTCTGGCGTCACGGGGGCCCACCGGGTACATGCTAATGTGTCCCAAGAGATGTCTTGGAAGCCTTGAAGGAATGGAGCCCCGTCACGCTTGGGCTACGTCTCTTTGTTTGGAAGTGCTCTACAAGGGTGCTGAAAAGCACCCTTTTCCACAGGGCTTCGTTCCTTCGTGAAGGCTGCCCGCCCAGGCTAGTGTGCTCAGTTTGCCTCCATCGAAATTCTCTCCCCCTACCTCTTGCCGTAGAAGGATTATTGATTATGTGTTTTGACACCACATGTAAGGAAGTGGGCTGAAAATGAGAACATTACAATTCTGTTTCAAGAAAAATAAACAGGCCAGGGCTGAGGATGTAAGGCAAACAAATGGCACAGCCTATAGAAATAAAGTAAGCCCGTATCTAGACGGCACCTGGGGGAACGTCCCAGGATCAGGGGTGAAGTTCGAAACTTCCCAAATCCGGAAAGGAGACAGAAAAATATCTTTCCTGGAGAGAGGGATTCATCAGATTCGTCTAATTTGTCTTGGAAACATTGTGTCCGTGAAGGGGGATGCCAGGACCACCTCGAGTTTGGAGTTTGTGACCTCAGGATGGCAAACCAACCCAGATGACCACGTGTTCCCAGTGCTTAGTTTGACCCAGGCTAGGACAGCAAAGACTCCTTCAAGTGACCGGTGCAAATTCAAAGACAACAACCAAGAGTCACGAAAGCACTCACACCTCGGCCTAGAGAACATACGGTGATTCCAGAAATGCAAAATGAATCACTTGGAATGAAGGGGAACGGACTGATAAGCATGTCTAAGGGGGATAGCTGAGAAATACCATGACGATTCTCCTATGGAAAAGAGACAAAGGTCCCAGAAAATGGAAGGCGAACAGAAATCACCCCTGGATAATCCACAATGAAAGATGATGTCCGTCTTTAGACAGACTCTGCTGGAACGTTTGAAAGGCAGAGAAATTCACAAGCCAAAAGACGGCAGCGAAGGTCAAGGCTGGGCTAAGTGGGAAGGGTGAGTTTTGAGACTGCTCCGAGCGGGCCAGGAAACCGTGTGTCCGTGGAGCTTGCCGGGACAGCAGAGACACGATTATGACCAATCCTCTGACATCGCAGTGGACCCGAAAAACAACCTGGCCTCATCTACACAGTGCCAGAGTTGGGCTCAAGTAGCATATTCAAGTCCCATTGCCCTCAACTGCAGGTTGCCAACGGAACATGAAAGGGGCCGGCCGGTGGTGCAGCGGTGAGGTCCGCACCTTCTGGGTCGGTGGCCCGGGGTGGGCCGGGTGGACCCTCGGGTGGGCCTGCTCACCACTGCTTCAGGCATTCTGGGGCAGGCGTCCGAGGTAGTGTAGAGGCAGATGGGAAGGGACGTTAGCCAGGGCCAGACTTCCACAGCAAATACAGGAGCATTGCCAGCAGATGTGAGCTCAGCGATGCACTTCTGCCAGAGCAAAACCGATTCAAAGTTGCAAAGCATAGAGAAACTGAAGCTGAAAAGAAAAAGTGAACAACTGCATGCCAGTGAGAAGGATGAGATCTCTATGAAGAAACTTAGCAAAACAGGTGAAAGCCATGGCAATGGAAAACTAACAAACGTTGGGGGAAAGAAATTCAAGAAGACACAAGGAGAAAGAAGGAGATTCCAGGATCTAGGAGTGGAAGCAGCAACACACTGGAAACGTCCCTACCGGAGCAAGGAATCTCTGGATTCCATGCAATCCCAGTCAAAGTTGCAGCAATGTTTCCCACAGAGACAGAAGAGGGCATCCTAAAGCTTCTAGCCAGCAACAAGAGACCCTGACTAGGCAAAGGAATCCTCAGGAAAACGAAAAAAGCAGGACGTGGCACACTTTCCGATTTCAACATATAGGACGAAGCACTAGGTACCGAGACGGCACAGTCTGGGCCCCAAAACAGGCACACAGACCCATGCAACAGAATCGAGAACCCAGAGCCCAACTCAAACGTACATGGACAGCCCATTTTCGACCAGGGAGCCAAGAGGAGACAGCGGAGAAAGGAGAGTCTCTACCATAAACGGTGCTGGGAAGCCTGCACAGCCACCTGGAACACAACGACAGTACACCATGATGTTACACCTGGCACACACACCACCTGAAATGGATCAAAGCCTTGAATGGCAGACTTGAAACCGTGAACCTTGTAGCAGAAGACCTAGGCAGAGTGCTCTTTGCCATCGGTCTGAGCCGCCTGTTTGGAAGAAGCAAGTCCGGCTGGGCCAGGGCAACCAAGTCAACAAGAAACCAACGGGACCACGTCAAATGCGGACGCTTCTGCCCAGTGAAGGAAACCATCGACTGAATGCAAAGATAGCACAACGACTGGGGGAGGATGTTTGCAAACCACACATCGGACAAGGGGTGAAAAGCCCAAAGATGCAATCAACTCGCACGTCCCCACAAGAAAAAAAAAAACAACAAGCCAATGAAAACCTGGGCAGAAGATGGAAACAGAGATTTCTGCCAAGAAGATCGAAAGAGGGCCAACGGGTGCATGAACACTTGTTCACCGTCATGAAGTCTCAGGCCAATGCAAATGCAAACTGCAAGGGCACAGCAGCTCACTGTGGTCAGAATGGCTATAAGGAAGCAGACAGGAAGCCACAAGTGTCAGAGAGGAGGTGGAGAGAAGGGAAGCCTCCTGCACCGTTGGTGGGAGTGCAGACCGGTGCAGCCACTACGCCAAGCGGTGTGGAACTGCCTCAGAACTTTAAGAATCCATGTCCCATATGATCCAGCTATTCCTCTGCGGCGTGTTGATCCAAAGAACTCGGAAACACTCCTGCCTAAAGACATGTGCACCGCTGAGTTCCCCACAGCGTCGCTCCCACTACCCAAGACTTGGAAGCCTCCCTGGAGCCCAGCAAGGGACGAGTGCAGAAGGAAGATGGGCTATAGCCACGCAATGGCATACCAGTCAGCCGGAACCAAGGATGCAATCCAGCCACTTGTGACCACCAGAATGGCTGTGAGGGTTTTAGGGAAGTGAAACAAGCCCCAGGGAGCAAGGCAAGTACCGTAGGACCTCACTTAAGAGGAGAAGGAAAAACAAGCGGTCAGGAACAGGTGGCACGGGACATTTGATTGGGGGTTCCCAGAGACAAAGCGGGGAGGTGTGAGAGGGTGAAACAGATGATGAGGCACAAGTGTGTGGTGAGGGCCTGCTATTAGGCTTACGCAGGGGAAGATGATGTAAGCTACACGGAAGTCTACATCGATGAGGATGCAAATCGGAAAGATATAGGATGTTCTAATGCAGGGTTGCGGCAATAAATTCACCTAAAAGCAAAAAAAATCCAAAATGGGGTCCAGAATGACGGCATAAAGCTTTGGGGCTGAAAGAGATTAGAGAGGGTGAACTTCCAAGGCTGGAAAATCACCTCAAAATGCGTACTGATGCTACAGAAAGGTAGACCCTTCCAAATAGATGAAGAGGAATACTACCCACAGAACATGCTGCCTGCTAAACCCATGCACCAACGGAAAAGGTTACCGTCCAGGATGTTACTACCAATCACCTTCACGAATAATGCAAACAGGCCCACGTGTTCCCAAGCTCAGGCAAAAGGTTGGTCCAAACGTCCAATTCAGGGCCGGCCCTGTGGCGGAGCGGGTAAGTGCCCACGTTCCGCTTGGCCGGCCCAGGCCCCACTGTTTCACATCACGGGTGCAGATCACATTGGCAGTGTTAGGACATACAGATTTCATGGTACGGTGCGGACAGGGATCATAAACTAAGTAGCAATGGTGAGGTCACCTTATCAATACGCACCAGAAAAAGAACCGTGAGGCTTTTACAATCCATGAACGCATCTGGTACACTTCCCCAGAGGAAGAAGGAAGGAAAACATGGGACCTGCCAAGGTGGAATCGGCAGAGTGCTAGGAGATGGCACGATCACTGCGCATCAGAGGACTGCCCGGGCAACTTCAACTTGGGAGGGAGTCCAGGACTTTCTCTGGGGAACGTCCACCCACTTGGCCATCTACATAAAATGTAAGAGGTAAAACCCAGGATAATCTTACAGGACAGAAACCAGTGTCTAGAGAGAATGTAGCAGGCCTTCCAAAGTTCGAGGAGCAAGACAGAAACCGACAAGAAATCGAGAAAAAGGAAAGCTATCCTACCAGGAAAGGGTGAGGAGTCGGACTGGCCTGAGATGGCTCTGAAACTCTGTGTGCACGCAGGTTGTCAGGACAACTTCGAATTTTGAGGTTGTTTATGACATCACGAGGATCCTGTCCGCCAAGATGGCCGCACGGTTACAGACCGAGGATTGGCCTAGGCTAGGCTATTACAGGGAGGGATACCCAGAAACAGCTTTGAGAAACAGAAAGCGGACACAGAAACTGGAAGACATAAAACAGACGCTGATTCGAGGGGTAAGAAAGGGATCCTTGGCAAGAAGCGAGAATAGAGGGACAAGCCCCGAGAGGAGAACGTTGTCATCTATTCAAGTCTATGGGGAGGCCATGCTGATTCAAGCTTGCAACTTGATTGGAAGCAAGAGGCCGGACTTGGGCCTTATCAGACCTACGTGGTCCTTCTGCCTTAAGCATAAGCCAAAGTCAAGAATGAGGGCTTGAGGACGTTGAAGAGAAGACTCGATGCCTCCTTTCCTAGGCCCCTGGCATTCTTTGCAGATCAGTCTCACTTTCCATAGCTCTGGCGTCACGGGGGCCCACCGGGTACATGCTAATGTGTCCCAAGAGATGTCTTGGAAGCCTTGAAGGAATGGAGCCCCGTCACGCTTGGGCTACGTCTCTTTGTTTGGAAGTGCTCTACAAGGGTGCTGAAAAGCACCCTTTTCCACAGGGCTTCGTTCCTTCGTGAAGGCTGCCCGCCCAGGCTAGTGTGCTCAGTTTGCCTCCATCGAAATTCTCTCCCCCTACCTCTTGCCGTAGAAGGATTATTGATTATGTGTTTTGACACCACATGTAAGGAAGTGGGCTGAAAATGAGAACATTACAATTCTGTTTCAAGAAAAATAAACAGGCCAGGGCTGAGGATGTAAGGCAAACAAATGGCACAGCCTATAGAAATAAAGTAAGCCCGTATCTAGACGGCACCTGGGGGAACGTCCCAGGATCAGGGGTGAAGTTCGAAACTTCCCAAATCCGGAAAGGAGACAGAAAAATATCTTTCCTGGAGAGAGGGATTCATCAGATTCGTCTAATTTGTCTTGGAAACATTGTGTCCGTGAAGGGGGATGCCAGGACCACCTCGAGTTTGGAGTTTGTGACCTCAGGATGGCAAACCAACCCAGATGACCACGTGTTCCCAGTGCTTAGTTTGACCCAGGCTAGGACAGCAAAGACTCCTTCAAGTGACCGGTGCAAATTCAAAGACAACAACCAAGAGTCACGAAAGCACTCACACCTCGGCCTAGAGAACATACGGTGATTCCAGAAATGCAAAATGAATCACTTGGAATGAAGGGGAACGGACTGATAAGCATGTCTAAGGGGGATAGCTGAGAAATACCATGACGATTCTCCTATGGAAAAGAGACAAAGGTCCCAGAAAATGGAAGGCGAACAGAAATCACCCCTGGATAATCCACAATGAAAGATGATGTCCGTCTTTAGACAGACTCTGCTGGAACGTTTGAAAGGCAGAGAAATTCACAAGCCAAAAGACGGCAGCGAAGGTCAAGGCTGGGCTAAGTGGGAAGGGTGAGTTTTGAGACTGCTCCGAGCGGGCCAGGAAACCGTGTGTCCGTGGAGCTTGCCGGGACAGCAGAGACACGATTATGACCAATCCTCTGACATCGCAGTGGACCCGAAAAACAACCTGGCCTCATCTACACAGTGCCAGAGTTGGGCTCAAGTAGCATATTCAAGTCCCATTGCCCTCAACTGCAGGTTGCCAACGGAACATGAAAGGGGCCGGCCGGTGGTGCAGCGGTGAGGTCCGCACCTTCTGGGTCGGTGGCCCGGGGTGGGCCGGGTGGACCCTCGGGTGGGCCTGCTCACCACTGCTTCAGGCATTCTGGGGCAGGCGTCCGAGGTAGTGTAGAGGCAGATGGGAAGGGACGTTAGCCAGGGCCAGACTTCCACAGCAAATACAGGAGCATTGCCAGCAGATGTGAGCTCAGCGATGCACTTCTGCCAGAGCAAAACCGATTCAAAGTTGCAAAGCATAGAGAAACTGAAGCTGAAAAGAAAAAGTGAACAACTGCATGCCAGTGAGAAGGATGAGATCTCTATGAAGAAACTTAGCAAAACAGGTGAAAGCCATGGCAATGGAAAACTAACAAACGTTGGGGGAAAGAAATTCAAGAAGACACAAGGAGAAAGAAGGAGATTCCAGGATCTAGGAGTGGAAGCAGCAACACACTGGAAACGTCCCTACCGGAGCAAGGAATCTCTGGATTCCATGCAATCCCAGTCAAAGTTGCAGCAATGTTTCCCACAGAGACAGAAGAGGGCATCCTAAAGCTTCTAGCCAGCAACAAGAGACCCTGACTAGGCAAAGGAATCCTCAGGAAAACGAAAAAAGCAGGACGTGGCACACTTTCCGATTTCAACATATAGGACGAAGCACTAGGTACCGAGACGGCACAGTCTGGGCCCCAAAACAGGCACACAGACCCATGCAACAGAATCGAGAACCCAGAGCCCAACTCAAACGTACATGGACAGCCCATTTTCGACCAGGGAGCCAAGAGGAGACAGCGGAGAAAGGAGAGTCTCTACCATAAACGGTGCTGGGAAGCCTGCACAGCCACCTGGAACACAACGACAGTACACCATGATGTTACACCTGGCACACACACCACCTGAAATGGATCAAAGCCTTGAATGGCAGACTTGAAACCGTGAACCTTGTAGCAGAAGACCTAGGCAGAGTGCTCTTTGCCATCGGTCTGAGCCGCCTGTTTGGAAGAAGCAAGTCCGGCTGGGCCAGGGCAACCAAGTCAACAAGAAACCAACGGGACCACGTCAAATGCGGACGCTTCTGCCCAGTGAAGGAAACCATCGACTGAATGCAAAGATAGCACAACGACTGGGGGAGGATGTTTGCAAACCACACATCGGACAAGGGGTGAAAAGCCCAAAGATGCAATCAACTCGCACGTCCCCACAAGAAAAAAAAAAACAACAAGCCAATGAAAACCTGGGCAGAAGATGGAAACAGAGATTTCTGCCAAGAAGATCGAAAGAGGGCCAACGGGTGCATGAACACTTGTTCACCGTCATGAAGTCTCAGGCCAATGCAAATGCAAACTGCAAGGGCACAGCAGCTCACTGTGGTCACAATGGCTATAAGGAAGCCACAAGTGTCAGAGAGGAGGTGGAGAGAAGGGAAGCCTCCTGCACCGTTGGTGGGAGTGCAGACCGGTGCAGCCACTACGCCAAGCGGTGTGGAACTGCCTCAGAACTTTAAGAATCCATGTCCCATATGATCCAGCTATTCCTCTGCGGCGTGTTGATCCAAAGAACTCGGAAACACTCCTGCCTAAAGACATGTGCACCGCTGAGTTCACCACAGCGTCGCTCCCACTACCCAAGACTTGGAAGCCTCCCTGGAGCCCAGCAAGGGACGAGTGCAGAAGGAAGATGGGCTATAGCCACGCAATGGCATACCAGTCAGCCGGAACCAAGGATGCAATCCAGCCACTTGTGACCACCAGAATGGCTGTGAGGGTTTTAGGGAAGTGAAACAAGCCCCAGGGAGCAAGGCAAGTACCGTAGGACCTCACTTAAGAGGAGAAGGAAAAACAAGCGGTCAGGAACAGGTGGCACGGGACATTTGATTGGGGGTTCCCAGAGACAAAGCGGGGAGGTGTGAGAGGGTGAAACAGATGATGAGGCACAAGTGTGTGGTGAGGGCCTGCTATTAGGCTTACGCAGGGGAAGATGATGTAAGCTACACGGAAGTCTACATCGATGAGGATGCAAATCGGAAAGATATAGGATGTTCTAATGCAGGGTTGCGGCAATAAATTCACCTAAAAGCAAAAAAAATCCAAAATGGGGTCCAGAATGACGGCATAAATCTTTGGGGCTGAAAGAGATTAGAGAGGGTGAACTTCCAAGGCTGGAAAATCACCTCAAAATGCGTACTGATGCTACAGAAAGGTAGACCCTTCCAAATAGATGAAGAGGAATACTACCCACAGAACATGCTGCCTGCTAAACCCATGCACCAACGGAAAAGGTTACCGTCCAGGACGTTACTACCAATCACCTTCACGAATAATGCAAACAGGCCCACGTGTTCCCAAGCTCAGGCAAAAGGTTGGTCCAAACGTCCAATTCAGGGCCGGCCCTGTGGCGGAGCGGGTAAGTGCCCACGTTCCGCTTGGCCGGCCCAGGCCTCACTGTTTCACATCACGGGTGCAGATCACATTGGCAGTGTTAGGACATACAGATTTCATGGTACGGTGCGGACAGGGATCATAAACTAAGTAGCAATGGTGAGGTCACCTTATCAATACGCACCAGAAAAAGAACCGTGAGGCTTTTACAATCCATGAACGCATCTGGTACACTTCCCCAGAGGAAGAAGGAAGGAAAACATGGGACCTGCCAAGGTGGAATCGGCAGAGTGCTAGGAGATGGCACGATCACTGCGCATCAGAGGACTGCCCGGGCAACTTCAACTTGGGAGGGAGTCCAGGACTTTCTCTGGGGAACGTCCACCCACTTGGCCATCTACATAAAATGTAAGAGGTAAAACCCAGGATAATCTTACAGGACAGAAACCAGTGTCTAGAGAGAATGTAGCAGGCCTTCCAAAGTTCGAGGAGCAAGACAGAAACCGACAAGAAATCGAGAAAAAGGAAAGCTATCCTACCAGGAAAGGGTGAGGAGTCGGACTGGCCTGAGATGGCTCTGAAACTCTGTGTGCACGCAGGTTGTCAGGACAACTTCGAATTTTGAGGTTGTTTATGACATCACGAGGATCCTGTCCGCCAAGATGGCCGCACGGTTACAGACCGAGGATTGGCCTAGGCTAGGCTATTACAGGGAGGGATACCCAGAAACAGCTTTGAGAAACAGAAAGCGGACACAGAAACTGGAAGACATAAAACAGACGCTGATTCGAGGGGTAAGAAAGGGATCCTTGGCAAGAAGCGAGAATAGAGGGACAAGCCCCGAGAGGAGAACGTTGTCATCTATTCAAGTCTATGGGGAGGCCATGCTGATTCAAGCTTGCAACTTGATTGGAAGCAAGAGGCCGGACTTGGGCCTTATCAGACCTACGTGGTCCTTCTGCCTTAAGCATCAGCCAAAGTCAAGAATGAGGGCTTGAGGACGTTGAAGAGAAGACTCGATGCCTCCTTTCCTAGGCCCCTGGCATTCTTTGCAGATCAGTCTCACTTTCCATAGCTCTGGCGTCACGGGGGCCCACCGGGTACATGCTAATGTGTCCCAAGAGATGTCTTGGAAGCCTTGAAGGAATGGAGCCCCGTCACGCTTGGGCTACGTCTCTTTGTTTGGAAGTGCTCTACAAGGGTGCTGAAAAGCACCCTTTTCCACAGGGCTTCGTTCCTTCGTGAAGGCTGCCCGCCCAGGCTAGTGTGCTCAGTTTGCCTCCATCGAAATTCTCTCCCCCTACCTCTTGCCGTAGAAGGATTATTGATTATGTGTTTTGACACCACATGTAAGGAAGTGGGCTGAAAATGAGAACATTACAATTCTGTTTCAAGAAAAATAAACAGGCCAGGGCTGAGGATGTAAGGCAAACAAATGGCACAGCCTATAGAAATAAAGTAAGCCCGTATCTAGACGGCACCTGGGGGAACGTCCCAGGATCAGGGGTGAAGTTCGAAACTTCCCAAATCCGGAAAGGAGACAGAAAAATATCTTTCCTGGAGAGAGGGATTCATCAGATTCGTCTAATTTGTCTTGGAAACATTGTGTCCGTGAAGGGGGATGCCAGGACCACCTCGAGTTTGGAGTTTGTGACCTCAGGATGGCAAACCAACCCAGATGACCACGTGTTCCCAGTGCTTAGTTTGACCCAGGCTAGGACAGCAAAGACTCCTTCAAGTGACCGGTGCAAATTCAAAGACAACAACCAAGAGTCACGAAAGCACTCACACCTCGGCCTAGAGAACATACGGTGATTCCAGAAATGCAAAATGAATCACTTGGAATGAAGGGGAACGGACTGATAAGCATGTCTAAGGGGGATAGCTGAGAAATACCATGACGATTCTCCTATGGAAAAGAGACAAAGGTCCCAGAAAATGGAAGGCGAACAGAAATCACCCCTGGATAATCCACAATGAAAGATGATGTCCGTCTTTAGACAGACTCTGCTGGAACGTTTGAAAGGCAGAGAAATTCACAAGCCAAAAGACGGCAGCGAAGGTCAAGGCTGGGCTAAGTGGGAAGGGTGAGTTTTGAGACTGCTCCGAGCGGGCCAGGAAACCGTGTGTCCGTGGAGCTTGCCGGGACAGCAGAGACACGATTATGACCAATCCTCTGACATCGCAGTGGACCCGAAAAACAACCTGGCCTCATCTACACAGTGCCAGAGTTGGGCTCAAGTAGCATATTCAAGTCCCATTGCCCTCAACTGCAGGTTGCCAACGGAACATGAAAGGGGCCGGCCGGTGGTGCAGCGGTGAGGTCCGCACCTTCTGGGTCGGTGGCCCGGGGTGGGCCGGGTGGACCCTCGGGTGGGCCTGCTCACCACTGCTTCAGGCATTCTGGGGCAGGCGTCCGAGGTAGTGTAGAGGCAGATGGGAAGGGACGTTAGCCAGGGCCAGACTTCCACAGCAAATACAGGAGCATTGCCAGCAGATGTGAGCTCAGCGATGCACTTCTGCCAGAGCAAAACCGATTCAAAGTTGCAAAGCATAGAGAAACTGAAGCTGAAAAGAAAAAGTGAACAACTGCATGCCAGTGAGAAGGATGAGATCTCTATGAAGAAACTTAGCAAAACAGGTGAAAGCCATGGCAATGGAAAACTAACAAACGTTGGGGGAAAGAAATTCAAGAAGACACAAGGAGAAAGAAGGAGATTCCAGGATCTAGGAGTGGAAGCAGCAACACACTGGAAACGTCCCTACCGGAGCAAGGAATCTCTGGATTCCATGCAATCCCAGTCAAAGTTGCAGCAATGTTTCCCACAGAGACAGAAGAGGGCATCCTAAAGCTTCTAGCCAGCAACAAGAGACCCTGACTAGGCAAAGGAATCCTCAGGAAAACGAAAAAAGCAGGACGTGGCACACTTTCCGATTTCAACATATAGGACGAAGCACTAGGTACCGAGACGGCACAGTCTGGGCCCCAAAACAGGCACACAGACCCATGCAACAGAATCGAGAACCCAGAGCCCAACTCAAACGTACATGGACAGCCCATTTTCGACCAGGGAGCCAAGAGGAGACAGCGGAGAAAGGAGAGTCTCTACCATAAACGGTGCTGGGAAGCCTGCACAGCCACCTGGAACACAACGACAGTACACCATGATGTTACACCTGGCACACACACCACCTGAAATGGATCAAAGCCTTGAATGGCAGACTTGAAACCGTGAACCTTGTAGCAGAAGACCTAGGCAGAGTGCTCTTTGCCATCGGTCTGAGCCGCCTGTTTGGAAGAAGCAAGTCCGGCTGGGCCAGGGCAACCAAGTCAACAAGAAACCAACGGGACCACGTCAAATGCGGACGCTTCTGCCCAGTGAAGGAAACCATCGACTGAATGCAAAGATAGCACAACGACTGGGGGAGGATGTTTGCAAACCACACATCGGACAAGGGGTGAAAAGCCCAAAGATGCAATCAACTCGCACGTCCCCACAAGAAAAAAAAAAACAACAAGCCAATGAAAACCTGGGCAGAAGATGGAAACAGAGATTTCTGCCAAGAAGATCGAAAGAGGGCCAACGGGTGCATGAACACTTGTTCACCGTCATGAAGTCTCAGGCCAATGCAAATGCAAACTGCAAGGGCACAGCAGCTCACTGTGGTCAGAATGGCTATAAGGAAGCAGACAGGAAGCCACAAGTGTCAGAGAGGAGGTGGAGAGAAGGGAAGCCTCCTGCACCGTTGGTGGGAGTGCAGACCGGTGCAGCCACTACGCCAAGCGGTGTGGAACTGCCTCAGAACTTTAAGAATCCATGTCCCATATGATCCAGCTATTCCTCTGCGGCGTGTTGATCCAAAGAACTCGGAAACACTCCTGCCTAAAGACATGTGCACCGCTGAGTTCACCACAGCGTCGCTCCCACTACCCAAGACTTGGAAGCCTCCCTGGAGCCCAGCAAGGGACGAGTGCAGAAGGAAGATGGGCTATAGCCACGCAATGGCATACCAGTCAGCCGGAACCAAGGATGCAATCCAGCCACTTGTGACCACCAGAATGGCTGTGAGGGTTTTAGGGAAGTGAAACAAGCCCCAGGGAGCAAGGCAAGTACCGTAGGACCTCACTTAAGAGGAGAAGGAAAAACAAGCGGTCAGGAACAGGTGGCACGGGACATTTGATTGGGGGTTCCCAGAGACAAAGCGGGGAGGTGTGAGAGGGTGAAACAGATGATGAGGCACAAGTGTGTGGTGAGGGCCTGCTATTAGGCTTACGCAGGGGAAGATGATGTAAGCTACACGGAAGTCTACATCGATGAGGATGCAAATCGGAAAGATATAGGATGTTCTAATGCAGGGTTGCGGCAATAAATTCACCTAAAAGCAAAAAAAATCCAAAATGGGGTCCAGAATGACGGCATAAAGCTTTGGGGCTGAAAGAGATTAGAGAGGGTGAACTTCCAAGGCTGGAAAATCACCTCAAAATGCGTACTGATGCTACAGAAAGGTAGACCCTTCCAAATAGATGAAGAGGAATACTACCCACAGAACATGCTGCCTGCTAAACCCATGCACCAACGGAAAAGGTTACCGTCCAGGACGTTACTACCAATCACCTTCACGAATAATGCAAACAGGCCCACGTGTTCCCAAGCTCAGGCAAAAGGTTGGTCCAAACGTCCAATTCAGGGCCGGCCCTGTGGCGGAGCGGGTAAGTGCCCACGTTCCGCTTGGCCGGCCCAGGCCTCACTGTTTCACATCACGGGTGCAGATCACATTGGCAGTGTTAGGACATACAGATTTCATGGTACGGTGCGGACAGGGATCATAAACTAAGTAGCAATGGTGAGGTCACCTTATCAATACGCACCAGAAAAAGAACCGTGAGGCTTTTACAATCCATGAACGCATCTGGTACACTTCCCCAGAGGAAGAAGGAAGGAAAACATGGGACCTGCCAAGGTGGAATCGGCAGAGTGCTAGGAGATGGCACGATCACTGCGCATCAGAGGACTGCCCGGGCAACTTCAACTTGGGAGGGAGTCCAGGACTTTCTCTGGGGAACGTCCACCCACTTGGCCATCTACATAAAATGTAAGAGGTAAAACCCAGGATAATCTTACAGGACAGAAACCAGTGTCTAGAGAGAATGTAGCAGGCCTTCCAAAGTTCGAGGAGCAAGACAGAAACCGACAAGAAATCGAGAAAAAGGAAAGCTATCCTACCAGGAAAGGGTGAGGAGTCGGACTGGCCTGAGATGGCTCTGAAACTCTGTGTGCACGCAGGTTGTCAGGACAACTTCGAATTTTGAGGTTGTTTATGACATCACGAGGATCCTGTCCGCCAAGATGGCCGCACGGTTACAGACCGAGGATTGGCCTAGGCTAGGCTATTACAGGGAGGGATACCCAGAAACAGCTTTGAGAAACAGAAAGCGGACACAGAAACTGGAAGACATAAAACAGACGCTGATTCGAGGGGTAAGAAAGGGATCCTTGGCAAGAAGCGAGAATAGAGGGACAAGCCCCGAGAGGAGAACGTTGTCATCTATTCAAGTCTATGGGGAGGCCATGCTGATTCAAGCTTGCAACTTGATTGGAAGCAAGAGGCCGGACTTGGGCCTTATCAGACCTACGTGGTCCTTCTGCCTTAAGCATAAGCCAAAGTCAAGAATGAGGGCTTGAGGACGTTGAAGAGAAGACTCGATGCCTCCTTTCCTAGGCCCCTGGCATTCTTTGCAGATCAGTCTCACTTTCCATAGCTCTGGCGTCACGGGGGCCCACCGGGTACATGCTAATGTGTCCCAAGAGATGTCTTGGAAGCCTTGAAGGAATGGAGCCCCGTCACGCTTGGGCTACGTCTCTTTGTTTGGAAGTGCTCTACAAGGGTGCTGAAAAGCACCCTTTTCCACAGGGCTTCGTTCCTTCGTGAAGGCTGCCCGCCCAGGCTAGTGTGCTCAGTTTGCCTCCATCGAAATTCTCTCCCCCTACCTCTTGCCGTAGAAGGATTATTGATTATGTGTTTTGACACCACATGTGAGGAAGTGGGCTGAAAATGAGAACATTACAATTCTGTTTCAAGAAAAATAAACAGGCCAGGGCTGAGGATGTAAGGCAAACAAATGGCACAGCCTATAGAAATAAAGTAAGCCCGTATCTAGACGGCACCTGGGGGAACGTCCCAGGATCAGGGGTGAAGTTCGAAACTTCCCAAATCCGGAAAGGAGACAGAAAAATATCTTTCCTGGAGAGAGGGATTCATCAGATTCGTCTAATTTGTCTTGGAAACATTGTGTCCGTGAAGGGGGATGCCAGGACCACCTCGAGTTTGGAGTTTGTGACCTCAGGATGGCAAACCAACCCAGATGACCACGTGTTCCCAGTGCTTAGTTTGACCCAGGCTAGGACAGCAAAGACTCCTTCAAGTGACCGGTGCAAATTCAAAGACAACAACCAAGAGTCACGAAAGCACTCACACCTCGGCCTAGAGAACATACGGTGATTCCAGAAATGCAAAATGAATCACTTGGAATGAAGGGGAACGGACTGATAAGCATGTCTAAGGGGGATAGCTGAGAAATACCATGACGATTCTCCTATGGAAAAGAGACAAAGGTCCCAGAAAATGGAAGGCGAACAGAAATCACCCCTGGATAATCCACAATGAAAGATGATGTCCGTCTTTAGACAGACTCTGCTGGAACGTTTGAAAGGCAGAGAAATTCACAAGCCAAAAGACGGCAGCGAAGGTCAAGGCTGGGCTAAGTGGGAAGGGTGAGTTTTGAGACTGCTCCGAGCGGGCCAGGAAACCGTGTGTCCGTGGAGCTTGCCGGGACAGCAGAGACACGATTATGACCAATCCTCTGACATCGCAGTGGACCCGAAAAACAACCTGGCCTCATCTACACAGTGCCAGAGTTGGGCTCAAGTAGCATATTCAAGTCCCATTGCCCTCAACTGCAGGTTGCCAACGGAACATGAAAGGGGCCGGCCGGTGGTGCAGCGGTGAGGTCCGCACCTTCTGGGTCGGTGGCCCGGGGTGGGCCGGGTGGACCCTCGGGTGGGCCTGCTCACCACTGCTTCAGGCATTCTGGGGCAGGCGTCCGAGGTAGTGTAGAGGCAGATGGGAAGGGACGTTAGCCAGGGCCAGACTTCCACAGCAAATACAGGAGCATTGCCAGCAGATGTGAGCTCAGCGATGCACTTCTGCCAGAGCAAAACCGATTCAAAGTTGCAAAGCATAGAGAAACTGAAGCTGAAAAGAAAAAGTGAACAACTGCATGCCAGTGAGAAGGATGAGATCTCTATGAAGAAACTTAGCAAAACAGGTGAAAGCCATGGCAATGGAAAACTAACAAACGTTGGGGGAAAGAAATTCAAGAAGACACAAGGAGAAAGAAGGAGATTCCAGGATCTAGGAGTGGAAGCAGCAACACACTGGAAACGTCCCTACCGGAGCAAGGAATCTCTGGATTCCATGCAATCCCAGTCAAAGTTGCAGCAATGTTTCCCACAGAGACAGAAGAGGGCATCCTAAAGCTTCTAGCCAGCAACAAGAGACCCTGACTAGGCAAAGGAATCCTCAGGAAAACGAAAAAAGCAGGACGTGGCACACTTTCCGATTTCAACATATAGGACGAAGCACTAGGTACCGAGACGGCACAGTCTGGGCCCCAAAACAGGCACACAGACCCATGCAACAGAATCGAGAACCCAGAGCCCAACTCAAACGTACATGGACAGCCCATTTTCGACCAGGGAGCCAAGAGGAGACAGCGGAGAAAGGAGAGTCTCTACCATAAACGGTGCTGGGAAGCCTGCACAGCCACCTGGAACACAACGACAGTACACCATGATGTTACACCTGGCACACACACCACCTGAAATGGATCAAAGCCTTGAATGGCAGACTTGAAACCGTGAACCTTGTAGCAGAAGACCTAGGCAGAGTGCTCTTTGCCATCGGTCTGAGCCGCCTGTTTGGAAGAAGCAAGTCCGGCTGGGCCAGGGCAACCAAGTCAACAAGAAACCAACGGGACCACGTCAAATGCGGACGCTTCTGCCCAGTGAAGGAAACCATCGACTGAATGCAAAGATAGCACAACGACTGGGGGAGGATGTTTGCAAACCACACATCGGACAAGGGGTGAAAAGCCCAAAGATGCAATCAACTCGCACGTCCCCACAAGAAAAAAAAAAACAACAAGCCAATGAAAACCTGGGCAGAAGATGGAAACAGAGATTTCTGCCAAGAAGATCGAAAGAGGGCCAACGGGTGCATGAACACTTGTTCACCGTCATGAAGTCTCAGGCCAATGCAAATGCAAACTGCAAGGGCACAGCAGCTCACTGTGGTCAGAATGGCTATAAGGAAGCAGACAGGAAGCCACAAGTGTCAGAGAGGAGGTGGAGAGAAGGGAAGCCTCCTGCACCGTTGGTGGGAGTGCAGACCGGTGCAGCCACTACGCCAAGCGGTGTGGAACTGCCTCAGAACTTTAAGAATCCATGTCCCATATGATCCAGCTATTCCTCTGCGGCGTGTTGATCCAAAGAACTCGGAAACACTCCTGCCTAAAGACATGTGCACCGCTGAGTTCACCACAGCGTCGCTCCCACTACCCAAGACTTGGAAGCCTCCCTGGAGCCCAGCAAGGGACGAGTGCAGAAGGAAGATGGGCTATAGCCACGCAATGGCATACCAGTCAGCCGGAACCAAGGATGCAATCCAGCCACTTGTGACCACCAGAATGGCTGTGAGGGTTTTAGGGAAGTGAAACAAGCCCCAGGGAGCAAGGCAAGTACCGTAGGACCTCACTTAAGAGGAGAAGGAAAAACAAGCGGTCAGGAACAGGTGGCACGGGACATTTGATTGGGGGTTCCCAGAGACAAAGCGGGGAGGTGTGAGAGGGTGAAACAGATGATGAGGCACAAGTGTGTGGTGAGGGCCTGCTATTAGGCTTACGCAGGGGAAGATGATGTAAGCTACACGGAAGTCTACATCGATGAGGATGCAAATCGGAAAGATATAGGATGTTCTAATGCAGGGTTGCGGCAATAAATTCACCTAAAAGCAAAAAAAATCCAAAATGGGGTCCAGAATGACGGCATAAAGCTTTGGGGCTGAAAGAGATTAGAGAGGGTGAACTTCCAAGGCTGGAAAATCACCTCAAAATGCGTACTGATGCTACAGAAAGGTAGACCCTTCCAAATAGATGAAGAGGAATACTACCCACAGAACATGCTGCCTGCTAAACCCATGCACCAACGGAAAAGGTTACCGTCCAGGATGTTACTACCAATCACCTTCACGAATAATGCAAACAGGCCCACGTGTTCCCAAGCTCAGGCAAAAGGTTGGTCCAAACGTCCAATTCAGGGCCGGCCCTGTGGCGGAGCGGGTAAGTGCCCACGTTCCGCTTGGCCGGCCCAGGCCCCACTGTTTCACATCACGGGTGCAGATCACATTGGCAGTGTTAGGACATACAGATTTCATGGTACGGTGCGGACAGGGATCATAAACTAAGTAGCAATGGTGAGGTCACCTTATCAATACGCACCAGAAAAAGAACCGTGAGGCTTTTACAATCCATGAACGCATCTGGTACACTTCCCCAGAGGAAGAAGGAAGGAAAACATGGGACCTGCCAAGGTGGAATCGGCAGAGTGCTAGGAGATGGCACGATCACTGCGCATCAGAGGACTGCCCGGGCAACTTCAACTTGGGAGGGAGTCCAGGACTTTCTCTGGGGAACGTCCACCCACTTGGCCATCTACATAAAATGTAAGAGGTAAAACCCAGGATAATCTTACAGGACAGAAACCAGTGTCTAGAGAGAATGTAGCAGGCCTTCCAAAGTTCGAGGAGCAAGACAGAAACCGACAAGAAATCGAGAAAAAGGAAAGCTATCCTACCAGGAAAGGGTGAGGAGTCGGACTGGCCTGAGATGGCTCTGAAACTCTGTGTGCACGCAGGTTGTCAGGACAACTTCGAATTTTGAGGTTGTTTATGACATCACGAGGATCCTGTCCGCCAAGATGGCCGCACGGTTACAGACCGAGGATTGGCCTAGGCTAGGCTATTACAGGGAGGGATACCCAGAAACAGCTTTGAGAAACAGAAAGCGGACACAGAAACTGGAAGACATAAAACAGACGCTGATTCGAGGGGTAAGAAAGGGATCCTTGGCAAGAAGCGAGAATAGAGGGACAAGCCCCGAGAGGAGAACGTTGTCATCTATTCAAGTCTATGGGGAGGCCATGCTGATTCAAGCTTGCAACTTGATTGGAAGCAAGAGGCCGGACTTGGGCCTTATCAGACCTACGTGGTCCTTCTGCCTTAAGCATAAGCCAAAGTCAAGAATGAGGGCTTGAGGACGTTGAAGAGAAGACTCGATGCCTCCTTTCCTAGGCCCCTGGCATTCTTTGCAGATCAGTCTCACTTTCCATAGCTCTGGCGTCACGGGGGCCCACCGGGTACATGCTAATGTGTCCCAAGAGATGTCTTGGAAGCCTTGAAGGAATGGAGCCCCGTCACGCTTGGGCTACGTCTCTTTGTTTGGAAGTGCTCTACAAGGGTGCTGAAAAGCACCCTTTTCCACAGGGCTTCGTTCCTTCGTGAAGGCTGCCCGCCCAGGCTAGTGTGCTCAGTTTGCCTCCATCGAAATTCTCTCCCCCTACCTCTTGCCGTAGAAGGATTATTGATTATGTGTTTTGACACCACATGTAAGGAAGTGGGCTGAAAATGAGAACATTACAATTCTGTTTCAAGAAAAATAAACAGGCCAGGGCTGAGGATGTAAGGCAAACAAATGGCACAGCCTATAGAAATAAAGTAAGCCCGTATCTAGACGGCACCTGGGGGAACGTCCCAGGATCAGGGGTGAAGTTCGAAACTTCCCAAATCCGGAAAGGAGACAGAAAAATATCTTTCCTGGAGAGAGGGATTCATCAGATTCGTCTAATTTGTCTTGGAAACATTGTGTCCGTGAAGGGGGATGCCAGGACCACCTCGAGTTTGGAGTTTGTGACCTCAGGATGGCAAACCAACCCAGATGACCACGTGTTCCCAGTGCTTAGTTTGACCCAGGCTAGGACAGCAAAGACTCCTTCAAGTGACCGGTGCAAATTCAAAGACAACAACCAAGAGTCACGAAAGCACTCACACCTCGGCCTAGAGAACATACGGTGATTCCAGAAATGCAAAATGAATCACTTGGAATGAAGGGGAACGGACTGATAAGCATGTCTAAGGGGGATAGCTGAGAAATACCATGACGATTCTCCTATGGAAAAGAGACAAAGGTCCCAGAAAATGGAAGGCGAACAGAAATCACCCCTGGATAATCCACAATGAAAGATGATGTCCGTCTTTAGACAGACTCTGCTGGAACGTTTGAAAGGCAGAGAAATTCACAAGCCAAAAGACGGCAGCGAAGGTCAAGGCTGGGCTAAGTGGGAAGGGTGAGTTTTGAGACTGCTCCGAGCGGGCCAGGAAACCGTGTGTCCGTGGAGCTTGCCGGGACAGCAGAGACACGATTATGACCAATCCTCTGACATCGCAGTGGACCCGAAAAACAACCTGGCCTCATCTACACAGTGCCAGAGTTGGGCTCAAGTAGCATATTCAAGTCCCATTGCCCTCAACTGCAGGTTGCCAACGGAACATGAAAGGGGCCGGCCGGTGGTGCAGCGGTGAGGTCCGCACCTTCTGGGTCGGTGGCCCGGGGTGGGCCGGGTGGACCCTCGGGTGGGCCTGCTCACCACTGCTTCAGGCATTCTGGGGCAGGCGTCCGAGGTAGTGTAGAGGCAGATGGGAAGGGACGTTAGCCAGGGCCAGACTTCCACAGCAAATACAGGAGCATTGCCAGCAGATGTGAGCTCAGCGATGCACTTCTGCCAGAGCAAAACCGATTCAAAGTTGCAAAGCATAGAGAAACTGAAGCTGAAAAGAAAAAGTGAACAACTGCATGCCAGTGAGAAGGATGAGATCTCTATGAAGAAACTTAGCAAAACAGGTGAAAGCCATGGCAATGGAAAACTAACAAACGTTGGGGGAAAGAAATTCAAGAAGACACAAGGAGAAAGAAGGAGATTCCAGGATCTAGGAGTGGAAGCAGCAACACACTGGAAACGTCCCTACCGGAGCAAGGAATCTCTGGATTCCATGCAATCCCAGTCAAAGTTGCAGCAATGTTTCCCACAGAGACAGAAGAGGGCATCCTAAAGCTTCTAGCCAGCAACAAGAGACCCTGACTAGGCAAAGGAATCCTCAGGAAAACGAAAAAAGCAGGACGTGGCACACTTTCCGATTTCAACATATAGGACGAAGCACTAGGTACCGAGACGGCACAGTCTGGGCCCCAAAACAGGCACACAGACCCATGCAACAGAATCGAGAACCCAGAGCCCAACTCAAACGTACATGGACAGCCCATTTTCGACCAGGGAGCCAAGAGGAGACAGCGGAGAAAGGAGAGTCTCTACCATAAACGGTGCTGGGAAGCCTGCACAGCCACCTGGAACACAACGACAGTACACCATGATGTTACACCTGGCACACACACCACCTGAAATGGATCAAAGCCTTGAATGGCAGACTTGAAACCGTGAACCTTGTAGCAGAAGACCTAGGCAGAGTGCTCTTTGCCATCGGTCTGAGCCGCCTGTTTGGAAGAAGCAAGTCCGGCTGGGCCAGGGCAACCAAGTCAACAAGAAACCAACGGGACCACGTCAAATGCGGACGCTTCTGCCCAGTGAAGGAAACCATCGACTGAATGCAAAGATAGCACAACGACTGGGGGAGGATGTTTGCAAACCACACATCGGACAAGGGGTGAAAAGCCCAAAGATGCAATCAACTCGCACGTCCCCACAAGAAAAAAAAAAACAACAAGCCAATGAAAACCTGGGCAGAAGATGGAAACAGAGATTTCTGCCAAGAAGATCGAAAGAGGGCCAACGGGTGCATGAACACTTGTTCACCGTCATGAAGTCTCAGGCCAATGCAAATGCAAACTGCAAGGGCACAGCAGCTCACTGTGGTCAGAATGGCTATAAGGAAGCAGACAGGAAGCCACAAGTGTCAGAGAGGAGGTGGAGAGAAGGGAAGCCTCCTGCACCGTTGGTGGGAGTGCAGACCGGTGCAGCCACTACGCCAAGCGGTGTGGAACTGCCTCAGAACTTTAAGAATCCATGTCCCATATGATCCAGCTATTCCTCTGCGGCGTGTTGATCCAAAGAACTCGGAAACACTCCTGCCTAAAGACATGTGCACCGCTGAGTTCACCACAGCGTCGCTCCCACTACCCAAGACTTGGAAGCCTCCCTGGAGCCCAGCAAGGGACGAGTGCAGAAGGAAGATGGGCTATAGCCACGCAATGGCATACCAGTCAGCCGGAACCAAGGATGCAATCCAGCCACTTGTGACCACCAGAATGGCTGTGAGGGTTTTAGGGAAGTGAAACAAGCCCCAGGGAGCAAGGCAAGTACCGTAGGACCTCACTTAAGAGGAGAAGGAAAAACAAGCGGTCAGGAACAGGTGGCACGGGACATTTGATTGGGGGTTCCCAGAGACAAAGCGGGGAGGTGTGAGAGGGTGAAACAGATGATGAGGCACAAGTGTGTGGTGAGGGCCTGCTATTAGGCTTACGCAGGGGAAGATGATGTAAGCTACACGGAAGTCTACATCGATGAGGATGCAAATCGGAAAGATATAGGATGTTCTAATGCAGGGTTGCGGCAATAAATTCACCTAAAAGCAAAAAAAATCCAAAATGGGGTCCAGAATGACGGCATAAATCTTTGGGGCTGAAAGAGATTAGAGAGGGTGAACTTCCAAGGCTGGAAAATCACCTCAAAATGCGTACTGATGCTACAGAAAGGTAGACCCTTCCAAATAGATGAAGAGGAATACTACCCACAGAACATGCTGCCTGCTAAACCCATGCACCAACGGAAAAGGTTACCGTCCAGGATGTTACTACCAATCACCTTCACGAATAATGCAAACAGGCCCACGTGTTCCCAAGCTCAGGCAAAAGGTTGGTCCAAACGTCCAATTCAGGGCCGGCCCTGTGGCGGAGCGGGTAAGTGCCCACGTTCCGCTTGGCCGGCCCAGGCCTCACTGTTTCACATCACGGGTGCAGATCACATTGGCAGTGTTAGGACATACAGATTTCATGGTACGGTGCGGACAGGGATCATAAACTAAGTAGCAATGGTGAGGTCACCTTATCAATACGCACCAGAAAAAGAACCGTGAGGCTTTTACAATCCATGAACGCATCTGGTACACTTCCCCAGAGGAAGAAGGAAGGAAAACATGGGACCTGCCAAGGTGGAATCGGCAGAGTGCTAGGAGATGGCACGATCACTGCGCATCAGAGGACTGCCCGGGCAACTTCAACTTGGGAGGGAGTCCAGGACTTTCTCTGGGGAACGTCCACCCACTTGGCCATCTACATAAAATGTAAGAGGTAAAACCCAGGATAATCTTACAGGACAGAAACCAGTGTCTAGAGAGAATGTAGCAGGCCTTCCAAAGTTCGAGGAGCAAGACAGAAACCGACAAGAAATCGAGAAAAAGGAAAGCTATCCTACCAGGAAAGGGTGAGGAGTCGGACTGGCCTGAGATGGCTCTGAAACTCTGTGTGCACGCAGGTTGTCAGGACAACTTCGAATTTTGAGGTTGTTTATGACATCACGAGGATCCTGTCCGCCAAGATGGCCGCACGGTTACAGACCGAGGATTGGCCTAGGCTAGGCTATTACAGGGAGGGATACCCAGAAACAGCTTTGAGAAACAGAAAGCGGACACAGAAACTGGAAGACATAAAACAGACGCTGATTCGAGGGGTAAGAAAGGGATCCTTGGCAAGAAGCGAGAATAGAGGGACAAGCCCCGAGAGGAGAACGTTGTCATCTATTCAAGTCTATGGGGAGGCCATGCTGATTCAAGCTTGCAACTTGATTGGAAGCAAGAGGCCGGACTTGGGCCTTATCAGACCTACGTGGTCCTTCTGCCTTAAGCATAAGCCAAAGTCAAGAATGAGGGCTTGAGGACGTTGAAGAGAAGACTCGATGCCTCCTTTCCTAGGCCCCTGGCATTCTTTGCAGATCAGTCTCACTTTCCATAGCTCTGGCGTCACGGGGGCCCACCGGGTACATGCTAATGTGTCCCAAGAGATGTCTTGGAAGCCTTGAAGGAATGGAGCCCCGTCACGCTTGGGCTACGTCTCTTTGTTTGGAAGTGCTCTACAAGGGTGCTGAAAAGCACCCTTTTCCACAGGGCTTCGTTCCTTCGTGAAGGCTGCCCGCCCAGGCTAGTGTGCTCAGTTTGCCTCCATCGAAATTCTCTCCCCCTACCTCTTGCCGTAGAAGGATTATTGATTATGTGTTTTGACACCACATGTAAGGAAGTGGGCTGAAAATGAGAACATTACAATTCTGTTTCAAGAAAAATAAACAGGCCAGGGCTGAGGATGTAAGGCAAACAAATGGCACAGCCTATAGAAATAAAGTAAGCCCGTATCTAGACGGCACCTGGGGGAACGTCCCAGGATCAGGGGTGAAGTTCGAAACTTCCCAAATCCGGAAAGGAGACAGAAAAATATCTTTCCTGGAGAGAGGGATTCATCAGATTCGTCTAATTTGTCTTGGAAACATTGTGTCCGTGAAGGGGGATGCCAGGACCACCTCGAGTTTGGAGTTTGTGACCTCAGGATGGCAAACCAACCCAGATGACCACGTGTTCCCAGTGCTTAGTTTGACCCAGGCTAGGACAGCAAAGACTCCTTCAAGTGACCGGTGCAAATTCAAAGACAACAACCAAGAGTCACGAAAGCACTCACACCTCGGCCTAGAGAACATACGGTGATTCCAGAAATGCAAAATGAATCACTTGGAATGAAGGGGAACGGACTGATAAGCATGTCTAAGGGGGATAGCTGAGAAATACCATGACGATTCTCCTATGGAAAAGAGACAAAGGTCCCAGAAAATGGAAGGCGAACAGAAATCACCCCTGGATAATCCACAATGAAAGATGATGTCCGTCTTTAGACAGACTCTGCTGGAACGTTTGAAAGGCAGAGAAATTCACAAGCCAAAAGACGGCAGCGAAGGTCAAGGCTGGGCTAAGTGGGAAGGGTGAGTTTTGAGACTGCTCCGAGCGGGCCAGGAAACCGTGTGTCCGTGGAGCTTGCCGGGACAGCAGAGACACGATTATGACCAATCCTCTGACATCGCAGTGGACCCGAAAAACAACCTGGCCTCATCTACACAGTGCCAGAGTTGGGCTCAAGTAGCATATTCAAGTCCCATTGCCCTCAACTGCAGGTTGCCAACGGAACATGAAAGGGGCCGGCCGGTGGTGCAGCGGTGAGGTCCGCACCTTCTGGGTCGGTGGCCCGGGGTGGGCCGGGTGGACCCTCGGGTGGGCCTGCTCACCACTGCTTCAGGCATTCTGGGGCAGGCGTCCGAGGTAGTGTAGAGGCAGATGGGAAGGGACGTTAGCCAGGGCCAGACTTCCACAGCAAATACAGGAGCATTGCCAGCAGATGTGAGCTCAGCGATGCACTTCTGCCAGAGCAAAACCGATTCAAAGTTGCAAAGCATAGAGAAACTGAAGCTGAAAAGAAAAAGTGAACAACTGCATGCCAGTGAGAAGGATGAGATCTCTATGAAGAAACTTAGCAAAACAGGTGAAAGCCATGGCAATGGAAAACTAACAAACGTTGGGGGAAAGAAATTCAAGAAGACACAAGGAGAAAGAAGGAGATTCCAGGATCTAGGAGTGGAAGCAGCAACACACTGGAAACGTCCCTACCGGAGCAAGGAATCTCTGGATTCCATGCAATCCCAGTCAAAGTTGCAGCAATGTTTCCCACAGAGACAGAAGAGGGCATCCTAAAGCTTCTAGCCAGCAACAAGAGACCCTGACTAGGCAAAGGAATCCTCAGGAAAACGAAAAAAGCAGGACGTGGCACACTTTCCGATTTCAACATATAGGACGAAGCACTAGGTACCGAGACGGCACAGTCTGGGCCCCAAAACAGGCACACAGACCCATGCAACAGAATCGAGAACCCAGAGCCCAACTCAAACGTACATGGACAGCCCATTTTCGACCAGGGAGCCAAGAGGAGACAGCGGAGAAAGGAGAGTCTCTACCATAAACGGTGCTGGGAAGCCTGCACAGCCACCTGGAACACAACGACAGTACACCATGATGTTACACCTGGCACACACACCACCTGAAATGGATCAAAGCCTTGAATGGCAGACTTGAAACCGTGAACCTTGTAGCAGAAGACCTAGGCAGAGTGCTCTTTGCCATCGGTCTGAGCCGCCTGTTTGGAAGAAGCAAGTCCGGCTGGGCCAGGGCAACCAAGTCAACAAGAAACCAACGGGACCACGTCAAATGCGGACGCTTCTGCCCAGTGAAGGAAACCATCGACTGAATGCAAAGATAGCACAACGACTGGGGGAGGATGTTTGCAAACCACACATCGGACAAGGGGTGAAAAGCCCAAAGATGCAATCAACTCGCACGTCCCCACAAGAAAAAAAAAAACAACAAGCCAATGAAAACCTGGGCAGAAGATGGAAACAGAGATTTCTGCCAAGAAGATCGAAAGAGGGCCAACGGGTGCATGAACACTTGTTCACCGTCATGAAGTCTCAGGCCAATGCAAATGCAAACTGCAAGGGCACAGCAGCTCACTGTGGTCAGAATGGCTATAAGGAAGCAGACAGGAAGCCACAAGTGTCAGAGAGGAGGTGGAGAGAAGGGAAGCCTCCTGCACCGTTGGTGGGAGTGCAGACCGGTGCAGCCACTACGCCAAGCGGTGTGGAACTGCCTCAGAACTTTAAGAATCCATGTCCCATATGATCCAGCTATTCCTCTGCGGCGTGTTGATCCAAAGAACTCGGAAACACTCCTGCCTAAAGACATGTGCACCGCTGAGTTCACCACAGCGTCGCTCCCACTACCCAAGACTTGGAAGCCTCCCTGGAGCCCAGCAAGGGACGAGTGCAGAAGGAAGATGGGCTATAGCCACGCAATGGCATACCAGTCAGCCGGAACCAAGGATGCAATCCAGCCACTTGTGACCACCAGAATGGCTGTGAGGGTTTTAGGGAAGTGAAACAAGCCCCAGGGAGCAAGGCAAGTACCGTAGGACCTCACTTAAGAGGAGAAGGAAAAACAAGCGGTCAGGAACAGGTGGCACGGGACATTTGATTGGGGGTTCCCAGAGACAAAGCGGGGAGGTGTGAGAGGGTGAAACAGATGATGAGGCACAAGTGTGTGGTGAGGGCCTGCTATTAGGCTTACGCAGGGGAAGATGATGTAAGCTACACGGAAGTCTACATCGATGAGGATGCAAATCGGAAAGATATAGGATGTTCTAATGCAGGGTTGCGGCAATAAATTCACCTAAAAGCAAAAAAAATCCAAAATGGGGTCCAGAATGACGGCATAAATCTTTGGGGCTGAAAGAGATTAGAGAGGGTGAACTTCCAAGGCTGGAAAATCACCTCAAAATGCGTACTGATGCTACAGAAAGGTAGACCCTTCCAAATAGATGAAGAGGAATACTACCCACAGAACATGCTGCCTGCTAAACCCATGCACCAACGGAAAAGGTTACCGTCCAGGACGTTACTACCAATCACCTTCACGAATAATGCAAACAGGCCCACGTGTTCCCAAGCTCAGGCAAAAGGTTGGTCCAAACGTCCAATTCAGGGCCGGCCCTGTGGCGGAGCGGGTAAGTGCCCACGTTCCGCTTGGCCGGCCCAGGCCTCACTGTTTCACATCACGGGTGCAGATCACATTGGCAGTGTTAGGACATACAGATTTCATGGTACGGTGCGGACAGGGATCATAAACTAAGTAGCAATGGTGAGGTCACCTTATCAATACGCACCAGAAAAAGAACCGTGAGGCTTTTACAATCCATGAACGCATCTGGTACACTTCCCCAGAGGAAGAAGGAAGGAAAACATGGGACCTGCCAAGGTGGAATCGGCAGAGTGCTAGGAGATGGCACGATCACTGCGCATCAGAGGACTGCCCGGGCAACTTCAACTTGGGAGGGAGTCCAGGACTTTCTCTGGGGAACGTCCACCCACTTGGCCATCTACATAAAATGTAAGAGGTAAAACCCAGGATAATCTTACAGGACAGAAACCAGTGTCTAGAGAGAATGTAGCAGGCCTTCCAAAGTTCGAGGAGCAAGACAGAAACCGACAAGAAATCGAGAAAAAGGAAAGCTATCCTACCAGGAAAGGGTGAGGAGTCGGACTGGCCTGAGATGGCTCTGAAACTCTGTGTGCACGCAGGTTGTCAGGACAACTTCGAATTTTGAGGTTGTTTATGACATCACGAGGATCCTGTCCGCCAAGATGGCCGCACGGTTACAGACCGAGGATTGGCCTAGGCTAGGCTATTACAGGGAGGGATACCCAGAAACAGCTTTGAGAAACAGAAAGCGGACACAGAAACTGGAAGACATAAAACAGACGCTGATTCGAGGGGTAAGAAAGGGATCCTTGGCAAGAAGCGAGAATAGAGGGACAAGCCCCGAGAGGAGAACGTTGTCATCTATTCAAGTCTATGGGGAGGCCATGCTGATTCAAGCTTGCAACTTGATTGGAAGCAAGAGGCCGGACTTGGGCCTTATCAGACCTACGTGGTCCTTCTGCCTTAAGCATAAGCCAAAGTCAAGAATGAGGGCTTGAGGACGTTGAAGAGAAGACTCGATGCCTCCTTTCCTAGGCCCCTGGCATTCTTTGCAGATCAGTCTCACTTTCCATAGCTCTGGCGTCACGGGGGCCCACCGGGTACATGCTAATGTGTCCCAAGAGATGTCTTGGAAGCCTTGAAGGAATGGAGCCCCGTCACGCTTGGGCTACGTCTCTTTGTTTGGAAGTGCTCTACAAGGGTGCTGAAAAGCACCCTTTTCCACAGGGCTTCGTTCCTTCGTGAAGGCTGCCCGCCCAGGCTAGTGTGCTCAGTTTGCCT
Source organism: Equus asinus (assembly GCF_041296235.1). NCBI lineage: Eukaryota > Metazoa > Chordata > Mammalia > Perissodactyla > Equidae > Equus > Equus asinus. Next base: position 9,316,099 of record NC_091809.1, on the reverse strand, counting down.
CCATCGAAATTCTCTCCCCCTACCTCTTGCCGTAGAAGGATTATTGATTATGTGTTTTGACACCACATGTAAGGAAGTGGGCTGAAAATGAGAACATTACAATTCTGTTTCAAGAAAAATAAACAGGCCAGGGCTGAGGATGTAAGGCAAACAAATGGCACAGCCTATAGAAATAAAGTAAGCCCGTATCTAGACGGCACCTGGGGGAACGTCCCAGGATCAGGGGTGAAGTTCGAAACTTCCCAAATCCGGAAAGGAGACAGAAAAATATCTTTCCTGGAGAGAGGGATTCATCAGATTCGTCTAATTTGTCTTGGAAACATTGTGTCCGTGAAGGGGGATGCCAGGACCACCTCGAGTTTGGAGTTTGTGACCTCAGGATGGCAAACCAACCCAGATGACCACGTGTTCCCAGTGCTTAGTTTGACCCAGGCTAGGACAGCAAAGACTCCTTCAAGTGACCGGTGCAAATTCAAAGACAACAACCAAGAGTCACGAAAGCACTCACACCTCGGCCTAGAGAACATACGGTGATTCCAGAAATGCAAAATGAATCACTTGGAATGAAGGGGAACGGACTGATAAGCATGTCTAAGGGGGATAGCTGAGAAATACCATGACGATTCTCCTATGGAAAAGAGACAAAGGTCCCAGAAAATGGAAGGCGAACAGAAATCACCCCTGGATAATCCACAATGAAAGATGATGTCCGTCTTTAGACAGACTCTGCTGGAACGTTTGAAAGGCAGAGAAATTCACAAGCCAAAAGACGGCAGCGAAGGTCAAGGCTGGGCTAAGTGGGAAGGGTGAGTTTTGAGACTGCTCCGAGCGGGCCAGGAAACCGTGTGTCCGTGGAGCTTGCCGGGACAGCAGAGACACGATTATGACCAATCCTCTGACATCGCAGTGGACCCGAAAAACAACCTGGCCTCATCTACACAGTGCCAGAGTTGGGCTCAAGTAGCATATTCAAGTCCCATTGCCCTCAACTGCAGGTTGCCAACGGAACATGAAAGGGGCCGGCCGGTGGTGCAGCGGTGAGGTCCGCACCTTCTGGGTCGGTGGCCCGGGGTGGGCCGGGTGGACCCTCGGGTGGGCCTGCTCACCACTGCTTCAGGCATTCTGGGGCAGGCGTCCGAGGTAGTGTAGAGGCAGATGGGAAGGGACGTTAGCCAGGGCCAGACTTCCACAGCAAATACAGGAGCATTGCCAGCAGATGTGAGCTCAGCGATGCACTTCTGCCAGAGCAAAACCGATTCAAAGTTGCAAAGCATAGAGAAACTGAAGCTGAAAAGAAAAAGTGAACAACTGCATGCCAGTGAGAAGGATGAGATCTCTATGAAGAAACTTAGCAAAACAGGTGAAAGCCATGGCAATGGAAAACTAACAAACGTTGGGGGAAAGAAATTCAAGAAGACACAAGGAGAAAGAAGGAGATTCCAGGATCTAGGAGTGGAAGCAGCAACACACTGGAAACGTCCCTACCGGAGCAAGGAATCTCTGGATTCCATGCAATCCCAGTCAAAGTTGCAGCAATGTTTCCCACAGAGACAGAAGAGGGCATCCTAAAGCTTCTAGCCAGCAACAAGAGACCCTGAGTAGGCAAAGGAATCCTCAGGAAAACGAAAAAAGCAGGACGTGGCACACTTTCCGATTTCAACATATAGGACGAAGCACTAGGTACCGAGACGGCACAGTCTGGGCCCCAAAACAGGCACACAGACCCATGCAACAGAATCGAGAACCCAGAGCCCAACTCAAACGTACATGGACAGCCCATTTTCGACCAGGGAGCCAAGAGGAGACAGCGGAGAAAGGAGAGTCTCTACCATAAACGGTGCTGGGAAGCCTGCACAGCCACCTGGAACACAACGACAGTACACCATGATGTTACACCTGGCACACACACCACCTGAAATGGATCAAAGCCTTGAATGGCAGACTTGAAACCGTGAACCTTGTAGCAGAAGACCTAGGCAGAGTGCTCTTTGCCATCGGTCTGAGCCGCCTGTTTGGAAGAAGCAAGTCCGGCTGGGCCAGGGCAACCAAGTCAACAAGAAACCAACGGGACCACGTCAAATGCGGACGCTTCTGCCCAGTGAAGGAAACCATCGACTGAATGCAAAGATAGCACAACGACTGGGGGAGGATGTTTGCAAACCACACATCGGACAAGGGGTGAAAAGCCCAAAGATGCAATCAACTCGCACGTCCCCACAAGAAAAAAAAAAACAACAAGCCAATGAAAACCTGGGCAGAAGATGGAAACAGAGATTTCTGCCAAGAAGATCGAAAGAGGGCCAACGGGTGCATGAACACTTGTTCACCGTCATGAAGTCTCAGGCCAATGCAAATGCAAACTGCAAGGGCACAGCAGCTCACTGTGGTCAGAATGGCTATAAGGAAGCAGACAGGAAGCCACAAGTGTCAGAGAGGAGGTGGAGAGAAGGGAAGCCTCCTGCACCGTTGGTGGGAGTGCAGACCGGTGCAGCCACTACGCCAAGCGGTGTGGAACTGCCTCAGAACTTTAAGAATCCATGTCCCATATGATCCAGCTATTCCTCTGCGGCGTGTTGATCCAAAGAACTCGGAAACACTCCTGCCTAAAGACATGTGCACCGCTGAGTTCACCACAGCGTCGCTCCCACTACCCAAGACTTGGAAGCCTCCCTGGAGCCCAGCAAGGGACGAGTGCAGAAGGAAGATGGGCTATAGCCACGCAATGGCATACCAGTCAGCCGGAACCAAGGATGCAATCCAGCCACTTGTGACCACCAGAATGGCTGTGAGGGTTTTAGGGAAGTGAAACAAGCCCCAGGGAGCAAGGCAAGTACCGTAGGACCTCACTTAAGAGGAGAAGGAAAAACAAGCGGTCAGGAACAGGTGGCACGGGACATTTGATTGGGGGTTCCCAGAGACAAAGCGGGGAGGTGTGAGAGGGTGAAACAGATGATGAGGCACAAGTGTGTGGTGAGGGCCTGCTATTAGGCTTACGCAGGGGAAGATGATGTAAGCTACACGGAAGTCTACATCGATGAGGATGCAAATCGGAAAGATATAGGATGTTCTAATGCAGGGTTGCGGCAATAAATTCACCTAAAAGCAAAAAAAATCCAAAATGGGGTCCAGAATGACGGCATAAAGCTTTGGGGCTGAAAGAGATTAGAGAGGGTGAACTTCCAAGGCTGGAAAATCACCTCAAAATGCGTACTGATGCTACAGAAAGGTAGACCCTTCCAAATAGATGAAGAGGAATACTACCCACAGAACATGCTGCCTGCTAAACCCATGCACCAACGGAAAAGGTTACCGTCCAGGACGTTACTACTAATCACCTTCACGAATAATGCAAACAGGCCCACGTGTTCCCAAGCTCAGGCAAAAGGTTGGTCCAAAAGTCCAATTCAGGGCCGGCCCTGTGGCGGAGCGGGTAAGTGCCCACGTTCCGCTTGGCCGGCCCAGGCCTCACTGTTTCACATCACGGGTGCAGATCACATTGGCAGTGTTAGGACATACAGATTTCATGGTACGGTGCGGACAGGGATCATAAACTAAGTAGCAATGGTGAGGTCACCTTATCAATACGCACCAGAAAAAGAACCGTGAGGCTTTTACAATCCATGAACGCATCTGGTACACTTCCCCAGAGGAAGAAGGAAGGAAAACATGGGACCTGCCAAGGTGGAATCGGCAGAGTGCTAGGAGATGGCACGATCACTGCGCATCAGAGGACTGCCCGGGCAACTTCAACTTGGGAGGGAGTCCAGGACTTTCTCTGGGGAACGTCCACCCACTTGGCCATCTACATAAAATGTAAGAGGTAAAACCCAGGATAATCTTACAGGACAGAAACCAGTGTCTAGAGAGAATGTAGCAGGCCTTCCAAAGTTCGAGGAGCAAGACAGAAACCGACAAGAAATCGAGAAATAGGAAAACTATCCTACCAGGAAAGGGTGAGGAGTCAGACTGGCCTGAGATGGCCCTGAAACTCTGTGTGCACGCAGGTTGTCAGGACAACTTCGAATTTTGAGGTTGTTTATGACATCACGAGGATCCTGTCCGCCAAGATGGCCGCACGGTTACAGACCGAGGATTGGCCTAGGCTAGGCTATTACAGGGAGGGATACCCAGAAACAGCTTTGAGAAACAGAAAGCGGACACAGAAACTGGAAGACATAAAACAGACGCTGATTCGAGGGGTAAGAAAGGGATCCTTGGCAAGAAGCGAGAATAGAGGGACAAGCCCCGAGAGGAGAACGTTGTCATCTATTCAAGTCTATGGGGAGGCCATGCTGATTCAAGCTTGCAACTTGATTGGAAGCAAGAGGCTGGACTTGGGCCTTATCAGACCTACGTGGTCCTTCTGCCTTAAGCATAAGCCAAAGTCAAGAATGAGGGCTTGAGGACGTTGAAGAGAAGACTCGATGCCTCCTTTCCTAGGCCCCTGGCATTCTTTGCAGATCAGTCTCACTTTCCATAGCTCTGGCGTCACGGGGGCCCACCGGGTACATGCTAATGTGTCCCAAGAGATGTCTTGGAAGCCTTGAAGGAATGGAGCCCCGTCACGCTTGGGCTACGTCTCTTTGTTTGGAAGTGCTCTACAAGGGTGCTGAAAAGCACCCTTTTCCACAGGGCTTCGTTCCTTCGTGAAGGCTGCCCGCCCAGGCTAGTGTGCTCAGTTTGCCTCCATCGAAATTCTCTCCCCCTACCTCTTGCCGTAGAAGGATTATTGATTATGTGTTTTGACACCACATGTAAGGAAGTGGGCTGAAAATGAGAACATTACAATTCTGTTTCAAGAAAAATAAACAGGCCAGGGCTGAGGATGTAAGGCAAACAAATGGCACAGCCTATAGAAATAAAGTAAGCCCGTATCTAGACGGCACCTGGGGGAACGTTCCAGGATCAGGGGTGAAGTTTGAAACTTCCCAAATCCGGAAAGGAGACAGAAAAATATCTTTCCTGGAGAGAGGGATTCATCAGATTCGTCTAATTTGTCTTGGAAACATTGTGTCCGTGAAGGGGGATGCCAGGACCACCTCGAGTTTGGAGTTTGTGACCTCAGGATGGCAAACCAACCCAGATGACGACGTGTTCCCAGTGCTTAGTTTGACCCAGGCTAGGACAGCAAAGACTCCTTCAAGTGACCGGTGCAAATTCAAAGACAACAACCAAGAGTCACGAAAGCACTCACACCTCGGCCTAGAGAACATACGGTGATTCCAGAAATGCAAAATGAATCACTTGGAATGAAGGGGAACGGACTGATAAGCATGTCTAAGGGGGATAGCTGAGAAATACCATGACGATTCTCCTATGGAAAAGAGACAAAGGTCCCAGAAAATGGAAGGCGAACAGAAATCACCCCTGGATAATCCACAATGAAAGATGATGTCCGTCTTTAGACAGACTCTGCTGGAACGTTTGAAAGGCAGAGAAATTCACAAGCCAAAAGACGGCAGCGAAGGTCAAGGCTGGGCTAAGTGGGAAGGGTGAGTTTTGAGACTGCTCCGAGCGGGCCAGGAAACCGTGTGTCCGTGGAGCTTGCCGGGACAGCAGAGACACGATTATGACCAATCCTCTGACATCGCAGTGGACCCGAAAAACAACCTGGCCTCATCTACACAGTGCCAGAGTTGGGCTCAAGTAGCATATTCAAGTCCCATTGCCCTCAACTGCAGGTTGCCAACGGAACATGAAAGGGGCCGGCCGGTGGTGCAGCGGTGAGGTCCGCACCTTCTGGGTCGGTGGCCCGGGGTGGGCCGGGTGGACCCTCGGGTGGGCCTGCTCACCACTGCTTCAGGCATTCTGGGGCAGGCGTCCGAGGTAGTGTAGAGGCAGATGGGAAGGGACGTTAGCCAGGGCCAGACTTCCACAGCAAATACAGGAGCATTGCCAGCAGATGTGAGCTCAGCGATGCACTTCTGCCAGAGCAAAACCGATTCAAAGTTGCAAAGCATAGAGAAACTGAAGCTGAAAAGAAAAAGTGAACAACTGCATGCCAGTGAGAAGGATGAGATCTCTATGAAGAAACTTAGCAAAACAGGTGAAAGCCATGGCAATGGAAAACTAACAAACGTTGGGGGAAAGAAATTCAAGAAGACACAAGGAGAAAGAAGGAGATTCCAGGATCTAGGAGTGGAAGCAGCAACACACTGGAAACGTCCCTACCGGAGCAAGGAATCTCTGGATTCCATGCAATCCCAGTCAAAGTTGCAGCAATGTTTCCCACAGAGACAGAAGAGGGCATCCTAAAGCTTCTAGCCAGCAACAAGAGACCCTGACTAGGCAAAGGAATCCTCAGGAAAACGAAAAAAGCAGGACGTGGCACACTTTCCGATTTCAACATATAGGACGAAGCACTAGGTACCGAGACGGCACAGTCTGGGCCCCAAAACAGGCACACAGACCCATGCAACAGAATCGAGAACCCAGAGCCCAACTCAAACGTACATGGACAGCCCATTTTCGACCAGGGAGCCAAGAGGAGACAGCGGAGAAAGGAGAGTCTCTACCATAAACGGTGCTGGGAAGCCTGCACAGCCACCTGGAACACAACGACAGTACACCATGATGTTACACCTGGCACACACACCACCTGAAATGGATCAAAGCCTTGAATGGCAGACTTGAAACCGTGAACCTTGTAGCAGAAGACCTAGGCAGAGTGCTCTTTGCCATCGGTCTGAGCCGCCTGTTTGGAAGAAGCAAGTCCGGCTGGGCCAGGGCAACCAAGTCAACAAGAAACCAACGGGACCACGTCAAATGCGGACGCTTCTGCCCAGTGAAGGAAACCATCGACTGAATGCAAAGATAGCACAACGACTGGGGGAGGATGTTTGCAAACCACACATCGGACAAGGGGTGAAAAGCCCAAAGATGCAATCAACTCGCACGTCCCCACAAGAAAAAAAAAAACAACAAGCCAATGAAAACCTGGGCAGAAGATGGAAACAGAGATTTCTGCCAAGAAGATCGAAAGAGGGCCAACGGGTGCATGAACACTTGTTCACCGTCATGAAGTCTCAGGCCAATGCAAATGCAAACTGCAAGGGCACAGCAGCTCACTGTGGTCAGAATGGCTATAAGGAAGCAGACAGGAAGCCACAAGTGTCAGAGAGGAGGTGGAGAGAAGGGAAGCCTCCTGCACCGTTGGTGGGAGTGCAGACCGGTGCAGCCACTACGCCAAGCGGTGTGGAACTGCCTCAGAACTTTAAGAATCCATGTCCCATATGATCCAGCTATTCCTCTGCGGCGTGTTGATCCAAAGAACTCGGAAACACTCCTGCCTAAAGACATGTGCACCGCTGAGTTCACCACAGCGTCGCTCCCACTACCCAAGACTTGGAAGCCTCCCTGGAGCCCAGCAAGGGACGAGTGCAGAAGGAAGATGGGCTATAGCCACGCAATGGCATACCAGTCAGCCGGAACCAAGGATGCAATCCAGCCACTTGTGACCACCAGAATGGCTGTGAGGGTTTTAGGGAAGTGAAACAAGCCCCAGGGAGCAAGGCAAGTACCGTAGGACCTCACTTAAGAGGAGAAGGAAAAACAAGCGGTCAGGAACAGGTGGCACGGGACATTTGATTGGGGGTTCCCAGAGACAAAGCGGGGAGGTGTGAGAGGGTGAAACAGATGATGAGGCACAAGTGTGTGGTGAGGGCCTGCTATTAGGCTTACGCAGGGGAAGATGATGTAAGCTACACGGAAGTCTACATCGATGAGGATGCAAATCGGAAAGATATAGGATGTTCTAATGCAGGGTTGCGGCAATAAATTCACCTAAAAGCAAAAAAAATCCAAAATGGGGTCCAGAATGACGGCATAAAGCTTTGGGGCTGAAAGAGATTAGAGAGGGTGAACTTCCAAGGCTGGAAAATCACCTCAAAATGCGTACTGATGCTACAGAAAGGGAGACCCTTCCAAATAGATGAAGAGGAATACTACCCACAGAACATGCTGCCTGCTAAACCCATGCACCAACGGAAAAGGTTACCGTCCAGGATGTTACTACCAATCACCTTCACGAATAATGCAAACAGGCCCACGTGTTGCCAAGCTCAGGCAAAAGGTTGGTCCAAACGTCCAATTCAGGGCCGTCCCTGTGGCGGAGCGGGTAAGTGCCCACGTTCCGCTTGGCCGGCCCAGGCCCCACTGTTTCACATCACGGGTGCAGATCACATTGGCAGTGTTAGGACATACAGATTTCATGGTACGGTGCGGACAGGGATCATAAACTAAGTAGCAATGGTGAGGTCACCTTATCAATATGCACCAGAAAAAGAACCGTGAGGCTTTTACAATCCATGAACGCATCTGGTACACTTCCCCAGAGGAAGAAGGAAGGAAAACATGGGACCTGCCAAGGTGGAATCGGCAGAGTGCTAGGAGATGGCACGATCACTGCGCATCAGAGGACTGCCCGGGCAACTTCAACTTGGGAGGGAGTCCAGGACTTTCTCTGGGGAACGTCCACCCCCTTGGCCATCTACATAAAATGTAAGAGGTAAAACCCAGGATAATCTTACAGGACAGAAACCAGTGTCTAGAGAGAATGTAGCAGGCCTTCCAAAGTTCGAGGAGCAAGACAGAAACCGACAAGAAATCGAGAAAAAGGAAAACTATCCTACCAGGAAAGGGTGAGGAGTCGGACTGGCCTGAGATGGCTCTGAAACTCTGTGTGCACGCAGGTTGTCAGGACAACTTCGAATTTTGAGGTTGTTTATGACATCACGAGGATCCTGTCCGCCAAGATGGCCGCACGGTTACAGACCGAGGATTGGCCTAGGCTAGGCTATTACAGGGAGGGATACCCAGAAACAGCTTTGAGAAACAGAAAGCGGACACAGAAACTGGAAGACATAAAACAGACGCTGATTCGAGGGGTAAGAAAGGGATCCTTGGCAAGAAGCGAGAATAGAGGGACAAGCCCCGAGAGGAGAACGTTGTCATCTATTCAAGTCTATGGGGAGGCCATGCTGATTCAAGCTTGCAACTTGATTGGAAGCAAGAGGCTGGACTTGGGCCTTATCAGACCTACGTGGTCCTTCTGCCTTAAGCATAAGCCAAAGTCAAGAATGAGGGCTTGAGGACGTTGAAGAGAAGACTCGATGCCTCCTTTCCTAGGCCCCTGGCATTCTTTGCAGATCAGTCTCACTTTCCATAGCTCTGGCGTCACGGGGGCCCACCGGGTACATGCTAATGTGTCCCAAGAGATGTCTTGGAAGCCTTGAAGGAATGGAGCCCCGTCACGCTTGGGCTACGTCTCTTTGTTTGGAAGTGCTCTACAAGGGTGCTGAAAAGCACCCTTTTCCACAGGGCTTCGTTCCTTCATGAAGGCTGCCCGCCCAGGCTAGTGTGCTCAGTTTGCCTCCATCGAAATTCTCTCCCCCTACCTCTTGCCGTAGAAGGATTATTGATTATGTGTTTTGACACCACATGTAAGGAAGTGGGCTGAAAATGAGAACATTACAATTCTGTTTCAAGAAAAATAAACAGGCCAGGGCTGAGGATGTAAGGCAAACAAATGGCACAGCCTATAGAAATAAAGTAAGCCCGTATCTAGACGGCACCTGGGGGAACGTTCCAGGATCAGGGGTGAAGTTTGAAACTTCCCAAATCCGGAAAGGAGACAGAAAAATATCTTTCCTGGAGAGAAGGATTCATCAGATTCGTCTAATTTGTCTTGGAAACATTGTGTCCGTGAAGGGGGATGCCAGGACCACCTCGAGTTTGGAGTTTGTGACCTCAGGATGGCAAACCAACCCAGATGACGACGTGTTCCCAGTGCTTAGTTTGACCCAGGCTAGGACAGCAAAGACTCCTTCAAGTGACCGGTGCAAATTCAAAGACAACAACCAAGAGTCACGAAAGCACTCACACCTCGGCCTAGAGAACATACGGTGATTCCAGAAATGCAAAATGAATCACTTGGAATGAAGGGGAACGGACTGATAAGCATGTCTAAGGGGGATAGCTGAGAAATACCATGACGATTCTCCTATGGAAAAGAGACAAAGGTCCCAGAAAATGGAAGGCGAACAGAAATCACCCCTGGATAATCCACAATGAAAGATGATGTCCGTCTTTAGACAGACTCTGCTGGAACGTTTGAAAGGCAGAGAAATTCACAAGCCAAAAGACGGCAGCGAAGGTCAAGGCTGGGCTAAGTGGGAAGGGTGAGCTATGAGACTGCTCCAAGCGGGCCAGGAAACCGTGTGTCCGTGAAGCTTGCCGGGACAGCAGAGACACGATTATGACCAATCCTCTGACATCGCAGTGGACCCGAAAAACAACCTGGCCTCATCTACACAGTGCCAGAGTTGGGCTCAAGTAGCATATTCAAGTCCCATTGCCCTCAACTGCAGGTTGCCAACGGAACATGAAAGGGGCCGGCCGGTGGTGCAGCGGTGAGGTCCGCACCTTCTGGGTCGGTGGCCCGGGGTGGGCCGGGTGGACCCTCGGGTGGGCCTGCTCACCACTGCTTCAGGCATTCTGGGGCAGGCGTCCGAGGTAGTGTAGAGGCAGATGGGAAGGGACGTTAGCCAGGGCCAGACTTCCACAGCAAATACAGGAGCATTGCCAGCAGATGTGAGCTCAGCGATGCACTTCTGCCAGAGCAAAACCGATTCAAAGTTGCAAAGCATAGAGAAACTGAAGCTGAAAAGAAAAAGTGAACAACTGCATGCCAGTGAGAAGGATGAGATCTCTATGAAGAAACTTAGCAAAACAGGTGAAAGCCATGGCAATGGAAAACTAACAAACGTTGGGGGAAAGAAATTCAAGAAGACACAAGGAGAAAGAAGGAGATTCCAGGATCTAGGAGTGGAAGCAGCAACACACTGGAAACGTCCCTACCGGAGCAAGGAATCTCTGGATTCCATGCAATCCCAGTCAAAGTTGCAGCAATGTTTCCCACAGAGACAGAAGAGGGCATCCTAAAGCTTCTAGCCAGCAACAAGAGACCCTGACTAGGCAAAGGAATCCTCAGGAAAACGAAAAAAGCAGGACGTGGCACACTTTCCGATTTCAACATATAGGACGAAGCACTAGGTACCAAGACGGCACAGTCTGGGCCCCAAAACAGGCACACAGACCCATGCAACAGAATCGAGAACCCAGAGCCCAACTCAAACGTACATGGACAGCCCATTTTCGACCAGGGAGCCAAGAGGAGACAGCGGAGAAAGGAGAGTCTCTACCATAAACGGTGCTGGGAAGCCTGCACAGCCACCTGGAACACAACGACAGTACACCATGATGTTACACCTGGCACACACACCACCTGAAATGGATCAAAGCCTTGAATGGCAGACTTGAAACCGTGAACCTTGTAGCAGAAGACCTAGGCAGAGTGCTCTTTGCCATCGGTCTGAGCCGCCTGTTTGGAAGAAGCAAGTCCGGCTGGGCCAGGGCAACCAAGTCAACAAGAAACCAACGGGACCACGTCAAATGCGGACGCTTCTGCCCAGTGAAGGAAACCATCGACTGAATGCAAAGATAGCACAACGACTGGGGGAGGATGTTTGCAAACCACACATCGGACAAGGGGTGAAAAGCCCAAAGATGCAATCAACTCGCACGTCCCCACAAGAAAAAAAAAAACAACAAGCCAATGAAAACCTGGGCAGAAGATGGAAACAGAGATTTCTGCCAAGAAGATCGAAAGAGGGCCAACGGGTGCATGAACACTTGTTCACCGTCATGAAGTCTCAGGCCAATGCAAATGCAAACTGCAAGGGCACAGCAGCTCACTGTGGTCAGAATGGCTATAAGGAAGCAGACAGGAAGCCACAAGTGTCAGAGAGGAGGTGGAGAGAAGGGAAGCCTCCTGCACCGTTGGTGGGAGTGCAGACCGGTGCAGCCACTACGCCAAGCGGTGTGGAACTGCCTCAGAACTTTAAGAATCCATGTCCCATATGATCCAGCTATTCCTCTGCGGCGTGTTGATCCAAAGAACTCGGAAACACTCCTGCCTAAAGACATGTGCACCGCTGAGTTCACCACAGCGTCGCTCCCACTACCCAAGACTTGGAAGCCTCCCTGGAGCCCAGCAAGGGACGAGTGCAGAAGGAAGATGGGCTATAGCCACGCAATGGCATACCAGTCAGCCGGAACCAAGGATGCAATCCAGCCACTTGTGACCACCAGAATGGCTGTGAGGGTTTTAGGGAAGTGAAACAAGCCCCAGGGAGCAAGGCAAGTACCGTAGGACCTCACTTAAGAGGAGAAGGAAAAACAAGCGGTCAGGAACAGGTGGCACGGGACATTTGATTGGGGGTTCCCAGAGACAAAGCGGGGAGGTGTGAGAGGGTGAAACAGATGATGAGGCACAAGTGTGTGGTGAGGGCCTGCTATTAGGCTTACGCAGGGGAAGATGATGTAAGCTACACGGAAGTCTACATCGATGAGGATGCAAATCGGAAAGATATAGGATGTTCTAATGCAGGGTTGCGGCAATAAATTCACCTAAAAGCAAAAAAAATCCAAAATGGGGTCCAGAATGACGGCATAAAGCTTTGGGGCTGAAAGAGATTAGAGAGGGTGAACTTCCAAGGCTGGAAAATCACCTCAAAATGCGTACTGATGCTACAGAAAGGTAGACCCTTCCAAATAGATGAAGAGGAATACTACCCACAGAACATGCTGCCTGCTAAACCCATGCACCAACGGAAAAGGTTACCGTCCAGGACGTTACTACTAATCACCTTCACGAATAATGCAAACAGGCCCACGTGTTCCCAAGCTCAGGCAAAAGGTTGGTCCAAAAGTCCAATTCAGGGCCGGCCCTGTGGCGGAGCGGGTAAGTGCCCACGTTCCGCTTGGCCGGCCCAGGCCTCACTGTTTCACATCACGGGTGCAGATCACACTGGCAGTGTTAGGACATACAGATTTCATGGTACGGTGCGGACAGGGATCATAAACTAAGTAGCAATGGTGAGGTCACCTTATCAATACGCACCAGAAAAAGAACCGTGAGGCTTTTACAATCCATGAACGCATCTGGTACACTTCCCCAGAGGAAGAAGGAAGGAAAACATGGGACCTGCCAAGGTGGAATCGGCAGAGTGCTAGGAGATGGCACGATCACTGCGCATCAGAGGACTGCCCGGGCAACTTCAACTTGGGAGGGAGTCCAGGACTTTCTCTGGGGAACGTCCACCCACTTGGCCATCTACATAAAATGTAAGAGGTAAAACCCAGGATAATCTTACAGGACAGAAACCAGTGTCTAGAGAGAATGTAGCAGGCCTTCCAAAGTTCGAGGAGCAAGACAGAAACCGACAAGAAATCGAGAAAAAGGAAAACTATCCTACCAGGAAAGGGTGAGGAGTCGGACTGGCCTGAGATGGCTCTGAAACTCTGTGTGCACGCAGGTTGTCAGGACAACTTCGAATTTTGAGGTTGTTTATGACATCACGAGGATCCTGTCCGCCAAGATGGCCGCACGGTTACAGACCGAGGATTGGCCTAGGCTAGGCTATTACAGGGAGGGATACCCAGAAACAGCTTTGAGAAACAGAAAGCGGACACAGAAACTGGAAGACATAAAACAGACGCTGATTCGAGGGGTAAGAAAGGGATCCTTGGCAAGAAGCGAGAATAGAGGGACAAGCCCCGAGAGGAGAACGTTGTCATCTATTCAAGTCTATGGGGAGGCCATGCTGATTCAAGCTTGCAACTTGATTGGAATCAAGAGGCTGGACTTGGGCCTTATCAGACCTACGTGGTCCTTCTGCCTTAAGCATAAGCCAAAGTCAAGAATGAGGGCTTGAGGACGTTGAAGAGAAGACTCGATGCCTCCTTTCCTAGGCCCCTGGCATTCTTTGCAGATCAGTCTCACTTTCCATAGCTCTGGCGTCACGGGGGCCCACCGGGTACATGCTAATGTGTCCCAAGAGATGTCTTGGAAGCCTTGAAGGAATGGAGCCCCGTCACGCTTGGGCTACATCTCTTTGTTTGGAAGTGCTCTACAAGGGTGCTGAAAAGCACCCTTTTCCACAGGGCTTCGTTCCTTCATGAAGGCTGCACGCCCAGGCTAGTGTGCTCAGTTTGCCTCCATCGAAATTCTCTCCCCCTACCTCTTGCCGTAGAAGGATTATTGATTATGTGTTTTGACACCACATGTAAGGAAGTGGGCTGAAAATGAGAACATTACAATTCTGTTTCAAGAAAAATAAACAGGCCAGGGCTGAGGATGTAAGGCAAACAAATGGCACAGCCTATAGAAATAAAGTAAGCCCGTATCTAGACGGCACCTGGGGGAACGTTCCAGGATCAGGGGTGAAGTTTGAAACTTCCCAAATCCGGAAAGGAGACAGAAAAATATCTTTCCTGGAGAGAGGGATTCATCAGATTCGTCTAATTTGTCTTGGAAACATTGTGTCCGTGAAGGGGGATGCCAGGACCACCTCGAGTTTGGAGTTTGTGACCTCAGGATGGCAAACCAACCCAGATGACCACGTGTTCCCAGTGCTTAGTTTGACCCAGGCTAGGACAGCAAAGACTCCTTCAAGTGACCGGTGCAAATTCAAAGACAACAACCAAGAGTCACGAAAGCACTCACACCTCGGCCTAGAGAACATACGGTGATTCCAGAAATGCAAAATGAATCACTTGGAATGAAGGGGAACGGACTGATAAGCATGTCTAAGGGGGATAGCTGAGAAATACCATGACGATTCTCCTATGGAAAAGAGACAAAGGTCCCAGAAAATGGAAGGCGAACAGAAATCACCCCTGGATAATCCACAATGAAAGATGATGTCCGTCTTTAGACAGACTCTGCTGGAACGTTTGAAAGGCAGAGAAATTCACAAGCCAAAAGACGGCAGCGAAGGTCAAGGCTGGGCTAAGTGGGAAGGGTGAGCTATGAGACTGCTCCGAGCGGGCCAGGAAACCGTGTGTCCGTGAAGCTTGCCGGGACAGCAGAGACACGATTATGACCAATCCTCTGACATCGCAGTGGACCCGAAAAACAACCTGGCCTCATCTACACAGTGCCAGAGTTGGGCTCAAGTAGCATATTCAAGTCCCATTGCCCTCAACTGCAGGTTGCCAACGGAACATGAAAGGGGCCGGCCGGTGGTGCAGCGGTGAGGTCCGCACCTTCTGGGTCGGTGGCCCGGGGTGGGCCGGGTGGACCCTCGGGTGGGCCTGCTCACCACTGCTTCAGGCATTCTGGGGCAGGCGTCCGAGGTAGTGTAGAGGCAGATGGGAAGGGACGTTAGCCAGGGCCAGACTTCCACAGCAAATACAGGAGCATTGCCAGCAGATGTGAGCTCAGCGATGCACTTCTGCCAGAGCAAAACCGATTCAAAGTTGCAAAGCATAGAGAAACTGAAGCTGAAAAGAAAAAGTGAACAACTGCATGCCAGTGAGAAGGATGAGATCTCTATGAAGAAACTTAGCAAAACAGGTGAAAGCCATGGCAATGGAAAACTAACAAACGTTGGGGGAAAGAAATTCAAGAAGACACAAGGAGAAAGAAGGAGATTCCAGGATCTAGGAGTGGAAGCAGCAACACACTGGAAACGTCCCTACCGGAGCAAGGAATCTCTGGATTCCATGCAATCCCAGTCAAAGTTGCAGCAATGTTTCCCACAGAGACAGAAGAGGGCATCCTAAAGCTTCTAGCCAGCAACAAGAGACCCTGACTAGGCAAAGGAATCCTCAGGAAAACGAAAAAAGCAGGACGTGGCACACTTTCCGATTTCAACATATAGGACGAAGCACTAGGTACCGAGACGGCACAGTCTGGGCCCCAAAACAGGCACACAGACCCATGCAACAGAATCGAGAACCCAGAGCCCAACTCAAACGTACATGGACAGCCCATTTTCGACCAGGGAGCCAAGAGGAGACAGCGGAGAAAGGAGAGTCTCTACCATAAACGGTGCTGGGAAGCCTGCACAGCCACCTGGAACACAACGACAGTACACCATGATGTTACACCTGGCACACACACCACCTGAAATGGATCAAAGCCTTGAATGGCAGACTTGAAACCGTGAACCTTGTAGCAGAAGACCTAGGCAGAGTGCTCTTTGCCATCGGTCTGAGCCGCCTGTTTGGAAGAAGCAAGTCCGGCTGGGCCAGGGCAACCAAGTCAACAAGAAACCAACGGGACCACGTCAAATGCGGACGCTTCTGCCCAGTGAAGGAAACCATCGACTGAATGCAAAGATAGCACAACGACTGGGGGAGGATGTTTGCAAACCACACATCGGACAAGGGGTGAAAAGCCCAAAGATGCAATCAACTCGCACGTCCCCACAAGAAAAAAAAAAACAACAAGCCAATGAAAACCTGGGCAGAAGATGGAAACAGAGATTTCTGCCAAGAAGATCGAAAGAGGGCCAACGGGTGCATGAACACTTGTTCACCGTCATGAAGTCTCAGGCCAATGCAAATGCAAACTGCAAGGGCACAGCAGCTCACTGTGGTCAGAATGGCTATAAGGAAGCAGACAGGAAGCCACAAGTGTCAGAGAGGAGGTGGAGAGAAGGGAAGCCTCCTGCACCGTTGGTGGGAGTGCAGACCGGTGCAGCCACTACGCCAAGCGGTGTGGAACTGCCTCAGAACTTTAAGAATCCATGTCCCATATGATCCAGCTATTCCTCTGCGGCGTGTTGATCCAAAGAACTCGGAAACACTCCTGCCTAAAGACATGTGCACCGCTGAGTTCACCACAGCGTCGCTCCCACTACCCAAGACTTGGAAGCCTCCCTGGAGCCCAGCAAGGGACGAGTGCAGAAGGAAGATGGGCTATAGCCACGCAATGGCATACCAGTCAGCCGGAACCAAGGATGCAATCCAGCCACTTGTGACCACCAGAATGGCTGTGAGGGTTTTAGGGAAGTGAAACAAGCCCCAGGGAGCAAGGCAAGTACCGTAGGACCTCACTTAAGAGGAGAAGGAAAAACAAGCGGTCAGGAACAGGTGGCACGGGACATTTGATTGGGGGTTCCCAGAGACAAAGCGGGGAGGTGTGAGAGGGTGAAACAGATGATGAGGCACAAGTGTGTGGTGAGGGCCTGCTATTAGGCTTACGCAGGGGAAGATGATGTAAGCTACACGGAAGTCTACATCGATGAGGATGCAAATCGGAAAGATATAGGATGTTCTAATGCAGGGTTGCGGCAATAAATTCACCTAAAAGCAAAAAAAATCCAAAATGGGGTCCAGAATGACGGCATAAAGCTTTGGGGCTGAAAGAGATTAGAGAGGGTGAACTTCCAAGGCTGGAAAATCACCTCAAAATGCGTACTGATGCTACAGAAAGGTAGACCCTTCCAAATAGATGAAGAGGAATACTACCCACAGAACATGCTGCCTGCTAAACCCATGCACCAACGGAAAAGGTTACCGTCCAGGACGTTACTACTAATCACCTTCACGAATAATGCAAACAGGCCCACGTGTTCCCAAGCTCAGGCAAAAGGTTGGTCCAAAAGTCCAATTCAGGGCCGGCCCTGTGGCGGAGCGGGTAAGTGCCCACGTTCCGCTTGGCCGGCCCAGGCCTCACTGTTTCACATCACGGGTGCAGATCACATTGGCAGTGTTAGGACATACAGATTTCATGGTACGGTGCGGACAGGGATCATAAACTAAGTAGCAATGGTGAGGTCACCTTATCAATACGCACCAGAAAAAGAACCGTGAGGCTTTTACAATCCATGAACGCATCTGGTACACTTCCCCAGAGGAAGAAGGAAGGAAAACATGGGACCTGCCAAGGTGGAATCGGCAGAGTGCTAGGAGATGGCACGATCACTGCGCATCAGAGGACTGCCCGGGCAACTTCAACTTGGGAGGGAGTCCAGGACTTTCTCTGGGGAACGTCCACCCACTTGGCCATCTACATAAAATGTAAGAGGTAAAACCCAGGATAATCTTACAGGACAGAAACCAGTGTCTAGAGAGAATGTAGCAGGCCTTCCAAAGTTCGAGGAGCAAGACAGAAACCGACAAGAAATCGAGAAAAAGGAAAGCTATCCTACCAGGAAAGGGTGAGGAGTCGGACTGGCCTGAGATGGCTCTGAAACTCTGTGTGCACGCAGGTTGTCAGGACAACTTCGAATTTTGAGGTTGTTTATGACATCACGAGGATCCTGTCCGCCAAGATGGCCGCACGGTTACAGACCGAGGATTGGCCTAGGCTAGGCTATTACAGGGAGGGATACCCAGAAACAGCTTTGAGAAACAGAAAGCGGACACAGAAACTGGAAGACATAAAACAGACGCTGATTCGAGGGGTAAGAAAGGGATCCTTGGCAAGAAGCGAGAATAGAGGGACAAGCCCCGAGAGGAGAACGTTGTCATCTATTCAAGTCTATGGGGAGGCCATGCTGATTCAAGCTTGCAACTTGATTGGAAGCAAGAGGCCGGACTTGGGCCTTATCAGACCTACGTGGTCCTTCTGCCTTAAGCATCAGCCAAAGTCAAGAATGAGGGCTTGAGGACGTTGAAGAGAAGACTCGATGCCTCCTTTCCTAGGCCCCTGGCATTCTTTGCAGATCAGTCTCACTTTCCATAGCTCTGGCGTCACGGGGGCCCACCGGGTACATGCTAATGTGTCCCAAGAGATGTCTTGGAAGCCTTGAAGGAATGGAGCCCCGTCACGCTTGGGCTACGTCTCTTTGTTTGGAAGTGCTCTACAAGGGTGCTGAAAAGCACCCTTTTCCACAGGGCTTCGTTCCTTCATGAAGGCTGCCCGCCCAGGCTAGTGTGCTCAGTTTGCCTCCATCGAAATTCTCTCCCCCTACCTCTTGCCGTAGAAGGATTATTGATTATGTGTTTTGACACCACATGTAAGGAAGTGGGCTGAAAATGAGAACATTACAATTCTGTTTCAAGAAAAATAAACAGGCCAGGGCTGAGGATGTAAGGCAAACAAATGGCACAGCCTATAGAAATAAAGTAAGCCCGTATCTAGACGGCACCTGGGGGAACGTTCCAGGATCAGGGGTGAAGTTTGAAACTTCCCAAATCCGGAAAGGAGACAGAAAAATATCTTTCCTGGAGAGAGGGATTCATCAGATTCGTCTAATTTGTCTTGGAAACATTGTGTCCGTGAAGGGGGATGCCAGGACCACCTCGAGTTTGGAGTTTGTGACCTCAGGATGGCAAACCAACCCAGATGACCACGTGTTCCCAGTGCTTAGTTTGACCCAGGCTAGGACAGCAAAGACTCCTTCAAGTGACCGGTGCAAATTCAAAGACAACAACCAAGAGTCACGAAAGCACTCACACCTCGGCCTAGAGAACATACGGTGATTCCAGAAATGCAAAATGAATCACTTGGAATGAAGGGGAACGGACTGATAAGCATGTCTAAGGGGGATAGCTGAGAAATACCATGACGATTCTCCTATGGAAAAGAGACAAAGGTCCCAGAAAATGGAAGGCGAACAGAAATCACCCCTGGATAATCCACAATGAAAGATGATGTCCGTCTTTAGACAGACTCTGCTGGAACGTTTGAAAGGCAGAGAAATTCACAAGCCAAAAGACGGCAGCGAAGGTCAAGGCTGGGCTAAGTGGGAAGGGTGAGCTATGAGACTGCTCCGAGCGGGCCAGGAAACCGTGTGTCCGTGGAGCTTGCCGGGACAGCAGAGACACGATTATGACCAATCCTCTGACATCGCAGTGGACCCGAAAAACAACCTGGCCTCATCTACACAGTGCCAGAGTTGGGCTCAAGTAGCATATTCAAGTCCCATTGCCCTCAACTGCAGGTTGCCAACGGAACATGAAAGGGGCCGGCCGGTGGTGCAGCGGTGAGGTCCGCACCTTCTGGGTCGGTGGCCCGGGGTGGGCCGGGTGGACCCTCGGGTGGGCCTGCTCACCACTGCTTCAGGCATTCTGGGGCAGGCGTCCGAGGTAGTGTAGAGGCAGATGGGAAGGGACGTTAGCCAGGGCCAGACTTCCACAGCAAATACAGGAGCATTGCCAGCAGATGTGAGCTCAGCGATGCACTTCTGCCAGAGCAAAACCGATTCAAAGTTGCAAAGCATAGAGAAACTGAAGCTGAAAAGAAAAAGTGAACAACTGCATGCCAGTGAGAAGGATGAGATCTCTATGAAGAAACTTAGCAAAACAGGTGAAAGCCATGGCAATGGAAAACTAACAAACGTTGGGGGAAAGAAATTCAAGAAGACACAAGGAGAAAGAAGGAGATTCCAGGATCTAGGAGTGGAAGCAGCAACACACTGGAAACGTCCCTACCGGAGCAAGGAATCTCTGGATTCCATGCAATCCCAGTCAAAGTTGCAGCAATGTTTCCCACAGAGACAGAAGAGGGCATCCTAAAGCTTCTAGCCAGCAACAAGAGACCCTGACTAGGCAAAGGAATCCTCAGGAAAACGAAAAAAGCAGGACGTGGCACACTTTCCGATTTCAACATATAGGACGAAGCACTAGGTACCGAGACGGCACAGTCTGGGCCCCAAAACAGGCACACAGACCCATGCAACAGAATCGAGAACCCAGAGCCCAACTCAAACGTACATGGACAGCCCATTTTCGACCAGGGAGCCAAGAGGAGACAGCGGAGAAAGGAGAGTCTCTACCATAAACGGTGCTGGGAAGCCTGCACAGCCACCTGGAACACAACGACAGTACACCATGATGTTACACCTGGCACACACACCACCTGAAATGGATCAAAGCCTTGAATGGCAGACTTGAAACCGTGAACCTTGTAGCAGAAGACCTAGGCAGAGTGCTCTTTGCCATCGGTCTGAGCCGCCTGTTTGGAAGAAGCAAGTCCGGCTGGGCCAGGGCAACCAAGTCAACAAGAAACCAACGGGACCACGTCAAATGCGGACGCTTCTGCCCAGTGAAGGAAACCATCGACTGAATGCAAAGATAGCACAACGACTGGGGGAGGATGTTTGCAAACCACACATCGGACAAGGGGTGAAAAGCCCAAAGATGCAATCAACTCGCACGTCCCCACAAGAAAAAAAAAAACAACAAGCCAATGAAAACCTGGGCAGAAGATGGAAACAGAGATTTCTGCCAAGAAGATCGAAAGAGGGCCAACGGGTGCATGAACACTTGTTCACCGTCATGAAGTCTCAGGCCAATGCAAATGCAAACTGCAAGGGCACAGCAGCTCACTGTGGTCACAATGGCTATAAGGAAGCAGACAGGAAGCCACAAGTGTCAGAGAGGAGGTGGAGAGAAGGGAAGCCTCCTGCACCGTTGGTGGGAGTGCAGACCGGTGCAGCCACTACGCCAAGCGGTGTGGAACTGCCTCAGAACTTTAAGAATCCATGTCCCATATGATCCAGCTATTCCTCTGCGGCGTGTTGATCCAAAGAACTCGGAAACACTCCTGCCTAAAGACATGTGCACCGCTGAGTTCACCACAGCGTCGCTCCCACTACCCAAGACTTGGAAGCCTCCCTGGAGCCCAGCAAGGGACGAGTGCAGAAGGAAGATGGGCTATAGCCACGCAATGGCATACCAGTCAGCCGGAACCAAGGATGCAATCCAGCCACTTGTGACCACCAGAATGGCTGTGAGGGTTTTAGGGAAGTGAAACAAGCCCCAGGGAGCAAGGCAAGTACCGTAGGACCTCACTTAAGAGGAGAAGGAAAAACAAGCGGTCAGGAACAGGTGGCACGGGACATTTGATTGGGGGTTCCCAGAGACAAAGCGGGGAGGTGTGAGAGGGTGAAACAGATGATGAGGCACAAGTGTGTGGTGAGGGCCTGCTATTAGGCTTACGCAGGGGAAGATGATGTAAGCTACACGGAAGTCTACATCGATGAGGATGCAAATCGGAAAGATATAGGATGTTCTAATGCAGGGTTGCGGCAATAAATTCACCTAAAAGCAAAAAAAATCCAAAATGGGGTCCAGAATGACGGCATAAAGCTTTGGGGCTGAAAGAGATTAGAGAGGGTGAACTTCCAAGGCTGGAAAATCACCTCAAAATGCGTACTGATGCTACAGAAAGGTAGACCCTTCCAAATAGATGAAGAGGAATACTACCCACAGAACATGCTGCCTGCTAAACCCATGCACCAACGGAAAAGGTTACCGTCCAGGACGTTACTACTAATCACCTTCACGAATAATGCAAACAGGCCCACGTGTTCCCAAGCTCAGGCAAAAGGTTGGTCCAAAAGTCCAATTCAGGGCCGGCCCTGTGGCGGAGCGGGTAAGTGCCCACGTTCCGCTTGGCCGGCCCAGGCCTCACTGTTTCACATCACGGGTGCAGATCACACTGGCAGTGTTAGGACATACAGATTTCATGGTACGGTGCGGACAGGGATCATAAACTAAGTAGCAATGGTGAGGTCACCTTATCAATACGCACCAGAAAAAGAACCGTGAGGCTTTTACAATCCATGAACGCATCTGGTACACTTCCCCAGAGGAAGAAGGAAGGAAAACATGGGACCTGCCAAGGTGGAATCGGCAGAGTGCTAGGAGATGGCACGATCACTGCGCATCAGAGGACTGCCCGGGCAACTTCAACTTGGGAGGGAGTCCAGGACTTTCTCTGGGGAACGTCCACCCACTTGGCCATCTACATAAAATGTAAGAGGTAAAACCCAGGATAATCTTACAGGACAGAAACCAGTGTCTAGAGAGAATGTAGCAGGCCTTCCAAAGTTCGAGGAGCAAGACAGAAACCGACAAGAAATCGAGAAAAAGGAAAGCTATCCTACCAGGAAAGGGTGAGGAGTCGGACTGGCCTGAGATGGCTCTGAAACTCTGTGTGCACGCAGGTTGTCAGGACAACTTCGAATTTTGAGGTTGTTTATGACATCACGAGGATCCTGTCCGCCAAGATGGCCGCACGGTTACAGACCGAGGATTGGCCTAGGCTAGGCTATTACAGGGAGGGATACCCAGAAACAGCTTTGAGAAACAGAAAGCGGACACAGAAACTGGAAGACATAAAACAGACGCTGATTCGAGGGGTAAGAAAGGGATCCTTGGCAAGAAGCGAGAATAGAGGGACAAGCCCCGAGAGGAGAACGTTGTCATCTATTCAAGTCTATGGGGAGGCCATGCTGATTCAAGCTTGCAACTTGATTGGAAGCAAGAGGCCGGACTTGGGCCTTATCAGACCTACGTGGTCCTTCTGCCTTAAGCATAAGCCAAAGTCAAGAATGAGGGCTTGAGGACGTTGAAGAGAAGACTCGATGCCTCCTTTCCTAGGCCCCTGGCATTCTTTGCAGATCAGTCTCACTTTCCATAGCTCTGGCGTCACGGGGGCCCACCGGGTACATGCTAATGTGTCCCAAGAGATGTCTTGGAAGCCTTGAAGGAATGGAGCCCCGTCACGCTTGGGCTACGTCTCTTTGTTTGGAAGTGCTCTACAAGGGTGCTGAAAAGCACCCTTTTCCACAGGGCTTCGTTCCTTCGTGAAGGCTGCCCGCCCAGGCTAGTGTGCTCAGTTTGCCTCCATCGAAATTCTCTCCCCCTACCTCTTGCCGTAGAAGGATTATTGATTATGTGTTTTGACACCACATGTAAGGAAGTGGGCTGAAAATGAGAACATTACAATTCTGTTTCAAGAAAAATAAACAGGCCAGGGCTGAGGATGTAAGGCAAACAAATGGCACAGCCTATAGAAATAAAGTAAGCCCGTATCTAGACGGCACCTGGGGGAACGTCCCAGGATCAGGGGTGAAGTTCGAAACTTCCCAAATCCGGAAAGGAGACAGAAAAATATCTTTCCTGGAGAGAGGGATTCATCAGATTCGTCTAATTTGTCTTGGAAACATTGTGTCCGTGAAGGGGGATGCCAGGACCACCTCGAGTTTGGAGTTTGTGACCTCAGGATGGCAAACCAACCCAGATGACGACGTGTTCCCAGTGCTTAGTTTGACCCAGGCTAGGACAGCAAAGACTCCTTCAAGTGACCGGTGCAAATTCAAAGACAACAACCAAGAGTCACGAAAGCACTCACACCTCGGCCTAGAGAACATACGGTGATTCCAGAAATGCAAAATGAATCACTTGGAATGAAGGGGAACGGACTGATAAGCATGTCTAAGGGGGATAGCTGAGAAATACCATGACGATTCTCCTATGGAAAAGAGACAAAGGTCCCAGAAAATGGAAGGCGAACAGAAATCACCCCTGGATAATCCACAATGAAAGATGATGTCCGTCTTTAGACAGACTCTGCTGGAACGTTTGAAAGGCAGAGAAATTCACAAGCCAAAAGACGGCAGCGAAGGTCAAGGCTGGGCTAAGTGGGAAGGGTGAGCTATGAGACTGCTCCAAGCGGGCCAGGAAACCGTGTGTCCGTGAAGCTTGCCGGGACAGCAGAGACACGATTATGACCAATCCTCTGACATCGCAGTGGACCCGAAAAACAACCTGGCCTCATCTACACAGTGCCAGAGTTGGGCTCAAGTAGCATATTCAAGTCCCATTGCCCTCAACTGCAGGTTGCCAACGGAACATGAAAGGGGCCGGCCGGTGGTGCAGCGGTGAGGTCCGCACCTTCTGGGTCGGTGGCCCGGGGTGGGCCGGGTGGACCCTCGGGTGGGCCTGCTCACCACTGCTTCAGGCATTCTGGGGCAGGCGTCCGAGGTAGTGTAGAGGCAGATGGGAAGGGACGTTAGCCAGGGCCAGACTTCCACAGCAAATACAGGAGCATTGCCAGCAGATGTGAGCTCAGCGATGCACTTCTGCCAGAGCAAAACCGATTCAAAGTTGCAAAGCATAGAGAAACTGAAGCTGAAAAGAAAAAGTGAACAACTGCATGCCAGTGAGAAGGATGAGATCTCTATGAAGAAACTTAGCAAAACAGGTGAAAGCCATGGCAATGGAAAACTAACAAACGTTGGGGGAAAGAAATTCAAGAAGACACAAGGAGAAAGAAGGAGATTCCAGGATCTAGGAGTGGAAGCAGCAACACACTGGAAACGTCCCTACCGGAGCAAGGAATCTCTGGATTCCATGCAATCCCAGTCAAAGTTGCAGCAATGTTTCCCACAGAGACAGAAGAGGGCATCCTAAAGCTTCTAGCCAGCAACAAGAGACCCTGACTAGGCAAAGGAATCCTCAGGAAAACGAAAAAAGCAGGACGTGGCACACTTTCCGATTTCAACATATAGGACGAAGCACTAGGTACCGAGACGGCACAGTCTGGGCCCCAAAACAGGCACACAGACCCATGCAACAGAATCGAGAACCCAGAGCCCAACTCAAACGTACATGGACAGCCCATTTTCGACCAGGGAGCCAAGAGGAGACAGCGGAGAAAGGAGAGTCTCTACCATAAACGGTGCTGGGAAGCCTGCACAGCCACCTGGAACACAACGACAGTACACCATGATGTTACACCTGGCACACACACCACCTGAAATGGATCAAAGCCTTGAATGGCAGACTTGAAACCGTGAACCTTGTAGCAGAAGACCTAGGCAGAGTGCTCTTTGCCATTGGTCTGAGCCGCCTGTTTGGAAGAAGCAAGTCCGGCTGGGCCAGGGCAACCAAGTCAACAAGAAACCAACGGGACCACGTCAAATGCGGACGCTTCTGCCCAGTGAAGGAAACCATCGACTGAATGCAAAGATAGCACAACGACTGGGGGAGGATGTTTGCAAACCACACATCGGACAAGGGGTGAAAAGCCCAAAGATGCAATCAACTCGCACGTCCCCACAAGAAAAAAAAAAACAACAAGCCAATGAAAACCTGGGCAGAAGATGGAAACAGAGATTTCTGCCAAGAAGATCGAAAGAGGGCCAACGGGTGCATGAACACTTGTTCACCGTCATGAAGTCTCAGGCCAATGCAAATGCAAACTGCAAGGGCACAGCAGCTCACTGTGGTCACAATGGCTATAAGGAAGCAGACAGGAAGCCACAAGTGTCAGAGAGGAGGTGGAGAGAAGGGAAGCCTCCTGCACCGTTGGTGGGAGTGCAGACCGGTGCAGCCACTACGCCAAGCGGTGTGGAACTGCCTCAGAACTTTAAGAATCCATGTCCCATATGATCCAGCTATTCCTCTGCGGCGTGTTGATCCAAAGAACTCGGAAACACTCCTGCCTAAAGACATGTGCACCGCTGAGTTCACCACAGCGTCGCTCCCACTACCCAAGACTTGGAAGCCTCCCTGGAGCCCAGCAAGGGACGAGTGCAGAAGGAAGATGGGCTATAGCCACGCAATGGCATACCAGTCAGCCGGAACCAAGGATGCAATCCAGCCACTTGTGACCACCAGAATGGCTGTGAGGGTTTTAGGGAAGTGAAACAAGCCCCAGGGAGCAAGGCAAGTACCGTAGGACCTCACTTAAGAGGAGAAGGAAAAACAAGCGGTCAGGAACAGGTGGCACGGGACATTTGATTGGGGGTTCCCAGAGACAAAGCGGGGAGGTGTGAGAGGGTGAAACAGATGATGAGGCACAAGTGTGTGGTGAGGGCCTGCTATTAGGCTTACGCAGGGGAAGATGATGTAAGCTACACGGAAGTCTACATCGATGAGGATGCAAATCGGAAAGATATAGGATGTTCTAATGCAGGGTTGCGGCAATAAATTCACCTAAAAGCAAAAAAAATCCAAAATGGGGTCCAGAATGACGGCATAAAGCTTTGGGGCTGAAAGAGATTAGAGAGGGTGAACTTCCAAGGCTGGAAAATCACCTCAAAATGCGTACTGATGCTACAGAAAGGTAGACCCTTCCAAATAGATGAAGAGGAATACTACCCACAGAACATGCTGCCTGCTAAACCCATGCACCAACGGAAAAGGTTACCGTCCAGGACGTTACTACTAATCACCTTCACGAATAATGCAAACAGGCCCACGTGTTCCCAAGCTCAGGCAAAAGGTTGGTCCAAAAGTCCAATTCAGGGCCGGCCCTGTGGCGGAGCGGGTAAGTGCCCACGTTCCGCTTGGCCGGCCCAGGCCTCACTGTTTCACATCACGGGTGCAGATCACATTGGCAGTGTTAGGACATACAGATTTCATGGTACGGTGCGGACAGGGATCATAAACTAAGTAGCAATGGTGAGGTCACCTTATCAATACGCACCAGAAAAAGAACCGTGAGGCTTTTACAATCCATGAACGCATCTGGTACACTTCCCCAGAGGAAGAAGGAAGGAAAACATGGGACCTGCCAAGGTGGAATCGGCAGAGTGCTAGGAGATGGCACGATCACTGCGCATCAGAGGACTGCCCGGGCAACTTCAACTTGGGAGGGAGTCCAGGACTTTCTCTGGGGAACGTCCACCCCCTTGGCCATCTACATAAAATGTAAGAGGTAAAACCCAGGATAATCTTACAGGACAGAAACCAGTGTCTAGAGAGAATGTAGCAGGCCTTCCAAAGTTCGAGGAGCAAGACAGAAACCGACAAGAAATCGAGAAAAAGGAAAAGTATCCTACCAGGAAAGGGTGAGGAGTCGGACTGGCCTGAGATGGCTCTGAAACTCTGTGTGCACGCAGGTTGTCAGGACAACTTCGAATTTTGAGGTTGTTTATGACATCACGAGGATCCTGTCCGCCAAGATGGCCGCACGGTTACAGACCGAGGATTGGCCTAGGCTAGGCTATTACAGGGAGGGATACCCAGAAACAGCTTTGAGAAACAGAAAGCGGACACAGAAACTGGAAGACATAAAACAGACGCTGATTCGAGGGGTAAGAAAGGGATCCTTGGCAAGAAGCGAGAATAGAGGGACAAGCCCCGAGAGGAGAACGTTGTCATCTATTCAAGTCTATGGGGAGGCCATGCTGATTCAAGCTTGCAACTTGATTGGAAGCAAGAGGCTGGACTTGGGCCTTATCAGACCTACGTGGTCCTTCTGCCTTAAGCATAAGCCAAAGTCAAGAATGAGGGCTTGAGGACGTTGAAGAGAAGACTCGATGCCTCCTTTCCTAGGCCCCTGGCATTCTTTGCAGATCAGTCTCACTTTCCATAGCTCTGGCGTCACGGGGGCCCACCGGGTACATGCTAATGTGTCCCAAGAGATGTCTTGGAAGCCTTGAAGGAATGGAGCCCCGTCACGCTTGGGCTACGTCTCTTTGTTTGGAAGTGCTCTACAAGGGTGCTGAAAAGCACCCTTTTCCACAGGGCTTCGTTCCTTCATGAAGGCTGCACGCCCAGGCTAGTGTGCTCAGTTTGCCTCCATCGAAATTCTCTCCCCCTACCTCTTGCCGTAGAAGGATTATTGATTATGTGTTTTGACACCACATGTAAGGAAGTGGGCTGAAAATGAGAACATTACAATTCTGTTTCAAGAAAAATAAACAGGCCAGGGCTGAGGATGTAAGGCAAACAAATGGCACAGCCTATAGAAATAAAGTAAGCCCGTATCTAGACGGCACCTGGGGGAACGTTCCAGGATCAGGGGTGAAGTTTGAAACTTCCCAAATCCGGAAAGGAGACAGAAAAATATCTTTCCTGGAGAGAGGGATTCATCAGATTCGTCTAATTTGTCTTGGAAACATTGTGTCCGTGAAGGGGGATGCCAGGACCACCTCGAGTTTGGAGTTTGTGACCTCAGGATGGCAAACCAACCCAGATGACGACGTGTTCCCAGTGCTTAGTTTGACCCAGGCTAGGACAGCAAAGACTCCTTCAAGTGACCGGTGCAAATTCAAAGACAACAACCAAGAGTCACGAAAGCACTCACACCTCGGCCTAGAGAACATACGGTGATTCCAGAAATGCAAAATGAATCACTTGGAATGAAGGGGAACGGACTGATAAGCATGTCTAAGGGGGATAGCTGAGAAATACCATGACGATTCTCCTATGGAAAAGAGACAAAGGTCCCAGAAAATGGAAGGCGAACAGAAATCACCCCTGGATAATCCACAATGAAAGATGATGTCCGTCTTTAGACAGACTCTGCTGGAACGTTTGAAAGGCAGAGAAATTCACAAGCCAAAAGACGGCAGCGAAGGTCAAGGCTGGGCTAAGTGGGAAGGGTGAGCTATGAGACTGCTCCAAGCGGGCCAGGAAACCGTGTGTCCGTGAAGCTTGCCGGGACAGCAGAGACACGATTATGACCAATCCTCTGACATCGCAGTGGACCCGAAAAACAACCTGGCCTCATCTACACAGTGCCAGAGTTGGGCTCAAGTAGCATATTCAAGTCCCATTGCCCTCAACTGCAGGTTGCCAACGGAACATGAAAGGGGCCGGCCGGTGGTGCAGCGGTGAGGTCCGCACCTTCTGGGTCGGTGGCCCGGGGTGGGCCGGGTGGACCCTCGGGTGGGCCTGCTCACCACTGCTTCAGGCATTCTGGGGCAGGCGTCCGAGGTAGTGTAGAGGCAGATGGGAAGGGACGTTAGCCAGGGCCAGACTTCCACAGCAAATACAGGAGCATTGCCAGCAGATGTGAGCTCAGCGATGCACTTCTGCCAGAGCAAAACCGATTCAAAGTTGCAAAGCATAGAGAAACTGAAGCTGAAAAGAAAAAGTGAACAACTGCATGCCAGTGAGAAGGATGAGATCTCTATGAAGAAACTTAGCAAAACAGGTGAAAGCCATGGCAATGGAAAACTAACAAACGTTGGGGGAAAGAAATTCAAGAAGACACAAGGAGAAAGAAGGAGATTCCAGGATCTAGGAGTGGAAGCAGCAACACACTGGAAACGTCCCTACCGGAGCAAGGAATCTCTGGATTCCATGCAATCCCAGTCAAAGTTGCAGCAATGTTTCCCACAGAGACAGAAGAGGGCATCCTAAAGCTTCTAGCCAGCAACAAGAGACCCTGACTAGGCAAAGGAATCCTCAGGAAAACGAAAAAAGCAGGACGTGGCACACTTTCCGATTTCAACATATAGGACGAAGCACTAGGTACCGAGACGGCACAGTCTGGGCCCCAAAACAGGCACACAGACCCATGCAACAGAATCGAGAACCCAGAGCCCAACTCAAACGTACATGGACAGCCCATTTTCGACCAGGGAGCCAAGAGGAGACAGCGGAGAAAGGAGAGTCTCTACCATAAACGGTGCTGGGAAGCCTGCACAGCCACCTGGAACACAACGACAGTACACCATGATGTTACACCTGGCACACACACCACCTGAAATGGATCAAAGCCTTGAATGGCAGACTTGAAACCGTGAACCTTGTAGCAGAAGACCTAGGCAGAGTGCTCTTTGCCATTGGTCTGAGCCGCCTGTTTGGAAGAAGCAAGTCCGGCTGGGCCAGGGCAACCAAGTCAACAAGAAACCAACGGGACCACGTCAAATGCGGACGCTTCTGCCCAGTGAAGGAAACCATCGACTGAATGCAAAGATAGCACAACGACTGGGGGAGGATGTTTGCAAACCACACATCGGACAAGGGGTGAAAAGCCCAAAGATGCAATCAACTCGCACGTCCCCACAAGAAAAAAAAAAACAACAAGCCAATGAAAACCTGGGCAGAAGATGGAAACAGAGATTTCTGCCAAGAAGATCGAAAGAGGGCCAACGGGTGCATGAACACTTGTTCACCGTCATGAAGTCTCAGGCCAATGCAAATGCAAACTGCAAGGGCACAGCAGCTCACTGTGGTCACAATGGCTATAAGGAAGCCACAAGTGTCAGAGAGGAGGTGGAGAGAAGGGAAGCCTCCTGCACCGTTGGTGGGAGTGCAGACCGGTGCAGCCACTACGCCAAGCGGTGTGGAACTGCCTCAGAACTTTAAGAATCCATGTCCCATATGATCCAGCTATTCCTCTGCGGCGTGTTGATCCAAAGAACTCGGAAACACTCCTGCCTAAAGACATGTGCACCGCTGAGTTCACCACAGCGTCGCTCCCACTACCCAAGACTTGGAAGCCTCCCTGGAGTCCAGCAAGGGACGAGTGCAGAAGGAAGATGGGCTATAGCCACGCAATGGCATACCAGTCAGCCGGAACCAAGGATGCAATCCAGCCACTTGTGACCACCAGAATGGCTGTGAGGGTTTTAGGGAAGTGAAACAAGCCCCAGGGAGCAAGGCAAGTACCGTAGGACCTCACTTAAGAGGAGAAGGAAAAACAAGCGGTCAGGAACAGGTGGCACGGGACATTTGATTGGGGGTTCCCAGAGACAAAGCGGGGAGGTGTGAGAGGGTGAAACAGATGATGAGGCACAAGTGTGTGGTGAGGGCCTGCTATTAGGCTTACGCAGGGGAAGATGATGTAAGCTACACGGAAGTCTACATCGATGAGGATGCAAATCGGAAAGATATAGGATGTTCTAATGCAGGGTTGCGGCAATAAATTCACCTAAAAGCAAAAAAAATCCAAAATGGGGTCCAGAATGACGGCATAAAGCTTTGGGGCTGAAAGAGATTAGAGAGGGTGAACTTCCAAGGCTGGAAAATCACCTCAAAATGCGTACTGATGCTACAGAAAGGTAGACCCTTCCAAATAGATGAAGAGGAATACTACCCACAGAACATGCTGCCTGCTAAACCCATGCACCAACGGAAAAGGTTACCGTCCAGGACGTTACTACTAATCACCTTCACGAATAATGCAAACAGGCCCACGTGTTCCCAAGCTCAGGCAAAAGGTTGGTCCAAAAGTCCAATTCAGGGCCGGCCCTGTGGCGGAGCGGGTAAGTGCCCACGTTCCGCTTGGCCGGCCCAGGCCTCACTGTTTCACATCACGGGTGCAGATCACATTGGCAGTGTTAGGACATACAGATTTCATGGTACGGTGCGGACAGGGATCATAAACTAAGTAGCAATGGTGAGGTCACCTTATCAATACGCACCAGAAAAAGAACCGTGAGGCTTTTACAATCCATGAACGCATCTGGTACACTTCCCCAGAGGAAGAAGGAAGGAAAACATGGGACCTGCCAAGGTGGAATCGGCAGAGTGCTAGGAGATGGCACGATCACTGCGCATCAGAGGACTGCCCGGGCAACTTCAACTTGGGAGGGAGTCCAGGACTTTCTCTGGGGAACGTCCACCCCCTTGGCCATCTACATAAAATGTAAGAGGTAAAACCCAGGATAATCTTACAGGACAGAAACCAGTGTCTAGAGAGAATGTAGCAGGCCTTCCAAAGTTCGAGGAGCAAGACAGAAACCGACAAGAAATCGAGAAAAAGGAAAACTATCCTACCAGGAAAGGGTGAGGAGTCGGACTGGCCTGAGATGGCTCTGAAACTCTGTGTGCACGCAGGTTGTCAGGACAACTTCGAATTTTGAGGTTGTTTATGACATCACGAGGATCCTGTCCGCCAAGATGGCCGCACGGTTACAGACCGAGGATTGGCCTAGGCTAGGCTATTACAGGGAGGGATACCCAGAAACAGCTTTGAGAAACAGAAAGCGGACACAGAAACTGGAAGACATAAAACAGACGCTGATTCGAGGGGTAAGAAAGGGATCCTTGGCAAGAAGCGAGAATAGAGGGACAAGCCCCGAGAGGAGAACGTTGTCATCTATTCAAGTCTATGGGGAGGCCATGCTGATTCAAGCTTGCAACTTGATTGGAAGCAAGAGGCTGGACTTGGGCCTTATCAGACCTACGTGGTCCTTCTGCCTTAAGCATAAGCCAAAGTCAAGAATGAGGGCTTGAGGACGTTGAAGAGAAGACTCGATGCCTCCTTTCCTAGGCCCCTGGCATTCTTTGCAGATCAGTCTCACTTTCCATAGCTCTGGCGTCACGGGGGCCCACCGGGTACATGCTAATGTGTCCCAAGAGATGTCTTGGAAGCCTTGAAGGAATGGAGCCCCGTCACGCTTGGGCTACGTCTCTTTGTTTGGAAGTGCTCTACAAGGGTGCTGAAAAGCACCCTTTTCCACAGGGCTTCGTTCCTTCATGAAGGCTGCACGCCCAGGCTAGTGTGCTCAGTTTGCCTCCATCGAAATTCTCTCCCCCTACCTCTTGCCGTAGAAGGATTATTGATTATGTGTTTTGACACCACATGTAAGGAAGTGGGCTGAAAATGAGAACATTACAATTCTGTTTCAAGAAAAATAAACAGGCCAGGGCTGAGGATGTAAGGCAAACAAATGGCACAGCCTATAGAAATAAAGTAAGCCCGTATCTAGACGGCACCTGGGGGAACGTTCCAGGATCAGGGGTGAAGTTTGAAACTTCCCAAATCCGGAAAGGAGACAGAAAAATATCTTTCCTGGAGAGAGGGATTCATCAGATTCGTCTAATTTGTCTTGGAAACATTGTGTCCGTGAAGGGGGATGCCAGGACCACCTCGAGTTTGGAGTTTGTGACCTCAGGATGGCAAACCAACCCAGATGACCACGTGTTCCCAGTGCTTAGTTTGACCCAGGCTAGGACAGCAAAGACTCCTTCAAGTGACCGGTGCAAATTCAAAGACAACAACCAAGAGTCACGAAAGCACTCACACCTCGGCCTAGAGAACATACGGTGATTCCAGAAATGCAAAATGAATCACTTGGAATGAAGGGGAACGGACTGATAAGCATGTCTAAGGGGGATAGCTGAGAAATACCATGACGATTCTCCTATGGAAAAGAGACAAAGGTCCCAGAAAATGGAAGGCGAACAGAAATCACCCCTGGATAATCCACAATGAAAGATGATGTCCGTCTTTAGACAGACTCTGCTGGAACGTTTGAAAGGCAGAGAAATTCACAAGCCAAAAGACGGCAGCGAAGGTCAAGGCTGGGCTAAGTGGGAAGGGTGAGCTATGAGACTGCTCCGAGCGGGCCAGGAAACCGTGTGTCCGTGAAGCTTGCCGGGACAGCAGAGACACGATTATGACCAATCCTCTGACATCGCAGTGGACCCGAAAAACAACCTGGCCTCATCTACACAGTGCCAGAGTTGGGCTCAAGTAGCATATTCAAGTCCCATTGCCCTCAACTGCAGGTTGCCAACGGAACATGAAAGGGGCCGGCCGGTGGTGCAGCGGTGAGGTCCGCACCTTCTGGGTCGGTGGCCCGGGGTGGGCCGGGTGGACCCTCGGGTGGGCCTGCTCACCACTGCTTCAGGCATTCTGGGGCAGGCGTCCGAGGTAGTGTAGAGGCAGATGGGAAGGGACGTTAGCCAGGGCCAGACTTCCACAGCAAATACAGGAGCATTGCCAGCAGATGTGAGCTCAGCGATGCACTTCTGCCAGAGCAAAACCGATTCAAAGTTGCAAAGCATAGAGAAACTGAAGCTGAAAAGAAAAAGTGAACAACTGCATGCCAGTGAGAAGGATGAGATCTCTATGAAGAAACTTAGCAAAACAGGTGAAAGCCATGGCAATGGAAAACTAACAAACGTTGGGGGAAAGAAATTCAAGAAGACACAAGGAGAAAGAAGGAGATTCCAGGATCTAGGAGTGGAAGCAGCAACACACTGGAAACGTCCCTACCGGAGCAAGGAATCTCTGGATTCCATGCAATCCCAGTCAAAGTTGCAGCAATGTTTCCCACAGAGACAGAAGAGGGCATCCTAAAGCTTCTAGCCAGCAACAAGAGACCCTGACTAGGCAAAGGAATCCTCAGGAAAACGAAAAAAGCAGGACGTGGCACACTTTCCGATTTCAACATATAGGACGAAGCACTAGGTACCGAGACGGCACAGTCTGGGCCCCAAAACAGGCACACAGACCCATGCAACAGAATCGAGAACCCAGAGCCCAACTCAAACGTACATGGACAGCCCATTTTCGACCAGGGAGCCAAGAGGAGACAGCGGAGAAAGGAGAGTCTCTACCATAAACGGTGCTGGGAAGCCTGCACAGCCACCTGGAACACAACGACAGTACACCATGATGTTACACCTGGCACACACACCACCTGAAATGGATCAAAGCCTTGAATGGCAGACTTGAAACCGTGAACCTTGTAGCAGAAGACCTAGGCAGAGTGCTCTTTGCCATCGGTCTGAGCCGCCTGTTTGGAAGAAGCAAGTCCGGCTGGGCCAGGGCAACCAAGTCAACAAGAAACCAACGGGACCACGTCAAATGCGGACGCTTCTGCCCAGTGAAGGAAACCATCGACTGAATGCAAAGATAGCACAACGACTGGGGGAGGATGTTTGCAAACCACACATCGGACAAGGGGTGAAAAGCCCAAAGATGCAATCAACTCGCACGTCCCCACAAGAAAAAAAAAAACAACAAGCCAATGAAAACCTGGGCAGAAGATGGAAACAGAGATTTCTGCCAAGAAGATCGAAAGAGGGCCAACGGGTGCATGAACACTTGTTCACCGTCATGAAGTCTCAGGCCAATGCAAATGCAAACTGCAAGGGCACAGCAGCTCACTGTGGTCACAATGGCTATAAGGAAGCAGACAGGAAGCCACAAGTGTCAGAGAGGAGGTGGAGAGAAGGGAAGCCTCCTGCACCGTTGGTGGGAGTGCAGACCGGTGCAGCCACTACGCCAAGCGGTGTGGAACTGCCTCAGAACTTTAAGAATCCATGTCCCATATGATCCAGCTATTCCTCTGCGGCGTGTTGATCCAAAGAACTCGGAAACACTCCTGCCTAAAGACATGTGCACCGCTGAGTTCACCACAGCGTCGCTCCCACTACCCAAGACTTGGAAGCCTCCCTGGAGCCCAGCAAGGGACGAGTGCAGAAGGAAGATGGGCTATAGCCACGCAATGGCATACCAGTCAGCCGGAACCAAGGATGCAATCCAGCCACTTGTGACCACCAGAATGGCTGTGAGGGTTTTAGGGAAGTGAAACAAGCCCCAGGGAGCAAGGCAAGTACCGTAGGACCTCACTTAAGAGGAGAAGGAAAAACAAGCGGTCAGGAACAGGTGGCACGGGACATTTGATTGGGGGTTCCCAGAGACAAAGCGGGGAGGTGTGAGAGGGTGAAACAGATGATGAGGCACAAGTGTGTGGTGAGGGCCTGCTATTAGGCTTACGCAGGGGAAGATGATGTAAGCTACACGGAAGTCTACATCGATGAGGATGCAAATCGGAAAGATATAGGATGTTCTAATGCAGGGTTGCGGCAATAAATTCACCTAAAAGCAAAAAAAATCCAAAATGGGGTCCAGAATGACGGCATAAAGCTTTGGGGCTGAAAGAGATTAGAGAGGGTGAACTTCCAAGGCTGGAAAATCACCTCAAAATGCGTACTGATGCTACAGAAAGGTAGACCCTTCCAAATAGATGAAGAGGAATACTACCCACAGAACATGCTGCCTGCTAAACCCATGCACCAACGGAAAAGGTTACCGTCCAGGACGTTACTACTAATCACCTTCACGAATAATGCAAACAGGCCCACGTGTTCCCAAGCTCAGGCAAAAGGTTGGTCCAAAAGTCCAATTCAGGGCCGGCCCTGTGGCGGAGCGGGTAAGTGCCCACGTTCCGCTTGGCCGGCCCAGGCCTCACTGTTTCACATCACGGGTGCAGATCACATTGGCAGTGTTAGGACATACAGATTTCATGGTACGGTGCGGACAGGGATCATAAACTAAGTAGCAATGGTGAGGTCACCTTATCAATACGCACCAGAAAAAGAACCGTGAGGCTTTTACAATCCATGAACGCATCTGGTACACTTCCCCAGAGGAAGAAGGAAGGAAAACATGGGACCTGCCAAGGTGGAATCGGCAGAGTGCTAGGAGATGGCACGATCACTGCGCATCAGAGGACTGCCCGGGCAACTTCAACTTGGGAGGGAGTCCAGGACTTTCTCTGGGGAACGTCCACCCACTTGGCCATCTACATAAAATGTAAGAGGTAAAACCCAGGATAATCTTACAGGACAGAAACCAGTGTCTAGAGAGAATGTAGCAGGCCTTCCAAAGTTCGAGGAGCAAGACAGAAACCGACAAGAAATCGAGAAAAAGGAAAGCTATCCTACCAGGAAAGGGTGAGGAGTCGGACTGGCCTGAGATGGCTCTGAAACTCTGTGTGCACGCAGGTTGTCAGGACAACTTCGAATTTTGAGGTTGTTTATGACATCACGAGGATCCTGTCCGCCAAGATGGCCGCACGGTTACAGACCGAGGATTGGCCTAGGCTAGGCTATTACAGGGAGGGATACCCAGAAACAGCTTTGAGAAACAGAAAGCGGACACAGAAACTGGAAGACATAAAACAGACGCTGATTCGAGGGGTAAGAAAGGGATCCTTGGCAAGAAGCGAGAATAGAGGGACAAGCCCCGAGAGGAGAACGTTGTCATCTATTCAAGTCTATGGGGAGGCCATGCTGATTCAAGCTTGCAACTTGATTGGAAGCAAGAGGCCGGACTTGGGCCTTATCAGACCTACGTGGTCCTTCTGCCTTAAGCATAAGCCAAAGTCAAGAATGAGGGCTTGAGGACGTTGAAGAGAAGACTCGATGCCTCCTTTCCTAGGCCCCTGGCATTCTTTGCAGATCAGTCTCACTTTCCATAGCTCTGGCGTCACGGGGGCCCACCGGGTACATGCTAATGTGTCCCAAGAGATGTCTTGGAAGCCTTGAAGGAATGGAGCCCCGTCACGCTTGGGCTACGTCTCTTTGTTTGGAAGTGCTCTACAAGGGTGCTGAAAAGCACCCTTTTCCACAGGGCTTCGTTCCTTCATGAAGGCTGCCCGCCCAGGCTAGTGTGCTCAGTTTGCCTCCATCGAAATTCTCTCCCCCTACCTCTTGCCGTAGAAGGATTATTGATTATGTGTTTTGACACCACATGTAAGGAAGTGGGCTGAAAATGAGAACATTACAATTCTGTTTCAAGAAAAATAAACAGGCCAGGGCTGAGGATGTAAGGCAAACAAATGGCACAGCCTATAGAAATAAAGTAAGCCCGTATCTAGACGGCACCTGGGGGAACGTTCCAGGATCAGGGGTGAAGTTTGAAACTTCCCAAATCCGGAAAGGAGACAGAAAAATATCTTTCCTGGAGAGAGGGATTCATCAGATTCGTCTAATTTGTCTTGGAAACATTGTGTCCGTGAAGGGGGATGCCAGGACCACCTCGAGTTTGGAGTTTGTGACCTCAGGATGGCAAACCAACCCAGATGACCACGTGTTCCCAGTGCTTAGTTTGACCCAGGCTAGGACAGCAAAGACTCCTTCAAGTGACCGGTGCAAATTCAAAGACAACAACCAAGAGTCACGAAAGCACTCACACCTCGGCCTAGAGAACATACGGTGATTCCAGAAATGCAAAATGAATCACTTGGAATGAAGGGGAACGGACTGATAAGCATGTCTAAGGGGGATAGCTGAGAAATACCATGACGATTCTCCTATGGAAAAGAGACAAAGGTCCCAGAAAATGGAAGGCGAACAGAAATCACCCCTGGATAATCCACAATGAAAGATGATGTCCGTCTTTAGACAGACTCTGCTGGAACGTTTGAAAGGCAGAGAAATTCACAAGCCAAAAGACGGCAGCGAAGGTCAAGGCTGGGCTAAGTGGGAAGGGTGAGCTATGAGACTGCTCCGAGCGGGCCAGGAAACCGTGTGTCCGTGGAGCTTGCCGGGACAGCAGAGACACGATTATGACCAATCCTCTGACATCGCAGTGGACCCGAAAAACAACCTGGCCTCATCTACACAGTGCCAGAGTTGGGCTCAAGTAGCATATTCAAGTCCCATTGCCCTCAACTGCAGGTTGCCAACGGAACATGAAAGGGGCCAGCCGGTGGTGCAGCGGTGAGGTCCGCACCTTCTGGGTCGGTGGCCCGGGGTGGGCCGGGTGGACCCTCGGGTGGGCCTGCTCACCACTGCTTCAGGCATTCTGGGGCAGGCGTCCGAGGTAGTGTAGAGGCAGATGGGAAGGGACGTTAGCCAGGGCCAGACTTCCACAGCAAATACAGGAGCATTGCCAGCAGATGTGAGCTCAGCGATGCACTTCTGCCAGAGCAAAACCGATTCAAAGTTGCAAAGCATAGAGAAACTGAAGCTGAAAAGAAAAAGTGAACAACTGCATGCCAGTGAGAAGGATGAGATCTCTATGAAGAAACTTAGCAAAACAGGTGAAAGCCATGGCAATGGAAAACTAACAAACGTTGGGGGAAAGAAATTCAAGAAGACACAAGGAGAAAGAAGGAGATTCCAGGATCTAGGAGTGGAAGCAGCAACACACTGGAAACGTCCCTACCGGAGCAAGGAATCTCTGGATTCCATGCAATCCCAGTCAAAGTTGCAGCAATGTTTCCCACAGAGACAGAAGAGGGCATCCTAAAGCTTCTAGCCAGCAACAAGAGACCCTGACTAGGCAAAGGAATCCTCAGGAAAACGAAAAAAGCAGGACGTGGCACACTTTCCGATTTCAACATATAGGACGAAGCACTAGGTACCGAGACGGCACAGTCTGGGCCCCAAAACAGGCACACAGACCCATGCAACAGAATCGAGAACCCAGAGCCCAACTCAAACGTACATGGACAGCCCATTTTCGACCAGGGAGCCAAGAGGAGACAGCGGAGAAAGGAGAGTCTCTACCATAAACGGTGCTGGGAAGCCTGCACAGCCACCTGGAACACAACGACAGTACACCATGATGTTACACCTGGCACACACACCACCTGAAATGGATCAAAGCCTTGAATGGCAGACTTGAAACCGTGAACCTTGTAGCAGAAGACCTAGGCAGAGTGCTCTTTGCCATCGGTCTGAGCCGCCTGTTTGGAAGAAGCAAGTCCGGCTGGGCCAGGGCAACCAAGTCAACAAGAAACCAACGGGACCACGTCAAATGCGGACGCTTCTGCCCAGTGAAGGAAACCATCGACTGAATGCAAAGATAGCACAACGACTGGGGGAGGATGTTTGCAAACCACACATCGGACAAGGGGTGAAAAGCCCAAAGATGCAATCAACTCGCACGTCCCCACAAGAAAAAAAAAAACAACAAGCCAATGAAAACCTGGGCAGAAGATGGAAACAGAGATTTCTGCCAAGAAGATCGAAAGAGGGCCAACGGGTGCATGAACACTTGTTCACCGTCATGAAGTCTCAGGCCAATGCAAATGCAAACTGCAAGGGCACAGCAGCTCACTGTGGTCAGAATGGCTATAAGGAAGCAGACAGGAAGCCACAAGTGTCAGAGAGGAGGTGGAGAGAAGGGAAGCCTCCTGCACCGTTGGTGGGAGTGCAGACCGGTGCAGCCACTACGCCAAGCGGTGTGGAACTGCCTCAGAACTTTAAGAATCCATGTCCCATATGATCCAGCTATTCCTCTGCGGCGTGTTGATCCAAAGAACTCGGAAACACTCCTGCCTAAAGACATGTGCACCGCTGAGTTCACCACAGCGTCGCTCCCACTACCCAAGACTTGGAAGCCTCCCTGGAGCCCAGCAAGGGACGAGTGCAGAAGGAAGATGGGCTATAGCCACGCAATGGCATACCAGTCAGCCGGAACCAAGGATGCAATCCAGCCACTTGTGACCACCAGAATGGCTGTGAGGGTTTTAGGGAAGTGAAACAAGCCCCAGGGAGCAAGGCAAGTACCGTAGGACCTCACTTAAGAGGAGAAGGAAAAACAAGCGGTCAGGAACAGGTGGCACGGGACATTTGATTGGGGGTTCCCAGAGACAAAGCGGGGAGGTGTGAGAGGGTGAAACAGATGATGAGGCACAAGTGTGTGGTGAGGGCCTGCTATTAGGCTTACGCAGGGGAAGATGATGTAAGCTACACGGAAGTCTACATCGATGAGGATGCAAATCGGAAAGATATAGGATGTTCTAATGCAGGGTTGCGGCAATAAATTCACCTAAAAGCAAAAAAAATCCAAAATGGGGTCCAGAATGACGGCATAAAGCTTTGGGGCTGAAAGAGATTAGAGAGGGTGAACTTCCAAGGCTGGAAAATCACCTCAAAATGCGTACTGATGCTACAGAAAGGTAGACCCTTCCAAATAGATGAAGAGGAATACTACCCACAGAACATGCTGCCTGCTAAACCCATGCACCAACGGAAAAGGTTACCGTCCAGGACGTTACTACTAATCACCTTCACGAATAATGCAAACAGGCCCACGTGTTCCCAAGCTCAGGCAAAAGGTTGGTCCAAAAGTCCAATTCAGGGCCGGCCCTGTGGCGGAGCGGGTAAGTGCCCACGTTCCGCTTGGCCGGCCCAGGCCTCACTGTTTCACATCACGGGTGCAGATCACATTGGCAGTGTTAGGACATACAGATTTCATGGTACGGTGCGGACAGGGATCATAAACTAAGTAGCAATGGTGAGGTCACCTTATCAATACGCACCAGAAAAAGAACCGTGAGGCTTTTACAATCCATGAACGCATCTGGTACACTTCCCCAGAGGAAGAAGGAAGGAAAACATGGGACCTGCCAAGGTGGAATCGGCAGAGTGCTAGGAGATGGCACGATCA
Organism: Equus asinus; assembly: GCF_041296235.1. NCBI lineage: Eukaryota > Metazoa > Chordata > Mammalia > Perissodactyla > Equidae > Equus > Equus asinus. The sequence goes on along the minus strand of NC_091809.1, from coordinate 9,274,905 downwards.
CTGCGCATCAGAGGACTGCCCGGGCAACTTCAACTTGGGAGGGAGTCCAGGACTTTCTCTGGGGAACGTCCACCCACTTGGCCATCTACATAAAATGTAAGAGGTAAAACCCAGGATAATCTTACAGGACAGAAACCAGTGTCTAGAGAGAATGTAGCAGGCCTTCCAAAGTTCGAGGAGCAAGACAGAAACCGACAAGAAATCGAGAAAAAGGAAAGCTATCCTACCAGGAAAGGGTGAGGAGTCGGACTGGCCTGAGATGGCTCTGAAACTCTGTGTGCACGCAGGTTGTCAGGACAACTTCGAATTTTGAGGTTGTTTATGACATCACGAGGATCCTGTCCGCCAAGATGGCCGCACGGTTACAGACCGAGGATTGGCCTAGGCTAGGCTATTACAGGGAGGGATACCCAGAAACAGCTTTGAGAAACAGAAAGCGGACACAGAAACTGGAAGACATAAAACAGACGCTGATTCGAGGGGTAAGAAAGGGATCCTTGGCAAGAAGCGAGAATAGAGGGACAAGCCCCGAGAGGAGAACGTTGTCATCTATTCAAGTCTATGGGGAGGCCATGCTGATTCAAGCTTGCAACTTGATTGGAAGCAAGAGGCCGGACTTGGGCCTTATCAGACCTACGTGGTCCTTCTGCCTTAAGCATAAGCCAAAGTCAAGAATGAGGGCTTGAGGACGTTGAAGAGAAGACTCGATGCCTCCTTTCCTAGGCCCCTGGCATTCTTTGCAGATCAGTCTCACTTTCCATAGCTCTGGCGTCACGGGGGCCCACCGGGTACATGCTAATGTGTCCCAAGAGATGTCTTGGAAGCCTTGAAGGAATGGAGCCCCGTCACGCTTGGGCTACGTCTCTTTGTTTGGAAGTGCTCTACAAGGGTGCTGAAAAGCACCCTTTTCCACAGGGCTTCGTTCCTTCATGAAGGCTGCCCGCCCAGGCTAGTGTGCTCAGTTTGCCTCCATCGAAATTCTCTCCCCCTACCTCTTGCCGTAGAAGGATTATTGATTATGTGTTTTGACACCACATGTAAGGAAGTGGGCTGAAAATGAGAACATTACAATTCTGTTTCAAGAAAAATAAACAGGCCAGGGCTGAGGATGTAAGGCAAACAAATGGCACAGCCTATAGAAATAAAGTAAGCCCGTATCTAGACGGCACCTGGGGGAACGTTCCAGGATCAGGGGTGAAGTTTGAAACTTCCCAAATCCGGAAAGGAGACAGAAAAATATCTTTCCTGGAGAGAGGGATTCATCAGATTCGTCTAATTTGTCTTGGAAACATTGTGTCCGTGAAGGGGGATGCCAGGACCACCTCGAGTTTGGAGTTTGTGACCTCAGGATGGCAAACCAACCCAGATGACCACGTGTTCCCAGTGCTTAGTTTGACCCAGGCTAGGACAGCAAAGACTCCTTCAAGTGACCGGTGCAAATTCAAAGACAACAACCAAGAGTCACGAAAGCACTCACACCTCGGCCTAGAGAACATACGGTGATTCCAGAAATGCAAAATGAATCACTTGGAATGAAGGGGAACGGACTGATAAGCATGTCTAAGGGGGATAGCTGAGAAATACCATGACGATTCTCCTATGGAAAAGAGACAAAGGTCCCAGAAAATGGAAGGCGAACAGAAATCACCCCTGGATAATCCACAATGAAAGATGATGTCCGTCTTTAGACAGACTCTGCTGGAACGTTTGAAAGGCAGAGAAATTCACAAGCCAAAAGACGGCAGCGAAGGTCAAGGCTGGGCTAAGTGGGAAGGGTGAGCTATGAGACTGCTCCGAGCGGGCCAGGAAACCGTGTGTCCGTGGAGCTTGCCGGGACAGCAGAGACACGATTATGACCAATCCTCTGACATCGCAGTGGACCCGAAAAACAACCTGGCCTCATCTACACAGTGCCAGAGTTGGGCTCAAGTAGCATATTCAAGTCCCATTGCCCTCAACTGCAGGTTGCCAACGGAACATGAAAGGGGCCGGCCGGTGGTGCAGCGGTGAGGTCCGCACCTTCTGGGTCGGTGGCCCGGGGTGGGCCGGGTGGACCCTCGGGTGGGCCTGCTCACCACTGCTTCAGGCATTCTGGGGCAGGCGTCCGAGGTAGTGTAGAGGCAGATGGGAAGGGACGTTAGCCAGGGCCAGACTTCCACAGCAAATACAGGAGCATTGCCAGCAGATGTGAGCTCAGCGATGCACTTCTGCCAGAGCAAAACCGATTCAAAGTTGCAAAGCATAGAGAAACTGAAGCTGAAAAGAAAAAGTGAACAACTGCATGCCAGTGAGAAGGATGAGATCTCTATGAAGAAACTTAGCAAAACAGGTGAAAGCCATGGCAATGGAAAACTAACAAACGTTGGGGGAAAGAAATTCAAGAAGACACAAGGAGAAAGAAGGAGATTCCAGGATCTAGGAGTGGAAGCAGCAACACACTGGAAACGTCCCTACCGGAGCAAGGAATCTCTGGATTCCATGCAATCCCAGTCAAAGTTGCAGCAATGTTTCCCACAGAGACAGAAGAGGGCATCCTAAAGCTTCTAGCCAGCAACAAGAGACCCTGACTAGGCAAAGGAATCCTCAGGAAAACGAAAAAAGCAGGACGTGGCACACTTTCCGATTTCAACATATAGGACGAAGCACTAGGTACCGAGACGGCACAGTCTGGGCCCCAAAACAGGCACACAGACCCATGCAACAGAATCGAGAACCCAGAGCCCAACTCAAACGTACATGGACAGCCCATTTTCGACCAGGGAGCCAAGAGGAGACAGCGGAGAAAGGAGAGTCTCTACCATAAACGGTGCTGGGAAGCCTGCACAGCCACCTGGAACACAACGACAGTACACCATGATGTTACACCTGGCACACACACCACCTGAAATGGATCAAAGCCTTGAATGGCAGACTTGAAACCGTGAACCTTGTAGCAGAAGACCTAGGCAGAGTGCTCTTTGCCATCGGTCTGAGCCGCCTGTTTGGAAGAAGCAAGTCCGGCTGGGCCAGGGCAACCAAGTCAACAAGAAACCAACGGGACCACGTCAAATGCGGACGCTTCTGCCCAGTGAAGGAAACCATCGACTGAATGCAAAGATAGCACAACGACTGGGGGAGGATGTTTGCAAACCACACATCGGACAAGGGGTGAAAAGCCCAAAGATGCAATCAACTCGCACGTCCCCACAAGAAAAAAAAAACAACAAGCCAATGAAAACCTGGGCAGAAGATGGAAACAGAGATTTCTGCCAAGAAGATCGAAAGAGGGCCAACGGGTGCATGAACACTTGTTCACCGTCATGAAGTCTCAGGCCAATGCAAATGCAAACTGCAAGGGCACAGCAGCTCACTGTGGTCACAATGGCTATAAGGAAGCAGACAGGAAGCCACAAGTGTCAGAGAGGAGGTGGAGAGAAGGGAAGCCTCCTGCACCGTTGGTGGGAGTGCAGACCGGTGCAGCCACTACGCCAAGCGGTGTGGAACTGCCTCAGAACTTTAAGAATCCATGTCCCATATGATCCAGCTATTCCTCTGCGGCGTGTTGATCCAAAGAACTCGGAAACACTCCTGCCTAAAGACATGTGCACCGCTGAGTTCACCACAGCGTCGCTCCCACTACCCAAGACTTGGAAGCCTCCCTGGAGCCCAGCAAGGGACGAGTGCAGAAGGAAGATGGGCTATAGCCACGCAATGGCATACCAGTCAGCCGGAACCAAGGATGCAATCCAGCCACTTGTGACCACCAGAATGGCTGTGAGGGTTTTAGGGAAGTGAAACAAGCCCCAGGGAGCAAGGCAAGTACCGTAGGACCTCACTTAAGAGGAGAAGGAAAAACAAGCGGTCAGGAACAGGTGGCACGGGACATTTGATTGGGGGTTCCCAGAGACAAAGCGGGGAGGTGTGAGAGGGTGAAACAGATGATGAGGCACAAGTGTGTGGTGAGGGCCTGCTATTAGGCTTACGCAGGGGAAGATGATGTAAGCTACACGGAAGTCTACATCGATGAGGATGCAAATCGGAAAGATATAGGATGTTCTAATGCAGGGTTGCGGCAATAAATTCACCTAAAAGCAAAAAAAATCCAAAATGGGGTCCAGAATGACGGCATAAAGCTTTGGGGCTGAAAGAGATTAGAGAGGGTGAACTTCCAAGGCTGGAAAATCACCTCAAAATGCGTACTGATGCTACAGAAAGGTAGACCCTTCCAAATAGATGAAGAGGAATACTACCCACAGAACATGCTGCCTGCTAAACCCATGCACCAACGGAAAAGGTTACCGTCCAGGACGTTACTACTAATCACCTTCACGAATAATGCAAACAGGCCCACGTGTTCCCAAGCTCAGGCAAAAGGTTGGTCCAAAAGTCCAATTCAGGGCCGGCCCTGTGGCGGAGCGGGTAAGTGCCCACGTTCCGCTTGGCCGGCCCAGGCCTCACTGTTTCACATCACGGGTGCAGATCACATTGGCAGTGTTAGGACATACAGATTTCATGGTACGGTGCGGACAGGGATCATAAACTAAGTAGCAATGGTGAGGTCACCTTATCAATACGCACCAGAAAAAGAACCGTGAGGCTTTTACAATCCATGAACGCATCTGGTACACTTCCCCAGAGGAAGAAGGAAGGAAAACATGGGACCTGCCAAGGTGGAATCGGCAGAGTGCTAGGAGATGGCACGATCACTGCGCATCAGAGGACTGCCCGGGCAACTTCAACTTGGGAGGGAGTCCAGGACTTTCTCTGGGGAACGTCCACCCACTTGGCCATCTACATAAAATGTAAGAGGTAAAACCCAGGATAATCTTACAGGACAGAAACCAGTGTCTAGAGAGAATGTAGCAGGCCTTCCAAAGTTCGAGGAGCAAGACAGAAACCGACAAGAAATCGAGAAAAAGGAAAGCTATCCTACCAGGAAAGGGTGAGGAGTCGGACTGGCCTGAGATGGCTCTGAAACTCTGTGTGCACGCAGGTTGTCAGGACAACTTCGAATTTTGAGGTTGTTTATGACATCACGAGGATCCTGTCCGCCAAGATGGCCGCACGGTTACAGACCGAGGATTGGCCTAGGCTAGGCTATTACAGGGAGGGATACCCAGAAACAGCTTTGAGAAACAGAAAGCGGACACAGAAACTGGAAGACATAAAACAGACGCTGATTCGAGGGGTAAGAAAGGGATCCTTGGCAAGAAGCGAGAATAGAGGGACAAGCCCCGAGAGGAGAACGTTGTCATCTATTCAAGTCTATGGGGAGGCCATGCTGATTCAAGCTTGCAACTTGATTGGAAGCAAGAGGCCGGACTTGGGCCTTATCAGACCTACGTGGTCCTTCTGCCTTAAGCATAAGCCAAAGTCAAGAATGAGGGCTTGAGGACGTTGAAGAGAAGACTCGATGCCTCCTTTCCTAGGCCCCTGGCATTCTTTGCAGATCAGTCTCACTTTCCATAGCTCTGGCGTCACGGGGGCCCACCGGGTACATGCTAATGTGTCCCAAGAGATGTCTTGGAAGCCTTGAAGGAATGGAGCCCCGTCACGCTTGGGCTACGTCTCTTTGTTTGGAAGTGCTCTACAAGGGTGCTGAAAAGCACCCTTTTCCACAGGGCTTCGTTCCTTCATGAAGGCTGCCCGCCCAGGCTAGTGTGCTCAGTTTGCCTCCATCGAAATTCTCTCCCCCTACCTCTTGCCGTAGAAGGATTATTGATTATGTGTTTTGACACCACATGTAAGGAAGTGGGCTGAAAATGAGAACATTACAATTCTGTTTCAAGAAAAATAAACAGGCCAGGGCTGAGGATGTAAGGCAAACAAATGGCACAGCCTATAGAAATAAAGTAAGCCCGTATCTAGACGGCACCTGGGGGAACGTTCCAGGATCAGGGGTGAAGTTTGAAACTTCCCAAATCCGGAAAGGAGACAGAAAAATATCTTTCCTGGAGAGAGGGATTCATCAGATTCGTCTAATTTGTCTTGGAAACATTGTGTCCGTGAAGGGGGATGCCAGGACCACCTCGAGTTTGGAGTTTGTGACCTCAGGATGGCAAACCAACCCAGATGACCACGTGTTCCCAGTGCTTAGTTTGACCCAGGCTAGGACAGCAAAGACTCCTTCAAGTGACCGGTGCAAATTCAAAGACAACAACCAAGAGTCACGAAAGCACTCACACCTCGGCCTAGAGAACATACGGTGATTCCAGAAATGCAAAATGAATCACTTGGAATGAAGGGGAACGGACTGATAAGCATGTCTAAGGGGGATAGCTGAGAAATACCATGACGATTCTCCTATGGAAAAGAGACAAAGGTCCCAGAAAATGGAAGGCGAACAGAAATCACCCCTGGATAATCCACAATGAAAGATGATGTCCGTCTTTAGACAGACTCTGCTGGAACGTTTGAAAGGCAGAGAAATTCACAAGCCAAAAGACGGCAGCGAAGGTCAAGGCTGGGCTAAGTGGGAAGGGTGAGCTATGAGACTGCTCCGAGCGGGCCAGGAAACCGTGTGTCCGTGGAGCTTGCCGGGACAGCAGAGACACGATTATGACCAATCCTCTGACATCGCAGTGGACCCGAAAAACAACCTGGCCTCATCTACACAGTGCCAGAGTTGGGCTCAAGTAGCATATTCAAGTCCCATTGCCCTCAACTGCAGGTTGCCAACGGAACATGAAAGGGGCCGGCCGGTGGTGCAGCGGTGAGGTCCGCACCTTCTGGGTCGGTGGCCCGGGGTGGGCCGGGTGGACCCTCGGGTGGGCCTGCTCACCACTGCTTCAGGCATTCTGGGGCAGGCGTCCGAGGTAGTGTAGAGGCAGATGGGAAGGGACGTTAGCCAGGGCCAGACTTCCACAGCAAATACAGGAGCATTGCCAGCAGATGTGAGCTCAGCGATGCACTTCTGCCAGAGCAAAACCGATTCAAAGTTGCAAAGCATAGAGAAACTGAAGCTGAAAAGAAAAAGTGAACAACTGCATGCCAGTGAGAAGGATGAGATCTCTATGAAGAAACTTAGCAAAACAGGTGAAAGCCATGGCAATGGAAAACTAACAAACGTTGGGGGAAAGAAATTCAAGAAGACACAAGGAGAAAGAAGGAGATTCCAGGATCTAGGAGTGGAAGCAGCAACACACTGGAAACGTCCCTACCGGAGCAAGGAATCTCTGGATTCCATGCAATCCCAGTCAAAGTTGCAGCAATGTTTCCCACAGAGACAGAAGAGGGCATCCTAAAGCTTCTAGCCAGCAACAAGAGACCCTGACTAGGCAAAGGAATCCTCAGGAAAACGAAAAAAGCAGGACGTGGCACACTTTCCGATTTCAACATATAGGACGAAGCACTAGGTACCGAGACGGCACAGTCTGGGCCCCAAAACAGGCACACAGACCCATGCAACAGAATCGAGAACCCAGAGCCCAACTCAAACGTACATGGACAGCCCATTTTCGACCAGGGAGCCAAGAGGAGACAGCGGAGAAAGGAGAGTCTCTACCATAAACGGTGCTGGGAAGCCTGCACAGCCACCTGGAACACAACGACAGTACACCATGATGTTACACCTGGCACACACACCACCTGAAATGGATCAAAGCCTTGAATGGCAGACTTGAAACCGTGAACCTTGTAGCAGAAGACCTAGGCAGAGTGCTCTTTGCCATCGGTCTGAGCCGCCTGTTTGGAAGAAGCAAGTCCGGCTGGGCCAGGGCAACCAAGTCAACAAGAAACCAACGGGACCACGTCAAATGCGGACGCTTCTGCCCAGTGAAGGAAACCATCGACTGAATGCAAAGATAGCACAACGACTGGGGGAGGATGTTTGCAAACCACACATCGGACAAGGGGTGAAAAGCCCAAAGATGCAATCAACTCGCACGTCCCCACAAGAAAAAAAAAAACAACAAGCCAATGAAAACCTGGGCAGAAGATGGAAACAGAGATTTCTGCCAAGAAGATCGAAAGAGGGCCAACGGGTGCATGAACACTTGTTCACCGTCATGAAGTCTCAGGCCAATGCAAATGCAAACTGCAAGGGCACAGCAGCTCACTGTGGTCACAATGGCTATAAGGAAGCAGACAGGAAGCCACAAGTGTCAGAGAGGAGGTGGAGAGAAGGGAAGCCTCCTGCACCGTTGGTGGGAGTGCAGACCGGTGCAGCCACTACGCCAAGCGGTGTGGAACTGCCTCAGAACTTTAAGAATCCATGTCCCATATGATCCAGCTATTCCTCTGCGGCGTGTTGATCCAAAGAACTCGGAAACACTCCTGCCTAAAGACATGTGCACCGCTGAGTTCACCACAGCGTCGCTCCCACTACCCAAGACTTGGAAGCCTCCCTGGAGCCCAGCAAGGGACGAGTGCAGAAGGAAGATGGGCTATAGCCACGCAATGGCATACCAGTCAGCCGGAACCAAGGATGCAATCCAGCCACTTGTGACCACCAGAATGGCTGTGAGGGTTTTAGGGAAGTGAAACAAGCCCCAGGGAGCAAGGCAAGTACCGTAGGACCTCACTTAAGAGGAGAAGGAAAAACAAGCGGTCAGGAACAGGTGGCACGGGACATTTGATTGGGGGTTCCCAGAGACAAAGCGGGGAGGTGTGAGAGGGTGAAACAGATGATGAGGCACAAGTGTGTGGTGAGGGCCTGCTATTAGGCTTACGCAGGGGAAGATGATGTAAGCTACACGGAAGTCTACATCGATGAGGATGCAAATCGGAAAGATATAGGATGTTCTAATGCAGGGTTGCGGCAATAAATTCACCTAAAAGCAAAAAAAATCCAAAATGGGGTCCAGAATGACGGCATAAAGCTTTGGGGCTGAAAGAGATTAGAGAGGGTGAACTTCCAAGGCTGGAAAATCACCTCAAAATGCGTACTGATGCTACAGAAAGGTAGACCCTTCCAAATAGATGAAGAGGAATACTACCCACAGAACATGCTGCCTGCTAAACCCATGCACCAACGGAAAAGGTTACCGTCCAGGACGTTACTACTAATCACCTTCACGAATAATGCAAACAGGCCCACGTGTTCCCAAGCTCAGGCAAAAGGTTGGTCCAAAAGTCCAATTCAGGGCCGGCCCTGTGGCGGAGCGGGTAAGTGCCCACGTTCCGCTTGGCCGGCCCAGGCCTCACTGTTTCACATCACGGGTGCAGATCACATTGGCAGTGTTAGGACATACAGATTTCATGGTACGGTGCGGACAGGGATCATAAACTAAGTAGCAATGGTGAGGTCACCTTATCAATACGCACCAGAAAAAGAACCGTGAGGCTTTTACAATCCATGAACGCATCTGGTACACTTCCCCAGAGGAAGAAGGAAGGAAAACATGGGACCTGCCAAGGTGGAATCGGCAGAGTGCTAGGAGATGGCACGATCACTGCGCATCAGAGGACTGCCCGGGCAACTTCAACTTGGGAGGGAGTCCAGGACTTTCTCTGGGGAACGTCCACCCACTTGGCCATCTACATAAAATGTAAGAGGTAAAACCCAGGATAATCTTACAGGACAGAAACCAGTGTCTAGAGAGAATGTAGCAGGCCTTCCAAAGTTCGAGGAGCAAGACAGAAACCGACAAGAAATCGAGAAATAGGAAAACTATCCTACCAGGAAAGGGTGAGGAGTCAGACTGGCCTGAGATGGCCCTGAAACTCTGTGTGCACGCAGGTTGTCAGGACAACTTCGAATTTTGAGGTTGTTTATGACATCACGAGGATCCTGTCCGCCAAGATGGCCGCACGGTTACAGACCGAGGATTGGCCTAGGCTAGGCTATTACAGGGAGGGATACCCAGAAACAGCTTTGAGAAACAGAAAGCGGACACAGAAACTGGAAGACATAAAACAGACGCTGATTCGAGGGGTAAGAAAGGGATCCTTGGCAAGAAGCGAGAATAGAGGGACAAGCCCCGAGAGGAGAACGTTGTCATCTATTCAAGTCTATGGGGAGGCCATGCTGATTCAAGCTTGCAACTTGATTGGAAGCAAGAGGCTGGACTTGGGCCTTATCAGACCTACGTGGTCCTTCTGCCTTAAGCATAAGCCAAAGTCAAGAATGAGGGCTTGAGGACGTTGAAGAGAAGACTCGATGCCTCCTTTCCTAGGCCCCTGGCATTCTTTGCAGATCAGTCTCACTTTCCATAGCTCTGGCGTCACGGGGGCCCACCGGGTACATGCTAATGTGTCCCAAGAGATGTCTTGGAAGCCTTGAAGGAATGGAGCCCCGTCACGCTTGGGCTACGTCTCTTTGTTTGGAAGTGCTCTACAAGGGTGCTGAAAAGCACCCTTTTCCACAGGGCTTCGTTCCTTCATGAAGGCTGCCCGCCCAGGCTAGTGTGCTCAGTTTGCCTCCATCGAAATTCTCTCCCCCTACCTCTTGCCGTAGAAGGATTATTGATTATGTGTTTTGACACCACATGTAAGGAAGTGGGCTGAAAATGAGAACATTACAATTCTGTTTCAAGAAAAATAAACAGGCCAGGGCTGAGGATGTAAGGCAAACAAATGGCACAGCCTATAGAAATAAAGTAAGCCCGTATCTAGACGGCACCTGGGGGAACGTTCCAGGATCAGGGGTGAAGTTTGAAACTTCCCAAATCCGGAAAGGAGACAGAAAAATATCTTTCCTGGAGAGAGGGATTCATCAGATTCGTCTAATTTGTCTTGGAAACATTGTGTCCGTGAAGGGGGATGCCAGGACCACCTCGAGTTTGGAGTTTGTGACCTCAGGATGGCAAACCAACCCAGATGACGACGTGTTCCCAGTGCTTAGTTTGACCCAGGCTAGGACAGCAAAGACTCCTTCAAGTGACCGGTGCAAATTCAAAGACAACAACCAAGAGTCACGAAAGCACTCACACCTCGGCCTAGAGAACATACGGTGATTCCAGAAATGCAAAATGAATCACTTGGAATGAAGGGGAACGGACTGATAAGCATGTCTAAGGGGGATAGCTGAGAAATACCATGACGATTCTCCTATGGAAAAGAGACAAAGGTCCCAGAAAATGGAAGGCGAACAGAAATCACCCCTGGATAATCCACAATGAAAGATGATGTCCGTCTTTAGACAGACTCTGCTGGAACGTTTGAAAGGCAGAGAAATTCACAAGCCAAAAGACGGCAGCGAAGGTCAAGGCTGGGCTAAGTGGGAAGGGTGAGCTATGAGACTGCTCCGAGCGGGCCAGGAAACCGTGTGTCCGTGAAGCTTGCCGGGACAGCAGAGACACGATTATGACCAATCCTCTGACATCGCAGTGGACCCGAAAAACAACCTGGCCTCATCTACACAGTGCCAGAGTTGGGCTCAAGTAGCATATTCAAGTCCCATTGCCCTCAACTGCAGGTTGCCAACGGAACATGAAAGGGGCCGGCCGGTGGTGCAGCGGTGAGGTCCGCACCTTCTGGGTCGGTGGCCCGGGGTGGGCCGGGTGGACCCTCGGGTGGGCCTGCTCACCACTGCTTCAGGCATTCTGGGGCAGGCGTCCGAGGTAGTGTAGAGGCAGATGGGAAGGGACGTTAGCCAGGGCCAGACTTCCACAGCAAATACAGGAGCATTGCCAGCAGATGTGAGCTCAGCGATGCACTTCTGCCAGAGCAAAACCGATTCAAAGTTGCAAAGCATAGAGAAACTGAAGCTGAAAAGAAAAAGTGAACAACTGCATGCCAGTGAGAAGGATGAGATCTCTATGAAGAAACTTAGCAAAACAGGTGAAAGCCATGGCAATGGAAAACTAACAAACGTTGGGGGAAAGAAATTCAAGAAGACACAAGGAGAAAGAAGGAGATTCCAGGATCTAGGAGTGGAAGCAGCAACACACTGGAAACGTCCCTACCGGAGCAAGGAATCTCTGGATTCCATGCAATCCCAGTCAAAGTTGCAGCAATGTTTCCCACAGAGACAGAAGAGGGCATCCTAAAGCTTCTAGCCAGCAACAAGAGACCCTGACTAGGCAAAGGAATCCTCAGGAAAACGAAAAAAGCAGGACGTGGCACACTTTCCGATTTCAACATATAGGACGAAGCACTAGGTACCGAGACGGCACAGTCTGGGCCCCAAAACAGGCACACAGACCCATGCAACAGAATCGAGAACCCAGAGCCCAACTCAAACGTACATGGACAGCCCATTTTCGACCAGGGAGCCAAGAGGAGACAGCGGAGAAAGGAGAGTCTCTACCATAAACGGTGCTGGGAAGCCTGCACAGCCACCTGGAACACAACGACAGTACACCATGATGTTACACCTGGCACACACACCACCTGAAATGGATCAAAGCCTTGAATGGCAGACTTGAAACCGTGAACCTTGTAGCAGAAGACCTAGGCAGAGTGCTCTTTGCCATCGGTCTGAGCCGCCTGTTTGGAAGAAGCAAGTCCGGCTGGGCCAGGGCAACCAAGTCAACAAGAAACCAACGGGACCACGTCAAATGCGGACGCTTCTGCCCAGTGAAGGAAACCATCGACTGAATGCAAAGATAGCACAACGACTGGGGAAGATGTTTGCAAACCACACATCGGACAAGGGGTGAAAAGCCCAAAGATGCAATCAACTCGCACGTCCCCACAAGAAAAAAAAAAACAACAAGCCAATGAAAACCTGGGCAGAAGATGGAAACAGAGATTTCTGCCAAGAAGATCGAAAGAGGGCCAACGGGTGCATGAACACTTGTTCACCGTCATGAAGTCTCAGGCCAATGCAAATGCAAACTGCAAGGGCACAGCAGCTCACTGTGGTCACAATGGCTATAAGGAAGCAGACAGGAAGCCACAAGTGTCAGAGAGGAGGTGGAGAGAAGGGAAGCCTCCTGCACCGTTGGTGGGAGTGCAGACCGGTGCAGCCACTACGCCAAGCGGTGTGGAACTGCCTCAGAACTTTAAGAATCCATGTCCCATATGATCCAGCTATTCCTCTGCGGCGTGTTGATCCAAAGAACTCGGAAACACTCCTGCCTAAAGACATGTGCACCGCTGAGTTCACCACAGCGTCGCTCCCACTACCCAAGACTTGGAAGCCTCCCTGGAGCCCAGCAAGGGACGAGTGCAGAAGGAAGATGGGCTATAGCCACGCAATGGCATACCAGTCAGCCGGAACCAAGGATGCAATCCAGCCACTTGTGACCACCAGAATGGCTGTGAGGGTTTTAGGGAAGTGAAACAAGCCCCAGGGAGCAAGGCAAGTACCGTAGGACCTCACTTAAGAGGAGAAGGAAAAACAAGCGGTCAGGAACAGGTGGCACGGGACATTTGATTGGGGGTTCCCAGAGACAAAGCGGGGAGGTGTGAGAGGGTGAAACAGATGATGAGGCACAAGTGTGTGGTGAGGGCCTGCTATTAGGCTTACGCAGGGGAAGATGATGTAAGCTACACGGAAGTCTACATCGATGAGGATGCAAATCGGAAAGATATAGGATGTTCTAATGCAGGGTTGCGGCAATAAATTCACCTAAAAGCAAAAAAAATCCAAAATGGGGTCCAGAATGACGGCATAAAGCTTTGGGGCTGAAAGAGATTAGAGAGGGTGAACTTCCAAGGCTGGAAAATCACCTCAAAATGCGTACTGATGCTACAGAAAGGTAGACCCTTCCAAATAGATGAAGAGGAATACTACCCACAGAACATGCTGCCTGCTAAACCCATGCACCAACGGAAAAGGTTACCGTCCAGGACGTTACTACTAATCACCTTCACGAATAATGCAAACAGGCCCACGTGTTCCCAAGCTCAGGCAAAAGGTTGGTCCAAAAGTCCAATTCAGGGCCGGCCCTGTGGCGGAGCGGGTAAGTGCCCACGTTCCGCTTGGCCGGCCCAGGCCTCACTGTTTCACATCACGGGTGCAGATCACATTGGCAGTGTTAGGACATACAGATTTCATGGTACGGTGCGGACAGGGATCATAAACTAAGTAGCAATGGTGAGGTCACCTTATCAATACGCACCAGAAAAAGAACCGTGAGGCTTTTACAATCCATGAACGCATCTGGTACACTTCCCCAGAGGAAGAAGGAAGGAAAACATGGGACCTGCCAAGGTGGAATCGGCAGAGTGCTAGGAGATGGCACGATCACTGCGCATCAGAGGACTGCCCGGGCAACTTCAACTTGGGAGGGAGTCCAGGACTTTCTCTGGGGAACGTCCACCCACTTGGCCATCTACATAAAATGTAAGAGGTAAAACCCAGGATAATCTTACAGGACAGAAACCAGTGTCTAGAGAGAATGTAGCAGGCCTTCCAAAGTTCGAGGAGCAAGACAGAAACCGACAAGAAATCGAGAAAAAGGAAAGCTATCCTACCAGGAAAGGGTGAGGAGTCGGACTGGCCTGAGATGGCTCTGAAACTCTGTGTGCACGCAGGTTGTCAGGACAACTTCGAATTTTGAGGTTGTTTATGACATCACGAGGATCCTGTCCGCCAAGATGGCCGCACGGTTACAGACCGAGGATTGGCCTAGGCTAGGCTATTACAGGGAGGGATACCCAGAAACAGCTTTGAGAAACAGAAAGCGGACACAGAAACTGGAAGACATAAAACAGACGCTGATTCGAGGGGTAAGAAAGGGATCCTTGGCAAGAAGCGAGAATAGAGGGACAAGCCCCGAGAGGAGAACGTTGTCATCTATTCAAGTCTATGGGGAGGCCATGCTGATTCAAGCTTGCAACTTGATTGGAAGCAAGAGGCCGGACTTGGGCCTTATCAGACCTACGTGGTCCTTCTGCCTTAAGCATAAGCCAAAGTCAAGAATGAGGGCTTGAGGACGTTGAAGAGAAGACTCGATGCCTCCTTTCCTAGGCCCCTGGCATTCTTTGCAGATCAGTCTCACTTTCCATAGCTCTGGCGTCACGGGGGCCCACCGGGTACATGCTAATGTGTCCCAAGAGATGTCTTGGAAGCCTTGAAGGAATGGAGCCCCGTCACGCTTGGGCTACGTCTCTTTGTTTGGAAGTGCTCTACAAGGGTGCTGAAAAGCACCCTTTTCCACAGGGCTTCGTTCCTTCATGAAGGCTGCCCGCCCAGGCTAGTGTGCTCAGTTTGCCTCCATCGAAATTCTCTCCCCCTACCTCTTGCCGTAGAAGGATTATTGATTATGTGTTTTGACACCACATGTAAGGAAGTGGGCTGAAAATGAGAACATTACAATTCTGTTTCAAGAAAAATAAACAGGCCAGGGCTGAGGATGTAAGGCAAACAAATGGCACAGCCTATAGAAATAAAGTAAGCCCGTATCTAGACGGCACCTGGGGGAACGTTCCAGGATCAGGGGTGAAGTTTGAAACTTCCCAAATCCGGAAAGGAGACAGAAAAATATCTTTCCTGGAGAGAGGGATTCATCAGATTCGTCTAATTTGTCTTGGAAACATTGTGTCCGTGAAGGGGGATGCCAGGACCACCTCGAGTTTGGAGTTTGTGACCTCAGGATGGCAAACCAACCCAGATGACGACGTGTTCCCAGTGCTTAGTTTGACCCAGGCTAGGACAGCAAAGACTCCTTCAAGTGACCGGTGCAAATTCAAAGACAACAACCAAGAGTCACGAAAGCACTCACACCTCGGCCTAGAGAACATACGGTGATTCCAGAAATGCAAAATGAATCACTTGGAATGAAGGGGAACGGACTGATAAGCATGTCTAAGGGGGATAGCTGAGAAATACCATGACGATTCTCCTATGGAAAAGAGACAAAGGTCCCAGAAAATGGAAGGCGAACAGAAATCACCCCTGGATAATCCACAATGAAAGATGATGTCCGTCTTTAGACAGACTCTGCTGGAACGTTTGAAAGGCAGAGAAATTCACAAGCCAAAAGACGGCAGCGAAGGTCAAGGCTGGGCTAAGTGGGAAGGGTGAGCTATGAGACTGCTCCGAGCGGGCCAGGAAACCGTGTGTCCGTGGAGCTTGCCGGGACAGCAGAGACACGATTATGACCAATCCTCTGACATCGCAGTGGACCCGAAAAACAACCTGGCCTCATCTACACAGTGCCAGAGTTGGGCTCAAGTAGCATATTCAAGTCCCATTGCCCTCAACTGCAGGTTGCCAACGGAACATGAAAGGGGCCGGCCGGTGGTGCAGCGGTGAGGTCCGCACCTTCTGGGTCGGTGGCCCGGGGTGGGCCGGGTGGACCCTCGGGTGGGCCTGCTCACCACTGCTTCAGGCATTCTGGGGCAGGCGTCCGAGGTAGTGTAGAGGCAGATGGGAAGGGACGTTAGCCAGGGCCAGACTTCCACAGCAAATACAGGAGCATTGCCAGCAGATGTGAGCTCAGCGATGCACTTCTGCCAGAGCAAAACCGATTCAAAGTTGCAAAGCATAGAGAAACTGAAGCTGAAAAGAAAAAGTGAACAACTGCATGCCAGTGAGAAGGATGAGATCTCTATGAAGAAACTTAGCAAAACAGGTGAAAGCCATGGCAATGGAAAACTAACAAACGTTGGGGGAAAGAAATTCAAGAAGACACAAGGAGAAAGAAGGAGATTCCAGGATCTAGGAGTGGAAGCAGCAACACACTGGAAACGTCCCTACCGGAGCAAGGAATCTCTGGATTCCATGCAATCCCAGTCAAAGTTGCAGCAATGTTTCCCACAGAGACAGAAGAGGGCATCCTAAAGCTTCTAGCCAGCAACAAGAGACCCTGACTAGGCAAAGGAATCCTCAGGAAAACGAAAAAAGCAGGACGTGGCACACTTTCCGATTTCAACATATAGGACGAAGCACTAGGTACCGAGACGGCACAGTCTGGGCCCCAAAACAGGCACACAGACCCATGCAACAGAATCGAGAACCCAGAGCCCAACTCAAACGTACAT
Organism: Equus asinus; assembly: GCF_041296235.1. Taxonomy (NCBI): domain Eukaryota; kingdom Metazoa; phylum Chordata; class Mammalia; order Perissodactyla; family Equidae; genus Equus; species Equus asinus. Next base: position 9,258,111 of record NC_091809.1, on the reverse strand, counting down.
GGACAGCCCATTTTCGACCAGGGAGCCAAGAGGAGACAGCGGAGAAAGGAGAGTCTCTACCATAAACGGTGCTGGGAAGCCTGCACAGCCACCTGGAACACAACGACAGTACACCATGATGTTACACCTGGCACACACACCACCTGAAATGGATCAAAGCCTTGAATGGCAGACTTGAAACCGTGAACCTTGTAGCAGAAGACCTAGGCAGAGTGCTCTTTGCCATCGGTCTGAGCCGCCTGTTTGGAAGAAGCAAGTCCGGCTGGGCCAGGGCAACCAAGTCAACAAGAAACCAACGGGACCACGTCAAATGCGGACGCTTCTGCCCAGTGAAGGAAACCATCGACTGAATGCAAAGATAGCACAACGACTGGGGGAGGATGTTTGCAAACCACACATCGGACAAGGGGTGAAAAGCCCAAAGATGCAATCAACTCGCACGTCCCCACAAGAAAAAAAAAAACAACAAGCCAATGAAAACCTGGGCAGAAGATGGAAACAGAGATTTCTGCCAAGAAGATCGAAAGAGGGCCAACGGGTGCATGAACACTTGTTCACCGTCATGAAGTCTCAGGCCAATGCAAATGCAAACTGCAAGGGCACAGCAGCTCACTGTGGTCAGAATGGCTATAAGGAAGCAGACAGGAAGCCACAAGTGTCAGAGAGGAGGTGGAGAGAAGGGAAGCCTCCTGCACCGTTGGTGGGAGTGCAGACCGGTGCAGCCACTACGCCAAGCGGTGTGGAACTGCCTCAGAACTTTAAGAATCCATGTCCCATATGATCCAGCTATTCCTCTGCGGCGTGTTGATCCAAAGAACTCGGAAACACTCCTGCCTAAAGACATGTGCACCGCTGAGTTCACCACAGCGTCGCTCCCACTACCCAAGACTTGGAAGCCTCCCTGGAGCCCAGCAAGGGACGAGTGCAGAAGGAAGATGGGCTATAGCCACGCAATGGCATACCAGTCAGCCGGAACCAAGGATGCAATCCAGCCACTTGTGACCACCAGAATGGCTGTGAGGGTTTTAGGGAAGTGAAACAAGCCCCAGGGAGCAAGGCAAGTACCGTAGGACCTCACTTAAGAGGAGAAGGAAAAACAAGCGGTCAGGAACAGGTGGCACGGGACATTTGATTGGGGGTTCCCAGAGACAAAGCGGGGAGGTGTGAGAGGGTGAAACAGATGATGAGGCACAAGTGTGTGGTGAGGGCCTGCTATTAGGCTTACGCAGGGGAAGATGATGTAAGCTACACGGAAGTCTACATCGATGAGGATGCAAATCGGAAAGATATAGGATGTTCTAATGCAGGGTTGCGGCAATAAATTCACCTAAAAGCAAAAAAAATCCAAAATGGGGTCCAGAATGACGGCATAAAGCTTTGGGGCTGAAAGAGATTAGAGAGGGTGAACTTCCAAGGCTGGAAAATCACCTCAAAATGCGTACTGATGCTACAGAAAGGTAGACCCTTCCAAATAGATGAAGAGGAATACTACCCACAGAACATGCTGCCTGCTAAACCCATGCACCAACGGAAAAGGTTACCGTCCAGGACGTTACTACTAATCACCTTCACGAATAATGCAAACAGGCCCACGTGTTCCCAAGCTCAGGCAAAAGGTTGGTCCAAAAGTCCAATTCAGGGCCGGCCCTGTGGCGGAGCGGGTAAGTGCCCACGTTCCGCTTGGCCGGCCCAGGCCTCACTGTTTCACATCACGGGTGCAGATCACATTGGCAGTGTTAGGACATACAGATTTCATGGTACGGTGCGGACAGGGATCATAAACTAAGTAGCAATGGTGAGGTCACCTTATCAATACGCACCAGAAAAAGAACCGTGAGGCTTTTACAATCCATGAACGCATCTGGTACACTTCCCCAGAGGAAGAAGGAAGGAAAACATGGGACCTGCCAAGGTGGAATCGGCAGAGTGCTAGGAGATGGCACGATCACTGCGCATCAGAGGACTGCCCGGGCAACTTCAACTTGGGAGGGAGTCCAGGACTTTCTCTGGGGAACGTCCACCCACTTGGCCATCTACATAAAATGTAAGAGGTAAAACCCAGGATAATCTTACAGGACAGAAACCAGTGTCTAGAGAGAATGTAGCAGGCCTTCCAAAGTTCGAGGAGCAAGACAGAAACCGACAAGAAATCGAGAAATAGGAAAACTATCCTACCAGGAAAGGGTGAGGAGTCAGACTGGCCTGAGATGGCCCTGAAACTCTGTGTGCACGCAGGTTGTCAGGACAACTTCGAATTTTGAGGTTGTTTATGACATCACGAGGATCCTGTCCGCCAAGATGGCCGCACGGTTACAGACCGAGGATTGGCCTAGGCTAGGCTATTACAGGGAGGGATACCCAGAAACAGCTTTGAGAAACAGAAAGCGGACACAGAAACTGGAAGACATAAAACAGACGCTGATTCGAGGGGTAAGAAAGGGATCCTTGGCAAGAAGCGAGAATAGAGGGACAAGCCCCGAGAGGAGAACGTTGTCATCTATTCAAGTCTATGGGGAGGCCATGCTGATTCAAGCTTGCAACTTGATTGGAAGCAAGAGGCCGGACTTGGGCCTTATCAGACCTACGTGGTCCTTCTGCCTTAAGCATAAGCCAAAGTCAAGAATGAGGGCTTGAGGACGTTGAAGAGAAGACTCGATGCCTCCTTTCCTAGGCCCCTGGCATTCTTTGCAGATCAGTCTCACTTTCCATAGCTCTGGCGTCACGGGGGCCCACCGGGTACATGCTAATGTGTCCCAAGAGATGTCTTGGAAGCCTTGAAGGAATGGAGCCCCGTCACGCTTGGGCTACGTCTCTTTGTTTGGAAGTGCTCTACAAGGGTGCTGAAAAGCACCCTTTTCCACAGGGCTTCGTTCCTTCATGAAGGCTGCCCGCCCAGGCTAGTGTGCTCAGTTTGCCTCCATCGAAATTCTCTCCCCCTACCTCTTGCCGTAGAAGGATTATTGATTATGTGTTTTGACACCACATGTAAGGAAGTGGGCTGAAAATGAGAACATTACAATTCTGTTTCAAGAAAAATAAACAGGCCAGGGCTGAGGATGTAAGGCAAACAAATGGCACAGCCTATAGAAATAAAGTAAGCCCGTATCTAGACGGCACCTGGGGGAACGTTCCAGGATCAGGGGTGAAGTTTGAAACTTCCCAAATCCGGAAAGGAGACAGAAAAATATCTTTCCTGGAGAGAGGGATTCATCAGATTCGTCTAATTTGTCTTGGAAACATTGTGTCCGTGAAGGGGGATGCCAGGACCACCTCGAGTTTGGAGTTTGTGACCTCAGGATGGCAAACCAACCCAGATGACCACGTGTTCCCAGTGCTTAGTTTGACCCAGGCTAGGACAGCAAAGACTCCTTCAAGTGACCGGTGCAAATTCAAAGACAACAACCAAGAGTCACGAAAGCACTCACACCTCGGCCTAGAGAACATACGGTGATTCCAGAAATGCAAAATGAATCACTTGGAATGAAGGGGAACGGACTGATAAGCATGTCTAAGGGGGATAGCTGAGAAATACCATGACGATTCTCCTATGGAAAAGAGACAAAGGTCCCAGAAAATGGAAGGCGAACAGAAATCACCCCTGGATAATCCACAATGAAAGATGATGTCCGTCTTTAGACAGACTCTGCTGGAACGTTTGAAAGGCAGAGAAATTCACAAGCCAAAAGACGGCAGCGAAGGTCAAGGCTGGGCTAAGTGGGAAGGGTGAGCTATGAGACTGCTCCGAGCGGGCCAGGAAACCGTGTGTCCGTGAAGCTTGCCGGGACAGCAGAGACACGATTATGACCAATCCTCTGACATCGCAGTGGACCCGAAAAACAACCTGGCCTCATCTACACAGTGCCAGAGTTGGGCTCAAGTAGCATATTCAAGTCCCATTGCCCTCAACTGCAGGTTGCCAACGGAACATGAAAGGGGCCGGCCGGTGGTGCAGCGGTGAGGTCCGCACCTTCTGGGTCGGTGGCCCGGGGTGGGCCGGGTGGACCCTCGGGTGGGCCTGCTCACCACTGCTTCAGGCATTCTGGGGCAGGCGTCCGAGGTAGTGTAGAGGCAGATGGGAAGGGACGTTAGCCAGGGCCAGACTTCCACAGCAAATACAGGAGCATTGCCAGCAGATGTGAGCTCAGCGATGCACTTCTGCCAGAGCAAAACCGATTCAAAGTTGCAAAGCATAGAGAAACTGAAGCTGAAAAGAAAAAGTGAACAACTGCATGCCAGTGAGAAGGATGAGATCTCTATGAAGAAACTTAGCAAAACAGGTGAAAGCCATGGCAATGGAAAACTAACAAACGTTGGGGGAAAGAAATTCAAGAAGACACAAGGAGAAAGAAGGAGATTCCAGGATCTAGGAGTGGAAGCAGCAACACACTGGAAACGTCCCTACCGGAGCAAGGAATCTCTGGATTCCATGCAATCCCAGTCAAAGTTGCAGCAATGTTTCCCACAGAGACAGAAGAGGGCATCCTAAAGCTTCTAGCCAGCAACAAGAGACCCTGACTAGGCAAAGGAATCCTCAGGAAAACGAAAAAAGCAGGACGTGGCACACTTTCCGATTTCAACATATAGGACGAAGCACTAGGTACCGAGACGGCACAGTCTGGGCCCCAAAACAGGCACACAGACCCATGCAACAGAATCGAGAACCCAGAGCCCAACTCAAACGTACATGGACAGCCCATTTTCGACCAGGGAGCCAAGAGGAGACAGCGGAGAAAGGAGAGTCTCTACCATAAACGGTGCTGGGAAGCCTGCACAGCCACCTGGAACACAACGACAGTACACCATGATGTTACACCTGGCACACACACCACCTGAAATGGATCAAAGCCTTGAATGGCAGACTTGAAACCGTGAACCTTGTAGCAGAAGACCTAGGCAGAGTGCTCTTTGCCATCGGTCTGAGCCGCCTGTTTGGAAGAAGCAAGTCCGGCTGGGCCAGGGCAACCAAGTCAACAAGAAACCAACGGGACCACGTCAAATGCGGACGCTTCTGCCCAGTGAAGGAAACCATCGACTGAATGCAAAGATAGCACAACGACTGGGGAAGATGTTTGCAAACCACACATCGGACAAGGGGTGAAAAGCCCAAAGATGCAATCAACTCGCACGTCCCCACAAGAAAAAAAAAAACAACAAGCCAATGAAAACCTGGGCAGAAGATGGAAACAGAGATTTCTGCCAAGAAGATCGAAAGAGGGCCAACGGGTGCATGAACACTTGTTCACCGTCATGAAGTCTCAGGCCAATGCAAATGCAAACTGCAAGGGCACAGCAGCTCACTGTGGTCACAATGGCTATAAGGAAGCAGACAGGAAGCCACAAGTGTCAGAGAGGAGGTGGAGAGAAGGGAAGCCTCCTGCACCGTTGGTGGGAGTGCAGACCGGTGCAGCCACTACGCCAAGCGGTGTGGAACTGCCTCAGAACTTTAAGAATCCATGTCCCATATGATCCAGCTATTCCTCTGCGGCGTGTTGATCCAAAGAACTCGGAAACACTCCTGCCTAAAGACATGTGCACCGCTGAGTTCACCACAGCGTCGCTCCCACTACCCAAGACTTGGAAGCCTCCCTGGAGCCCAGCAAGGGACGAGTGCAGAAGGAAGATGGGCTATAGCCACGCAATGGCATACCAGTCAGCCGGAACCAAGGATGCAATCCAGCCACTTGTGACCACCAGAATGGCTGTGAGGGTTTTAGGGAAGTGAAACAAGCCCCAGGGAGCAAGGCAAGTACCGTAGGACCTCACTTAAGAGGAGAAGGAAAAACAAGCGGTCAGGAACAGGTGGCACGGGACATTTGATTGGGGGTTCCCAGAGACAAAGTGGGGAGGTGTGAGAGGGTGAAACAGATGATGAGGCACAAGTGTGTGGTGAGGGCCTGCTTACGCAGGGGAAGATGATGTAAGCTACACGGAAGTCTACATCGATGAGGATGCAAATCGGAAAGATATAGGATGTTCTAATGCAGGGTTGCGGCAATAAATTCACCTAAAAGCAAAAAAAATCCAAAATGGGGTCCAGAATGACGGCATAAAGCTTTGGGGCTGAAAGAGATTAGAGAGGGTGAACTTCCAAGGCTGGAAAATCACCTCAAAATGCGTACTGATGCTACAGAAAGGTAGACCCTTCCAAATAGATGAAGAGGAATACTACCCACAGAACATGCTGCCTGCTAAACCCATGCACCAACGGAAAAGGTTACCGTCCAGGACGTTACTACCAATCACCTTCACGAATAATGCAAACAGGCCCACGTGTTCCCAAGCTCAGGCAAAAGGTTGGTCCAAACGTCCAATTCAGGGCCGGCCCTGTGGCGGAGCGGGTAAGTGCCCACGTTCCGCTTGGCCGGCCCAGGCCTCACTGTTTCACATCACGGGTGCAGATCACATTGGCAGTGTTAGGACATACAGATTTCATGGTACGGTGCGGACAGGGATCATAAACTAAGTAGCAATGGTGAGGTCACCTTATCAATACGCACCAGAAAAAGAACCGTGAGGCTTTTACAATCCATGAACGCATCTGGTACACTTCCCCAGAGGAAGAAGGAAGGAAAACATGGGACCTGCCAAGGTGGAATCGGCAGAGTGCTAGGAGATGGCACGATCACTGCGCATCAGAGGACTGCCCGGGCAACTTCAACTTGGGAGGGAGTCCAGGACTTTCTCTGGGGAACGTCCACCCCCTTGGCCATCTACATAAAATGTAAGAGGTAAAACCCAGGATAATCTTACAGGACAGAAACCAGTGTCTAGAGAGAATGTAGCAGGCCTTCCAAAGTTCGAGGAGCAAGACAGAAACCGACAAGAAATCGAGAAAAAGGAAAACTATCCTACCAGGAAAGGGTGAGGAGTCGGACTGGCCTGAGATGGCTCTGAAACTCTGTGTGCACGCAGGTTGTCAGGACAACTTCGAATTTTGAGGTTGTTTATGACATCACGAGGATCCTGTCCGCCAAGATGGCCGCACGGTTACAGACCGAGGATTGGCCTAGGCTAGGCTATTACAGGGAGGGATACCCAGAAACAGCTTTGAGAAACAGAAAGCGGACACAGAAACTGGAAGACATAAAACAGACGCTGATTCGAGGGGTAAGAAAGGGATCCTTGGCAAGAAGCGAGAATAGAGGGACAAGCCCCGAGAGGAGAACGTTGTCATCTATTCAAGTCTATGGGGAGGCCATGCTGATTCAAGCTTGCAACTTGATTGGAAGCAAGAGGCTGGACTTGGGCCTTATCAGACCTACGTGGTCCTTCTGCCTTAAGCATAAGCCAAAGTCAAGAATGAGGGCTTGAGGACGTTGAAGAGAAGACTCGATGCCTCCTTTCCTAGGCCCCTGGCATTCTTTGCAGATCAGTCTCACTTTCCATAGCTCTGGCGTCACGGGGGCCCACCGGGTACATGCTAATGTGTCCCAAGAGATGTCTTGGAAGCCTTGAAGGAATGGAGCCCCGTCACGCTTGGGCTACGTCTCTTTGTTTGGAAGTGCTCTACAAGGGTGCTGAAAAGCACCCTTTTCCACAGGGCTTCGTTCCTTCATGAAGGCTGCCCGCCCAGGCTAGTGTGCTCAGTTTGCCTCCATCGAAATTCTCTCCCCCTACCTCTTGCCGTAGAAGGATTATTGATTATGTGTTTTGACACCACATGTAAGGAAGTGGGCTGAAAATGAGAACATTACAATTCTGTTTCAAGAAAAATAAACAGGCCAGGGCTGAGGATGTAAGGCAAACAAATGGCACAGCCTATAGAAATAAAGTAAGCCCGTATCTAGACGGCACCTGGGGGAACGTTCCAGGATCAGGGGTGAAGTTCGAAACTTCCCAAATCCGGAAAGGAGACAGAAAAATATCTTTCCTGGAGAGAGGGATTCATCAGATTCGTCTAATTTGTCTTGGAAACATTGTGTCCGTGAAGGGGGATGCCAGGACCACCTCGAGTTTGGAGTTTGTGACCTCAGGATGGCAAACCAACCCAGATGACCACGTGTTCCCAGTGCTTAGTTTGACCCAGGCTAGGACAGCAAAGACTCCTTCAAGTGACCGGTGCAAATTCAAAGACAACAACCAAGAGTCACGAAAGCACTCACACCTCGGCCTAGAGAACATACGGTGATTCCAGAAATGCAAAATGAATCACTTGGAATGAAGGGGAACGGACTGATAAGCATGTCTAAGGGGGATAGCTGAGAAATACCATGACGATTCTCCTATGGAAAAGAGACAAAGGTCCCAGAAAATGGAAGGCGAACAGAAATCACCCCTGGATAATCCACAATGAAAGATGATGTCCGTCTTTAGACAGACTCTGCTGGAACGTTTGAAAGGCAGAGAAATTCACAAGCCAAAAGACGGCAGCGAAGGTCAAGGCTGGGCTAAGTGGGAAGGGTGAGCTATGAGACTGCTCCGAGCGGGCCAGGAAACCGTGTGTCCGTGAAGCTTGCCGGGACAGCAGAGACACGATTATGACCAATCCTCTGACATCGCAGTGGACCCGAAAAACAACCTGGCCTCATCTACACAGTGCCAGAGTTGGGCTCAAGTAGCATATTCAAGTCCCATTGCCCTCAACTGCAGGTTGCCAACGGAACATGAAAGGGGCCGGCCGGTGGTGCAGCGGTGAGGTCCGCACCTTCTGGGTCGGTGGCCCGGGGTGGGCCGGGTGGACCCTCGGGTGGGCCTGCTCACCACTGCTTCAGGCATTCTGGGGCAGGCGTCCGAGGTAGTGTAGAGGCAGATGGGAAGGGACGTTAGCCAGGGCCAGACTTCCACAGCAAATACAGGAGCATTGCCAGCAGATGTGAGCTCAGCGATGCACTTCTGCCAGAGCAAAACCGATTCAAAGTTGCAAAGCCTAGAGAAACTGAAGCTGAAAAGAAAAAGTGAACAACTGCATGCCAGTGAGAAGGATGAGATCTCTATGAAGAAACTTAGCAAAACAGGTGAAAGCCATGGCAATGGAAAACTAACAAACGTTGGGGGAAAGAAATTCAAGAAGACACAAGGAGAAAGAAGGAGATTCCAGGATCTAGGAGTGGAAGCAGCAACACACTGGAAACGTCCCTACCGGAGCAAGGAATCTCTGGATTCCATGCAATCCCAGTCAAAGTTGCAGCAATGTTTCCCACAGAGACAGAAGAGGGCATCCTAAAGCTTCTAGCCAGCAACAAGAGACCCTGACTAGGCAAAGGAATCCTCAGGAAAACGAAAAAAGCAGGACGTGGCACACTTTCCGATTTCAACATATAGGACGAAGCACTAGGTACCGAGACGGCACAGTCTGGGCCCCAAAACAGGCACACAGACCCATGCAACAGAATCGAGAACCCAGAGCCCAACTCAAACGTACATGGACAGCCCATTTTCGACCAGGGAGCCAAGAGGAGACAGCGGAGAAAGGAGAGTCTCTACCATAAACGGTGCTGGGAAGCCTGCACAGCCACCTGGAACACAATGACAGTACACCATGATGTTACACCTGGCACACACACCACCTGAAATGGATCAAAGCCTTGAATGGCAGACTTGAAACCGTGAACCTTGTAGCAGAAGACCTAGGCAGAGTGCTCTTTGCCATCGGTCTGAGCCGCCTGTTTGGAAGAAGCAAGTCCGGCTGGGCCAGGGCAACCAAGTCAACAAGAAACCAACGGGACCACGTCAAATGCGGACGCTTCTGCCCAGTGAAGGAAACCATCGACTGAATGCAAAGATAGCACAACGACTGGGGGAGGATGTTTGCAAACCACACATCGGACAAGGGGTGAAAAGCCCAAAGATGCAATCAACTCGCACGTCCCCACAAGAAAAAAAAAAACAACAAGCCAATGAAAACCTGGGCAGAAGATGGAAACAGAGATTTCTGCCAAGAAGATCGAAAGAGGGCCAACGGGTGCATGAACACTTGTTCACCGTCATGAAGTCTCAGGCCAATGCAAATGCAAACTGCAAGGGCACAGCAGCTCACTGTGGTCACAATGGCTATAAGGAAGCAGACAGGAAGCCACAAGTGTCAGAGAGGAGGTGGAGAGAAGGGAAGCCTCCTGCACCGTTGGTGGGAGTGCAGACCGGTGCAGCCACTACGCCAAGCGGTGTGGAACTGCCTCAGAACTTTAAGAATCCATGTCCCATATGATCCAGCTATTCCTCTGCGGCGTGTTGATCCAAAGAACTCGGAAACACTCCTGCCTAAAGACATGTGCACCGCTGAGTTCACCACAGCGTCGCTCCCACTACCCAAGACTTGGAAGCCTCCCTGGAGCCCAGCAAGGGACGAGTGCAGAAGGAAGATGGGCTATAGCCACGCAATGGCATACCAGTCAGCCGGAACCAAGGATGCAATCCAGCCACTTGTGACCACCAGAATGGCTGTGAGGGTTTTAGGGAAGTGAAACAAGCCCCAGGGAGCAAGGCAAGTACCGTAGGACCTCACTTAAGAGGAGAAGGAAAAACAAGCGGTCAGGAACAGGTGGCACGGGACATTTGATTGGGGGTTCCCAGAGACAAAGCGGGGAGGTGTGAGAGGGTGAAACAGATGATGAGGCACAAGTGTGTGGTGAGGGCCTGCTATTAGGCTTACGCAGGGGAAGATGATGTAAGCTACACGGAAGTCTACATCGATGAGGATGCAAATCGGAAAGATATAGGATGTTCTAATGCAGGGTTGCGGCAATAAATTCACCTAAAAGCAAAAAAAATCCAAAATGGGGTCCAGAATGACGGCATAAAGCTTTGGGGCTGAAAGAGATTAGAGAGGGTGAACTTCCAAGGCTGGAAAATCACCTCAAAATGCGTACTGATGCTACAGAAAGGTAGACCCTTCCAAATAGATGAAGAGGAATACTACCCACAGAACATGCTGCCTGCTAAACCCATGCACCAACGGAAAAGGTTACCGTCCAGGACGTTACTACTAATCACCTTCACGAATAATGCAAACAGGCCCACGTGTTCCCAAGCTCAGGCAAAAGGTTGGTCCAAAAGTCCAATTCAGGGCCGGCCCTGTGGCGGAGCGGGTAAGTGCCCACGTTCCGCTTGGCCGGCCCAGGCCTCACTGTTTCACATCACGGGTGCAGATCACATTGGCAGTGTTAGGACATACAGATTTCATGGTACGGTGCGGACAGGGATCATAAACTAAGTAGCAATGGTGAGGTCACCTTATCAATACGCACCAGAAAAAGAACCGTGAGGCTTTTACAATCCATGAACGCATCTGGTACACTTCCCCAGAGGAAGAAGGAAGGAAAACATGGGACCTGCCAAGGTGGAATCGGCAGAGTGCTAGGAGATGGCACGATCACTGCGCATCAGAGGACTGCCCGGGCAACTTCAACTTGGGAGGGAGTCCAGGACTTTCTCTGGGGAACGTCCACCCCCTTGGCCATCTACATAAAATGTAAGAGGTAAAACCCAGGATAATCTTACAGGACAGAAACCAGTGTCTAGAGAGAATGTAGCAGGCCTTCCAAAGTTCGAGGAGCAAGACAGAAACCGACAAGAAATCGAGAAAAAGGAAAACTATCCTACCAGGAAAGGGTGAGGAGTCGGACTGGCCTGAGATGGCTCTGAAACTCTGTGTGCACGCAGGTTGTCAGGACAACTTCGAATTTTGAGGTTGTTTATGACATCACGAGGATCATGTCCGCCAAGATGGCCGCACGGTTACAGACCGAGGATTGGCCTAGGCTAGGCTATTACAGGGAGGGATACCCAGAAACAGCTTTGAGAAACAGAAAGCGGACACAGAAACTGGAAGACATAAAACAGACGCTGATTCGAGGGGTAAGAAAGGGATCCTTGGCAAGAAGCGAGAATAGAGGGACAAGCCCCGAGAGGAGAACGTTGTCATCTATTCAAGTCTATGGGGAGGCCATGCTGATTCAAGCTTGCAACTTGATTGGAAGCAAGAGGCCGGACTTGGGCCTTATCAGACCTACGTGGTCCTTCTGCCTTAAGCATAAGCCAAAGTCAAGAATGAGGGCTTGAGGACGTTGAAGAGAAGACTCGATGCCTCCTTTCCTAGGCCCCTGGCATTCTTTGCAGATCAGTCTCACTTTCCATAGCTCTGGCGTCACGGGGGCCCACCGGGTACATGCTAATGTGTCCCAAGAGATGTCTTGGAAGCCTTGAAGGAATGGAGCCCCGTCACGCTTGGGCTACGTCTCTTTGTTTGGAAGTGCTCTACAAGGGTGCTGAAAAGCACCCTTTTCCACAGGGCTTCGTTCCTTCATGAAGGCTGCCCGCCCAGGCTAGTGTGCTCAGTTTGCCTCCATCGAAATTCTCTCCCCCTACCTCTTGCCGTAGAAGGATTATTGATTATGTGTTTTGACACCACATGTAAGGAAGTGGGCTGAAAATGAGAACATTACAATTCTGTTTCAAGAAAAATAAACAGGCCAGGGCTGAGGATGTAAGGCAAACAAATGGCACAGCCTATAGAAATAAAGTAAGCCCGTATCTAGACGGCACCTGGGGGAACGTTCCAGGATCAGGGGTGAAGTTTGAAACTTCCCAAATCCGGAAAGGAGACAGAAAAATATCTTTCCTGGAGAGAGGGATTCATCAGATTCGTCTAATTTGTCTTGGAAACATTGTGTCCGTGAAGGGGGATGCCAGGACCACCTCGAGTTTGGAGTTTGTGACCTCAGGATGGCAAACCAACCCAGATGACGACGTGTTCCCAGTGCTTAGTTTGACCCAGGCTAGGACAGCAAAGACTCCTTCAAGTGACCGGTGCAAATTCAAAGACAACAACCAAGAGTCACGAAAGCACTCACACCTCGGCCTAGAGAACATACGGTGATTCCAGAAATGCAAAATGAATCACTTGGAATGAAGGGGAACGGACTGATAAGCATGTCTAAGGGGGATAGCTGAGAAATACCATGACGATTCTCCTATGGAAAAGAGACAAAGGTCCCAGAAAATGGAAGGCGAACAGAAATCACCCCTGGATAATCCACAATGAAAGATGATGTCCGTCTTTAGACAGACTCTGCTGGAACGTTTGAAAGGCAGAGAAATTCACAAGCCAAAAGACGGCAGCGAAGGTCAAGGCTGGGCTAAGTGGGAAGGGTGAGTTTTGAGACTGCTCCGAGCGGGCCAGGAAACCGTGTGTCCGTGGAGCTTGCCGGGACAGCAGAGACACGATTATGACCAATCCTCTGACATCGCAGTGGACCCGAAAAACAACCTGGCCTCATCTACACAGTGCCAGAGTTGGGCTCAAGTAGCATATTCAAGTCCCATTGCCCTCAACTGCAGGTTGCCAACGGAACATGAAAGGGGCCGGCCGGTGGTGCAGCGGTGAGGTCCGCACCTTCTGGGTCGGTGGCCCGGGGTGGGCCGGGTGGACCCTCGGGTGGGCCTGCTCACCACTGCTTCAGGCATTCTGGGGCAGGCGTCCGAGGTAGTGTAGAGGCAGATGGGAAGGGACGTTAGCCAGGGCCAGACTTCCACAGCAAATACAGGAGCATTGCCAGCAGATGTGAGCTCAGCGATGCACTTCTGCCAGAGCAAAACCGATTCAAAGTTGCAAAGCATAGAGAAACTGAAGCTGAAAAGAAAAAGTGAACAACTGCATGCCAGTGAGAAGGATGAGATCTCTATGAAGAAACTTAGCAAAACAGGTGAAAGCCATGGCAATGGAAAACTAACAAACGTTGGGGGAAAGAAATTCAAGAAGACACAAGGAGAAAGAAGGAGATTCCAGGATCTAGGAGTGGAAGCAGCAACACACTGGAAACGTCCCTACCGGAGCAAGGAATCTCTGGATTCCATGCAATCCCAGTCAAAGTTGCAGCAATGTTTCCCACAGAGACAGAAGAGGGCATCCTAAAGCTTCTAGCCAGCAACAAGAGACCCTGACTAGGCAAAGGAATCCTCAGGAAAACGAAAAAAGCAGGACGTGGCACACTTTCCGATTTCAACATATAGGACGAAGCACTAGGTACCGAGACGGCACAGTCTGGGCCCCAAAACAGGCACACAGACCCATGCAACAGAATCGAGAACCCAGAGCCCAACTCAAACGTACATGGACAGCCCATTTTCGACCAGGGAGCCAAGAGGAGACAGCGGAGAAAGGAGAGTCTCTACCATAAACGGTGCTGGGAAGCCTGCACAGCCACCTGGAACACAACGACAGTACACCATGATGTTACACCTGGCACACACACCACCTGAAATGGATCAAAGCCTTGAATGGCAGACTTGAAACCGTGAACCTTGTAGCAGAAGACCTAGGCAGAGTGCTCTTTGCCATCGGTCTGAGCCGCCTGTTTGGAAGAAGCAAGTCCGGCTGGGCCAGGGCAACCAAGTCAACAAGAAACCAACGGGACCACGTCAAATGCGGACGCTTCTGCCCAGTGAAGGAAACCATCGACTGAATGCAAAGATAGCACAACGACTGGGGGAGGATGTTTGCAAACCACACATCGGACAAGGGGTGAAAAGCCCAAAGATGCAATCAACTCGCACGTCCCCACAAGAAAAAAAAAAACAACAAGCCAATGAAAACCTGGGCAGAAGATGGAAACAGAGATTTCTGCCAAGAAGATCGAAAGAGGGCCAACGGGTGCATGAACACTTGTTCACCGTCATGAAGTCTCAGGCCAATGCAAATGCAAACTGCAAGGGCACAGCAGCTCACTGTGGTCACAATGGCTATAAGGAAGCCACAAGTGTCAGAGAGGAGGTGGAGAGAAGGGAAGCCTCCTGCACCGTTGGTGGGAGTGCAGACCGGTGCAGCCACTACGCCAAGCGGTGTGGAACTGCCTCAGAACTTTAAGAATCCATGTCCCATATGATCCAGCTATTCCTCTGCGGCGTGTTGATCCAAAGAACTCGGAAACACTCCTGCCTAAAGACATGTGCACCGCTGAGTTCACCACAGCGTCGCTCCCACTACCCAAGACTTGGAAGCCTCCCTGGAGCCCAGCAAGGGACGAGTGCAGAAGGAAGATGGGCTATAGCCACGCAATGGCATACCAGTCAGCCGGAACCAAGGATGCAATCCAGCCACTTGTGACCACCAGAATGGCTGTGAGGGTTTTAGGGAAGTGAAACAAGCCCCAGGGAGCAAGGCAAGTACCGTAGGACCTCACTTAAGAGGAGAAGGAAAAACAAGCGGTCAGGAACAGGTGGCACGGGACATTTGATTGGGGGTTCCCAGAGACAAAGCGGGGAGGTGTGAGAGGGTGAAACAGATGATGAGGCACAAGTGTGTGGTGAGGGCCTGCTATTAGGCTTACGCAGGGGAAGATGATGTAAGCTACACGGAAGTCTACATCGATGAGGATGCAAATCGGAAAGATATAGGATGTTCTAATGCAGGGTTGCGGCAATAAATTCACCTAAAAGCAAAAAAAATCCAAAATGGGGTCCAGAATGACGGCATAAAGCTTTGGGGCTGAAAGAGATTAGAGAGGGTGAACTTCCAAGGCTGGAAAATCACCTCAAAATGCGTACTGATGCTACAGAAAGGGAGACCTTTCCAAATAGATGAAGAGGAATACTACCCACAGAACATGCTGCCTGCTAAACCCATGCACCAACGGAAAAGGTTACCGTCCAGGATGTTACTACCAATCACCTTCACGAATAATGCAAACAGGCCCACGTGTTCCCAAGCTCAGGCAAAAGGTTGGTCCAAAAGTCCAATTCAGGGCCGGCCCTGTGGTGGAGCGGGTAAGTGCCCACGTTCCGCTTGGCCGGCCCAGGCCTCACTGTTTCACATCACGGGTGCAGATCACATTGGCAGTGTTAGGACATACAGATTTCATGGTACGGTGCGGACAGGGATCATAAACTAAGTAGCAATGGTGAGGTCACCTTATCAATACGCACCAGAAAAAGAACCGTGAGGCTTTTACAATCCATGAACGCATCTGGTACACTTCCCCAGAGGAAGAAGGAAGGAAAACATGGGACCTGCCAAGGTGGAATCGGCAGAGTGCTAGGAGATGGCACGATCACTGCGCATCAGAGGACTGCCCGGGCAACTTCAACTTGGGAGGGAGTCCAGGACTTTCTCTGGGGAACGTCCACCCACTTGGCCATCTACATAAAATGTAAGAGGTAAAACCCAGGATAATCTTACAGGACAGAAACCAGTGTCTAGAGAGAATGTAGCAGGCCTTCCAAAGTTCGAGGAGCAAGACAGAAACCGACAAGAAATCGAGAAAAAGGAAAACTATCCTACCAGGAAAGGGTGAGGAGTCGGACTGGCCTGAGATGGCTCTGAAACTCTGTGTGCACGCAGGTTGTCAGGACAACTTCGAATTTTGAGGTTGTTTATGACATCACGAGGATCCTGTCCGCCAAGATGGCCGCACGGTTACAGACCGAGGATTGGCCTAGGCTAGGCTATTACAGGGAGGGATACCCAGAAACAGCTTTGAGAAACAGAAAGCGGACACAGAAACTGGAAGACATAAAACAGACGCTGATTCGAGGGGTAAGAAAGGGATCCTTGGCAAGAAGCGAGAATAGAGGGACAAGACCCGAGAGGAGAACGTTGTCATCTATTCAAGTCTATGGGGAGGCCATGCTGATTCAAGCTTGCAACTTGATTGGAAGCAAGAGGCCGGACTTGGGCCTTATCAGACCTACGTGGTCCTTCTGCCTTAAGCATAAGCCAAAGTCAAGAATGAGGGCTTGAGGACGTTGAAGAGAAGACTCGATGCCTCCTTTCCTAGGCCCCTGGCATTCTTTGCAGATCAGTCTCACTTTCCATAGCTCTGGCGTCACGGGGGCCCACTGGGTACATGCTAATGTGTCCCAAGAGATGTCTTGGAAGCCTTGAAGGAATGGAGCCCCGTCACGCTTGGGCTACGTCTCTTTGTTTGGAAGTGCTCTACAAGGGTGCTGAAAAGCACCCTTTTCCACAGGGCTTCGTTCCTTCGTGAAGGCTGCCCGCCCAGGCTAGTGTGCTCAGTTTGCCTCCATCGAAATTCTCTCCCCCTACCTCTTGCCGTAGAAGGATTATTGATTATGTGTTTTGACACCACATGTAAGGAAGTGGGCTGAAAATGAGAACATTACAATTCTGTTTCAAGAAAAATAAACAGGCCAGGGCTGAGGATGTAAGGCAAACAAATGGCACAGCCTATAGAAATAAAGTAAGCCCGTATCTAGACGGCACCTGGGGGAACGTCCCAGGATCAGGGGTGAAGTTCGAAACTTCCCAAATCCGGAAAGGAGACAGAAAAATATCTTTCCTGGAGAGAGGGATTCATCAGATTCGTCTAATTTGTCTTGGAAACATTGTGTCCGTGAAGGGGGATGCCAGGACCACCTCGAGTTTGGAGTTTGTGACCTCAGGATGGCAAACCAACCCAGATGACCACGTGTTCCCAGTGCTTAGTTTGACCCAGGCTAGGACAGCAAAGACTCCTTCAAGTGACCGGTGCAAATTCAAAGACAACAACCAAGAGTCACGAAAGCACTCACACCTCGGCCTAGAGAACATACGGTGATTCCAGAAATGCAAAATGAATCACTTGGAATGAAGGGGAACGGACTGATAAGCATGTCTAAGGGGGATAGCTGAGAAATACCATGACGATTCTCCTATGGAAAAGAGACAAAGGTCCCAGAAAATGGAAGGCGAACAGAAATCACCCCTGGATAATCCACAATGAAAGATGATGTCCGTCTTTAGACAGACTCTGCTGGAACGTTTGAAAGGCAGAGAAATTCACAAGCCAAAAGACGGCAGCGAAGGTCAAGGCTGGGCTAAGTGGGAAGGGTGAGTTTTGAGACTGCTCCGAGCGGGCCAGGAAACCGTGTGTCCGTGGAGCTTGCCGGGACAGCAGAGACACGATTATGACCAATCCTCTGACATCGCAGTGGACCCGAAAAACAACCTGGCCTCATCTACACAGTGCCAGAGTTGGGCTCAAGTAGCATATTCAAGTCCCATTGCCCTCAACTGCAGGTTGCCAACGGAACATGAAAGGGGCCGGCCGGTGGTGCAGCGGTGAGGTCCGCACCTTCTGGGTCGGTGGCCCGGGGTGGGCCGGGTGGACCCTCGGGTGGGCCTGCTCACCACTGCTTCAGGCATTCTGGGGCAGGCGTCCGAGGTAGTGTAGAGGCAGATGGGAAGGGACGTTAGCCAGGGCCAGACTTCCACAGCAAATACAGGAGCATTGCCAGCAGATGTGAGCTCAGCGATGCACTTCTGCCAGAGCAAAACCGATTCAAAGTTGCAAAGCATAGAGAAACTGAAGCTGAAAAGAAAAAGTGAACAACTGCATGCCAGTGAGAAGGATGAGATCTCTATGAAGAAACTTAGCAAAACAGGTGAAAGCCATGGCAATGGAAAACTAACAAACGTTGGGGGAAAGAAATTCAAGAAGACACAAGGAGAAAGAAGGAGATTCCAGGATCTAGGAGTGGAAGCAGCAACACACTGGAAACGTCCCTACCGGAGCAAGGAATCTCTGGATTCCATGCAATCCCAGTCAAAGTTGCAGCAATGTTTCCCACAGAGACAGAAGAGGGCATCCTAAAGCTTCTAGCCAGCAACAAGAGACCCTGACTAGGCAAAGGAATCCTCAGGAAAACGAAAAAAGCAGGACGTGGCACACTTTCCGATTTCAACATATAGGACGAAGCACTAGGTACCGAGACGGCACAGTCTGGGCCCCAAAACAGGCACACAGACCCATGCAACAGAATCGAGAACCCAGAGCCCAACTCAAACGTACATGGACAGCCCATTTTCGACCAGGGAGCCAAGAGGAGACAGCGGAGAAAGGAGAGTCTCTACCATAAACGGTGCTGGGAAGCCTGCACAGCCACCTGGAACACAACGACAGTACACCATGATGTTACACCTGGCACACACACCACCTGAAATGGATCAAAGCCTTGAATGGCAGACTTGAAACCGTGAACCTTGTAGCAGAAGACCTAGGCAGAGTGCTCTTTGCCATCGGTCTGAGCCGCCTGTTTGGAAGAAGCAAGTCCGGCTGGGCCAGGGCAACCAAGTCAACAAGAAACCAACGGGACCACGTCAAATGCGGACGCTTCTGCCCAGTGAAGGAAACCATCGACTGAATGCAAAGATAGCACAACGACTGGGGGAGGATGTTTGCAAACCACACATCGGACAAGGGGTGAAAAGCCCAAAGATGCAATCAACTCGCACGTCCCCACAAGAAAAAAAAAAACAACAAGCCAATGAAAACCTGGGCAGAAGATGGAAACAGAGATTTCTGCCAAGAAGATCGAAAGAGGGCCAACGGGTGCATGAACACTTGTTCACCGTCATGAAGTCTCAGGCCAATGCAAATGCAAACTGCAAGGGCACAGCAGCTCACTGTGGTCAGAATGGCTATAAGGAAGCCACAAGTGTCAGAGAGGAGGTGGAGAGAAGGGAAGCCTCCTGCACCGTTGGTGGGAGTGCAGACCGGTGCAGCCACTACGCCAAGCGGTGTGGAACTGCCTCAGAACTTTAAGAATCCATGTCCCATATGATCCAGCTATTCCTCTGCGGCGTGTTGATCCAAAGAACTCGGAAACACTCCTGCCTAAAGACATGTGCACCGCTGAGTTCACCACAGCGTCGCTCCCACTACCCAAGACTTGGAAGCCTCCCTGGAGCCCAGCAAGGGACGAGTGCAGAAGGAAGATGGGCTATAGCCACGCAATGGCATACCAGTCAGCCGGAACCAAGGATGCAATCCAGCCACTTGTGACCACCAGAATGGCTGTGAGGGTTTTAGGGAAGTGAAACAAGCCCCAGGGAGCAAGGCAAGTACCGTAGGACCTCACTTAAGAGGAGAAGGAAAAACAAGCGGTCAGGAACAGGTGGCACGGGACATTTGATTGGGGGTTCCCAGAGACAAAGCGGGGAGGTGTGAGAGGGTGAAACAGATGATGAGGCACAAGTGTGTGGTGAGGGCCTGCTATTAGGCTTACGCAGGGGAAGATGATGTAAGCTACACGGAAGTCTACATCGATGAGGATGCAAATCGGAAAGATATAGGATGTTCTAATGCAGGGTTGCGGCAATAAATTCACCTAAAAGCAAAAAAAATCCAAAATGGGGTCCAGAATGACGGCATAAAGCTTTGGGGCTGAAAGAGATTAGAGAGGGTGAACTTCCAAGGCTGGAAAATCACCTCAAAATGCGTACTGATGCTACAGAAAGGTAGACCCTTCCAAATAGATGAAGAGGAATACTACCCACAGAACATGCTGCCTGCTAAACCCATGCACCAACGGAAAAGGTTACCGTCCAGGACGTTACTACTAATCACCTTCACGAATAATGCAAACAGGCCCACGTGTTCCGAAGCTCAGGCAAAAGGTTGGTCCAAAAGTCCAATTCAGGGCCGGCCCTGTGGCGGAGCGGGTAAGTGCCCACGTTCCGCTTGGCCGGCCCAGGCCCCACTGTTTCACATCACGGGTGCAGATCACATTGGCAGTGTTAGGACATACAGATTTCATGGTACGGTGCGGACAGGGATCATAAACTAAGTAGCAATGGTGAGGTCACCTTATCAATACGCACCAGAAAAAGAACCGTGAGGCTTTTACAATCCATGAACGCATCTGGTACACTTCCCCAGAGGAAGAAGGAAGGAAAACATGGGACCTGCCAAGGTGGAATCGGCAGAGTGCTAGGAGATGGCACGATCACTGCGCATCAGAGGACTGCCCGGGCAACTTCAACTTGGGAGGGAGTCCAGGACTTTCTCTGGGGAACGTCCACCCACTTGGCCATCTACATAAAATGTAAGAGGTAAAACCCAGGATAATCTTACAGGACAGAAACCAGTGTCTAGAGAGAATGTAGCAGGCCTTCCAAAGTTCGAGGAGCAAGACAGAAACCGACAAGAAATCGAGAAAAAGGAAAACTATCCTACCAGGAAAGGGTGAGGAGTCGGACTGGCCTGAGATGGCTCTGAAACTCTGTGTGCACGCAGGTTGTCAGGACAACTTCGAATTTTGAGGTTGTTTATGACATCACGAGGATCATGTTCGCCAAGATGGCCGCACGGTTACAGACCGAGGATTGGCCTAGGCTAGGCTATTACAGGGAGGGATACCCAGAAACAGCTTTGAGAAACAGAAAGCGGACACAGAAACTGGAAGACATAAAACAGACGCTGATTCGAGGGGTAAGAAAGGGATCCTAGGCAAGAAGCGAGAATAGAGGGACAAGCCCCGAGAGGAGAACGTTGTCATCTATTCAAGTCTATGGGGAGGCCATGCTGATTCAAGCTTGCAACTTGATTGGAAGCAAGAGGCCGGACTTGGGCCTTATCAGACCTACGTGGTCCTTCTGCCTTAAGCATAAGCCAAAGTCAAGAATGAGGGCTTGAGGACGTTGAAGAGAAGACTCGATGCCTCCTTTCCTAGGCCCCTGGCATTCTTTGCAGATCAGTCTCACTTTCCATAGCTCTGGCGTCACGGGGGCCCACCGGGTACATGCTAATGTGTCCCAAGAGATGTCTTGGAAGCCTTGAAGGAATGGAGCCCCATCATGCTTGGGCTACGTCTCTTTGTTTGGAAGTGCTCTACAAGGGTGCTGAAAAGCACCCTTTTCCACAGGGCTTCGTTCCTTCGTGAAGGCTGCCCGCCCAGGCTAGTGTGCTCAGTTTGCCTCCATCGAAATTCTCTCCCCCTACCTCTTGCCGTAGAAGGATTATTGATTATGTGTTTTGACACCACATGTAAGGAAGTGGGCTGAAAATGAGAACATTACAATTCTGTTTCAAGAAAAATAAACAGGCCAGGGCTGAGGATGTAAGGCAAACAAATGGCACAGCCTATAGAAATAAAGTAAGCCCGTATCTAGACGGCACCTGGGGGAACGTCCCAGGATCAGGGGTGAAGTTTGAAACTTCCCAAATCCGGAAAGGAGACAGAAAAATATCTTTCCTGGAGAGAGGGATTCATCAGATTCGTCTAATTTGTCTTGGAAACATTGTGTCCGTGAAGGGGGATGCCAGGACCACCTCGAGTTTGGAGTTTGTGACCTCAGGATGGCAAACCAACCCAGATGACGACGTGTTCCCAGTGCTTAGTTTGACCCAGGCTAGGACAGCAAAGACTCCTTCAAGTGACCGGTGCAAATTCAAAGACAACAACCAAGAGTCACGAAAGCACTCACACCTCGGCCTAGAGAACATACGGTGATTCCAGAAATGCAAAATGAATCACTTGGAATGAAGGGGAACGGACTGATAAGCATGTCTAAGGGGGATAGCTGAGAAATACCATGACGATTCTCCTATGGAAAAGAGACAAAGGTCCCAGAAAATGGAAGGCGAACAGAAATCACCCCTGGATAATCCACAATGAAAGATGATGTCCGTCTTTAGACAGACTCTGCTGGAACGTTTGAAAGGCAGAGAAATTCACAAGCCAAAAGACGGCAGCGAAGGTCAAGGCTGGGCTAAGTGGGAAGGGTGAGCTATGAGACTGCTCCGAGCGGGCCAGGAAACCGTGTGTCCGTGAAGCTTGCCGGGACAGCAGAGACACGATTATGACCAATCCTCTGACATCGCAGTGGACCCGAAAAACAACCTGGCCTCATCTACACAGTGCCAGAGTTGGGCTCAAGTAGCATATTCAAGTCCCATTGCCCTCAACTGCAGGTTGCCAACGGAACATGAAAGGGGCCGGCCGGTGGTGCAGCGGTGAGGTCCGCACCTTCTGGGTCGGTGGCCCGGGGTGGGCCGGGTGGACCCTCGGGTGGGCCTGCTCACCACTGCTTCAGGCATTCTGGGGCAGGCGTCCGAGGTAGTGTAGAGGCAGATGGGAAGGGACGTTAGCCAGGGCCAGACTTCCACAGCAAATACAGGAGCATTGCCAGCAGATGTGAGCTCAGCGATGCACTTCTGCCAGAGCAAAACCGATTCAAAGTTGCAAAGCATAGAGAAACTGAAGCTGAAAAGAAAAAGTGAACAACTGCATGCCAGTGAGAAGGATGAGATCTCTATGAAGAAACTTAGCAAAACAGGTGAAAGCCATGGCAATGGAAAACTAACAAACGTTGGGGGAAAGAAATTCAAGAAGACACAAGGAGAAAGAAGGAGATTCCAGGATCTAGGAGTGGAAGCAGCAACACACTGGAAACGTCCCTACCGGAGCAAGGAATCTCTGGATTCCATGCAATCCCAGTCAAAGTTGCAGCAATGTTTCCCACAGAGACAGAAGAGGGCATCCTAAAGCTTCTAGCCAGCAACAAGAGACCCTGACTAGGCAAAGGAATCCTCAGGAAAACGAAAAAAGCAGGACGTGGCACACTTTCCGATTTCAACATATAGGACGAAGCACTAGGTACCGAGACGGCACAGTCTGGGCCCCAAAACAGGCACACAGACCCATGCAACAGAATCGAGAACCCAGAGCCCAACTCAAACGTACATGGACAGCCCATTTTCGACCAGGGAGCCAAGAGGAGACAGCGGAGAAAGGAGAGTCTCTACCATAAACGGTGCTGGGAAGCCTGCACAGCCACCTGGAACACAACGACAGTACACCATGATGTTACACCTGGCACACACACCACCTGAAATGGATCAAAGCCTTGAATGGCAGACTTGAAACCGTGAACCTTGTAGCAGAAGACCTAGGCAGAGTGCTCTTTGCCATCGGTCTGAGCCGCCTGTTTGGAAGAAGCAAGTCCGGCTGGGCCAGGGCAACCAAGTCAACAAGAAACCAACGGGACCACGTCAAATGCGGACGCTTCTGCCCAGTGAAGGAAACCATCGACTGAATGCAAAGATAGCACAACGACTGGGGGAGGATGTTTGCAAACCACACATCGGACAAGGGGTGAAAAGCCCAAAGATGCAATCAACTCGCACGTCCCCACAAGAAAAAAAAAAACAACAAGCCAATGAAAACCTGGGCAGAAGATGGAAACAGAGATTTCTGCCAAGAAGATCGAAAGAGGGCCAACGGGTGCATGAACACTTGTTCACCGTCATGAAGTCTCAGGCCAATGCAAATGCAAACTGCAAGGGCACAGCAGCTCACTGTGGTCACAATGGCTATAAGGAAGCAGACAGGAAGCCACAAGTGTCAGAGAGGAGGTGGAGAGAAGGGAAGCCTCCTGCACCGTTGGTGGGAGTGCAGACCGGTGCAGCCACTACGCCAAGCGGTGTGGAACTGCCTCAGAACTTTAAGAATCCATGTCCCATATGATCCAGCTATTCCTCTGCGGCGTGTTGATCCAAAGAACTCGGAAACACTCCTGCCTAAAGACATGTGCACCGCTGAGTTCACCACAGCGTCGCTCCCACTACCCAAGACTTGGAAGCCTCCCTGGAGCCCAGCAAGGGACGAGTGCAGAAGGAAGATGGGCTATAGCCACGCAATGGCATACCAGTCAGCCGGAACCAAGGATGCAATCCAGCCACTTGTGACCACCAGAATGGCTGTGAGGGTTTTAGGGAAGTGAAACAAGCCCCAGGGAGCAAGGCAAGTACCGTAGGACCTCACTTAAGAGGAGAAGGAAAAACAAGCGGTCAGGAACAGGTGGCACGGGACATTTGATTGGGGGTTCCCAGAGACAAAGCGGGGAGGTGTGAGAGGGTGAAACAGATGATGAGGCACAAGTGTGTGGTGAGGGCCTGCTATTAGGCTTACGCAGGGGAAGATGATGTAAGCTACACGGAAGTCTACATCGATGAGGATGCAAATCGGAAAGATATAGGATGTTCTAATGCAGGGTTGCGGCAATAAATTCACCTAAAAGCAAAAAAAATCCAAAATGGGGTCCAGAATGACGGCATAAATCTTTGGGGCTGAAAGAGATTAGAGAGGGTGAACTTCCAAGGCTGGAAAATCACCTCAAAATGCGTACTGATGCTACAGAAAGGGAGACCCTTCCAAATAGATGAAGAGGAATACTACCCACAGAACATGCTGCCTGCTAAACCCATGCACCAACGGAAAAGGTTACCGTCCAGGATGTTACTACCAATCACCTTCACGAATAATGCAAACAGGCCCACGTGTTCCCAAGCTCAGGCAAAAGGTTGGTCCAAACGTCCAATTCAGGGCCGGCCCTGTGGCGGAGCGGGTAAGTGCCCACGTTCCGCTTGGCCGGCCCAGGCCTCACTGTTTCACATCACGGGTGCAGATCACATTGGCAGTGTTAGGACATACAGATTTCATGGTACGGTGCGGACAGGGATCATAAACTAAGTAGCAATGGTGAGGTCAACCTTATCAATACGCACCAGAAAAAGAACCGTGAGGCTTTTACAATCCATGAACGCATCTGGTACACTTCCCCAGAGGAAGAAGGAAGGAAAACATGGGACCTGCCAAGGTGGAATCGGCAGAGTTCTAGGAGATGGCACGATCACTGCGCATCAGAGGACTGCCCGGGCAACTTCAACTTGGGAGGGAGTCCAGGACTTTCTCTGGGGAACGTCCACCCACTTGGCCATCTACATAAAATGTAAGAGGTAAAACCCAGGATAATCTTACAGGACAGAAACCAGTGTCTAGAGAGAATGTAGCAGGCCTTCCAAAGTTCGAGGAGCAAGACAGAAACCGACAAGAAATCGAGAAAAAGGAAAACTATCCTACCAGGAAAGGGTGAGGAGTCGGACTGGCCTGAGATGGCTCTGAAACTCTGTGTGCACGCAGGTTGTCAGGACAACTTCGAATTTTGAGGTTGTTTATGACATCACGAGGATCATGTCCGCCAAGATGGCCGCACGGTTACAGACCGAGGATTGGCCTAGGCTAGGCTATTACAGGGAGGGATACCCAGAAACAGCTTTGAGAAACAGAAAGCGGACACAGAAACTGGAAGACATAAAACAGACGCTGATTCGAGGGGTAAGAAAGGGATCCTTGGCAAGAAGCGAGAATAGAGGGACAAGCCCCGAGAGGAGAACGTTGTCATCTATTCAAGTCTATGGGGAGGCCATGCTGATTCAAGCTTGCAACTTGATTGGAAGCAAGAGGCCGGACTTGGGCCTTATCAGACCTACGTGGTCCTTCTGCCTTAAGCATAAGCCAAAGTCAAGAATGAGGGCTTGAGGACGTTGAAGAGAAGACTCGATGCCTCCTTTCCTAGGCCCCTGGCATTCTTTGCAGATCAGTCTCACTTTCCATAGCTCTGGCGTCACGGGGGCCCACCGGGTACATGCTAATGTGTCCCAAGAGATGTCTTGGAAGCCTTGAAGGAATGGAGCCCCGTCACGCTTGGGCTACGTCTCTTTGTTTGGAAGTGCTCTACAAGGGTGCTGAAAAGCACCCTTTTCCACAGGGCTTCGTTCCTTCGTGAAGGCTGCCCGCCCAGGCTAGTGTGCTCAGTTTGCCTCCATCGAAATTCTCTCCCCCTACCTCTTGCCGTAGAAGGATTATTGATTATGTGTTTTGACACCACATGTAAGGAAGTGGGCTGAAAATGAGAACATTACAATTCTGTTTCAAGAAAAATAAACAGGCCAGGGCTGAGGATGTAAGGCAAACAAATGGCACAGCCTATAGAAATAAAGTAAGCCCGTATCTAGACGGCACCTGGGGGAACGTCCCAGGATCAGGGGTGAAGTTCGAAACTTCCCAAATCCGGAAAGGAGACAGAAAAATATCTTTCCTGGAGAGAGGGATTCATCAGATTCGTCTAATTTGTCTTGGAAACATTGTGTCCGTGAAGGGGGATGCCAGGACCACCTCGAGTTTGGAGTTTGTGACCTCAGGATGGCAAACCAACCCAGATGACCACGTGTTCCCAGTGCTTAGTTTGACCCAGGCTAGGACAGCAAAGACTCCTTCAAGTGACCGGTGCAAATTCAAAGACAACAACCAAGAGTCACGAAAGCACTCACACCTCGGCCTAGAGAACATACGGTGATTCCAGAAATGCAAAATGAATCACTTGGAATGAAGGGGAACGGACTGATAAGCATGTCTAAGGGGGATAGCTGAGAAATACCATGACGATTCTCCTATGGAAAAGAGACAAAGGTCCCAGAAAATGGAAGGCGAACAGAAATCACCCCTGGATAATCCACAATGAAAGATGATGTCCGTCTTTAGACAGACTCTGCTGGAACGTTTGAAAGGCAGAGAAATTCACAAGCCAAAAGACGGCAGCGAAGGTCAAGGCTGGGCTAAGTGGGAAGGGTGAGTTTTGAGACTGCTCCGAGCGGGCCAGGAAACCGTGTGTCCGTGGAGCTTGCCGGGACAGCAGAGACACGATTATGACCAATCCTCTGACATCGCAGTGGACCCGAAAAACAACCTGGCCTCATCTACACAGTGCCAGAGTTGGGCTCAAGTAGCATATTCAAGTCCCATTGCCCTCAACTGCAGGTTGCCAACGGAACATGAAAGGGGCCGGCCGGTGGTGCAGCGGTGAGGTCCGCACCTTCTGGGTCGGTGGCCCGGGGTGGGCCGGGTGGACCCTCGGGTGGGCCTGCTCACCACTGCTTCAGGCATTCTGGGGCAGGCGTCCGAGGTAGTGTAGAGGCAGATGGGAAGGGACGTTAGCCAGGGCCAGACTTCCACAGCAAATACAGGAGCATTGCCAGCAGATGTGAGCTCAGCGATGCACTTCTGCCAGAGCAAAACCGATTCAAAGTTGCAAAGCATAGAGAAACTGAAGCTGAAAAGAAAAAGTGAACAACTGCATGCCAGTGAGAAGGATGAGATCTCTATGAAGAAACTTAGCAAAACAGGTGAAAGCCATGGCAATGGAAAACTAACAAACGTTGGGGGAAAGAAATTCAAGAAGACACAAGGAGAAAGAAGGAGATTCCAGGATCTAGGAGTGGAAGCAGCAACACACTGGAAACGTCCCTACCGGAGCAAGGAATCTCTGGATTCCATGCAATCCCAGTCAAAGTTGCAGCAATGTTTCCCACAGAGACAGAAGAGGGCATCCTAAAGCTTCTAGCCAGCAACAAGAGACCCTGACTAGGCAAAGGAATCCTCAGGAAAACGAAAAAAGCAGGACGTGGCACACTTTCCGATTTCAACATATAGGACGAAGCACTAGGTACCGAGACGGCACAGTCTGGGCCCCAAAACAGGCACACAGACCCATGCAACAGAATCGAGAACCCAGAGCCCAACTCAAACGTACATGGACAGCCCATTTTCGACCAGGGAGCCAAGAGGAGACAGCGGAGAAAGGAGAGTCTCTACCATAAACGGTGCTGGGAAGCCTGCACAGCCACCTGGAACACAACGACAGTACACCATGATGTTACACCTGGCACACACACCACCTGAAATGGATCAAAGCCTTGAATGGCAGACTTGAAACCGTGAACCTTGTAGCAGAAGACCTAGGCAGAGTGCTCTTTGCCATTGGTCTGAGCCGCCTGTTTGGAAGAAGCAAGTCCGGCTGGGCCAGGGCAACCAAGTCAACAAGAAACCAACGGGACCACGTCAAATGCGGACGCTTCTGCCCAGTGAAGGAAACCATCGACTGAATGCAAAGATAGCACAACGACTGGGGGAGGATGTTTGCAAACCACACATCGGACAAGGGGTGAAAAGCCCAAAGATGCAATCAACTCGCACGTCCCCACAAGAAAAAAAAAAACAACAAGCCAATGAAAACCTGGGCAGAAGATGGAAACAGAGATTTCTGCCAAGAAGATCGAAAGAGGGCCAACGGGTGCATGAACACTTGTTCACCGTCATGAAGTCTCAGGCCAATGCAAATGCAAACTGCAAGGGCACAGCAGCTCACTGTGGTCACAATGGCTATAAGGAAGCCACAAGTGTCAGAGAGGAGGTGGAGAGAAGGGAAGCCTCCTGCACCGTTGGTGGGAGTGCAGACCGGTGCAGCCACTACGCCAAGCGGTGTGGAACTGCCTCAGAACTTTAAGAATCCATGTCCCATATGATCCAGCTATTCCTCTGCGGCGTGTTGATCCAAAGAACTCGGAAACACTCCTGCCTAAAGACATGTGCACCGCTGAGTTCACCACAGCGTCGCTCCCACTACCCAAGACTTGGAAGCCTCCCTGGAGCCCAGCAAGGGACGAGTGCAGAAGGAAGATGGGCTATAGCCACGCAATGGCATACCAGTCAGCCGGAACCAAGGATGCAATCCAGCCACTTGTGACCACCAGAATGGCTGTGAGGGTTTTAGGGAAGTGAAACAAGCCCCAGGGAGCAAGGCAAGTACCGTAGGACCTCACTTAAGAGGAGAAGGAAAAACAAGCGGTCAGGAACAGGTGGCACGGGACATTTGATTGGGGGTTCCCAGAGACAAAGCGGGGAGGTGTGAGAGGGTGAAACAGATGATGAGGCACAAGTGTGTGGTGAGGGCCTGCTATTAGGCTTACGCAGGGGAAGATGATGTAAGCTACACGGAAGTCTACATCGATGAGGATGCAAATCGGAAAGATATAGGATGTTCTAATGCAGGGTTGCGGCAATAAATTCACCTAAAAGCAAAAAAAATCCAAAATGGGGTCCAGAATGACGGCATAAATCTTTGGGGCTGAAAGAGATTAGAGAGGGTGAACTTCCAAGGCTGGAAAATCACCTCAAAATGCGTACTGATGCTACAGAAAGGGAGACCCTTCCAAATAGATGAAGAGGAATACTACCCACAGAACATGCTGCCTGCTAAACCCATGCACCAACGGAAAAGGTTACCGTCCAGGATGTTACTACCAATCACCTTCACGAATAATGCAAACAGGCCCACGTGTTCCCAAGCTCAGGCAAAAGGTTGGTCCAAAAGTCCAATTCAGGGAGGGCCTGTGGTGGAGCGGGTAAGTGCCCACGTTCCGCTTGGCCGGCCCAGGCCTCACTGTTTCACATCACGGGTGCAGATCACATTGGCAGTGTTAGGACATACAGATTTCATGGTACGGTGCGGACAGGGATCATAAACTAAGTAGCAATGGTGAGGTCACCTTATCAATACGCACCAGAAAAAGAACCGTGAGGCTTTTACAATCCATGAACGCATCTGGTACACTTCCCCAGAGGAAGAAGGAAGGAAAACATGGGACCTGCCAAGGTGGAATCGGCAGAGTGCTAGGAGATGGCACGATCACTGCGCATCAGAGGACTGCCCGGGCAACTTCAACTTGGGAGGGAGTCCAGGACTTTCTCTGGGGAACGTCCACCCACTTGGCCATCTACATAAAATGTAAGAGGTAAAACCCAGGATAATCTTACAGGACAGAAACCAGTGTCTAGAGAGAATGTAGCAGGCCTTCCAAAGTTCGAGGAGCAAGACAGAAACCGACAAGAAATCGAGAAAAAGGAAAAGTATCCTACCAGGAAAGGGTGAGGAGTCGGACTGGCCTGAGATGGCTCTGAAACTCTGTGTGCACGCAGGTTGTCAGGACAACTTCGAATTTTGAGGTTGTTTATGACATCACGAGGATCCTGTCCGCCAAGATGGCCGCACGGTTACAGACCGAGGATTGGCCTAGGCTAGGCTATTACAGGGAGGGATACCCAGAAACAGCTTTGAGAAACAGAAAGCGGACACAGAAACTGGAAGACATAAAACAGACGCTGATTCGAGGGGTAAGAAAGGGATCCTTGGCAAGAAGCGAGAATAGAGGGACAAGCCCCGAGAGGAGAACGTTGTCATCTATTCAAGTCTATGGGGAGGCCATGCTGATTCAAGCTTGCAACTTGATTGGAAGCAAGAGGCCGGACTTGGGCCTTATCAGACCTACGTGGTCCTTCTGCCTTAAGCATAAGCCAAAGTCAAGAATGAGGGCTTGAGGACGTTGAAGAGAAGACTCGATGCCTCCTTTCCTAGGCCCCTGGCATTCTTTGCAGATCAGTCTCACTTTCCATAGCTCTGGCGTCACGGGGGCCCACTGGGTACATGCTAATGTGTCCCAAGAGATGTCTTGGAAGCCTTGAAGGAATGGAGCCCCGTCACGCTTGGGCTACGTCTCTTTGTTTGGAAGTGCTCTACAAGGGTGCTGAAAAGCACCCTTTTCCACAGGGCTTCGTTCCTTCGTGAAGGCTGCCCGCCCAGGCTAGTGTGCTCAGTTTGCCTCCATCGAAATTCTCTCCCCCTACCTCTTGCCGTAGAAGGATTATTGATTATGTGTTTTGACACCACATGTAAGGAAGTGGGCTGAAAATGAGAACATTACAATTCTGTTTCAAGAAAAATAAACAGGCCAGGGCTGAGGATGTAAGGCAAACAAATGGCACAGCCTATAGAAATAAAGTAAGCCCGTATCTAGACGGCACCTGGGGGAACGTCCCAGGATCAGGGGTGAAGTTCGAAACTTCCCAAATCCGGAAAGGAGACAGAAAAATATCTTTCCTGGAGAGAGGGATTCATCAGATTCGTCTAATTTGTCTTGGAAACATTGTGTCCGTGAAGGGGGATGCCAGGACCACCTCGAGTTTGGAGTTTGTGACCTCAGGATGGCAAACCAACCCAGATGACCACGTGTTCCCAGTGCTTAGTTTGACCCAGGCTAGGACAGCAAAGACTCCTTCAAGTGACCGGTGCAAATTCAAAGACAACAACCAAGAGTCACGAAAGCACTCACACCTCGGCCTAGAGAACATACGGTGATTCCAGAAATGCAAAATGAATCACTTGGAATGAAGGGGAACGGACTGATAAGCATGTCTAAGGGGGATAGCTGAGAAATACCATGACGATTCTCCTATGGAAAAGAGACAAAGGTCCCAGAAAATGGAAGGCGAACAGAAATCACCCCTGGATAATCCACAATGAAAGATGATGTCCGTCTTTAGACAGACTCTGCTGGAACGTTTGAAAGGCAGAGAAATTCACAAGCCAAAAGACGGCAGCGAAGGTCAAGGCTGGGCTAAGTGGGAAGGGTGAGTTTTGAGACTGCTCCGAGCGGGCCAGGAAACCGTGTGTCCGTGGAGCTTGCCGGGACAGCAGAGACACGATTATGACCAATCCTCTGACATCGCAGTGGACCCGAAAAACAACCTGGCCTCATCTACACAGTGCCAGAGTTGGGCTCAAGTAGCATATTCAAGTCCCATTGCCCTCAACTGCAGGTTGCCAACGGAACATGAAAGGGGCCGGCCGGTGGTGCAGCGGTGAGGTCCGCACCTTCTGGGTCGGTGGCCCGGGGTGGGCCGGGTGGACCCTCGGGTGGGCCTGCTCACCACTGCTTCAGGCATTCTGGGGCAGGCGTCCGAGGTAGTGTAGAGGCAGATGGGAAGGGACGTTAGCCAGGGCCAGACTTCCACAGCAAATACAGGAGCATTGCCAGCAGATGTGAGCTCAGCGATGCACTTCTGCCAGAGCAAAACCGATTCAAAGTTGCAAAGCATAGAGAAACTGAAGCTGAAAAGAAAAAGTGAACAACTGCATGCCAGTGAGAAGGATGAGATCTCTATGAAGAAACTTAGCAAAACAGGTGAAAGCCATGGCAATGGAAAACTAACAAACGTTGGGGGAAAGAAATTCAAGAAGACACAAGGAGAAAGAAGGAGATTCCAGGATCTAGGAGTGGAAGCAGCAACACACTGGAAACGTCCCTACCGGAGCAAGGAATCTCTGGATTCCATGCAATCCCAGTCAAAGTTGCAGCAATGTTTCCCACAGAGACAGAAGAGGGCATCCTAAAGCTTCTAGCCAGCAACAAGAGACCCTGACTAGGCAAAGGAATCCTCAGGAAAACGAAAAAAGCAGGACGTGGCACACTTTCCGATTTCAACATATAGGACGAAGCACTAGGTACCGAGACGGCACAGTCTGGGCCCCAAAACAGGCACACAGACCCATGCAACAGAATCGAGAACCCAGAGCCCAACTCAAACGTACATGGACAGCCCATTTTCGACCAGGGAGCCAAGAGGAGACAGCGGAGAAAGGAGAGTCTCTACCATAAACGGTGCTGGGAAGCCTGCACAGCCACCTGGAACACAACGACAGTACACCATGATGTTACACCTGGCACACACACCACCTGAAATGGATCAAAGCCTTGAATGGCAGACTTGAAACCGTGAACCTTGTAGCAGAAGACCTAGGCAGAGTGCTCTTTGCCATCGGTCTGAGCCGCCTGTTTGGAAGAAGCAAGTCCGGCTGGGCCAGGGCAACCAAGTCAACAAGAAACCAACGGGACCACGTCAAATGCGGACGCTTCTGCCCAGTGAAGGAAACCATCGACTGAATGCAAAGATAGCACAACGACTGGGGGAGGATGTTTGCAAACCACACATCGGACAAGGGGTGAAAAGCCCAAAGATGCAATCAACTCGCACGTCCCCACAAGAAAAAAAAAAACAACAAGCCAATGAAAACCTGGGCAGAAGATGGAAACAGAGATTTCTGCCAAGAAGATCGAAAGAGGGCCAACGGGTGCATGAACACTTGTTCACCGTCATGAAGTCTCAGGCCAATGCAAATGCAAACTGCAAGGGCACAGCAGCTCACTGTGGTCACAATGGCTATAAGGAAGCCACAAGTGTCAGAGAGGAGGTGGAGAGAAGGGAAGCCTCCTGCACCGTTGGTGGGAGTGCAGACCGGTGCAGCCACTACGCCAAGCGGTGTGGAACTGCCTCAGAACTTTAAGAATCCATGTCCCATATGATCCAGCTATTCCTCTGCGGCGTGTTGATCCAAAGAACTCGGAAACACTCCTGCCTAAAGACATGTGCACCGCTGAGTTCACCACAGCGTCGCTCCCACTACCCAAGACTTGGAAGCCTCCCTGGAGCCCAGCAAGGGACGAGTGCAGAAGGAAGATGGGCTATAGCCACGCAATGGCATACCAGTCAGCCGGAACCAAGGATGCAATCCAGCCACTTGTGACCACCAGAATGGCTGTGAGGGTTTTAGGGAAGTGAAACAAGCCCCAGGGAGCAAGGCAAGTACCGTAGGACCTCACTTAAGAGGAGAAGGAAAAACAAGCGGTCAGGAACAGGTGGCACGGGACATTTGATTGGGGGTTCCCAGAGACAAAGCGGGGAGGTGTGAGAGGGTGAAACAGATGATGAGGCACAAGTGTGTGGTGAGGGCCTGCTATTAGGCTTACGCAGGGGAAGATGATGTAAGCTACACGGAAGTCTACATCGATGAGGATGCAAATCGGAAAGATATAGGATGTTCTAATGCAGGGTTGCGGCAATAAATTCACCTAAAAGCAAAAAAAATCCAAAATGGGGTCCAGAATGACGGCATAAATCTTTGGGGCTGAAAGAGATTAGAGAGGGTGAACTTCCAAGGCTGGAAAATCACCTCAAAATGCGTACTGATGCTACAGAAAGGGAGACCCTTCCAAATAGATGAAGAGGAATACTACCCACAGAACATGCTGCCTGCTAAACCCATGCACCAACGGAAAAGGTTACCGTCCAGGATGTTACTACCAATCACCTTCACGAATAATGCAAACAGGCCCACGTGTTCCCAAGCTCAGGCAAAAGGTTGGTCCAAACGTCCAATTCAGGGCCGGCCCTGTGGCGGAGCGGGTAAGTGCCCACGTTCCGCTTGGCCGGCCCAGGCCTCACTGTTTCACATCACGGGTGCAGATCACATTGGCAGTGTTAGGACATACAGATTTCATGGTACGGTGCGGACAAGGATCATAAACTAAGTAGCAATGGTGAGGTCACCTTATCAATACGCACCAGAAAAAGAACCGTGAGGCTTTTACAATCCATGAACGCATCTGGTACACTTCCCCAGAGGAAGAAGGAAGGAAAACATGGGACCTGCCAAGGTGGAATCGGCAGAGTGCTAGGAGATGGCACGATCACTGCGCATCAGAGGACTGCCCGGGCAACTTCAACTTGGGAGGGAGTCCAGGACTTTCTCTGGGGAACGTCCACCCACTTGGCCATCTACATAAAATGTAAGAGGTAAAACCCAGGATAATCTTACAGGACAGAAACCAGTGTCTAGAGAGAATGTAGCAGGCCTTCCAAAGTTCGAGGAGCAAGACAGAAACCGACAAGAAATCGAGAAAAAGGAAAACTATCCTACCAGGAAAGGGTGAGGAGTCGGACTGGCCTGAGATGGCTCTGAAACTCTGTGTGCACGCAGGTTGTCAGGACAACTTCGAATTTTGAGGTTGTTTATGACATCACGAGGATCATGTCCGCCAAGATGGCCGCACGGTTACAGACCGAGGATTGGCCTAGGCTAGGCTATTACAGGGAGGGATACCCAGAAACAGCTTTGAGAAACAGAAAGCGGACACAGAAACTGGAAGACATAAAACAGACGCTGATTCGAGGGGTAAGAAAGGGATCCTTGGCAAGAAGCGAGAATAGAGGGACAAGCCCCGAGAGGAGAACGTTGTCATCTATTCAAGTCTATGGGGAGGCCATGCTGATTCAAGCTTGCAACTTGATTGGAAGCAAGAGGCCGGACTTGGGCCTTATCAGACCTACGTGGTCCTTCTGCCTTAAGCATAAGCCAAAGTCAAGAATGAGGGCTTGAGGACGTTGAAGAGAAGACTCGATGCCTCCTTTCCTAGGCCCCTGGCATTCTTTGCAGATCAGTCTCACTTTCCATAGCTCTGGCGTCACGGGGGCCCACCGGGTACATGCTAATGTGTCCCAAGAGATGTCTTGGAAGCCTTGAAGGAATGGAGCCCCGTCACGCTTGGGCTACGTCTCTTTGTTTGGAAGTGCTCTACAAGGGTGCTGAAAAGCACCCTTTTCCACAGGGCTTCGTTCCTTCGTGAAGGCTGCCCGCCCAGGCTAGTGTGCTCAGTTTGCCTCCATCGAAATTCTCTCCCCCTACCTCTTGCCGTAGAAGGATTATTGATTATGTGTTTTGACACCACATGTAAGGAAGTGGGCTGAAAATGAGAACATTACAATTCTGTTTCAAGAAAAATAAACAGGCCAGGGCTGAGGATGTAAGGCAAACAAATGGCACAGCCTATAGAAATAAAGTAAGCCCGTATCTAGACGGCACCTGGGGGAACGTTCCAGGATCAGGGGTGAAGTTTGAAACTTCCCAAATCCGGAAAGGAGACAGAAAAATATCTTTCCTGGAGAGAGGGATTCATCAGATTCGTCTAATTTGTCTTGGAAACATTGTGTCCGTGAAGGGGGATGCCAGGACCACCTCGAGTTTGGAGTTTGTGACCTCAGGATGGCAAACCAACCCAGATGACCACGTGTTCCCAGTGCTTAGTTTGACCCAGGCTAGGACAGCAAAGACTCCTTCAAGTGACCGGTGCAAATTCAAAGACAACAACCAAGAGTCACGAAAGCACTCACACCTCGGCCTAGAGAACATACGGTGATTCCAGAAATGCAAAATGAATCACTTGGAATGAAGGGGAACGGACTGATAAGCATGTCTAAGGGGGATAGCTGAGAAATACCATGACGATTCTCCTATGGAAAAGAGACAAAGGTCCCAGAAAATGGAAGGCGAACAGAAATCACCCCTGGATAATCCACAATGAAAGATGATGTCCGTCTTTAGACAGACTCTGCTGGAACGTTTGAAAGGCAGAGAAATTCACAAGCCAAAAGACGGCAGCGAAGGTCAAGGCTGGGCTAAGTGGGAAGGGTGAGCTATGAGACTGCTCCGAGCGGGCCAGGAAACCGTGTGTCCGTGGAGCTTGCCGGGACAGCAGAGACACGATTATGACCAATCCTCTGACATCGCAGTGGACCCGAAAAACAACCTGGCCTCATCTACACAGTGCCAGAGTTGGGCTCAAGTAGCATATTCAAGTCCCATTGCCCTCAACTGCAGGTTGCCAACGGAACATGAAAGGGGCCGGCCGGTGGTGCAGCGGTGAGGTCCGCACCTTCTGGGTCGGTGGCCCGGGGTGGGCCGGGTGGACCCTCGGGTGGGCCTGCTCACCACTGCTTCAGGCATTCTGGGGCAGGCGTCCGAGGTAGTGTAGAGGCAGATGGGAAGGGACGTTAGCCAGGGCCAGACTTCCACAGCAAATACAGGAGCATTGCCAGCAGATGTGAGCTCAGCGATGCACTTCTGCCAGAGCAAAACCGATTCAAAGTTGCAAAGCATAGAGAAACTGAAGCTGAAAAGAAAAAGTGAACAACTGCATGCCAGTGAGAAGGATGAGATCTCTATGAAGAAACTTAGCAAAACAGGTGAAAGCCATGGCAATGGAAAACTAACAAACGTTGGGGGAAAGAAATTCAAGAAGACACAAGGAGAAAGAAGGAGATTCCAGGATCTAGGAGTGGAAGCAGCAACACACTGGAAACGTCCCTACCGGAGCAAGGAATCTCTGGATTCCATGCAATCCCAGTCAAAGTTGCAGCAATGTTTCCCACAGAGACAGAAGAGGGCATCCTAAAGCTTCTAGCCAGCAACAAGAGACCCTGACTAGGCAAAGGAATCCTCAGGAAAACGAAAAAAGCAGGACGTGGCACACTTTCCGATTTCAACATATAGGACGAAGCACTAGGTACCGAGACGGCACAGTCTGGGCCCCAAAACAGGCACACAGACCCATGCAACAGAATCGAGAACCCAGAGCCCAACTCAAACGTACATGGACAGCCCATTTTCGACCAGGGAGCCAAGAGGAGACAGCGGAGAAAGGAGAGTCTCTACCATAAACGGTGCTGGGAAGCCTGCACAGCCACCTGGAACACAACGACAGTACACCATGATGTTACACCTGGCACACACACCACCTGAAATGGATCAAAGCCTTGAATGGCAGACTTGAAACCGTGAACCTTGTAGCAGAAGACCTAGGCAGAGTGCTCTTTGCCATCGGTCTGAGCCGCCTGTTTGGAAGAAGCAAGTCCGGCTGGGCCAGGGCAACCAAGTCAACAAGAAACCAACGGGACCACGTCAAATGCGGACGCTTCTGCCCAGTGAAGGAAACCATCGACTGAATGCAAAGATAGCACAACGACTGGGGGAGGATGTTTGCAAACCACACATCGGACAAGGGGTGAAAAGCCCAAAGATGCAATCAACTCGCACGTCCCCACAAGAAAAAAAAAAACAACAAGCCAATGAAAACCTGGGCAGAAGATGGAAACAGAGATTTCTGCCAAGAAGATCGAAAGAGGGCCAACGGGTGCATGAACACTTGTTCACCGTCATGAAGTCTCAGGCCAATGCAAATGCAAACTGCAAGGGCACAGCAGCTCACTGTGGTCAGAATGGCTATAAGGAAGCCACAAGTGTCAGAGAGGAGGTGGAGAGAAGGGAAGCCTCCTGCACCGTTGGTGGGAGTGCAGACCGGTGCAGCCACTACGCCAAGCGGTGTGGAACTGCCTCAGAACTTTAAGAATCCATGTCCCATATGATCCAGCTATTCCTCTGCGGCGTGTTGATCCAAAGAACTCGGAAACACTCCTGCCTAAAGACATGTGCACCGCTGAGTTCACCACAGCGTCGCTCCCACTACCCAAGACTTGGAAGCCTCCCTGGAGCCCAGCAAGGGACGAGTGCAGAAGGAAGATGGGCTATAGCCACGCAATGGCATACCAGTCAGCCGGAACCAAGGATGCAATCCAGCCACTTGTGACCACCAGAATGGCTGTGAGGGTTTTAGGGAAGTGAAACAAGCCCCAGGGAGCAAGGCAAGTACCGTAGGACCTCACTTAAGAGGAGAAGGAAAAACAAGCGGTCAGGAACAGGTGGCACGGGACATTTGATTGGGGGTTCCCAGAGACAAAGCGGGGAGGTGTGAGAGGGTGAAACAGATGATGAGGCACAAGTGTGTGGTGAGGGCCTGCTATTAGGCTTACGCAGGGGAAGATGATGTAAGCTACACGGAAGTCTACATCGATGAGGATGCAAATCGGAAAGATATAGGATGTTCTAATGCAGGGTTGCGGCAATAAATTCACCTAAAAGCAAAAAAAATCCAAAATGGGGTCCAGAATGACGGCATAAATCTTTGGGGCTGAAAGAGATTAGAGAGGGTGAACTTCCAAGGCTGGAAAATCACCTCAAAATGCGTACTGATGCTACAGAAAGGGAGACCCTTCCAAATAGATGAAGAGGAATACTACCCACAGAACATGCTGCCTGCTAAACCCATGCACCAACGGAAAAGGTTACCGTCCAGGATGTTACTACCAATCACCTTCACGAATAATGCAAACAGGCCCACGTGTTCCCAAGCTCAGGCAAAAGGTTGGTCCAAACGTCCAATTCAGGGCCGGCCCTGTGGCGGAGCGGGTAAGTGCCCACGTTCCGCTTGGCCGGCCCAGGCCTCACTGTTTCACATCACGGGTGCAGATCACATTGGCAGTGTTAGGACATACAGATTTCATGGTACGGTGCGGACAGGGATCATAAACTAAGTAGCAATGGTGAGGTCACCTTATCAATACGCACCAGAAAAAGAACCGTGAGGCTTTTACAATCCATGAACGCATCTGGTACACTTCCCCAGAGGAAGAAGGAAGGAAAACATGGGACCTGCCAAGGTGGAATCGGCAGAGTGCTAGGAGATGGCACGATCACTGCGCATCAGAGGACTGCCCGGGCAACTTCAACTTGGGAGGGAGTCCAGGACTTTCTCTGGGGAACGTCCACCCACTTGGCCATCTACATAAAATGTAAGAGGTAAAACCCAGGATAATCTTACAGGACAGAAACCAGTGTCTAGAGAGAATGTAGCAGGCCTTCCAAAGTTCGAGGAGCAAGACAGAAACCGACAAGAAATCGAGAAAAAGGAAAACTATCCTACCAGGAAAGGGTGAGGAGTCGGACTGGCCTGAGATGGCTCTGAAACTCTGTGTGCACGCAGGTTGTCAGGACAACTTCGAATTTTGAGGTTGTTTATGACATCACGAGGATCATGTCCGCCAAGATGGCCGCACGGTTACAGACCGAGGATTGGCCTAGGCTAGGCTATTACAGGGAGGGATACCCAGAAACAGCTTTGAGAAACAGAAAGCGGACACAGAAACTGGAAGACATAAAACAGACGCTGATTCGAGGGGTAAGAAAGGGATCCTTGGCAAGAAGCGAGAATAGAGGGACAAGCCCCGAGAGGAGAACGTTGTCATCTATTCAAGTCTATGGGGAGGCCATGCTGATTCAAGCTTGCAACTTGATTGGAAGCAAGAGGCCGGACTTGGGCCTTATCAGACCTACGTGGTCCTTCTGCCTTAAGCATAAGCCAAAGTCAAGAATGAGGGCTTGAGGACGTTGAAGAGAAGACTCGATGCCTCCTTTCCTAGGCCCCTGGCATTCTTTGCAGATCAGTCTCACTTTCCATAGCTCTGGCGTCACGGGGGCCCACCGGGTACATGCTAATGTGTCCCAAGAGATGTCTTGGAAGCCTTGAAGGAATGGAGCCCCGTCACGCTTGGGCTACGTCTCTTTGTTTGGAAGTGCTCTACAAGGGTGCTGAAAAGCACCCTTTTCCACAGGGCTTCGTTCCTTCGTGAAGGCTGCCCGCCCAGGCTAGTGTGCTCAGTTTGCCTCCATCGAAATTCTCTCCCCCTACCTCTTGCCGTAGAAGGATTATTGATTATGTGTTTTGACACCACATGTAAGGAAGTGGGCTGAAAATGAGAACATTACAATTCTGTTTCAAGAAAAATAAACAGGCCAGGGCTGAGGATGTAAGGCAAACAAATGGCACAGCCTATAGAAATAAAGGAAGCCCGTATCTAGACGGCACCTGGGGGAACGTTCCAGGATCAGGGGTGAAGTTTGAAACTTCCCAAATCCGGAAAGGAGACAGAAAAATATCTTTCCTGGAGAGAGGGATTCATCAGATTCGTCTAATTTGTCTTGGAAACATTGTGTCCGTGAAGGGGGATGCCAGGACCACCTCGAGTTTGGAGTTTGTGACCTCAGGATGGCAAACCAACCCAGATGACCACGTGTTCCCAGTGCTTAGTTTGACCCAGGCTAGGACAGCAAAGACTCCTTCAAGTGACCGGTGCAAATTCAAAGACAACAACCAAGAGTCACGAAAGCACTCACACCTCGGCCTAGAGAACATACGGTGATTCCAGAAATGCAAAATGAATCACTTGGAATGAAGGGGAACGGACTGATAAGCATGTCTAAGGGGGATAGCTGAGAAATACCATGACGATTCTCCTATGGAAAAGAGACAAAGGTCCCAGAAAATGGAAGGCGAACAGAAATCACCCCTGGATAATCCACAATGAAAGATGATGTCCGTCTTTAGACAGACTCTGCTGGAACGTTTGAAAGGCAGAGAAATTCACAAGCCAAAAGACGGCAGCGAAGGTCAAGGCTGGGCTAAGTGGGAAGGGTGAGCTATGAGACTGCTCCGAGCGGGCCAGGAAACCGTGTGTCCGTGGAGCTTGCCGGGACAGCAGAGACACGATTATGACCAATCCTCTGACATCGCAGTGGACCCGAAAAACAACCTGGCCTCATCTACACAGTGCCAGAGTTGGGCTCAAGTAGCATATTCAAGTCCCATTGCCCTCAACTGCAGGTTGCCAACGGAACATGAAAGGGGCCGGCCGGTGGTGCAGCGGTGAGGTCCGCACCTTCTGGGTCGGTGGCCCGGGGTGGGCCGGGTGGACCCTCGGGTGGGCCTGCTCACCACTGCTTCAGGCATTCTGGGGCAGGCGTCCGAGGTAGTGTAGAGGCAGATGGGAAGGGACGTTAGCCAGGGCCAGACTTCCACAGCAAATACAGGAGCATTGCCAGCAGATGTGAGCTCAGCGATGCACTTCTGCCAGAGCAAAACCGATTCAAAGTTGCAAAGCATAGAGAAACTGAAGCTGAAAAGAAAAAGTGAACAACTGCATGCCAGTGAGAAGGATGAGATCTCTATGAAGAAACTTAGCAAAACAGGTGAAAGCCATGGCAATGGAAAACTAACAAACGTTGGGGGAAAGAAATTCAAGAAGACACAAGGAGAAAGAAGGAGATTCCAGGATCTAGGAGTGGAAGCAGCAACACACTGGAAACGTCCCTACCGGAGCAAGGAATCTCTGGATTCCATGCAATCCCAGTCAAAGTTGCAGCAATGTTTCCCACAGAGACAGAAGAGGGCATCCTAAAGCTTCTAGCCAGCAACAAGAGACCCTGACTAGGCAAAGGAATCCTCAGGAAAACGAAAAAAGCAGGACGTGGCACACTTTCCGATTTCAACATATAGGACGAAGCACTAGGTACCGAGACGGCACAGTCTGGGCCCCAAAACAGGCACACAGACCCATGCAACAGAATCGAGAACCCAGAGCCCAACTCAAACGTACATGGACAGCCCATTTTCGACCAGGGAGCCAAGAGGAGACAGCGGAGAAAGGAGAGTCTCTACCATAAACGGTGCTGGGAAGCCTGCACAGCCACCTGGAACACAACGACAGTACACCATGATGTTACACCTGGCACACACACCACCTGAAATGGATCAAAGCCTTGAATGGCAGACTTGAAACCGTGAACCTTGTAGCAGAAGACCTAGGCAGAGTGCTCTTTGCCATCGGTCTGAGCCGCCTGTTTGGAAGAAGCAAGTCCGGCTGGGCCAGGGCAACCAAGTCAACAAGAAACCAACGGGACCACGTCAAATGCGGACGCTTCTGCCCAGTGAAGGAAACCATCGACTGAATGCAAAGATAGCACAACGACTGGGGGAGGATGTTTGCAAACCACACATCGGACAAGGGGTGAAAAGCCCAAAGATGCAATCAACTCGCACGTCCCCACAAGAAAAAAAAAAACAACAAGCCAATGAAAACCTGGGCAGAAGATGGAAACAGAGATTTCTGCCAAGAAGATCGAAAGAGGGCCAACGGGTGCATGAACACTTGTTCACCGTCATGAAGTCTCAGGCCAATGCAAATGCAAACTGCAAGGGCACAGCAGCTCACTGTGGTCAGAATGGCTATAAGGAAGCCACAAGTGTCAGAGAGGAGGTGGAGAGAAGGGAAGCCTCCTGCACCGTTGGTGGGAGTGCAGACCGGTGCAGCCACTACGCCAAGCGGTGTGGAACTGCCTCAGAACTTTAAGAATCCATGTCCCATATGATCCAGCTATTCCTCTGCGGCGTGTTGATCCAAAGAACTCGGAAACACTCCTGCCTAAAGACATGTGCACCGCTGAGTTCACCACAGCGTCGCTCCCACTACCCAAGACTTGGAAGCCTCCCTGGAGCCCAGCAAGGGACGAGTGCAGAAGGAAGATGGGCTATAGCCACGCAATGGCATACCAGTCAGCCGGAACC
This sequence comes from Equus asinus, assembly GCF_041296235.1. Classification (NCBI taxonomy): domain Eukaryota; kingdom Metazoa; phylum Chordata; class Mammalia; order Perissodactyla; family Equidae; genus Equus; species Equus asinus. The sequence goes on along the minus strand of NC_091809.1, from coordinate 9,215,035 downwards.
AAGGATGCAATCCAGCCACTTGTGACCACCAGAATGGCTGTGAGGGTTTTAGGGAAGTGAAACAAGCCCCAGGGAGCAAGGCAAGTACCGTAGGACCTCACTTAAGAGGAGAAGGAAAAACAAGCGGTCAGGAACAGGTGGCACGGGACATTTGATTGGGGGTTCCCAGAGACAAAGCGGGGAGGTGTGAGAGGGTGAAACAGATGATGAGGCACAAGTGTGTGGTGAGGGCCTGCTATTAGGCTTACGCAGGGGAAGATGATGTAAGCTACACGGAAGTCTACATCGATGAGGATGCAAATCGGAAAGATATAGGATGTTCTAATGCAGGGTTGCGGCAATAAATTCACCTAAAAGCAAAAAAAATCCAAAATGGGGTCCAGAATGACGGCATAAATCTTTGGGGCTGAAAGAGATTAGAGAGGGTGAACTTCCAAGGCTGGAAAATCACCTCAAAATGCGTACTGATGCTACAGAAAGGGAGACCCTTCCAAATAGATGAAGAGGAATACTACCCACAGAACATGCTGCCTGCTAAACCCATGCACCAACGGAAAAGGTTACCGTCCAGGATGTTACTACCAATCACCTTCACGAATAATGCAAACAGGCCCACGTGTTCCCAAGCTCAGGCAAAAGGTTGGTCCAAACGTCCAATTCAGGGCCGGCCCTGTGGCGGAGCGGGTAAGTGCCCACGTTCCGCTTGGCCGGCCCAGGCCTCACTGTTTCACATCACGGGTGCAGATCACATTGGCAGTGTTAGGACATACAGATTTCATGGTACGGTGCGGACAGGGATCATAAACTAAGTAGCAATGGTGAGGTCACCTTATCAATACGCACCAGAAAAAGAACCGTGAGGCTTTTACAATCCATGAACGCATCTGGTACACTTCCCCAGAGGAAGAAGGAAGGAAAACATGGGACCTGCCAAGGTGGAATCGGCAGAGTGCTAGGAGATGGCACGATCACTGCGCATCAGAGGACTGCCCGGGCAACTTCAACTTGGGAGGGAGTCCAGGACTTTCTCTGGGGAACGTCCACCCACTTGGCCATCTACATAAAATGTAAGAGGTAAAACCCAGGATAATCTTACAGGACAGAAACCAGTGTCTAGAGAGAATGTAGCAGGCCTTCCAAAGTTCGAGGAGCAAGACAGAAACCGACAAGAAATCGAGAAAAAGGAAAACTATCCTACCAGGAAAGGGTGAGGAGTCGGACTGGCCTGAGATGGCTCTGAAACTCTGTGTGCACGCAGGTTGTCAGGACAACTTCGAATTTTGAGGTTGTTTATGACATCACGAGGATCATGTCCGCCAAGATGGCCGCACGGTTACAGACCGAGGATTGGCCTAGGCTAGGCTATTACAGGGAGGGATACCCAGAAACAGCTTTGAGAAACAGAAAGCGGACACAGAAACTGGAAGACATAAAACAGACGCTGATTCGAGGGGTAAGAAAGGGATCCTTGGCAAGAAGCGAGAATAGAGGGACAAGCCCCGAGAGGAGAACGTTGTCATCTATTCAAGTCTATGGGGAGGCCATGCTGATTCAAGCTTGCAACTTGATTGGAAGCAAGAGGCCGGACTTGGGCCTTATCAGACCTACGTGGTCCTTCTGCCTTAAGCATAAGCCAAAGTCAAGAATGAGGGCTTGAGGACGTTGAAGAGAAGACTCGATGCCTCCTTTCCTAGGCCCCTGGCATTCTTTGCAGATCAGTCTCACTTTCCATAGCTCTGGCGTCACGGGGGCCCACCGGGTACATGCTAATGTGTCCCAAGAGATGTCTTGGAAGCCTTGAAGGAATGGAGCCCCGTCACGCTTGGGCTACGTCTCTTTGTTTGGAAGTGCTCTACAAGGGTGCTGAAAAGCACCCTTTTCCACAGGGCTTCGTTCCTTCGTGAAGGCTGCCCGCCCAGGCTAGTGTGCTCAGTTTGCCTCCATCGAAATTCTCTCCCCCTACCTCTTGCCGTAGAAGGATTATTGATTATGTGTTTTGACACCACATGTAAGGAAGTGGGCTGAAAATGAGAACATTACAATTCTGTTTCAAGAAAAATAAACAGGCCAGGGCTGAGGATGTAAGGCAAACAAATGGCACAGCCTATAGAAATAAAGGAAGCCCGTATCTAGACGGCACCTGGGGGAACGTTCCAGGATCAGGGGTGAAGTTTGAAACTTCCCAAATCCGGAAAGGAGACAGAAAAATATCTTTCCTGGAGAGAGGGATTCATCAGATTCGTCTAATTTGTCTTGGAAACATTGTGTCCGTGAAGGGGGATGCCAGGACCACCTCGAGTTTGGAGTTTGTGACCTCAGGATGGCAAACCAACCCAGATGACCACGTGTTCCCAGTGCTTAGTTTGACCCAGGCTAGGACAGCAAAGACTCCTTCAAGTGACCGGTGCAAATTCAAAGACAACAACCAAGAGTCACGAAAGCACTCACACCTCGGCCTAGAGAACATACGGTGATTCCAGAAATGCAAAATGAATCACTTGGAATGAAGGGGAACGGACTGATAAGCATGTCTAAGGGGGATAGCTGAGAAATACCATGACGATTCTCCTATGGAAAAGAGACAAAGGTCCCAGAAAATGGAAGGCGAACAGAAATCACCCCTGGATAATCCACAATGAAAGATGATGTCCGTCTTTAGACAGACTCTGCTGGAACGTTTGAAAGGCAGAGAAATTCACAAGCCAAAAGACGGCAGCGAAGGTCAAGGCTGGGCTAAGTGGGAAGGGTGAGCTATGAGACTGCTCCGAGCGGGCCAGGAAACCGTGTGTCCGTGGAGCTTGCCGGGACAGCAGAGACACGATTATGACCAATCCTCTGACATCGCAGTGGACCCGAAAAACAACCTGGCCTCATCTACACAGTGCCAGAGTTGGGCTCAAGTAGCATATTCAAGTCCCATTGCCCTCAACTGCAGGTTGCCAACGGAACATGAAAGGGGCCGGCCGGTGGTGCAGCGGTGAGGTCCGCACCTTCTGGGTCGGTGGCCCGGGGTGGGCCGGGTGGACCCTCGGGTGGGCCTGCTCACCACTGCTTCAGGCATTCTGGGGCAGGCGTCCGAGGTAGTGTAGAGGCAGATGGGAAGGGACGTTAGCCAGGGCCAGACTTCCACAGCAAATACAGGAGCATTGCCAGCAGATGTGAGCTCAGCGATGCACTTCTGCCAGAGCAAAACCGATTCAAAGTTGCAAAGCATAGAGAAACTGAAGCTGAAAAGAAAAAGTGAACAACTGCATGCCAGTGAGAAGGATGAGATCTCTATGAAGAAACTTAGCAAAACAGGTGAAAGCCATGGCAATGGAAAACTAACAAACGTTGGGGGAAAGAAATTCAAGAAGACACAAGGAGAAAGAAGGAGATTCCAGGATCTAGGAGTGGAAGCAGCAACACACTGGAAACGTCCCTACCGGAGCAAGGAATCTCTGGATTCCATGCAATCCCAGTCAAAGTTGCAGCAATGTTTCCCACAGAGACAGAAGAGGGCATCCTAAAGCTTCTAGCCAGCAACAAGAGACCCTGACTAGGCAAAGGAATCCTCAGGAAAACGAAAAAAGCAGGACGTGGCACACTTTCCGATTTCAACATATAGGACGAAGCACTAGGTACCGAGACGGCACAGTCTGGGCCCCAAAACAGGCACACAGACCCATGCAACAGAATCGAGAACCCAGAGCCCAACTCAAACGTACATGGACAGCCCATTTTCGACCAGGGAGCCAAGAGGAGACAGCGGAGAAAGGAGAGTCTCTACCATAAACGGTGCTGGGAAGCCTGCACAGCCACCTGGAACACAACGACAGTACACCATGATGTTACACCTGGCACACACACCACCTGAAATGGATCAAAGCCTTGAATGGCAGACTTGAAACCGTGAACCTTGTAGCAGAAGACCTAGGCAGAGTGCTCTTTGCCATCGGTCTGAGCCGCCTGTTTGGAAGAAGCAAGTCCGGCTGGGCCAGGGCAACCAAGTCAACAAGAAACCAACGGGACCACGTCAAATGCGGACGCTTCTGCCCAGTGAAGGAAACCATCGACTGAATGCAAAGATAGCACAACGACTGGGGGAGGATGTTTGCAAACCACACATCGGACAAGGGGTGAAAAGCCCAAAGATGCAATCAACTCGCACGTCCCCACAAGAAAAAAAAAAACAACAAGCCAATGAAAACCTGGGCAGAAGATGGAAACAGAGATTTCTGCCAAGAAGATCGAAAGAGGGCCAACGGGTGCATGAACACTTGTTCACCGTCATGAAGTCTCAGGCCAATGCAAATGCAAACTGCAAGGGCACAGCAGCTCACTGTGGTCAGAATGGCTATAAGGAAGCCACAAGTGTCAGAGAGGAGGTGGAGAGAAGGGAAGCCTCCTGCACCGTTGGTGGGAGTGCAGACCGGTGCAGCCACTACGCCAAGCGGTGTGGAACTGCCTCAGAACTTTAAGAATCCATGTCCCATATGATCCAGCTATTCCTCTGCGGCGTGTTGATCCAAAGAACTCGGAAACACTCCTGCCTAAAGACATGTGCACCGCTGAGTTCACCACAGCGTCGCTCCCACTACCCAAGACTTGGAAGCCTCCCTGGAGCCCAGCAAGGGACGAGTGCAGAAGGAAGATGGGCTATAGCCACGCAATGGCATACCAGTCAGCCGGAACCAAGGATGCAATCCAGCCACTTGTGACCACCAGAATGGCTGTGAGGGTTTTAGGGAAGTGAAACAAGCCCCAGGGAGCAAGGCAAGTACCGTAGGACCTCACTTAAGAGGAGAAGGAAAAACAAGCGGTCAGGAACAGGTGGCACGGGACATTTGATTGGGGGTTCCCAGAGACAAAGCGGGGAGGTGTGAGAGGGTGAAACAGATGATGAGGCACAAGTGTGTGGTGAGGGCCTGCTATTAGGCTTACGCAGGGGAAGATGATGTAAGCTACACGGAAGTCTACATCGATGAGGATGCAAATCGGAAAGATATAGGATGTTCTAATGCAGGGTTGCGGCAATAAATTCACCTAAAAGCAAAAAAAATCCAAAATGGGGTCCAGAATGACGGCATAAATCTTTGGGGCTGAAAGAGATTAGAGAGGGTGAACTTCCAAGGCTGGAAAATCACCTCAAAATGCGTACTGATGCTACAGAAAGGGAGACCCTTCCAAATAGATGAAGAGGAATACTACCCACAGAACATGCTGCCTGCTAAACCCATGCACCAACGGAAAAGGTTACCGTCCAGGATGTTACTACCAATCACCTTCACGAATAATGCAAACAGGCCCACGTGTTCCCAAGCTCAGGCAAAAGGTTGGTCCAAACGTCCAATTCAGGGCCGGCCCTGTGGCGGAGCGGGTAAGTGCCCACGTTCCGCTTGGCCGGCCCAGGCCTCACTGTTTCACATCACGGGTGCAGATCACATTGGCAGTGTTAGGACATACAGATTTCATGGTACGGTGCGGACAGGGATCATAAACTAAGTAGCAATGGTGAGGTCACCTTATCAATACGCACCAGAAAAAGAACCGTGAGGCTTTTACAATCCATGAACGCATCTGGTACACTTCCCCAGAGGAAGAAGGAAGGAAAACATGGGACCTGCCAAGGTGGAATCGGCAGAGTGCTAGGAGATGGCACGATCACTGCGCATCAGAGGACTGCCCGGGCAACTTCAACTTGGGAGGGAGTCCAGGACTTTCTCTGGGGAACGTCCACCCACTTGGCCATCTACATAAAATGTAAGAGGTAAAACCCAGGATAATCTTACAGGACAGAAACCAGTGTCTAGAGAGAATGTAGCAGGCCTTCCAAAGTTCGAGGAGCAAGACAGAAACCGACAAGAAATCGAGAAAAAGGAAAACTATCCTACCAGGAAAGGGTGAGGAGTCGGACTGGCCTGAGATGGCTCTGAAACTCTGTGTGCACGCAGGTTGTCAGGACAACTTCGAATTTTGAGGTTGTTTATGACATCACGAGGATCATGTCCGCCAAGATGGCCGCACGGTTACAGACCGAGGATTGGCCTAGGCTAGGCTATTACAGGGAGGGATACCCAGAAACAGCTTTGAGAAACAGAAAGCGGACACAGAAACTGGAAGACATAAAACAGACGCTGATTCGAGGGGTAAGAAAGGGATCCTTGGCAAGAAGCGAGAATAGAGGGACAAGCCCCGAGAGGAGAACGTTGTCATCTATTCAAGTCTATGGGGAGGCCATGCTGATTCAAGCTTGCAACTTGATTGGAAGCAAGAGGCCGGACTTGGGCCTTATCAGACCTACGTGGTCCTTCTGCCTTAAGCATAAGCCAAAGTCAAGAATGAGGGCTTGAGGACGTTGAAGAGAAGACTCGATGCCTCCTTTCCTAGGCCCCTGGCATTCTTTGCAGATCAGTCTCACTTTCCATAGCTCTGGCGTCACGGGGGCCCACCGGGTACATGCTAATGTGTCCCAAGAGATGTCTTGGAAGCCTTGAAGGAATGGAGCCCCGTCACGCTTGGGCTACGTCTCTTTGTTTGGAAGTGCTCTACAAGGGTGCTGAAAAGCACCCTTTTCCACAGGGCTTCGTTCCTTCGTGAAGGCTGCCCGCCCAGGCTAGTGTGCTCAGTTTGCCTCCATCGAAATTCTCTCCCCCTACCTCTTGCCGTAGAAGGATTATTGATTATGTGTTTTGACACCACATGTAAGGAAGTGGGCTGAAAATGAGAACATTACAATTCTGTTTCAAGAAAAATAAACAGGCCAGGGCTGAGGATGTAAGGCAAACAAATGGCACAGCCTATAGAAATAAAGGAAGCCCGTATCTAGACGGCACCTGGGGGAACGTTCCAGGATCAGGGGTGAAGTTTGAAACTTCCCAAATCCGGAAAGGAGACAGAAAAATATCTTTCCTGGAGAGAGGGATTCATCAGATTCGTCTAATTTGTCTTGGAAACATTGTGTCCGTGAAGGGGGATGCCAGGACCACCTCGAGTTTGGAGTTTGTGACCTCAGGATGGCAAACCAACCCAGATGACCACGTGTTCCCAGTGCTTAGTTTGACCCAGGCTAGGACAGCAAAGACTCCTTCAAGTGACCGGTGCAAATTCAAAGACAACAACCAAGAGTCACGAAAGCACTCACACCTCGGCCTAGAGAACATACGGTGATTCCAGAAATGCAAAATGAATCACTTGGAATGAAGGGGAACGGACTGATAAGCATGTCTAAGGGGGATAGCTGAGAAATACCATGACGATTCTCCTATGGAAAAGAGACAAAGGTCCCAGAAAATGGAAGGCGAACAGAAATCACCCCTGGATAATCCACAATGAAAGATGATGTCCGTCTTTAGACAGACTCTGCTGGAACGTTTGAAAGGCAGAGAAATTCACAAGCCAAAAGACGGCAGCGAAGGTCAAGGCTGGGCTAAGTGGGAAGGGTGAGCTATGAGACTGCTCCGAGCGGGCCAGGAAACCGTGTGTCCGTGGAGCTTGCCGGGACAGCAGAGACACGATTATGACCAATCCTCTGACATCGCAGTGGACCCGAAAAACAACCTGGCCTCATCTACACAGTGCCAGAGTTGGGCTCAAGTAGCATATTCAAGTCCCATTGCCCTCAACTGCAGGTTGCCAACGGAACATGAAAGGGGCCGGCCGGTGGTGCAGCGGTGAGGTCCGCACCTTCTGGGTCGGTGGCCCGGGGTGGGCCGGGTGGACCCTCGGGTGGGCCTGCTCACCACTGCTTCAGGCATTCTGGGGCAGGCGTCCGAGGTAGTGTAGAGGCAGATGGGAAGGGACGTTAGCCAGGGCCAGACTTCCACAGCAAATACAGGAGCATTGCCAGCAGATGTGAGCTCAGCGATGCACTTCTGCCAGAGCAAAACCGATTCAAAGTTGCAAAGCATAGAGAAACTGAAGCTGAAAAGAAAAAGTGAACAACTGCATGCCAGTGAGAAGGATGAGATCTCTATGAAGAAACTTAGCAAAACAGGTGAAAGCCATGGCAATGGAAAACTAACAAACGTTGGGGGAAAGAAATTCAAGAAGACACAAGGAGAAAGAAGGAGATTCCAGGATCTAGGAGTGGAAGCAGCAACACACTGGAAACGTCCCTACCGGAGCAAGGAATCTCTGGATTCCATGCAATCCCAGTCAAAGTTGCAGCAATGTTTCCCACAGAGACAGAAGAGGGCATCCTAAAGCTTCTAGCCAGCAACAAGAGACCCTGACTAGGCAAAGGAATCCTCAGGAAAACGAAAAAAGCAGGACGTGGCACACTTTCCGATTTCAACATATAGGACGAAGCACTAGGTACCGAGACGGCACAGTCTGGGCCCCAAAACAGGCACACAGACCCATGCAACAGAATCGAGAACCCAGAGCCCAACTCAAACGTACATGGACAGCCCATTTTCGACCAGGGAGCCAAGAGGAGACAGCGGAGAAAGGAGAGTCTCTACCATAAACGGTGCTGGGAAGCCTGCACAGCCACCTGGAACACAACGACAGTACACCATGATGTTACACCTGGCACACACACCACCTGAAATGGATCAAAGCCTTGAATGGCAGACTTGAAACCGTGAACCTTGTAGCAGAAGACCTAGGCAGAGTGCTCTTTGCCATCGGTCTGAGCCGCCTGTTTGGAAGAAGCAAGTCCGGCTGGGCCAGGGCAACCAAGTCAACAAGAAACCAACGGGACCACGTCAAATGCGGACGCTTCTGCCCAGTGAAGGAAACCATCGACTGAATGCAAAGATAGCACAACGACTGGGGGAGGATGTTTGCAAACCACACATCGGACAAGGGGTGAAAAGCCCAAAGATGCAATCAACTCGCACGTCCCCACAAGAAAAAAAAAAACAACAAGCCAATGAAAACCTGGGCAGAAGATGGAAACAGAGATTTCTGCCAAGAAGATCGAAAGAGGGCCAACGGGTGCATGAACACTTGTTCACCGTCATGAAGTCTCAGGCCAATGCAAATGCAAACTGCAAGGGCACAGCAGCTCACTGTGGTCAGAATGGCTATAAGGAAGCCACAAGTGTCAGAGAGGAGGTGGAGAGAAGGGAAGCCTCCTGCACCGTTGGTGGGAGTGCAGACCGGTGCAGCCACTACGCCAAGCGGTGTGGAACTGCCTCAGAACTTTAAGAATCCATGTCCCATATGATCCAGCTATTCCTCTGCGGCGTGTTGATCCAAAGAACTCGGAAACACTCCTGCCTAAAGACATGTGCACCGCTGAGTTCACCACAGCGTCGCTCCCACTACCCAAGACTTGGAAGCCTCCCTGGAGCCCAGCAAGGGACGAGTGCAGAAGGAAGATGGGCTATAGCCACGCAATGGCATACCAGTCAGCCGGAACCAAGGATGCAATCCAGCCACTTGTGACCACCAGAATGGCTGTGAGGGTTTTAGGGAAGTGAAACAAGCCCCAGGGAGCAAGGCAAGTACCGTAGGACCTCACTTAAGAGGAGAAGGAAAAACAAGCGGTCAGGAACAGGTGGCACGGGACATTTGATTGGGGGTTCCCAGAGACAAAGCGGGGAGGTGTGAGAGGGTGAAACAGATGATGAGGCACAAGTGTGTGGTGAGGGCCTGCTATTAGGCTTACGCAGGGGAAGATGATGTAAGCTACACGGAAGTCTACATCGATGAGGATGCAAATCGGAAAGATATAGGATGTTCTAATGCAGGGTTGCGGCAATAAATTCACCTAAAAGCAAAAAAAATCCAAAATGGGGTCCAGAATGACGGCATAAATCTTTGGGGCTGAAAGAGATTAGAGAGGGTGAACTTCCAAGGCTGGAAAATCACCTCAAAATGCGTACTGATGCTACAGAAAGGGAGACCCTTCCAAATAGATGAAGAGGAATACTACCCACAGAACATGCTGCCTGCTAAACCCATGCACCAACGGAAAAGGTTACCGTCCAGGATGTTACTACCAATCACCTTCACGAATAATGCAAACAGGCCCACGTGTTCCCAAGCTCAGGCAAAAGGTTGGTCCAAACGTCCAATTCAGGGCCGGCCCTGTGGCGGAGCGGGTAAGTGCCCACGTTCCGCTTGGCCGGCCCAGGCCTCACTGTTTCACATCACGGGTGCAGATCACATTGGCAGTGTTAGGACATACAGATTTCATGGTACGGTGCGGACAGGGATCATAAACTAAGTAGCAATGGTGAGGTCACCTTATCAATACGCACCAGAAAAAGAACCGTGAGGCTTTTACAATCCATGAACGCATCTGGTACACTTCCCCAGAGGAAGAAGGAAGGAAAACATGGGACCTGCCAAGGTGGAATCGGCAGAGTGCTAGGAGATGGCACGATCACTGCGCATCAGAGGACTGCCCGGGCAACTTCAACTTGGGAGGGAGTCCAGGACTTTCTCTGGGGAACGTCCACCCACTTGGCCATCTACATAAAATGTAAGAGGTAAAACCCAGGATAATCTTACAGGACAGAAACCAGTGTCTAGAGAGAATGTAGCAGGCCTTCCAAAGTTCGAGGAGCAAGACAGAAACCGACAAGAAATCGAGAAAAAGGAAAACTATCCTACCAGGAAAGGGTGAGGAGTCGGACTGGCCTGAGATGGCTCTGAAACTCTGTGTGCACGCAGGTTGTCAGGACAACTTCGAATTTTGAGGTTGTTTATGACATCACGAGGATCATGTCCGCCAAGATGGCCGCACGGTTACAGACCGAGGATTGGCCTAGGCTAGGCTATTACAGGGAGGGATACCCAGAAACAGCTTTGAGAAACAGAAAGCGGACACAGAAACTGGAAGACATAAAACAGACGCTGATTCGAGGGGTAAGAAAGGGATCCTTGGCAAGAAGCGAGAATAGAGGGACAAGCCCCGAGAGGAGAACGTTGTCATCTATTCAAGTCTATGGGGAGGCCATGCTGATTCAAGCTTGCAACTTGATTGGAAGCAAGAGGCCGGACTTGGGCCTTATCAGACCTACGTGGTCCTTCTGCCTTAAGCATAAGCCAAAGTCAAGAATGAGGGCTTGAGGACGTTGAAGAGAAGACTCGATGCCTCCTTTCCTAGGCCCCTGGCATTCTTTGCAGATCAGTCTCACTTTCCATAGCTCTGGCGTCACGGGGGCCCACCGGGTACATGCTAATGTGTCCCAAGAGATGTCTTGGAAGCCTTGAAGGAATGGAGCCCCGTCACGCTTGGGCTACGTCTCTTTGTTTGGAAGTGCTCTACAAGGGTGCTGAAAAGCACCCTTTTCCACAGGGCTTCGTTCCTTCGTGAAGGCTGCCCGCCCAGGCTAGTGTGCTCAGTTTGCCTCCATCGAAATTCTCTCCCCCTACCTCTTGCCGTAGAAGGATTATTGATTATGTGTTTTGACACCACATGTAAGGAAGTGGGCTGAAAATGAGAACATTACAATTCTGTTTCAAGAAAAATAAACAGGCCAGGGCTGAGGATGTAAGGCAAACAAATGGCACAGCCTATAGAAATAAAGGAAGCCCGTATCTAGACGGCACCTGGGGGAACGTTCCAGGATCAGGGGTGAAGTTTGAAACTTCCCAAATCCGGAAAGGAGACAGAAAAATATCTTTCCTGGAGAGAGGGATTCATCAGATTCGTCTAATTTGTCTTGGAAACATTGTGTCCGTGAAGGGGGATGCCAGGACCACCTCGAGTTTGGAGTTTGTGACCTCAGGATGGCAAACCAACCCAGATGACCACGTGTTCCCAGTGCTTAGTTTGACCCAGGCTAGGACAGCAAAGACTCCTTCAAGTGACCGGTGCAAATTCAAAGACAACAACCAAGAGTCACGAAAGCACTCACACCTCGGCCTAGAGAACATACGGTGATTCCAGAAATGCAAAATGAATCACTTGGAATGAAGGGGAACGGACTGATAAGCATGTCTAAGGGGGATAGCTGAGAAATACCATGACGATTCTCCTATGGAAAAGAGACAAAGGTCCCAGAAAATGGAAGGCGAACAGAAATCACCCCTGGATAATCCACAATGAAAGATGATGTCCGTCTTTAGACAGACTCTGCTGGAACGTTTGAAAGGCAGAGAAATTCACAAGCCAAAAGACGGCAGCGAAGGTCAAGGCTGGGCTAAGTGGGAAGGGTGAGCTATGAGACTGCTCCGAGCGGGCCAGGAAACCGTGTGTCCGTGGAGCTTGCCGGGACAGCAGAGACACGATTATGACCAATCCTCTGACATCGCAGTGGACCCGAAAAACAACCTGGCCTCATCTACACAGTGCCAGAGTTGGGCTCAAGTAGCATATTCAAGTCCCATTGCCCTCAACTGCAGGTTGCCAACGGAACATGAAAGGGGCCGGCCGGTGGTGCAGCGGTGAGGTCCGCACCTTCTGGGTCGGTGGCCCGGGGTGGGCCGGGTGGACCCTCGGGTGGGCCTGCTCACCACTGCTTCAGGCATTCTGGGGCAGGCGTCCGAGGTAGTGTAGAGGCAGATGGGAAGGGACGTTAGCCAGGGCCAGACTTCCACAGCAAATACAGGAGCATTGCCAGCAGATGTGAGCTCAGCGATGCACTTCTGCCAGAGCAAAACCGATTCAAAGTTGCAAAGCATAGAGAAACTGAAGCTGAAAAGAAAAAGTGAACAACTGCATGCCAGTGAGAAGGATGAGATCTCTATGAAGAAACTTAGCAAAACAGGTGAAAGCCATGGCAATGGAAAACTAACAAACGTTGGGGGAAAGAAATTCAAGAAGACACAAGGAGAAAGAAGGAGATTCCAGGATCTAGGAGTGGAAGCAGCAACACACTGGAAACGTCCCTACCGGAGCAAGGAATCTCTGGATTCCATGCAATCCCAGTCAAAGTTGCAGCAATGTTTCCCACAGAGACAGAAGAGGGCATCCTAAAGCTTCTAGCCAGCAACAAGAGACCCTGACTAGGCAAAGGAATCCTCAGGAAAACGAAAAAAGCAGGACGTGGCACACTTTCCGATTTCAACATATAGGACGAAGCACTAGGTACCGAGACGGCACAGTCTGGGCCCCAAAACAGGCACACAGACCCATGCAACAGAATCGAGAACCCAGAGCCCAACTCAAACGTACATGGACAGCCCATTTTCGACCAGGGAGCCAAGAGGAGACAGCGGAGAAAGGAGAGTCTCTACCATAAACGGTGCTGGGAAGCCTGCACAGCCACCTGGAACACAACGACAGTACACCATGATGTTACACCTGGCACACACACCACCTGAAATGGATCAAAGCCTTGAATGGCAGACTTGAAACCGTGAACCTTGTAGCAGAAGACCTAGGCAGAGTGCTCTTTGCCATCGGTCTGAGCCGCCTGTTTGGAAGAAGCAAGTCCGGCTGGGCCAGGGCAACCAAGTCAACAAGAAACCAACGGGACCACGTCAAATGCGGACGCTTCTGCCCAGTGAAGGAAACCATCGACTGAATGCAAAGATAGCACAACGACTGGGGGAGGATGTTTGCAAACCACACATCGGACAAGGGGTGAAAAGCCCAAAGATGCAATCAACTCGCACGTCCCCACAAGAAAAAAAAAAACAACAAGCCAATGAAAACCTGGGCAGAAGATGGAAACAGAGATTTCTGCCAAGAAGATCGAAAGAGGGCCAACGGGTGCATGAACACTTGTTCACCGTCATGAAGTCTCAGGCCAATGCAAATGCAAACTGCAAGGGCACAGCAGCTCACTGTGGTCAGAATGGCTATAAGGAAGCCACAAGTGTCAGAGAGGAGGTGGAGAGAAGGGAAGCCTCCTGCACCGTTGGTGGGAGTGCAGACCGGTGCAGCCACTACGCCAAGCGGTGTGGAACTGCCTCAGAACTTTAAGAATCCATGTCCCATATGATCCAGCTATTCCTCTGCGGCGTGTTGATCCAAAGAACTCGGAAACACTCCTGCCTAAAGACATGTGCACCGCTGAGTTCACCACAGCGTCGCTCCCACTACCCAAGACTTGGAAGCCTCCCTGGAGCCCAGCAAGGGACGAGTGCAGAAGGAAGATGGGCTATAGCCACGCAATGGCATACCAGTCAGCCGGAACCAAGGATGCAATCCAGCCACTTGTGACCACCAGAATGGCTGTGAGGGTTTTAGGGAAGTGAAACAAGCCCCAGGGAGCAAGGCAAGTACCGTAGGACCTCACTTAAGAGGAGAAGGAAAAACAAGCGGTCAGGAACAGGTGGCACGGGACATTTGATTGGGGGTTCCCAGAGACAAAGCGGGGAGGTGTGAGAGGGTGAAACAGATGATGAGGCACAAGTGTGTGGTGAGGGCCTGCTATTAGGCTTACGCAGGGGAAGATGATGTAAGCTACACGGAAGTCTACATCGATGAGGATGCAAATCGGAAAGATATAGGATGTTCTAATGCAGGGTTGCGGCAATAAATTCACCTAAAAGCAAAAAAAATCCAAAATGGGGTCCAGAATGACGGCATAAATCTTTGGGGCTGAAAGAGATTAGAGAGGGTGAACTTCCAAGGCTGGAAAATCACCTCAAAATGCGTACTGATGCTACAGAAAGGGAGACCCTTCCAAATAGATGAAGAGGAATACTACCCACAGAACATGCTGCCTGCTAAACCCATGCACCAACGGAAAAGGTTACCGTCCAGGATGTTACTACCAATCACCTTCACGAATAATGCAAACAGGCCCACGTGTTCCCAAGCTCAGGCAAAAGGTTGGTCCAAACGTCCAATTCAGGGCCGGCCCTGTGGCGGAGCGGGTAAGTGCCCACGTTCCGCTTGGCCGGCCCAGGCCTCACTGTTTCACATCACGGGTGCAGATCACATTGGCAGTGTTAGGACATACAGATTTCATGGTACGGTGCGGACAGGGATCATAAACTAAGTAGCAATGGTGAGGTCACCTTATCAATACGCACCAGAAAAAGAACCGTGAGGCTTTTACAATCCATGAACGCATCTGGTACACTTCCCCAGAGGAAGAAGGAAGGAAAACATGGGACCTGCCAAGGTGGAATCGGCAGAGTGCTAGGAGATGGCACGATCACTGCGCATCAGAGGACTGCCCGGGCAACTTCAACTTGGGAGGGAGTCCAGGACTTTCTCTGGGGAACGTCCACCCACTTGGCCATCTACATAAAATGTAAGAGGTAAAACCCAGGATAATCTTACAGGACAGAAACCAGTGTCTAGAGAGAATGTAGCAGGCCTTCCAAAGTTCGAGGAGCAAGACAGAAACCGACAAGAAATCGAGAAAAAGGAAAACTATCCTACCAGGAAAGGGTGAGGAGTCGGACTGGCCTGAGATGGCTCTGAAACTCTGTGTGCACGCAGGTTGTCAGGACAACTTCGAATTTTGAGGTTGTTTATGACATCACGAGGATCATGTCCGCCAAGATGGCCGCACGGTTACAGACCGAGGATTGGCCTAGGCTAGGCTATTACAGGGAGGGATACCCAGAAACAGCTTTGAGAAACAGAAAGCGGACACAGAAACTGGAAGACATAAAACAGACGCTGATTCGAGGGGTAAGAAAGGGATCCTTGGCAAGAAGCGAGAATAGAGGGACAAGCCCCGAGAGGAGAACGTTGTCATCTATTCAAGTCTATGGGGAGGCCATGCTGATTCAAGCTTGCAACTTGATTGGAAGCAAGAGGCCGGACTTGGGCCTTATCAGACCTACGTGGTCCTTCTGCCTTAAGCATAAGCCAAAGTCAAGAATGAGGGCTTGAGGACGTTGAAGAGAAGACTCGATGCCTCCTTTCCTAGGCCCCTGGCATTCTTTGCAGATCAGTCTCACTTTCCATAGCTCTGGCGTCACGGGGGCCCACCGGGTACATGCTAATGTGTCCCAAGAGATGTCTTGGAAGCCTTGAAGGAATGGAGCCCCGTCACGCTTGGGCTACGTCTCTTTGTTTGGAAGTGCTCTACAAGGGTGCTGAAAAGCACCCTTTTCCACAGGGCTTCGTTCCTTCGTGAAGGCTGCCCGCCCAGGCTAGTGTGCTCAGTTTGCCTCCATCGAAATTCTCTCCCCCTACCTCTTGCCGTAGAAGGATTATTGATTATGTGTTTTGACACCACATGTAAGGAAGTGGGCTGAAAATGAGAACATTACAATTCTGTTTCAAGAAAAATAAACAGGCCAGGGCTGAGGATGTAAGGCAAACAAATGGCACAGCCTATAGAAATAAAGGAAGCCCGTATCTAGACGGCACCTGGGGGAACGTTCCAGGATCAGGGGTGAAGTTTGAAACTTCCCAAATCCGGAAAGGAGACAGAAAAATATCTTTCCTGGAGAGAGGGATTCATCAGATTCGTCTAATTTGTCTTGGAAACATTGTGTCCGTGAAGGGGGATGCCAGGACCACCTCGAGTTTGGAGTTTGTGACCTCAGGATGGCAAACCAACCCAGATGACCACGTGTTCCCAGTGCTTAGTTTGACCCAGGCTAGGACAGCAAAGACTCCTTCAAGTGACCGGTGCAAATTCAAAGACAACAACCAAGAGTCACGAAAGCACTCACACCTCGGCCTAGAGAACATACGGTGATTCCAGAAATGCAAAATGAATCACTTGGAATGAAGGGGAACGGACTGATAAGCATGTCTAAGGGGGATAGCTGAGAAATACCATGACGATTCTCCTATGGAAAAGAGACAAAGGTCCCAGAAAATGGAAGGCGAACAGAAATCACCCCTGGATAATCCACAATGAAAGATGATGTCCGTCTTTAGACAGACTCTGCTGGAACGTTTGAAAGGCAGAGAAATTCACAAGCCAAAAGACGGCAGCGAAGGTCAAGGCTGGGCTAAGTGGGAAGGGTGAGCTATGAGACTGCTCCGAGCGGGCCAGGAAACCGTGTGTCCGTGGAGCTTGCCGGGACAGCAGAGACACGATTATGACCAATCCTCTGACATCGCAGTGGACCCGAAAAACAACCTGGCCTCATCTACACAGTGCCAGAGTTGGGCTCAAGTAGCATATTCAAGTCCCATTGCCCTCAACTGCAGGTTGCCAACGGAACATGAAAGGGGCCGGCCGGTGGTGCAGCGGTGAGGTCCGCACCTTCTGGGTCGGTGGCCCGGGGTGGGCCGGGTGGACCCTCGGGTGGGCCTGCTCACCACTGCTTCAGGCATTCTGGGGCAGGCGTCCGAGGTAGTGTAGAGGCAGATGGGAAGGGACGTTAGCCAGGGCCAGACTTCCACAGCAAATACAGGAGCATTGCCAGCAGATGTGAGCTCAGCGATGCACTTCTGCCAGAGCAAAACCGATTCAAAGTTGCAAAGCATAGAGAAACTGAAGCTGAAAAGAAAAAGTGAACAACTGCATGCCAGTGAGAAGGATGAGATCTCTATGAAGAAACTTAGCAAAACAGGTGAAAGCCATGGCAATGGAAAACTAACAAACGTTGGGGGAAAGAAATTCAAGAAGACACAAGGAGAAAGAAGGAGATTCCAGGATCTAGGAGTGGAAGCAGCAACACACTGGAAACGTCCCTACCGGAGCAAGGAATCTCTGGATTCCATGCAATCCCAGTCAAAGTTGCAGCAATGTTTCCCACAGAGACAGAAGAGGGCATCCTAAAGCTTCTAGCCAGCAACAAGAGACCCTGACTAGGCAAAGGAATCCTCAGGAAAACGAAAAAAGCAGGACGTGGCACACTTTCCGATTTCAACATATAGGACGAAGCACTAGGTACCGAGACGGCACAGTCTGGGCCCCAAAACAGGCACACAGACCCATGCAACAGAATCGAGAACCCAGAGCCCAACTCAAACGTACATGGACAGCCCATTTTCGACCAGGGAGCCAAGAGGAGACAGCGGAGAAAGGAGAGTCTCTACCATAAACGGTGCTGGGAAGCCTGCACAGCCACCTGGAACACAACGACAGTACACCATGATGTTACACCTGGCACACACACCACCTGAAATGGATCAAAGCCTTGAATGGCAGACTTGAAACCGTGAACCTTGTAGCAGAAGACCTAGGCAGAGTGCTCTTTGCCATCGGTCTGAGCCGCCTGTTTGGAAGAAGCAAGTCCGGCTGGGCCAGGGCAACCAAGTCAACAAGAAACCAACGGGACCACGTCAAATGCGGACGCTTCTGCCCAGTGAAGGAAACCATCGACTGAATGCAAAGATAGCACAACGACTGGGGGAGGATGTTTGCAAACCACACATCGGACAAGGGGTGAAAAGCCCAAAGATGCAATCAACTCGCACGTCCCCACAAGAAAAAAAAAAACAACAAGCCAATGAAAACCTGGGCAGAAGATGGAAACAGAGATTTCTGCCAAGAAGATCGAAAGAGGGCCAACGGGTGCATGAACACTTGTTCACCGTCATGAAGTCTCAGGCCAATGCAAATGCAAACTGCAAGGGCACAGCAGCTCACTGTGGTCACAATGGCTATAAGGAAGCCACAAGTGTCAGAGAGGAGGTGGAGAGAAGGGAAGCCTCCTGCACCGTTGGTGGGAGTGCAGACCGGTGCAGCCACTACGCCAAGCGGTGTGGAACTGCCTCAGAACTTTAAGAATCCATGTCCCATATGATCCAGCTATTCCTCTGCGGCGTGTTGATCCAAAGAACTCGGAAACACTCCTGCCTAAAGACATGTGCACCGCTGAGTTCACCACAGCGTCGCTCCCACTACCCAAGACTTGGAAGCCTCCCTGGAGCCCAGCAAGGGACGAGTGCAGAAGGAAGATGGGCTATAGCCACGCAATGGCATACCAGTCAGCCGGAACCAAGGATGCAATCCAGCCACTTGTGACCACCAGAATGGCTGTGAGGGTTTTAGGGAAGTGAAACAAGCCCCAGGGAGCAAGGCAAGTACCGTAGGACCTCACTTAAGAGGAGAAGGAAAAACAAGCGGTCAGGAACAGGTGGCACGGGACATTTGATTGGGGGTTCCCAGAGACAAAGCGGGGAGGTGTGAGAGGGTGAAACAGATGATGAGGCACAAGTGTGTGGTGAGGGCCTGCTATTAGGCTTACGCAGGGGAAGATGATGTAAGCTACACGGAAGTCTACATCGATGAGGATGCAAATCGGAAAGATATAGGATGTTCTAATGCAGGGTTGCGGCAATAAATTCACCTAAAAGCAAAAAAAATCCAAAATGGGGTCCAGAATGACGGCATAAATCTTTGGGGCTGAAAGAGATTAGAGAGGGTGAACTTCCAAGGCTGGAAAATCACCTCAAAATGCGTACTGATGCTACAGAAAGGGAGACCCTTCCAAATAGATGAAGAGGAATACTACCCACAGAACATGCTGCCTGCTAAACCCATGCACCAACGGAAAAGGTTACCGTCCAGGATGTTACTACCAATCACCTTCACGAATAATGCAAACAGGCCCACGTGTTCCCAAGCTCAGGCAAAAGGTTGGTCCAAACGTCCAATTCAGGGCCGGCCCTGTGGCGGAGCGGGTAAGTGCCCACGTTCCGCTTGGCCGGCCCAGGCCTCACTGTTTCACATCACGGGTGCAGATCACATTGGCAGTGTTAGGACATACAGATTTCATGGTACGGTGCGGACAGGGATCATAAACTAAGTAGCAATGGTGAGGTCACCTTATCAATACGCACCAGAAAAAGAACCGTGAGGCTTTTACAATCCATGAACGCATCTGGTACACTTCCCCAGAGGAAGAAGGAAGGAAAACATGGGACCTGCCAAGGTGGAATCGGCAGAGTGCTAGGAGATGGCACGATCACTGCGCATCAGAGGACTGCCCGGGCAACTTCAACTTGGGAGGGAGTCCAGGACTTTCTCTGGGGAACGTCCACCCACTTGGCCATCTACATAAAATGTAAGAGGTAAAACCCAGGATAATCTTACAGGACAGAAACCAGTGTCTAGAGAGAATGTAGCAGGCCTTCCAAAGTTCGAGGAGCAAGACAGAAACCGACAAGAAATCGAGAAAAAGGAAAGCTATCCTACCAGGAAAGGGTGAGGAGTCGGACTGGCCTGAGATGGCTCTGAAACTCTGTGTGCACGCAGGTTGTCAGGACAACTTCGAATTTTGAGGTTGTTTATGACATCACGAGGATCATGTCCGCCAAGATGGCCGCACGGTTACAGACCGAGGATTGGCCTAGGCTAGGCTATTACAGGGAGGGATACCCAGAAACAGCTTTGAGAAACAGAAAGCGGACACAGAAACTGGAAGACATAAAACAGACGCTGATTCGAGGGGTAAGAAAGGGATCCTTGGCAAGAAGCGAGAATAGAGGGACAAGCCCCGAGAGGAGAACGTTGTCATCTATTCAAGTCTATGGGGAGGCCATGCTGATTCAAGCTTGCAACTTGATTGGAAGCAAGAGGCCGGACTTGGGCCTTATCAGACCTACGTGGTCCTTCTGCCTTAAGCATAAGCCAAAGTCAAGAATGAGGGCTTGAGGACGTTGAAGAGAAGACTCGATGCCTCCTTTCCTAGGCCCCTGGCATTCTTTGCAGATCAGTCTCACTTTCCATAGCTCTGGCGTCACGGGGGCCCACCGGGTACATGCTAATGTGTCCCAAGAGATGTCTTGGAAGCCTTGAAGGAATGGAGCCCCGTCACGCTTGGGCTACGTCTCTTTGTTTGGAAGTGCTCTACAAGGGTGCTGAAAAGCACCCTTTTCCACAGGGCTTCGTTCCTTCGTGAAGGCTGCCCGCCCAGGCTAGTGTGCTCAGTTTGCCTCCATCGAAATTCTCTCCCCCTACCTCTTGCCGTAGAAGGATTATTGATTATGTGTTTTGACACCACATGTAAGGAAGTGGGCTGAAAATGAGAACATTACAATTCTGTTTCAAGAAAAATAAACAGGCCAGGGCTGAGGATGTAAGGCAAACAAATGGCACAGCCTATAGAAATAAAGGAAGCCCGTATCTAGACGGCACCTGGGGGAACGTTCCAGGATCAGGGGTGAAGTTTGAAACTTCCCAAATCCGGAAAGGAGACAGAAAAATATCTTTCCTGGAGAGAGGGATTCATCAGATTCGTCTAATTTGTCTTGGAAACATTGTGTCCGTGAAGGGGGATGCCAGGACCACCTCGAGTTTGGAGTTTGTGACCTCAGGATGGCAAACCAACCCAGATGACCACGTGTTCCCAGTGCTTAGTTTGACCCAGGCTAGGACAGCAAAGACTCCTTCAAGTGACCGGTGCAAATTCAAAGACAACAACCAAGAGTCACGAAAGCACTCACACCTCGGCCTAGAGAACATACGGTGATTCCAGAAATGCAAAATGAATCACTTGGAATGAAGGGGAACGGACTGATAAGCATGTCTAAGGGGGATAGCTGAGAAATACCATGACGATTCTCCTATGGAAAAGAGACAAAGGTCCCAGAAAATGGAAGGCGAACAGAAATCACCCCTGGATAATCCACAATGAAAGATGATGTCCGTCTTTAGACAGACTCTGCTGGAACGTTTGAAAGGCAGAGAAATTCACAAGCCAAAAGACGGCAGCGAAGGTCAAGGCTGGGCTAAGTGGGAAGGGTGAGCTATGAGACTGCTCCAAGCGGGCCAGGAAACCGTGTGTCCGTGGAGCTTGCCGGGACAGCAGAGACACGA
This sequence comes from Equus asinus, assembly GCF_041296235.1. NCBI lineage: Eukaryota > Metazoa > Chordata > Mammalia > Perissodactyla > Equidae > Equus > Equus asinus. The sequence goes on along the minus strand of NC_091809.1, from coordinate 9,193,514 downwards.
TTATGACCAATCCTCTGACATCGCAGTGGACCCGAAAAACAACCTGGCCTCATCTACACAGTGCCAGAGTTGGGCTCAAGTAGCATATTCAAGTCCCATTGCCCTCAACTGCAGGTTGCCAACGGAACATGAAAGGGGCCGGCCGGTGGTGCAGCGGTGAGGTCCGCACCTTCTGGGTCGGTGGCCCGGGGTGGGCCGGGTGGACCCTCGGGTGGGCCTGCTCACCACTGCTTCAGGCATTCTGGGGCAGGCGTCCGAGGTAGTGTAGAGGCAGATGGGAAGGGACGTTAGCCAGGGCCAGACTTCCACAGCAAATACAGGAGCATTGCCAGCAGATGTGAGCTCAGCGATGCACTTCTGCCAGAGCAAAACCGATTCAAAGTTGCAAAGCATAGAGAAACTGAAGCTGAAAAGAAAAAGTGAACAACTGCATGCCAGTGAGAAGGATGAGATCTCTATGAAGAAACTTAGCAAAACAGGTGAAAGCCATGGCAATGGAAAACTAACAAACGTTGGGGGAAAGAAATTCAAGAAGACACAAGGAGAAAGAAGGAGATTCCAGGATCTAGGAGTGGAAGCAGCAACACACTGGAAACGTCCCTACCGGAGCAAGGAATCTCTGGATTCCATGCAATCCCAGTCAAAGTTGCAGCAATGTTTCCCACAGAGACAGAAGAGGGCATCCTAAAGCTTCTAGCCAGCAACAAGAGACCCTGACTAGGCAAAGGAATCCTCAGGAAAACGAAAAAAGCAGGACGTGGCACACTTTCCGATTTCAACATATAGGACGAAGCACTAGGTACCGAGACGGCACAGTCTGGGCCCCAAAACAGGCACACAGACCCATGCAACAGAATCGAGAACCCAGAGCCCAACTCAAACGTACATGGACAGCCCATTTTCGACCAGGGAGCCAAGAGGAGACAGCGGAGAAAGGAGAGTCTCTACCATAAACGGTGCTGGGAAGCCTGCACAGCCACCTGGAACACAACGACAGTACACCATGATGTTACACCTGGCACACACACCACCTGAAATGGATCAAAGCCTTGAATGGCAGACTTGAAACCGTGAACCTTGTAGCAGAAGACCTAGGCAGAGTGCTCTTTGCCATCGGTCTGAGCCGCCTGTTTGGAAGAAGCAAGTCCGGCTGGGCCAGGGCAACCAAGTCAACAAGAAACCAACGGGACCACGTCAAATGCGGACGCTTCTGCCCAGTGAAGGAAACCATCGACTGAATGCAAAGATAGCACAACGACTGGGGGAGGATGTTTGCAAACCACACATCGGACAAGGGGTGAAAAGCCCAAAGATGCAATCAACTCGCACGTCCCCACAAGAAAAAAAAAAACAACAAGCCAATGAAAACCTGGGCAGAAGATGGAAACAGAGATTTCTGCCAAGAAGATCGAAAGAGGGCCAACGGGTGCATGAACACTTGTTCACCGTCATGAAGTCTCAGGCCAATGCAAATGCAAACTGCAAGGGCACAGCAGCTCACTGTGGTCAGAATGGCTATAAGGAAGCAGACAGGAAGCCACAAGTGTCAGAGAGGAGGTGGAGAGAAGGGAAGCCTCCTGCACCGTTGGTGGGAGTGCAGACCGGTGCAGCCACTACGCCAAGCGGTGTGGAACTGCCTCAGAACTTTAAGAATCCATGTCCCATATGATCCAGCTATTCCTCTGCGGCGTGTTGATCCAAAGAACTCGGAAACACTCCTGCCTAAAGACATGTGCACCGCTGAGTTCACCACAGCGTCGCTCCCACTACCCAAGACTTGGAAGCCTCCCTGGAGCCCAGCAAGGGACGAGTGCAGAAGGAAGATGGGCTATAGCCACGCAATGGCATACCAGTCAGCCGGAACCAAGGATGCAATCCAGCCACTTGTGACCACCAGAATGGCTGTGAGGGTTTTAGGGAAGTGAAACAAGCCCCAGGGAGCAAGGCAAGTACCGTAGGACCTCACTTAAGAGGAGAAGGAAAAACAAGCGGTCAGGAACAGGTGGCACGGGACATTTGATTGGGGGTTCCCAGAGACAAAGCGGGGAGGTGTGAGAGGGTGAAACAGATGATGAGGCACAAGTGTGTGGTGAGGGCCTGCTATTAGGCTTACGCAGGGGAAGATGATGTAAGCTACACGGAAGTCTACATCGATGAGGATGCAAATCGGAAAGATATAGGATGTTCTAATGCAGGGTTGCGGCAATAAATTCACCTAAAAGCAAAAAAAATCCAAAATGGGGTCCAGAATGACGGCATAAAGCTTTGGGGCTGAAAGAGATTAGAGAGGGTGAACTTCCAAGGCTGGAAAATCACCTCAAAATGCGTACTGATGCTACAGAAAGGTAGACCCTTCCAAATAGATGAAGAGGAATACTACCCACAGAACATGCTGCCTGCTAAACCCATGCACCAACGGAAAAGGTTACCGTCCAGGACGTTACTACTAATCACCTTCACGAATAATGCAAACAGGCCCACGTGTTCCCAAGCTCAGGCAAAAGGTTGGTCCAAAAGTCCAATTCAGGGCCGGCCCTGTGGCGGAGCGGGTAAGTGCCCACGTTCCGCTTGGCCGGCCCAGGCCTCACTGTTTCACATCACGGGTGCAGATCACATTGGCAGTGTTAGGACATACAGATTTCATGGTACGGTGCGGACAGGGATCATAAACTAAGTAGCAATGGTGAGGTCACCTTATCAATACGCACCAGAAAAAGAACCGTGAGGCTTTTACAATCCATGAACGCATCTGGTACACTTCCCCAGAGGAAGAAGGAAGGAAAACATGGGACCTGCCAAGGTGGAATCGGCAGAGTGCTAGGAGATGGCACGATCACTGCGCATCAGAGGACTGCCCGGGCAACTTCAACTTGGGAGGGAGTCCAGGACTTTCTCTGGGGAACGTCCACCCACTTGGCCATCTACATAAAATGTAAGAGGTAAAACCCAGGATAATCTTACAGGACAGAAACCAGTGTCTAGAGAGAATGTAGCAGGCCTTCCAAAGTTCGAGGAGCAAGACAGAAACCGACAAGAAATCGAGAAAAAGGAAAGCTATCCTACCAGGAAAGGGTGAGGAGTCGGACTGGCCTGAGATGGCTCTGAAACTCTGTGTGCACGCAGGTTGTCAGGACAACTTCGAATTTTGAGGTTGTTTATGACATCACGAGGATCCTGTCCGCCAAGATGGCCGCACGGTTACAGACCGAGGATTGGCCTAGGCTAGGCTATTACAGGGAGGGATACCCAGAAACAGCTTTGAGAAACAGAAAGCGGACACAGAAACTGGAAGACATAAAACAGACGCTGATTCGAGGGGTAAGAAAGGGATCCTTGGCAAGAAGCGAGAATAGAGGGACAAGCCCCGAGAGGAGAACGTTGTCATCTATTCAAGTCTATGGGGAGGCCATGCTGATTCAAGCTTGCAACTTGATTGGAAGCAAGAGGCCGGACTTGGGCCTTATCAGACCTACGTGGTCCTTCTGCCTTAAGCATAAGCCAAAGTCAAGAATGAGGGCTTGAGGACGTTGAAGAGAAGACTCGATGCCTCCTTTCCTAGGCCCCTGGCATTCTTTGCAGATCAGTCTCACTTTCCATAGCTCTGGCGTCACGGGGGCCCACCGGGTACATGCTAATGTGTCCCAAGAGATGTCTTGGAAGCCTTGAAGGAATGGAGCCCCGTCACGCTTGGGCTACGTCTCTTTGTTTGGAAGTGCTCTACAAGGGTGCTGAAAAGCACCCTTTTCCACAGGGCTTCGTTCCTTCGTGAAGGCTGCCCGCCCAGGCTAGTGTGCTCAGTTTGCCTCCATCGAAATTCTCTCCCCCTACCTCTTGCCGTAGAAGGATTATTGATTATGTGTTTTGACACCACATGTAAGGAAGTGGGCTGAAAATGAGAACATTACAATTCTGTTTCAAGAAAAATAAACAGGCCAGGGCTGAGGATGTAAGGCAAACAAATGGCACAGCCTATAGAAATAAAGTAAGCCCGTATCTAGACGGCACCTGGGGGAACGTCCCAGGATCAGGGGTGAAGTTCGAAACTTCCCAAATCCGGAAAGGAGACAGAAAAATATCTTTCCTGGAGAGAGGGATTCATCAGATTCGTCTAATTTGTCTTGGAAACATTGTGTCCGTGAAGGGGGATGCCAGGACCACCTCGAGTTTGGAGTTTGTGACCTCAGGATGGCAAACCAACCCAGATGACCACGTGTTCCCAGTGCTTAGTTTGACCCAGGCTAGGACAGCAAAGACTCCTTCAAGTGACCGGTGCAAATTCAAAGACAACAACCAAGAGTCACGAAAGCACTCACACCTCGGCCTAGAGAACATACGGTGATTCCAGAAATGCAAAATGAATCACTTGGAATGAAGGGGAACGGACTGATAAGCATGTCTAAGGGGGATAGCTGAGAAATACCATGACGATTCTCCTATGGAAAAGAGACAAAGGTCCCAGAAAATGGAAGGCGAACAGAAATCACCCCTGGATAATCCACAATGAAAGATGATGTCCGTCTTTAGACAGACTCTGCTGGAACGTTTGAAAGGCAGAGAAATTCACAAGCCAAAAGACGGCAGCGAAGGTCAAGGCTGGGCTAAGTGGGAAGGGTGAGTTTTGAGACTGCTCCGAGCGGGCCAGGAAACCGTGTGTCCGTGGAGCTTGCCGGGACAGCAGAGACACGATTATGACCAATCCTCTGACATCGCAGTGGACCCGAAAAACAACCTGGCCTCATCTACACAGTGCCAGAGTTGGGCTCAAGTAGCATATTCAAGTCCCATTGCCCTCAACTGCAGGTTGCCAACGGAACATGAAAGGGGCCGGCCGGTGGTGCAGCGGTGAGGTCCGCACCTTCTGGGTCGGTGGCCCGGGGTGGGCCGGGTGGACCCTCGGGTGGGCCTGCTCACCACTGCTTCAGGCATTCTGGGGCAGGCGTCCGAGGTAGTGTAGAGGCAGATGGGAAGGGACGTTAGCCAGGGCCAGACTTCCACAGCAAATACAGGAGCATTGCCAGCAGATGTGAGCTCAGCGATGCACTTCTGCCAGAGCAAAACCGATTCAAAGTTGCAAAGCATAGAGAAACTGAAGCTGAAAAGAAAAAGTGAACAACTGCATGCCAGTGGGAAGGATGAGATCTCTATGAAGAAACTTAGCAAAACAGGTGAAAGCCATGGCAATGGAAAACTAACAAACGTTGGGGGAAAGAAATTCAAGAAGACACAAGGAGAAAGAAGGAGATTCCAGGATCTAGGAGTGGAAGCAGCAACACACTGGAAACGTCCCTACCGGAGCAAGGAATCTCTGGATTCCATGCAATCCCAGTCAAAGTTGCAGCAATGTTTCCCACAGAGACAGAAGAGGGCATCCTAAAGCTTCTAGCCAGCAACAAGAGACCCTGACTAGGCAAAGGAATCCTCAGGAAAACGAAAAAAGCAGGACGTGGCACACTTTCCGATTTCAACATATAGGACGAAGCACTAGGTACCGAGACGGCACAGTCTGGGCCCCAAAACAGGCACACAGACCCATGCAACAGAATCGAGAACCCAGAGCCCAACTCAAACGTACATGGACAGCCCATTTTCGACCAGGGAGCCAAGAGGAGACAGCGGAGAAAGGAGAGTCTCTACCATAAACGGTGCTGGGAAGCCTGCACAGCCACCTGGAACACAACGACAGTACACCATGATGTTACACCTGGCACACACACCACCTGAAATGGATCAAAGCCTTGAATGGCAGACTTGAAACCGTGAACCTTGTAGCAGAAGACCTAGGCAGAGTGCTCTTTGCCATCGGTCTGAGCCGCCTGTTTGGAAGAAGCAAGTCCGGCTGGGCCAGGGCAACCAAGTCAACAAGAAACCAACGGGACCACGTCAAATGCGGACGCTTCTGCCCAGTGAAGGAAACCATCGACTGAATGCAAAGATAGCACAACGACTGGGGGAGGATGTTTGCAAACCACACATCGGACAAGGGGTGAAAAGCCCAAAGATGCAATCAACTCGCACGTCCCCACAAGAAAAAAAAAAACAACAAGCCAATGAAAACCTGGGCAGAAGATGGAAACAGAGATTTCTGCCAAGAAGATCGAAAGAGGGCCAACGGGTGCATGAACACTTGTTCACCGTCATGAAGTCTCAGGCCAATGCAAATGCAAACTGCAAGGGCACAGCAGCTCACTGTGGTCAGAATGGCTATAAGGAAGCAGACAGGAAGCCACAAGTGTCAGAGAGGAGGTGGAGAGAAGGGAAGCCTCCTGCACCGTTGGTGGGAGTGCAGACCGGTGCAGCCACTACGCCAAGCGGTGTGGAACTGCCTCAGAACTTTAAGAATCCATGTCCCATATGATCCAGCTATTCCTCTGCGGCGTGTTGATCCAAAGAACTCGGAAACACTCCTGCCTAAAGACATGTGCACCGCTGAGTTCACCACAGCGTCGCTCCCACTACCCAAGACTTGGAAGCCTCCCTGGAGCCCAGCAAGGGACGAGTGCAGAAGGAAGATGGGCTATAGCCACGCAATGGCATACCAGTCAGCCGGAACCAAGGATGCAATCCAGCCACTTGTGACCACCAGAATGGCTGTGAGGGTTTTAGGGAAGTGAAACAAGCCCCAGGGAGCAAGGCAAGTACCGTAGGACCTCACTTAAGAGGAGAAGGAAAAACAAGCGGTCAGGAACAGGTGGCACGGGACATTTGATTGGGGGTTCCCAGAGACAAAGCGGGGAGGTGTGAGAGGGTGAAACAGATGATGAGGCACAAGTGTGTGGTGAGGGCCTGCTATTAGGCTTACGCAGGGGAAGATGATGTAAGCTACACGGAAGTCTACATCGATGAGGATGCAAATCGGAAAGATATAGGATGTTCTAATGCAGGGTTGCGGCAATAAATTCACCTAAAAGCAAAAAAAATCCAAAATGGGGTCCAGAATGACGGCATAAATCTTTGGGGCTGAAAGAGATTAGAGAGGGTGAACTTCCAAGGCTGGAAAATCACCTCAAAATGCGTACTGATGCTACAGAAAGGTAGACCCTTCCAAATAGATGAAGAGGAATACTACCCACAGAACATGCTGCCTGCTAAACCCATGCACCAACGGAAAAGGTTACCGTTCAGGATGTTACTACCAATCACCTTCACGAATAATGCAAACAGGCCCACGTGTTCCCAAGCTCAGGCAAAAGGTTGGTCCAAACGTCCAATTCAGGGCCGGCCCTGTGGCGGAGCGGGTAAGTGCCCACGTTCCGCTTGGCCGGCCCAGGCCTCACTGTTTCACATCACGGGTGCAGATCACATTGGCAGTGTTAGGACATACAGATTTCATGGTACGGTGCGGACAGGGATCATAAACTAAGTAGCAATGGTGAGGTCACCTTATCAATACGCACCAGAAAAAGAACCGTGAGGCTTTTACAATCCATGAACGCATCTGGTACACTTCCCCAGAGGAAGAAGGAAGGAAAACATGGGACCTGCCAAGGTGGAATCGGCAGAGTGCTAGGAGATGGCACGATCACTGCGCATCAGAGGACTGCCCGGGCAACTTCAACTTGGGAGGGAGTCCAGGACTTTCTCTGGGGAACGTCCACCCACTTGGCCATCTACATAAAATGTAAGAGGTAAAACCCAGGATAATCTTACAGGACAGAAACCAGTGTCTAGAGAGAATGTAGCAGGCCTTCCAAAGTTCGAGGAGCAAGACAGAAACCGACAAGAAATCGAGAAAAAGGAAAGCTATCCTACCAGGAAAGGGTGAGGAGTCGGACTGGCCTGAGATGGCTCTGAAACTCTGTGTGCACGCAGGTTGTCAGGACAACTTCGAATTTTGAGGTTGTTTATGACATCACGAGGATCATGTCCGCCAAGATGGCCGCACGGTTACAGACCGAGGATTGGCCTAGGCTAGGCTATTACAGGGAGGGATACCCAGAAACAGCTTTGAGAAACAGAAAGCGGACACAGAAACTGGAAGACATAAAACAGACGCTGATTCGAGGGGTAAGAAAGGGATCCTTGGCAAGAAGCGAGAATAGAGGGACAAGCCCCGAGAGGAGAACGTTGTCATCTATTCAAGTCTATGGGGAGGCCATGCTGATTCAAGCTTGCAACTTGATTGGAAGCAAGAGGCCGGACTTGGGCCTTATCAGACCTACGTGGTCCTTCTGCCTTAAGCATAAGCCAAAGTCAAGAATGAGGGCTTGAGGACGTTGAAGAGAAGACTCGATGCCTCCTTTCCTAGGCCCCTGGCATTCTTTGCAGATCAGTCTCACTTTCCATAGCTCTGGCGTCACGGGGGCCCACCGGGTACATGCTAATGTGTCCCAAGAGATGTCTTGGAAGCCTTGAAGGAATGGAGCCCCGTCACGCTTGGGCTACGTCTCTTTGTTTGGAAGTGCTCTACAAGGGTGCTGAAAAGCACCCTTTTCCACAGGGCTTCGTTCCTTCGTGAAGGCTGCCCGCCCAGGCTAGTGTGCTCAGTTTGCCTCCATCGAAATTCTCTCCCCCTACCTCTTGCCGTAGAAGGATTATTGATTATGTGTTTTGACACCACATGTAAGGAAGTGGGCTGAAAATGAGAACATTACAATTCTGTTTCAAGAAAAATAAACAGGCCAGGGCTGAGGATGTAAGGCAAACAAATGGCACAGCCTATAGAAATAAAGTAAGCCCGTATCTAGACGGCACCTGGGGGAACGTCCCAGGATCAGGGGTGAAGTTCGAAACTTCCCAAATCCGGAAAGGAGACAGAAAAATATCTTTCCTGGAGAGAGGGATTCATCAGATTCGTCTAATTTGTCTTGGAAACATTGTGTCCGTGAAGGGGGATGCCAGGACCACCTCGAGTTTGGAGTTTGTGACCTCAGGATGGCAAACCAACCCAGATGACCACGTGTTCCCAGTGCTTAGTTTGACCCAGGCTAGGACAGCAAAGACTCCTTCAAGTGACCGGTGCAAATTCAAAGACAACAACCAAGAGTCACGAAAGCACTCACACTTCGGCCTAGAGAACATACGGTGATTCCAGAAATGCAAAATGAATCACTTGGAATGAAGGGGAACGGACTGATAAGCATGTCTAAGGGGGATAGCTGAGAAATACCATGACGATTCTCCTATGGAAAAGAGACAAAGGTCCCAGAAAATGGAAGGCGAACAGAAATCACCCCTGGATAATCCACAATGAAAGATGATGTCCGTCTTTAGACAGACTCTGCTGGAACGTTTGAAAGGCAGAGAAATTCACAAGCCAAAAGACGGCAGCGAAGGTCAAGGCTGGGCTAAGTGGGAAGGGTGAGTTTTGAGACTGCTCCGAGCGGGCCAGGAAACCGTGTGTCCGTGGAGCTTGCCGGGACAGCAGAGACACGATTATGACCAATCCTCTGACATCGCAGTGGACCCGAAAAACAACCTGGCCTCATCTACACAGTGCCAGAGTTGGGCTCAAGTAGCATATTCAAGTCCCATTGCCCTCAACTGCAGGTTGCCAACGGAACATGAAAGGGGCCGGCCGGTGGTGCAGCGGTGAGGTCCGCACCTTCTGGGTCGGTGGCCCGGGGTGGGCCGGGTGGACCCTCGGGTGGGCCTGCTCACCACTGCTTCAGGCATTCTGGGGCAGGCGTCCGAGGTAGTGTAGAGGCAGATGGGAAGGGACGTTAGCCAGGGCCAGACTTCCACAGCAAATACAGGAGCATTGCCAGCAGATGTGAGCTCAGCGATGCACTTCTGCCAGAGCAAAACCGATTCAAAGTTGCAAAGCATAGAGAAACTGAAGCTGAAAAGAAAAAGTGAACAACTGCATGCCAGTGAGAAGGATGAGATCTCTATGAAGAAACTTAGCAAAACAGGTGAAAGCCATGGCAATGGAAAACTAACAAACGTTGGGGGAAAGAAATTCAAGAAGACACAAGGAGAAAGAAGGAGATTCCAGGATCTAGGAGTGGAAGCAGCAACACACTGGAAACGTCCCTACCGGAGCAAGGAATCTCTGGATTCCATGCAATCCCAGTCAAAGTTGCAGCAATGTTTCCCACAGAGACAGAAGAGGGCATCCTAAAGCTTCTAGCCAGCAACAAGAGACCCTGACTAGGCAAAGGAATCCTCAGGAAAACGAAAAAAGCAGGACGTGGCACACTTTCCGATTTCAACATATAGGACGAAGCACTAGGTACCGAGACGGCACAGTCTGGGCCCCAAAACAGGCACACAGACCCATGCAACAGAATCGAGAACCCAGAGCCCAACTCAAACGTACATGGACAGCCCATTTTCGACCAGGGAGCCAAGAGGAGACAGCGGAGAAAGGAGAGTCTCTACCATAAACGGTGCTGGGAAGCCTGCACAGCCACCTGGAACACAACGACAGTACACCATGATGTTACACCTGGCACACACACCACCTGAAATGGATCAAAGCCTTGAATGGCAGACTTGAAACCGTGAACCTTGTAGCAGAAGACCTAGGCAGAGTGCTCTTTGCCATCGGTCTGAGCCGCCTGTTTGGAAGAAGCAAGTCCGGCTGGGCCAGGGCAACCAAGTCAACAAGAAACCAACGGGACCACGTCAAATGCGGACGCTTCTGCCCAGTGAAGGAAACCATCGACTGAATGCAAAGATAGCACAACGACTGGGGGAGGATGTTTGCAAACCACACATCGGACAAGGGGTGAAAAGCCCAAAGATGCAATCAACTCGCACGTCCCCACAAGAAAAAAAATAACAACAAGCCAATGAAAACCTGGGCAGAAGATGGAAACAGAGATTTCTGCCAAGAAGATCGAAAGAGGGCCAACGGGTGCATGAACACTTGTTCACCGTCATGAAGTCTCAGGCCAATGCAAATGCAAACTGCAAGGGCACAGCAGCTCACTGTGGTCAGAATGGCTATAAGGAAGCAGACAGGAAGCCACAAGTGTCAGAGAGGAGGTGGAGAGAAGGGAAGCCTCCTGCACCGTTGGTGGGAGTGCAGACCGGTGCAGCCACTACGCCAAGCGGTGTGGAACTGCCTCAGAACTTTAAGAATCCATGTCCCATATGATCCAGCTATTCCTCTGCGGCGTGTTGATCCAAAGAACTCGGAAACACTCCTGCCTAAAGACATGTGCACCGCTGAGTTCACCACAGCGTCGCTCCCACTACCCAAGACTTGGAAGCCTCCCTGGAGCCCAGCAAGGGACGAGTGCAGAAGGAAGATGGGCTATAGCCACGCAATGGCATACCAGTCAGCCGGAACCAAGGATGCAATCCAGCCACTTGTGACCACCAGAATGGCTGTGAGGGTTTTAGGGAAGTGAAACAAGCCCCAGGGAGCAAGGCAAGTACCGTAGGACCTCACTTAAGAGGAGAAGGAAAAACAAGCGGTCAGGAACAGGTGGCACGGGACATTTGATTGGTGGTTCCCAGAGACAAAGCGGGGAGGTGTGAGAGGGTGAAACAGATGATGAGGCACAAGTGTGTGGTGAGGGCCTGCTATTAGGCTTACGCAGGGGAAGATGATGTAAGCTACACGGAAGTCTACATCGATGAGGATGCAAATCGGAAAGATATAGGATGTTCTAATGCAGGGTTGCGGCAATAAATTCACCTAAAAGCAAAAAAAATCCAAAATGGGGTCCAGAATGACGGCATAAATCTTTGGGGCTGAAAGAGATTACAGAGGGTGAACTTCCAAGGCTGGAAAATCACCTCAAAATGCGTACTGATGCTACAGAAAGGTAGACCCTTCCAAATAGATGAAGAGGAATACTACCCACAGAACATGCTGCCTGCTAAACCCATGCACCAACGGAAAAGGTTACCGTCCAGGACGTTACTACCAATCACCTTCACGAATAATGCAAACAGGCCCACGTGTTCCCAAGCTCAGGCAAAAGGTTGGTCCAAACGTCCAATTCAGGGCCGGCCCTGTGGCGGAGCGGGTAAGTGCCCACGTTCCGCTTGGCCGGCCCAGGCCTCACTGTTTCACATCACGGTGCAGATCACATTGGCAGTGTTAGGACATACAGATTTCATGGTACGGTGCGGACAGGGATCATAAACTAAGTAGCAATGGTGAGGTCACCTTATCAATACGCACCAGAAAAAGAACCGTGAGGCTTTTACAATCCATGAACGCATCTGGTACACTTCCCCAGAGGAAGAAGGAAGGAAAACATGGGACCTGCCAAGGTGGAATCGGCAGAGTGCTAGGAGATGGCACGATCACTGCGCATCAGAGGACTGCCCGGGCAACTTCAACTTGGGAGGGAGTCCAGGACTTTCTCTGGGGAACGTCCACCCACTTGGCCATCTACATAAAATGTAAGAGGTAAAACCCAGGATAATCTTACAGGACAGAAACCAGTGTCTAGAGAGAATGTAGCAGGCCTTCCAAAGTTCGAGGAGCAAGACAGAAACCGACAAGAAATCGAGAAAAAGGAAAGCTATCCTACCAGGAAAGGGTGAGGAGTCGGACTGGCCTGAGATGGCTCTGAAACTCTGTGTGCACGCAGGTTGTCAGGACAACTTCGAATTTTGAGGTTGTTTATGACATCACGAGGATCCTGTCCGCCAAGATGGCCGCACGGTTACAGACCGAGGATTGGCCTAGGCTAGGCTATTACAGGGAGGGATACCCAGAAACAGCTTTGAGAAACAGAAAGCGGACACAGAAACTGGAAGACATAAAACAGACGCTGATTCGAGGGGTAAGAAAGGGATCCTTGGCAAGAAGCGAGAATAGAGGGACAAGCCCCGAGAGGAGAACGTTGTCATCTATTCAAGTCTATGGGGAGGCCATGCTGATTCAAGCTTGCAACTTGATTGGAAGCAAGAGGCCGGACTTGGGCCTTATCAGACCTACGTGGTCCTTCTGCCTTAAGCATAAGCCAAAGTCAAGAATGAGGGCTTGAGGACGTTGAAGAGAAGACTCGATGCCTCCTTTCCTAGGCCCCTGGCATTCTTTGCAGATCAGTCTCACTTTCCATAGCTCTGGCGTCACGGGGGCCCACCGGGTACATGCTAATGTGTCCCAAGAGATGTCTTGGAAGCCTTGAAGGAATGGAGCCCCATCACGCTTGGGCTACGTCTCTTTGTTTGGAAGTGCTCTACAAGGGTGCTGAAAAGCACCCTTTTCCACAGGGCTTCGTTCCTTCGTGAAGGCTGCCCGCCCAGGCTAGTGTGCTCAGTTTGCCTCCATCGAAATTCTCTCCCCCTACCTCTTGCCGTAGAAGGATTATTGATTATGTGTTTTGACACCACATGTAAGGAAGTGGGCTGAAAATGAGAACATTACAATTCTGTTTCAAGAAAAATAAACAGGCCAGGGCTGAGGATGTAAGGCAAACAAATGGCACAGCCTATAGAAATAAAGTAAGCCCGTATCTAGACGGCACCTGGGGGAACGTCCCAGGATCAGGGGTGAAGTTCGAAACTTCCCAAATCCGGAAAGGAGACAGAAAAATATCTTTCCTGGAGAGAGGGATTCATCAGATTCGTCTAATTTGTCTTGGAAACATTGTGTCCGTGAAGGGGGATGCCAGGACCACCTCGAGTTTGGAGTTTGTGACCTCAGGATGGCAAACCAACCCAGATGACCACGTGTTCCCAGTGCTTAGTTTGACCCAGGCTAGGACAGCAAAGACTCCTTCAAGTGACCGGTGCAAATTCAAAGACAACAACCAAGAGTCACGAAAGCACTCACACCTCGGCCTAGAGAACATACGGTGATTCCAGAAATGCAAAATGAATCACTTGGAATGAAGGGGAACGGACTGATAAGCATGTCTAAGGGGGATAGCTGAGAAATACCATGACGATTCTCCTATGGAAAAGAGACAAAGGTCCCAGAAAATGGAAGGCGAACAGAAATCACCCCTGGATAATCCACAATGAAAGATGATGTCCGTCTTTAGACAGACTCTGCTGGAACGTTTGAAAGGCAGAGAAATTCACAAGCCAAAAGACGGCAGCGAAGGTCAAGGCTGGGCTAAGTGGGAAGGGTGAGTTTTGAGACTGCTCCGAGCGGGCCAGGAAACCGTGTGTCCGTGGAGCTTGCCGGGACAGCAGAGACACGATTATGACCAATCCTCTGACATCGCAGTGGACCCGAAAAACAACCTGGCCTCATCTACACAGTGCCAGAGTTGGGCTCAAGTAGCATATTCAAGTCCCATTGCCCTCAACTGCAGGTTGCCAACGGAACATGAAAGGGGCCGGCCGGTGGTGCAGCGGTGAGGTCCGCACCTTCTGGGTCGGTGGCCCGGGGTGGGCCGGGTGGACCCTCGGGTGGGCCTGCTCACCACTGCTTCAGGCATTCTGGGGCAGGCGTCCGAGGTAGTGTAGAGGCAGATGGGAAGGGACGTTAGCCAGGGCCAGACTTCCACAGCAAATACAGGAGCATTGCCAGCAGATGTGAGCTCAGCGATGCACTTCTGCCAGAGCAAAACCGATTCAAAGTTGCAAAGCATAGAGAAACTGAAGCTGAAAAGAAAAAGTGAACAACTGCATGCCAGTGAGAAGGATGAGATCTCTATGAAGAAACTTAGCAAAACAGGTGAAAGCCATGGCAATGGAAAACTAACAAACGTTGGGGGAAAGAAATTCAAGAAGACACAAGGAGAAAGAAGGAGATTCCAGGATCTAGGAGTGGAAGCAGCAACACACTGGAAACGTCCCTACCGGAGCAAGGAATCTCTGGATTCCATGCAATCCCAGTCAAAGTTGCAGCAATGTTTCCCACAGAGACAGAAGAGGGAATCCTAAAGCTTCTAGCCAGCAACAAGAGACCCTGACTAGGCAAAGGAATCCTCAGGAAAACGAAAAAAGCAGGACGTGGCACACTTTCCGATTTCAACCTATGGGACGAAGCACTAGGTACCGAGACGGCACAGTCTGGGCCCCAAAACAGGCACACAGACCCATGCAACAGAATCGAGAACCCAGAGCCCAACTCAAACGTACATGGACAGCCCATTTTCGACCAGGGAGCCAAGAGGAGACAGCGGAGAAAGGAGAGTCTCTACCATAAACGGTGCTGGGAAGCCTGCACAGCCACCTGGAACACAACGACAGTACACCATGATGTTACACCTGGCACACACACCACCTGAAATGGATCAAAGCCTTGAATGGCAGACTTGAAACCGTGAACCTTGTAGCAGAAGACCTAGGCAGAGTGCTCTTTGCCATCGGTCTGAGCCGCCTGTTTGGAAGAAGCAAGTCCGGCTGGGCCAGGGCAACCAAGTCAACAAGAAACCAACGGGACCACGTCAAATGCGGACGCTTCTGCCCAGTGAAGGAAACCATCGACTGAATGCAAAGATAGCACAACGACTGGGGGAGGATGTTTGCAAACCACACATCGGACAAGGGGTGAAAAGCCCAAAGATGCAATCAACTCGCACGTCCCCACAAGAAAAAAAATAACAACAAGCCAATGAAAACCTGGGCAGAAGATGGAAACAGAGATTTCTGCCAAGAAGATCGAAAGAGGGCCAACGGGTGCATGAACACTTGTTCACCGTCATGAAGTCTCAGGCCAATGCAAATGCAAACTGCAAGGGCACAGCAGCTCACTGTGGTCAGAATGGCTATAAGGAAGCCACAAGTGTCAGAGAGGAGGTGGAGAGAAGGGAAGCCTCCTGCACCGTTGGTGGGAGTGCAGACCGGTGCAGCCACTACGCCAAGCGGTGTGGAACTGCCTCAGAACTTTAAGAATCCATGTCCCATATGATCCAGCTATTCCTCTGCGGCGTGTTGATCCAAAGAACTCGGAAACACTCCTGCCTAAAGACATGTGCACCGCTGAGTTCACCACAGCGTCGCTCCCACTACCCAAGACTTGGAAGCCTCCCTGGAGCCCAGCAAGGGACGAGTGCAGAAGGAAGATGGGCTATAGCCACGCAATGGCATACCAGTCAGCCGGAACCAAGGATGCAATCCAGCCACTTGTGACCACCAGAATGGCTGTGAGGGTTTTAGGGAAGTGAAACAAGCCCCAGGGAGCAAGGCAAGTACCGTAGGACCTCACTTAAGAGGAGAAGGAAAAACAAGCGGTCAGGAACAGGTGGCACGGGACATTTGATTGGGGGTTCCCAGAGACAAAGCGGGGAGGTGTGAGAGGGTGAAACAGATGATGAGGCACAAGTGTGTGGTGAGGGCCTGCTATTAGGCTTACGCAGGGGAAGATGATGTAAGCTACACGGAAGTCTACATCGATGAGGATGCAAATCGGAAAGATATAGGATGTTCTAATGCAGGGTTGCGGCAATAAATTCACCTAAAAGCAAAAAAAATCCAAAATGGGGTCCAGAATGACGGCATAAAGCTTTGGGGCTGAAAGAGATTAGAGAGGGTGAACTTCCAAGGCTGGAAAATCACCTCAAAATGCGTACTGATGCTACAGAAAGGTAGACCCTTCCAAATAGATGAAGAGGAGTACTACCCACAGAACATGCTGCCTGCTAAACCCATGCACCCACGGAAAAGGTTACCGTCCAGGACGTTACTACTAATCTCCTTCACGAATAATCCAAAGAGGCCCACGTGTTCCCAAGCTCAGGCAAAAGGTTGGTCCAAAAGTCCAATTCAGGGCCGGCCCTGTGGCGGAGCGGGTAAGTGCCCACGTTCCGCTTGGCCGGCCCAGGCCTCACTGTTTCACATCACGGGTGCAGATCACATTGGCAGTGTTAGGACATACAGATTTCATGGTACGGTGCGGACAGGGATCATAAACTAAGTAGCAATGGTGAGGTCACCTTATCAATACGCACCAGAAAAAGAACCGTGAGGCTTTTACAATCCATGAACGCATCTGGTACACTTCCCCAGAGGAAGAAGGAAGGAAAACATGGGACCTGCCAAGGTGGAATCGGCAGAGTGCTAGGAGATGGCACGATCACTGCGCATCAGAGGACTGCCCGGGCAACTTCAACTTGGGAGGGAGTCCAGGACTTTCTCTGGGGAACGTCCACCCACTTGGCCATCTACATAAAATGTAAGAGGTAAAACCCAGGATAATCTTACAGGACAGAAACCAGTGTCTAGAGAGAATGTAGCAGGCCTTCCAAAGTTCGAGGAGCAAGACAGAAACCGACAAGAAATCGAGAAAAAGGAAAGCTATCCTACCAGGAAAGGGTGAGGAGTCGGACTGGCCTGAGATGGCTCTGAAACTCTGTGTGCACGCAGGTTGTCAGGACAACTTCGAATTTTGAGGTTGTTTATGACATCACGAGGATCCTGTCCGCCAAGATGGCCGCACGGTTACAGACCGAGGATTGGCCTAGGCTAGGCTATTACAGGGAGGGATACCCAGAAACAGCTTTGAGAAACAGAAAGCGGACACAGAAACTGGAAGACATAAAACAGACGCTGATTCGAGGGGTAAGAAAGGGATCCTTGGCAAGAAGCGAGAATAGAGGGACAAGCCCCGAGAGGAGAACGTTGTCATCTATTCAAGTCTATGGGGAGGCCATGCTGATTCAAGCTTGCAACTTGATTGGAAGCAAGAGGCCGGACTTGGGCCTTATCAGACCTACGTGGTCCTTCTGCCTTAAGCATAAGCCAAAGTCAAGAATGAGGGCTTGAGGACGTTGAAGAGAAGACTCGATGCCTCCTTTCCTAGGCCCCTGGCATTCTTTGCAGATCAGTCTCACTTTCCATAGCTCTGGCGTCACGGGGGCCCACCGGGTACATGCTAATGTGTCCCAAGAGATGTCTTGGAAGCCTTGAAGGAATGGAGCCCCGTCACGCTTGGGCTACGTCTCTTTGTTTGGAAGTGCTCTACAAGGGTGCTGAAAAGCACCCTTTTCCACAGGGCTTCGTTCCTTCGTGAAGGCTGCCCGCCCAGGCTAGTGTGCTCAGTTTGCCTCCATCGAAATTCTCTCCCCCTACCTCTTGCCGTAGAAGGATTATTGATTATGTGTTTTGACACCACATGTAAGGAAGTGGGCTGAAAATGAGAACATTACAATTCTGTTTCAAGAAAAATAAACAGGCCAGGGCTGAGGATGTAAGGCAAACAAATGGCACAGCCTATAGAAATAAAGTAAGCCCGTATCTAGACGGCACCTGGGGGAACGTCCCAGGATCAGGGGTGAAGTTCGAAACTTCCCAAATCCGGAAAGGAGACAGAAAAATATCTTTCCTGGAGAGAGGGATTCATCAGATTCGTCTAATTTGTCTTGGAAACATTGTGTCCGTGAAGGGGGATGCCAGGACCACCTCGAGTTTGGAGTTTGTGACCTCAGGATGGCAAACCAACCCAGATGACCACGTGTTCCCAGTGCTTAGTTTGACCCAGGCTAGGACAGCAAAGACTCCTTCAAGTGACCGGTGCAAATTCAAAGACAACAACCAAGAGTCACGAAAGCACTCACACTTCGGCCTAGAGAACATACGGTGATTCCAGAAATGCAAAATGAATCACTTGGAATGAAGGGGAACGGACTGATAAGCATGTCTAAGGGGGATAGCTGAGAAATACCATGACGATTCTCCTATGGAAAAGAGACAAAGGTCCCAGAAAATGGAAGGCGAACAGAAATCACCCCTGGATAATCCACAATGAAAGATGATGTCCGTCTTTAGACAGACTCTGCTGGAACGTTTGAAAGGCAGAGAAATTCACAAGCCAAAAGACGGCAGCGAAGGTCAAGGCTGGGCTAAGTGGGAAGGGTGAGTTTTGAGACTGCTCCGAGCGGGCCAGGAAACCGTGTGTCCGTGGAGCTTGCCGGGACAGCAGAGACACGATTATGACCAATCCTCTGACATCGCAGTGGACCCGAAAAACAACCTGGCCTCATCTACACAGTGCCAGAGTTGGGCTCAAGTAGCATATTCAAGTCCCATTGCCCTCAACTGCAGGTTGCCAACGGAACATGAAAGGGGCCGGCCGGTGGTGCAGCGGTGAGGTCCGCACCTTCTGGGTCGGTGGCCCGGGGTGGGCCGGGTGGACCCTCGGGTGGGCCTGCTCACCACTGCTTCAGGCATTCTGGGGCAGGCGTCCGAGGTAGTGTAGAGGCAGATGGGAAGGGACGTTAGCCAGGGCCAGACTTCCACAGCAAATACAGGAGCATTGCCAGCAGATGTGAGCTCAGCGATGCACTTCTGCCAGAGCAAAACCGATTCAAAGTTGCAAAGCATAGAGAAACTGAAGCTGAAAAGAAAAAGTGAACAACTGCATGCCAGTGAGAAGGATGAGATCTCTATGAAGAAACTTAGCAAAACAGGTGAAAGCCATGGCAATGGAAAACTAACAAACGTTGGGGGAAAGAAATTCAAGAAGACACAAGGAGAAAGAAGGAGATTCCAGGATCTAGGAGTGGAAGCAGCAACACACTGGAAACGTCCCTACCGGAGCAAGGAATCTCTGGATTCCATGCAATCCCAGTCAAAGTTGCAGCAATGTTTCCCACAGAGACAGAAGAGGGAATCCTAAAGCTTCTAGCCAGCAACAAGAGACCCTGACTAGGCAAAGGAATCCTCAGGAAAACGAAAAAAGCAGGACGTGGCACACTTTCCGATTTCAACCTATGGGACGAAGCACTAGGTACCGAGACGGCACAGTCTGGGCCCCAAAACAGGCACACAGACCCATGCAACAGAATCGAGAACCCAGAGCCCAACTCAAACGTACATGGACAGCCCATTTTCGACCAGGGAGCCAAGAGGAGACAGCGGAGAAAGGAGAGTCTCTACCATAAACGGTGCTGGGAAGCCTGCACAGCCACCTGGAACACAACGACAGTACACCATGATGTTACACCTGGCACACACACCACCTGAAATGGATCAAAGCCTTGAATGGCAGACTTGAAACCGTGAACCTTGTAGCAGAAGACCTAGGCAGAGTGCTCTTTGCCATCGGTCTGAGCCGCCTGTTTGGAAGAAGCAAGTCCGGCTGGGCCAGGGCAACCAAGTCAACAAGAAACCAACGGGACCACGTCAAATGCGGACGCTTCTGCCCAGTGAAGGAAACCATCGACTGAATGCAAAGATAGCACAACGACTGGGGGAGGATGTTTGCAAACCACACATCGGACAAGGGGTGAAAAGCCCAAAGATGCAATCAACTCGCACGTCCCCACAAGAAAAAAAAAACAACAAGCCAATGAAAACCTGGGCAGAAGATGGAAACAGAGATTTCTGCCAAGAAGATCGAAAGAGGGCCAACGGGTGCATGAACACTTGTTCACCGTCATGAAGTCTCAGGCCAATGCAAATGCAAACTGCAAGGGCACAGCAGCTCACTGTGGTCAGAATGGCTATAAGGAAGCCACAAGTGTCAGAGAGGAGGTGGAGAGAAGGGAAGCCTCCTGCACCGTTGGTGGGAGTGCAGACCGGTGCAGCCACTACGCCAAGCGGTGTGGAACTGCCTCAGAACTTTAAGAATCCATGTCCCATATGATCCAGCTATTCCTCTGCGGCGTGTTGATCCAAAGAACTCGGAAACACTCCTGCCTAAAGACATGTGCACCGCTGAGTTCACCACAGCGTCGCTCCCACTACCCAAGACTTGGAAGCCTCCCTGGAGCCCAGCAAGGGACGAGTGCAGAAGGAAGATGGGCTATAGCCACGCAATGGCATACCAGTCAGCCGGAACCAAGGATGCAATCCAGCCACTTGTGACCACCAGAATGGCTGTGAGGGTTTTAGGGAAGTGAAACAAGCCCCAGGGAGCAAGGCAAGTACCGTAGGACCTCACTTAAGAGGAGAAGGAAAAACAAGCGGTCAGGAACAGGTGGCACAGGACATTTGATTGGGGGTTCCCAGAGACAAAGCGGGGAGGTGTGAGAGGGTGAAACAGATGATGAGGCACAAGTGTGTGGTGAGGGCCTGCTATTAGGCTTACGCAGGGGAAGATGATGTAAGCTACACGGAAGTCTACATCGATGAGGATGCAAATCGGAAAGATATAGGATGTTCTAATGCAGGGTTGCGGCAATAAATTCACCTAAAAGCAAAAAAAATCCAAAATGGGGTCCAGAATGACGGCATAAAGCTTTGGGGCTGAAAGAGATTAGAGAGGGTGAACTTCCAAGGCTGGAAAATCACCTCAAAATGCGTACTGATGCTACAGAAAGGTAGACCCTTCCAAATAGATGAAGAGGAGTACTACCCACAGAACACGCTGCCTGCTAAACCCATGCACCCACGGAAAAGGTTACCGTCCAGGACGTTACTACTAATCTCCTTCACGAATAATGCAAACAGGCCCACGTGTTCCCAAGCTCAGGCAAAAGGTTGGTCCAAAAGTCCAATTCAGGGCCGGCCCTGTGGCGGAGCGGGTAAGTGCCCACGTTCCGCTTGGCCGGCCCAGGCCTCACTGTTTCACATCACGGGTGCAGATCACATTGGCAGTGTTAGGACATACAGATTTCATGGTACGGTGCGGACAGGGATCATAAACTAAGTAGCAATGGTGAGGTCACCTTATCAATACGCACCAGAAAAAGAACCGTGAGGCTTTTACAATCCATGAACGCATCTGGTACACTTCCCCAGAGGAAGAAGGAAGGAAAACATGGGACCTGCCAAGGTGGAATCGGCAGAGTGCTAGGAGATGGCACGATCACTGCGCATCAGAGGACTGCCCGGGCAACTTCAACTTGGGAGGGAGTCCAGGACTTTCTCTGGGGAACGTCCACCCACTTGGCCATCTACATAAAATGTAAGAGGTAAAACCCAGGATAATCTTACAGGACAGAAACCAGTGTCTAGAGAGAATGTAGCAGGCCTTCCAAAGTTCGAGGAGCAAGACAGAAACCGACAAGAAATCGAGAAAAAGGAAAACTATCCTACCAGGAAAGGGTGAGGAGTCGGACTGGCCTGAGATGGCTCTGAAACTCTGTGTGCACGCAGGTTGTCAGGACAACTTCGAATTTTGAGGTTGTTTATGACATCACGAGGATCATGTCCGCCAAGATGGCCGCACGGTTACAGACCGAGGATTGGCCTAGGCTAGGCTATTACAGGGAGGGATACCCAGAAACAGCTTTGAGAAACAGAAAGCGGACACAGAAACTGGAAGACATAAAACAGACGCTGATTCGAGGGGTAAGAAAGGGATCCTTGGCAAGAAGCGAGAATAGAGGGACAAGCCCCGAGAGGAGAACGTTGTCATCTATTCAAGTCTATGGGGAGGCCATGCTGATTCAAGCTTGCAACTTGATTGGAAGCAAGAGGCCGGACTTGGGCCTTATCAGACCTACGTGGTCCTTCTGCCTTAAGCATAAGCCAAAGTCAAGAATGAGGGCTTGAGGACGTTGAAGAGAAGACTCGATGCCTCCTTTCCTAGGCCCCTGGCATTCTTTGCAGATCAGTCTCACTTTCCATAGCTCTGGCGTCACGGGGGCCCACCGGGTACATGCTAATGTGTCCCAAGAGATGTCTTGGAAGCCTTGAAGGAATGGAGCCCCGTCACGCTTGGGCTACGTCTCTTTGTTTGGAAGTGCTCTACAAGGGTGCTGAAAAGCACCCTTTTCCACAGGGCTTCGTTCCTTCGTGAAGGCTGCCCGCCCAGGCTAGTGTGCTCAGTTTGCCTCCATCGAAATTCTCTCCCCCTACCTCTTGCCGTAGAAGGATTATTGATTATGTGTTTTGACACCACATGTAAGGAAGTGGGCTGAAAATGAGAACATTACAATTCTGTTTCAAGAAAAATAAACAGGCCAGGGCTGAGGATGTAAGGCAAACAAATGGCACAGCCTATAGAAATAAAGTAAGCCCGTATCTAGACGGCACCTGGGGGAACGTCCCAGGATCAGGGGTGAAGTTCGAAACTTCCCAAATCCGGAAAGGAGACAGAAAAATATCTTTCCTGGAGAGAGGGATTCATCAGATTCGTCTAATTTGTCTTGGAAACATTGTGTCCGTGAAGGGGGATGCCAGGACCACCTCGAGTTTGGAGTTTGTGACCTCAGGATGGCAAACCAACCCAGATGACCACGTGTTCCCAGTGCTTAGTTTGACCCAGGCTAGGACAGCAAAGACTCCTTCAAGTGACCGGTGCAAATTCAAAGACAACAACCAAGAGTCACGAAAGCACTCACACCTCGGCCTAGAGAACATACGGTGATTCCAGAAATGCAAAATGAATCACTTGGAATGAAGGGGAACGGACTGATAAGCATGTCTAAGGGGGATAGCTGAGAAATACCATGACGATTCTCCTATGGAAAAGAGACAAAGGTCCCAGAAAATGGAAGGCGAACAGAAATCACCCCTGGATAATCCACAATGAAAGATGATGTCCGTCTTTAGACAGACTCTGCTGGAACGTTTGAAAGGCAGAGAAATTCACAAGCCAAAAGACGGCAGCGAAGGTCAAGGCTGGGCTAAGTGGGAAGGGTGAGCTATGAGACTGCTCCAAGCGGGCCAGGAAACCGTGTGTCCGTGAAGCTTGCCGGGACAGCAGAGACACGATTATGACCAATCCTCTGACATCGCAGTGGACCCGAAAAACAACCTGGCCTCATCTACACAGTGCCAGAGTTGGGCTCAAGTAGCATATTCAAGTCCCATTGCCCTCAACTGCAGGTTGCCAACGGAACATGAAAGGGGCCGGCCGGTGGTGCAGCGGTGAGGTCCGCACCTTCTGGGTCGGTGGCCCGGGGTGGGCTGGGTGGACCCTCGGGTGGGCCTGCTCACCACTGCTTCAGGCATTCTGGGGCAGGCGTCCGAGGTAGTGTAGAGGCAGATGGGAAGGGACGTTAGACAGGGCCAGACTTCCACAGCAAATACAGGAGCATTGCCAGCAGATGTGAGCTCAGCGATGCACTTCTGCCAGAGCAAAACCGATTCAAAGTTGCAAAGCATAGAGAAACTGAAGCTGAAAAGAAAAAGTGAACAACTGCATGCCAGTGAGAAGGATGAGATCTCTATGAAGAAACTTAGCAAAACAGGTGAAAGCCATGGCAATGGAAAACTAACAAACGTTGGGGGAAAGAAATTCAAGAAGACACAAGGAGAAAGAAGGAGATTCCAGGATCTAGGAGTGGAAGCAGCAACACACTGGAAACGTCCCTACCGGAGCAAGGAATCTCTGGATTCCATGCAATCCCAGTCAAAGTTGCAGCAATGTTTCCCACAGAGACAGAAGAGGGAATCCTAAAGATTCTAGCCAGCAACAAGAGACCCTGACTAGGCAAAGGAATCCTCAGGAAAACGAAAAAAGCAGGACGTGGCACACTTTCCGATTTCAACCTATGGGACGAAGCACTAGGTACCGAGACGGCACAGTCTGGGCCCCAAAACAGGCACACAGACCCATGCAACAGAATCGAGAACCCAGAGCCCAACTCAAACGTACATGGACAGCCCATTTTCGACCAGGGAGCCAAGAGGAGACAGCGGAGAAAGGAGAGTCTCTACCATAAACGGTGCTGGGAAGCCTGCACAGCCACCTGGAACACAACGACAGTACACCATGATGTTACACCTGGCACACACACCACCTGAAATGGATCAAAGCCTTGAATGGCAGACTTGAAACCGTGAACCTTGTAGCAGAAGACCTAGGCAGAGTGCTCTTTGCCATCGGTCTGAGCCGCCTGTTTGGAAGAAGCAAGTCCGGCTGGGCCAGGGCAACCAAGTCAACAAGAAACCAACGGGACCACGTCAAATGCGGACGCTTCTGCCCAGTGAAGGAAACCATCGACTGAATGCAAAGATAGCACAACGACTGGGGGAGGATGTTTGCAAACCACACATCGGACAAGGGGTGAAAAGCCCAAAGATGCAATCAACTCGCACGTCCCCACAAGAAAAAAAAAACAACAAGCCAATGAAAACCTGGGCAGAAGATGGAAACAGAGATTTCTGCCAAGAAGATCGAAAGAGGGCCAACGGGTGCATGAACACTTGTTCACCGTCATGAAGTCTCAGGCCAATGCAAATGCAAACTGCAAGGGCACAGCAGCTCACTGTGGTCAGAATGGCTATAAGGAAGCCACAAGTGTCAGAGAGGAGGTGGAGAGAAGGGAAGCCTCCTGCACCGTTGGTGGGAGTGCAGACCGGTGCAGCCACTACGCCAAGCGGTGTGGAACTGCCTCAGAACTTTAAGAATCCATGTCCCATATGATCCAGCTATTCCTCTGCGGCGTGTTGATCCAAAGAACTCGGAAACACTCCTGCCTAAAGACATGTGCACCGCTGAGTTCACCACAGCGTCGCTCCCACTACCCAAGACTTGGAAGCCTCCCTGGAGCCCAGCAAGGGACGAGTGCAGAAGGAAGATGGGCTATAGCCACGCAATGGCATACCAGTCAGCCGGAACCAAGGATGCAATCCAGCCACTTGTGACCACCAGAATGGCTGTGAGGGTTTTAGGGAAGTGAAACAAGCCCCAGGGAGCAAGGCAAGTACCGTAGGACCTCACTTAAGAGGAGAAGGAAAAACAAGCGGTCAGGAACAGGTGGCACAGGACATTTGATTGGGGGTTCCCAGAGACAAAGCGGGGAGGTGTGAGAGGGTGAAACAGATGATGAGGCACAAGTGTGTGGTGAGGGCCTGCTATTAGGCTTACGCAGGGGAAGATGATGTAAGCTACACGGAAGTCTACATCGATGAGGATGCAAATCGGAAAGATATAGGATGTTCTAATGCAGGGTTGCGGCAATAAATTCACCTAAAAGCAAAAAAAAATCCAAAATGGGGTCCAGAATGACGGCATAAAGCTTTGGGGCTGAAAGAGATTAGAGAGGGTGAACTTCCAAGGCTGGAAAATCACCTCAAAATGCGTACTGATGCTACAGAAAGGTAGACCCTTCCAAATAGATGAAGAGGAGTACTACCCACAGAACACGCTGCCTGCTAAACCCATGCACCCACGGAAAAGGTTACCGTCCAGGACGTTACTACTAATCTCCTTCACGAATAATCCAAAGAGGCCCACGTGTTCCCAAGCTCAGGCAAAAGGTTGGTCCAAAAGTCCAATTCAGGGCCGGCCCTGTGGCGGAGCGGGTAAGTGCCCACGTTCCGCTTGGCCGGCCCAGGCCTCACTGTTTCACATCACGGGTGCAGATCACATTGGCAGTGTTAGGACATACAGATTTCATGGTACGGTGCGGACAGGGATCATAAACTAAGTAGCAATGGTGAGGTCACCTTATCAATACGCACCAGAAAAAGAACCGTGAGGCTTTTACAATCCATGAACGCATCTGGTACACTTCCCCAGAGGAAGAAGGAAGGAAAACATGGGACCTGCCAAGGTGGAATCGGCAGAGTGCTAGGAGATGGCACGATCACTGCGCATCAGAGGACTGCCCGGGCAACTTCAACTTGGGAGGGAGTCCAGGACTTTCTCTGGGGAACGTCCACCCACTTGGCCATCTACATAAAATGTAAGAGGTAAAACCCAGGATAATCTTACAGGACAGAAACCAGTGTCTAGAGAGAATGTAGCAGGCCTTCCAAAGTTCGAGGAGCAAGACAGAAACCGACAAGAAATCGAGAAAAAGGAAAACTATCCTACCAGGAAAGGGTGAGGAGTCGGACTGGCCTGAGATGGCTCTGAAACTCTGTGTGCACGCAGGTTGTCAGGACAACTTCGAATTTTGAGGTTGTTTATGACATCACGAGGATCATGTCCGCCAAGATGGCCGCACGGTTACAGACCGAGGATTGGCCTAGGCTAGGCTATTACAGGGAGGGATACCCAGAAACAGCTTTGAGAAACAGAAAGCGGACACAGAAACTGGAAGACATAAAACAGACGCTGATTCGAGGGGTAAGAAAGGGATCCTTGGCAAGAAGCGAGAATAGAGGGACAAGCCCCGAGAGGAGAACGTTGTCATCTATTCAAGTCTATGGGGAGGCCATGCTGATTCAAGCTTGCAACTTGATTGGAAGCAAGAGGCCGGACTTGGGCCTTATCAGACCTACGTGGTCCTTCTGCCTTAAGCATAAGCCAAAGTCAAGAATGAGGGCTTGAGGACGTTGAAGAGAAGACTCGATGCCTCCTTTCCTAGGCCCCTGGCATTCTTTGCAGATCAGTCTCACTTTCCATAGCTCTGGCGTCACGGGGGCCCACCGGGTACATGCTAATGTGTCCCAAGAGATGTCTTGGAAGCCTTGAAGGAATGGAGCCCCGTCACGCTTGGGCTACGTCTCTTTGTTTGGAAGTGCTCTACAAGGGTGCTGAAAAGCACCCTTTTCCACAGGGCTTCGTTCCTTCGTGAAGGCTGCCCGCCCAGGCTAGTGTGCTCAGTTTGCCTCCATCGAAATTCTCTCCCCCTACCTCTTGCCGTAGAAGGATTATTGATTATGTGTTTTGACACCACATGTAAGGAAGTGGGCTGAAAATGAGAACATTACAATTCTGTTTCAAGAAAAATAAACAGGCCAGGGCTGAGGATGTAAGGCAAACAAATGGCACAGCCTATAGAAATAAAGTAAGCCCGTATCTAGACGGCACCTGGGGGAACGTCCCAGGATCAGGGGTGAAGTTCGAAACTTCCCAAATCCGGAAAGGAGACAGAAAAATATCTTTCCTGGAGAGAGGGATTCATCAGATTCGTCTAATTTGTCTTGGAAACATTGTGTCCGTGAAGGGGGATGCCAGGACCACCTCGAGTTTGGAGTTTGTGACCTCAGGATGGCAAACCAACCCAGATGACCACGTGTTCCCAGTGCTTAGTTTGACCCAGGCTAGGACAGCAAAGACTCCTTCAAGTGACCGGTGCAAATTCAAAGACAACAACCAAGAGTCACGAAAGCACTCACACCTCGGCCTAGAGAACATACGGTGATTCCAGAAATGCAAAATGAATCACTTGGAATGAAGGGGAACGGACTGATAAGCATGTCTAAGGGGGATAGCTGAGAAATACCATGACGATTCTCCTATGGAAAAGAGACAAAGGTCCCAGAAAATGGAAGGCGAACAGAAATCACCCCTGGATAATCCACAATGAAAGATGATGTCCGTCTTTAGACAGACTCTGCTGGAACGTTTGAAAGGCAGAGAAATTCACAAGCCAAAAGACGGCAGCGAAGGTCAAGGCTGGGCTAAGTGGGAAGGGTGAACTATGAGACTGCTCCAAGCGGGCCAGGAAACCGTGTGTCCGTGAAGCTTGCCGGGACAGCAGAGACACGATTATGACCAATCCTCTGACATCGCAGTGGACCCGAAAAACAACCTGGCCTCATCTACACAGTGCCAGAGTTGGGCTCAAGTAGCATATTCAAGTCCCATTGCCCTCAACTGCAGGTTGCCAACGGAACATGAAAGGGGCCGGCCGGTGGTGCAGCGGTGAGGTCCGCACCTTCTGGGTCGGTGGCCCGGGGTGGGCCGGGTGGACCCTCGGGTGGGCCTGCTCACCACTGCTTCAGGCATTCTGGGGCAGGCGTCCGAGGTAGTGTAGAGGCAGATGGGAAGGGACGTTAGCCAGGGCCAGACTTCCACAGCAAATACAGGAGCATTGCCAGCAGATGTGAGCTCAGCGATGCACTTCTGCCAGAGCAAAACCGATTCAAAGTTGCAAAGCATAGAGAAACTGAAGCTGAAAAGAAAAAGTGAACAACTGCATGCCAGTGAGAAGGATGAGATCTCTATGAAGAAACTTAGCAAAACAGGTGAAAGCCATGGCAATGGAAAACTAACAAACGTTGGGGGAAAGAAATTCAAGAAGACACAAGGAGAAAGAAGGAGATTCCAGGATCTAGGAGTGGAAGCAGCAACACACTGGAAACGTCCCTACCGGAGCAAGGAATCTCTGGATTCCATGCAATCCCAGTCAAAGTTGCAGCAATGTTTCCCACAGAGACAGAAGAGGGCATCCTAAAGCTTCTAGCCAGCAACAAGAGACCCTGACTAGGCAAAGGAATCCTCAGGAAAACGAAACAAGCAGGACGTGGCACACTTTCCGATTTCAACCTATGGGACGAAGCACTAGGTACCGAGACGGCACAGTCTGGGCCCCAAAACAGGCACACAGACCCATGCAACAGAATCGAGAACCCAGAGCCCAACTCAAACGTACATGGACAGCCCATTTTCGACCAGGGAGCCAAGAGGAGACAGCGGAGAAAGGAGAGTCTCTACCATAAACGGTGCTGGGAAGCCTGCACAGCCACCTGGAACACAACGACAGTACACCATGATGTTACACCTGGCACACACACCACCTGAAATGGATCAAAGCCTTGAATGGCAGACTTGAAACCGTGAACCTTGTAGCAGAAGACCTAGGCAGAGTGCTCTTTGCCATCGGTCTGAGCCGCCTGTTTGGAAGAAGCAAGTCCGGCTGGGCCAGGGCAACCAAGTCAACAAGAAACCAACGGGACCACGTCAAATGCGGACGCTTCTGCCCAGTGAAGGAAACCATCGACTGAATGCAAAGATAGCACAACGACTGGGGGAGGATGTTTGCAAACCACACATCGGACAAGGGGTGAAAAGCCCAAAGATGCAATCAACTCGCACGTCCCCACAAGAAAAAAAAAAACAACAAGCCAATGAAAACCTGGGCAGAAGATGGAAACAGAGATTTCTGCCAAGAAGATCGAAAGAGGGCCAACGGGTGCATGAACACTTGTTCACCGTCATGAAGTCTCAGGCCAATGCAAATGCAAACTGCAAGGGCACAGCAGCTCACTGTGGTCAGAATGGCTATAAGGAAGCCACAAGTGTCAGAGAGGAGGTGGAGAGAAGGGAAGCCTCCTGCACCGTTGGTGGGAGTGCAGACCGGTGCAGCCACTACGCCAAGCGGTGTGGAACTGCCTCAGAACTTTAAGAATCCATGTCCCATATGATCCAGCTATTCCTCTGCGGCGTGTTGATCCAAAGAACTCGGAAACACTCCTGCCTAAAGACATGTGCACCGCTGAGTTCACCACAGCGTCGCTCCCACTACCCAAGACTTGGAAGCCTCCCTGGAGCCCAGCAAGGGACGAGTGCAGAAGGAAGATGGGCTATAGCCACGCAATGGCATACCAGTCAGCCGGAACCAAGGATGCAATCCAGCCACTTGTGACCACCAGAATGGCTGTGAGGGTTTTAGGGAAGTGAAACAAGCCCCAGGGAGCAAGGCAAGTACCGTAGGACCTCACTTAAGAGGAGAAGGAAAAACAAGCGGTCAGGAACAGGTGGCACGGGACATTTGATTGGGGGTTCCCAGAGACAAAGCGGGGAGGTGTGAGAGGGTGAAACAGATGATGAGGCACAAGTGTGTGGTGAGGGCCTGCTATTAGGCTTACGCAGGGGAAGATGATGTAAGCTACACGGAAGTCTACATCGATGAGGATGCAAATCGGAAAGATATAGGATGTTCTAATGCAGGGTTGCGGCAATAAATTCACCTAAAAGCAAAAAAAATCCAAAATGGGGTCCAGAATGACGGCATAAAGCTTTGGGGCTGAAAGAGATTAGAGAGGGTGAACTTCCAAGGCTGGAAAATCACCTCAAAATGCGTACTGATGCTACAGAAAGGTAGACCCTTCCAAATAGATGAAGAGGAGTACTACCCACAGAACATGCTGCCTGCTAAACCCATGCACCCACGGAAAAGGTTACCGTCCAGGACGTTACTACTAATCTCCTTCACGAATAATCCAAAGAGGCCCACGTGTTCCCAAGCTCAGGCAAAAGGTTGGTCCAAAAGTCCAATTCAGGGCCGGCCCTGTGGCGGAGCGGGTAAGTGCCCACGTTCCGCTTGGCCGGCCCAGGCCTCACTGTTTCACATCACGGGTGCAGATCACATTGGCAGTGTTAGGACATACAGATTTCATGGTACGGTGCGGACAGGGATCATAAACTAAGTAGCAATGGTGAGGTCACCTTATCAATACGCACCAGAAAAAGAACCGTGAGGCTTTTACAATCCATGAACGCATCTGGTACACTTCCCCAGAGGAAGAAGGAAGGAAAACATGGGACCTGCCAAGGTGGAATCGGCAGAGTGCTAGGAGATGGCACGATCACTGCGCATCAGAGGACTGCCCGGGCAACTTCAACTTGGGAGGGAGTCCAGGACTTTCTCTGGGGAACGTCCACCCACTTGGCCATCTACATAAAATGTAAGAGGTAAAACCCAGGATAATCTTACAGGACAGAAACCAGTGTCTAGAGAGAATGTAGCAGGCCTTCCAAAGTTCGAGGAGCAAGACAGAAACCGACAAGAAATCGAGAAAAAGGAAAACTATCCTACCAGGAAAGGGTGAGGAGTCGGACTGGCCTGAGATGGCTCTGAAACTCTGTGTGCACGCAGGTTGTCAGGACAACTTCGAATTTTGAGGTTGTTTATGACATCACGAGGATCATGTCCGCCAAGATGGCCGCACGGTTACAGACCGAGGATTGGCCTAGGCTAGGCTATTACAGGGAGGGATACCCAGAAACAGCTTTGAGAAACAGAAAGCGGACACAGAAACTGGAAGACATAAAACAGACGCTGATTCGAGGGGTAAGAAAGGGATCCTTGGCAAGAAGCGAGAATAGAGGGACAAGCCCCGAGAGGAGAACGTTGTCATCTATTCAAGTCTATGGGGAGGCCATGCTGATTCAAGCTTGCAACTTGATTGGAAGCAAGAGGCCGGACTTGGGCCTTATCAGACCTACGTGGTCCTTCTGCCTTAAGCATAAGCCAAAGTCAAGAATGAGGGCTTGAGGACGTTGAAGAGAAGACTCGATGCCTCCTTTCCTAGGCCCCTGGCATTCTTTGCAGATCAGTCTCACTTTCCATAGCTCTGGCGTCACGGGGGCCCACCGGGTACATGCTAATGTGTCCCAAGAGATGTCTTGGAAGCCTTGAAGGAATGGAGCCCCGTCACGCTTGGGCTACGTCTCTTTGTTTGGAAGTGCTCTACAAGGGTGCTGCAAAGCACCCTTTTCCACAGGGCTTCGTTCCTTCGTGAAGGCTGCCCGCCCAGGCTAGTGTGCTCAGTTTGCCTCCATCGAAATTCTCTCCCCCTACCTCTTGCCGTAGAAGGATTATTGATTATGTGTTTTGACACCACATGTAAGGAAGTGGGCTGAAAATGAGAACATTACAATTCTGTTTCAAGAAAAATAAACAGGCCAGGGCTGAGGATGTAAGGCAAACAAATGGCACAGCCTATAGAAATAAAGTAAGCCCGTATCTAGACGGCACCTGGGGGAACGTCCCAGGATCAGGGGTGAAGTTCGAAACTTCCCAAATCCGGAAAGGAGACAGAAAAATATCTTTCCTGGAGAGAGGGATTCATCAGATTCGTCTAATTTGTCTTGGAAACATTGTGTCCGTGAAGGGGGATGCCAGGACCACCTCGAGTTTGGAGTTTCTGACCTCAGGATGTCAAACCAACCCAGATGACGACGTGTTCCCAGTGCTTAGTTTGACCCAGGCTAGGACAGCAAAGACTCCTTCAAGTGACCGGTGCAAATTCAAAGACAACAACCAAGAGTCACGAAAGCACTCACACCTCGGCCTAGAGAACATACGGTGATTCCAGAAATGCCAAATGAATCACTTGGAATGAAGGGGAACGGACTGATAAGCATGTCTAAGGGGGATAGCTGAGAAATACCATGACGATTCTCCTATGGAAAAGAGACAAAGGTCCCAGAAAATGGAAGGCGAACAGAAATCACCCCTGGATAATCCACAATGAAAGATGATGTCCGTCTTTAGACAGACTCTGCTGGAACGTTTGAAAGGCAGAGAAATTCACAAGCCAAAAGACGGCAGCGAAGGTCAAGGCTGGGCTAAGTGGGAAGGGTGAGCTATGAGACTGCTCCAAGCGGGCCAGGAAACCGTGTGTCCGTGAAGCTTGCCGGGACAGCAGAGACACGATTATGACCAATCCTCTGACATCGCAGTGGACCCGAAAAACAACCTGGCCTCATCTACACAGTGCCAGAGTTGGGCTCAAGTAGCATATTCAAGTCCCATTGCCCTCAACTGCAGGTTGCCAACGGAACATGAAAGGGGCCGGCCGGTGGTGCAGCGGTGAGGTCCGCACCTTCTGGGTCGGTGGCCCGGGGTGGGCCGGGTGGACCCTCGGGTGGGCCTGCTCACCACTGCTTCAGGCATTCTGGGGCAGGCGTCCGAGGTAGTGTAGAGGCAGATGGGAAGGGACGTTAGCCAGGGCCAGACTTCCACAGCAAATACAGGAGCATTGCCAGCAGATGTGAGCTCAGCGATGCACTTCTGCCAGAGCAAAACCGATTCAAAGTTGCAAAGCATAGAGAAACTGAAGCTGAAAAGAAAAAGTGAACAACTGCATGCCAGTGAGAAGGATGAGATCTCTATGAAGAAACTTAGCAAAACAGGTGAAAGCCATGGCAATGGAAAACTAACAAACGTTGGGGGAAAGAAATTCAAGAAGACACAAGGAGAAAGAAGGAGATTCCAGGATCTAGGAGTGGAAGCAGCAACACACTGGAAACGTCCCTACCGGAGCAAGGAATCTCTGGATTCCATGCAATCCCAGTCAAAGTTGCAGCAATGTTTCCCACAGAGACAGAAGAGGGCATCCTAAAGCTTCTAGCCAGCAACAAGAGACCCTGACTAGGCAAAGGAATCCTCAGGAAAACGAAACAAGCAGGACGTGGCACACTTTCCGATTTCAACCTATGGGACGAAGCACTAGGTACCGAGACGGCACAGTCTGGGCCCCAAAACAGGCACACAGACCCATGCAACAGAATCGAGAACCCAGAGCCCAACTCAAACGTACATGGACAGCCCATTTTCGACCAGGGAGCCAAGAGGAGACAGCGGAGAAAGGAGAGTCTCTACCATAAACGGTGCTGGGAAGCCTGCACAGCCACCTGGAACACAACGACAGTACACCATGATGTTACACCTGGCACACACACCACCTGAAATGGATCAAAGCCTTGAATGGCAGACTTGAAACCGTGAACCTTGTAGCAGAAGACCTAGGCAGAGTGCTCTTTGCCATCGGTCTGAGCCGCCTGTTTGGAAGAAGCAAGTCCGGCTGGGCCAGGGCAACCAAGTCAACAAGAAACCAACGGGACCACGTCAAATGCGGACGCTTCTGCCCAGTGAAGGAAACCATCGACTGAATGCAAAGATAGCACAACGACTGGGGGAGGATGTTTGCAAACCACACATCGGACAAGGGGTGAAAAGCCCAAAGATGCAATCAACTCGCACGTCCCCACAAGAAAAAAAAAAACAACAAGCCAATGAAAACCTGGGCAGAAGATGGAAACAGAGATTTCTGCCAAGAAGATCGAAAGAGGGCCAACGGGTGCATGAACACTTGTTCACCGTCATGAAGTCTCAGGCCAATGCAAATGCAAACTGCAAGGGCACAGCAGCTCACTGTGGTCAGAATGGCTATAAGGAAGCCACAAGTGTCAGAGAGGAGGTGGAGAGAAGGGAAGCCTCCTGCACCGTTGGTGGGAGTGCAGACCGGTGCAGCCACTACGCCAAGCGGTGTGGAACTGCCTCAGAACTTTAAGAATCCATGTCCCATATGATCCAGCTATTCCTCTGCGGCGTGTTGATCCAAAGAACTCGGAAACACTCCTGCCTAAAGACATGTGCACCGCTGAGTTCACCACAGCGTCGCTCCCACTACCCAAGACTTGGAAGCCTCCCTGGAGCCCAGCAAGGGACGAGTGCAGAAGGAAGATGGGCTATAGCCACGCAATGGCATACCAGTCAGCCGGAACCAAGGATGCAATCCAGCCACTTGTGACCACCAGAATGGCTGTGAGGGTTTTAGGGAAGTGAAACAAGCCCCAGGGAGCAAGGCAAGTACCGTAGGACCTCACTTAAGAGGAGAAGGAAAAACAAGCGGTCAGGAACAGGTGGCACGGGACATTTGATTGGGGGTTCCCAGAGACAAAGCGGGGAGGTGTGAGAGGGTGAAACAGATGATGAGGCACAAGTGTGTGGTGAGGGCCTGCTATTAGGCTTACGCAGGGGAAGATGATGTAAGCTACACGGAAGTCTACATCGATGAGGATGCAAATCGGAAAGATATAGGATGTTCTAATGCAGGGTTGCGGCAATAAATTCACCTAAAAGCAAAAAAAATCCAAAATGGGGTCCAGAATGACGGCATAAAGCTTTGGGGCTGAAAGAGATTAGAGAGGGTGAACTTCCAAGGCTGGAAAATCACCTCAAAATGCGTACTGATGCTACAGAAAGGTAGACCCTTCCAAATAGATGAAGAGGAGTACTACCCACAGAACATGCTGCCTGCTAAACCCATGCACCCACGGAAAAGGTTACCGTCCAGGACGTTACTACTAATCTCCTTCACGAATAATCCAAAGAGGCCCACGTGTTCCCAAGCTCAGGCAAAAGGTTGGTCCAAAAGTCCAATTCAGGGCCGGCCCTGTGGCGGAGCGGGTAAGTGCCCACGTTCCGCTTGGCCGGCCCAGGCCTCACTGTTTCACATCACGGGTGCAGATCACATTGGCAGTGTTAGGACATACAGATTTCATGGTACGGTGCGGACAGGGATCATAAACTAAGTAGCAATGGTGAGGTCACCTTATCAATACGCACCAGAAAAAGAACCGTGAGGCTTTTACAATCCATGAACGCATCTGGTACACTTCCCCAGAGGAAGAAGGAAGGAAAACATGGGACCTGCCAAGGTGGAATCGGCAGAGTGCTAGGAGATGGCACGATCACTGCGCATCAGAGGACTGCCCGGGCAACTTCAACTTGGGAGGGAGTCCAGGACTTTCTCTGGGGAACGTCCACCCACTTGGCCATCTACATAAAATGTAAGAGGTAAAACCCAGGATAATCTTACAGGACAGAAACCAGTGTCTAGAGAGAATGTAGCAGGCCTTCCAAAGTTCGAGGAGCAAGACAGAAACCGACAAGAAATCGAGAAAAAGGAAAACTATCCTACCAGGAAAGGGTGAGGAGTCGGACTGGCCTGAGATGGCTCTGAAACTCTGTGTGCACGCAGGTTGTCAGGACAACTTCGAATTTTGAGGTTGTTTATGACATCACGAGGATCATGTCCGCCAAGATGGCCGCACGGTTACAGACCGAGGATTGGCCTAGGCTAGGCTATTACAGGGAGGGATACCCAGAAACAGCTTTGAGAAACAGAAAGCGGACACAGAAACTGGAAGACATAAAACAGACGCTGATTCGAGGGGTAAGAAAGGGATCCTTGGCAAGAAGCGAGAATAGAGGGACAAGCCCCGAGAGGAGAACGTTGTCATCTATTCAAGTCTATGGGGAGGCCATGCTGATTCAAGCTTGCAACTTGATTGGAAGCAAGAGGCCGGACTTGGGCCTTATCAGACCTACGTGGTCCTTCTGCCTTAAGCATAAGCCAAAGTCAAGAATGAGGGCTTGAGGACGTTGAAGAGAAGACTCGATGCCTCCTTTCCTAGGCCCCTGGCATTCTTTGCAGATCAGTCTCACTTTCCATAGCTCTGGCGTCACGGGGGCCCACCGGGTACATGCTAATGTGTCCCAAGAGATGTCTTGGAAGCCTTGAAGGAATGGAGCCCCGTCACGCTTGGGCTACGTCTCTTTGTTTGGAAGTGCTCTACAAGGGTGCTGCAAAGCACCCTTTTCCACAGGGCTTCGTTCCTTCGTGAAGGCTGCCCGCCCAGGCTAGTGTGCTCAGTTTGCCTCCATCGAAATTCTCTCCCCCTACCTCTTGCCGTAGAAGGATTATTGATTATGTGTTTTGACACCACATGTAAGGAAGTGGGCTGAAAATGAGAACATTACAATTCTGTTTCAAGAAAAATAAACAGGCCAGGGCTGAGGATGTAAGGCAAACAAATGGCACAGCCTATAGAAATAAAGTAAGCCCGTATCTAGACGGCACCTGGGGGAACGTCCCAGGATCAGGGGTGAAGTTCGAAACTTCCCAAATCCGGAAAGGAGACAGAAAAATATCTTTCCTGGAGAGAGGGATTCATCAGATTCGTCTAATTTGTCTTGGAAACATTGTGTCCGTGAAGGGGGATGCCAGGACCACCTCGAGTTTGGAGTTTCTGACCTCAGGATGTCAAACCAACCCAGATGACGACGTGTTCCCAGTGCTTAGTTTGACCCAGGCTAGGACAGCAAAGACTCCTTCAAGTGACCGGTGCAAATTCAAAGACAACAACCAAGAGTCACGAAAGCACTCACACCTCGGCCTAGAGAACATACGGTGATTCCAGAAATGCCAAATGAATCACTTGGAATGAAGGGGAACGGACTGATAAGCATGTCTAAGGGGGATAGCTGAGAAATACCATGACGATTCTCCTATGGAAAAGAGACAAAGGTCCCAGAAAATGGAAGGCGAACAGAAATCACCCCTGGATAATCCACAATGAAAGATGATGTCCGTCTTTAGACAGACTCTGCTGGAACGTTTGAAAGGCAGAGAAATTCACAAGCCAAAAGACGGCAGCGAAGGTCAAGGCTGGGCTAAGTGGGAAGGGTGAGCTATGAGACTGCTCCAAGCGGGCCAGGAAACCGTGTGTCCGTGAAGCTTGCCGGGACAGCAGAGACACGATTATGACCAATCCTCTGACATCGCAGTGGACCCGAAAAACAACCTGGCCTCATCTACACAGTGCCAGAGTTGGGCTCAAGTAGCATATTCAAGTCCCATTGCCCTCAACTGCAGGTTGCCAACGGAACATGAAAGGGGCCGGCCGGTGGTGCAGCGGTGAGGTCCGCACCTTCTGGGTCGGTGGCCCGGGGTGGGCCGGGTGGACCCTCGGGTGGGCCTGCTCACCACTGCTTCAGGCATTCTGGGGCAGGCGTCCGAGGTAGTGTAGAGGCAGATGGGAAGGGACGTTAGACAGGGCCAGACTTCCACAGCAAATACAGGAGCATTGCCAGCAGATGTGAGCTCAGCGATGCACTTCTGCCAGAGCAAAACCGATTCAAAGTTGCAAAGCATAGAGAAACTGAAGCTGAAAAGAAAAAGTGAACAACTGCATGCCAGTGAGAAGGATGAGATCTCTATGAAGAAACTTAGCAAAACAGGTGAAAGCCATGGCAATGGAAAACTAACAAACGTTGGGGGAAAGAAATTCAAGAAGACACAAGGAGAAAGAAGGAGATTCCAGGATCTAGGAGTGGAAGCAGCAACACACTGGAAACGTCCCTACCGGAGCAAGGAATCTCTGGATTCCATGCAATCCCAGTCAAAGTTGCAGCAATGTTTCCCACAGAGACAGAAGAGGGAATCCTAAAGATTCTAGCCAGCAACAAGAGACCCTGACTAGGCAAAGGAATCCTCAGGAAAACGAAACAAGCAGGACGTGGCACACTTTCCGATTTCAACCTATGGGACGAAGCACTAGGTACCGAGACGGCACAGTCTGGGCCCCAAAACAGGCACACAGACCCATGCAACAGAATCGAGAACCCAGAGCCCAACTCAAACGTACATGGACAGCCCATTTTCGACCAGGGAGCCAAGAGGAGACAGCGGAGAAAGGAGAGTCTCTACCATAAACGGTGCTGGGAAGCCTGCACAGCCACCTGGAACACAACGACAGTACACCATGATGTTACACCTGGCACACACACCACCTGAAATGGATCAAAGCCTTGAATGGCAGACTTGAAACCGTGAACCTTGTAGCAGAAGACCTAGGCAGAGTGCTCTTTGCCATCGGTCTGAGCCGCCTGTTTGGAAGAAGCAAGTCCGGCTGGGCCAGGGCAACCAAGTCAACAAGAAACCAACGGGACCACGTCAAATGCGGACGCTTCTGCCCAGTGAAGGAAACCATCGACTGAATGCAAAGATAGCACAACGACTGGGGGAGGATGTTTGCAAACCACACATCGGACAAGGGGTGAAAAGCCCAAAGATGCAATCAACTCGCACGTCCCCACAAGAAAAAAAAAAACAACAAGCCAATGAAAACCTGGGCAGAAGATGGAAACAGAGATTTCTGCCAAGAAGATCGAAAGAGGGCCAACGGGTGCATGAACACTTGTTCACCGTCATGAAGTCTCAGGCCAATGCAAATGCAAACTGCAAGGGCACAGCAGCTCACTGTGGTCACAATGGCTATAAGGAAGCCACAAGTGTCAGAGAGGAGGTGGAGAGAAGGGAAGCCTCCTGCACCGTTGGTGGGAGTGCAGACCGGTGCAGCCACTACGCCAAGCGGTGTGGAACTGCCTCAGAACTTTAAGAATCCATGTCCCATATGATCCAGCTATTCCTCTGCGGCGTGTTGATCCAAAGAACTCGGAAACACTCCTGCCTAAAGACATGTGCACCGCTGAGTTCACCACAGCGTCGCTCCCACTACCCAAGACTTGGAAGCCTCCCTGGAGCCCAGCAAGGGACGAGTGCAGAAGGAAGATGGGCTATAGCCACGCAATGGCATACCAGTCAGCCGGAACCAAGGATGCAATCCAGCCACTTGTGACCACCAGAATGGCTGTGAGGGTTTTAGGGAAGTGAAACAAGCCCCAGGGAGCAAGGCAAGTACCGTAGGACCTCACTTAAGAGGAGAAGGAAAAACAAGCGGTCAGGAACAGGTGGCACGGGACATTTGATTGGGGGTTCCCAGAGACAAAGCGGGCAGGTGTGAGAGGGTGAAACAGATGATGAGGCACAAGTGTGTGGTGAGGGCCTGCTATTAGGCTTACGCAGGGGAAGATGATGTAAGCTACACGGAAGTCTACATCGATGAGGATGCAAATCGGAAAGATATAGGATGTTCTAATGCAGGGTTGCGGCAATAAATTCACCTAAAAGCAAAAAAAATCCAAAATGGGGTCCAGAATGACGGCATAAAGCTTTGGGGCTGAAAGAGATTAGAGAGGGTGAACTTCCAAGGCTGGAAAATCACCTCAAAATGCGTACTGATGCTACAGAAAGGTAGACCCTTCCAAATAGATGAAGAGGAGTACTACCCACAGAACATGCTGCCTGCTAAACCCATGCACCCACGGAAAAGGTTACCGTCCAGGACGTTACTACTAATCTCCTTCACGAATAATCCAAAGAGGCCCACGTGTTCCCAAGCTCAGGCAAAAGGTTGGTCCAAAAGTCCAATTCAGGGCCGGCCCTGTGGCGGAGCGGGTAAGTGCCCACGTTCCGCTTGGCCGGCCCAGGCCTCACTGTTTCACATCACGGGTGCAGATCACATTGGCAGTGTTAGGACATACAGATTTCATGGTACGGTGCGGACAGGGATCATAAACTAAGTAGCAATGGTGAGGTCACCTTATCAATACGCACCAGAAAAAGAACCGTGAGGCTTTTACAATCCATGAACGCATCTGGTACACTTCCCCAGAGGAAGAAGGAAGGAAAACATGGGACCTGCCAAGGTGGAATCGGCAGAGTGCTAGGAGATGGCACGATCACTGCGCATCAGAGGACTGCCCGGGCAACTTCAACTTGGGAGGGAGTCCAGGACTTTCTCTGGGGAACGTCCACCCACTTGGCCATCTACATAAAATGTAAGAGGTAAAACCCAGGATAATCTTACAGGACAGAAACCAGTGTCTAGAGAGAATGTAGCAGGCCTTCCAAAGTTCGAGGAGCAAGACAGAAACCGACAAGAAATCGAGAAAAAGGAAAACTATCCTACCAGGAAAGGGTGAGGAGTCGGACTGGCCTGAGATGGCTCTGAAACTCTGTGTGCACGCAGGTTGTCAGGACAACTTCGAATTTTGAGGTTGTTTATGACATCACGAGGATCATGTCCGCCAAGATGGCCGCACGGTTACAGACCGAGGATTGGCCTAGGCTAGGCTATTACAGGGAGGGATACCCAGAAACAGCTTTGAGAAACAGAAAGCGGACACAGAAACTGGAAGACATAAAACAGACGCTGATTCGAGGGGTAAGAAAGGGATCCTTGGCAAGAAGCGAGAATAGAGGGACAAGCCCCGAGAGGAGAACGTTGTCATCTATTCAAGTCTATGGGGAGGCCATGCTGATTCAAGCTTGCAACTTGATTGGAAGCAAGAGGCCGGACTTGGGCCTTATCAGACCTACGTGGTCCTTCTGCCTTAAGCATAAGCCAAAGTCAAGAATGAGGGCTTGAGGACGTTGAAGAGAAGACTCGATGCCTCCTTTCCTAGGCCCCTGGCATTCTTTGCAGATCAGTCTCACTTTCCATAGCTCTGGCGTCACGGGGGCCCACCGGGTACATGCTAATGTGTCCCAAGAGATGTCTTGGAAGCCTTGAAGGAATGGAGCCCCGTCACGCTTGGGCTACGTCTCTTTGTTTGGAAGTGCTCTACAAGGGTGCTGAAAAGCACCCTTTTCCACAGGGCTTCGTTCCTTCGTGAAGGCTGCCCGCCCAGGCTAGTGTGCTCAGTTTGCCTCCATCGAAATTCTCTCCCCCTACCTCTTGCCGTAGAAGGATTATTGATTATGTGTTTTGACACCACATGTAAGGAAGTGGGCTGAAAATGAGAACATTACAATTCTGTTTCAA
Organism: Equus asinus; assembly: GCF_041296235.1. Taxonomy (NCBI): domain Eukaryota; kingdom Metazoa; phylum Chordata; class Mammalia; order Perissodactyla; family Equidae; genus Equus; species Equus asinus. The sequence continues at coordinate 9,152,176 of NC_091809.1, read as the reverse complement.
GAAAAATAAACAGGCCAGGGCTGAGGATGTAAGGCAAACAAATGGCACAGCCTATAGAAATAAAGTAAGCCCGTATCTAGACGGCACCTGGGGGAACGTCCCAGGATCAGGGGTGAAGTTCGAAACTTCCCAAATCCGGAAAGGAGACAGAAAAATATCTTTCCTGGAGAGAGGGATTCATCAGATTCGTCTAATTTGTCTTGGAAACATTGTGTCCGTGAAGGGGGATGCCAGGACCACCTCGAGTTTGGAGTTTCTGACCTCAGGATGTCAAACCAACCCAGATGACGACGTGTTCCCAGTGCTTAGTTTGACCCAGGCTAGGACAGCAAAGACTCCTTCAAGTGACCGGTGCAAATTCAAAGACAACAACCAAGAGTCACGAAAGCACTCACACCTCGGCCTAGAGAACATACGGTGATTCCAGAAATGCAAAATGAATCACTTGGAATGAAGGGGAACGGACTGATAAGCATGTCTAAGGGGGATAGCTGAGAAATACCATGACGATTCTCCTATGGAAAAGAGACAAAGGTCCCAGAAAATGGAAGGCGAACAGAAATCACCCCTGGATAATCCACAATGAAAGATGATGTCCGTCTTTAGACAGACTCTGCTGGAACGTTTGAAAGGCAGAGAAATTCACAAGCCAAAAGACGGCAGCGAAGGTCAAGGCTGGGCTAAGTGGGAAGGGTGAGCTATGAGACTGCTCCAAGCGGGCCAGGAAACCGTGTGTCCGTGAAGCTTGCCGGGACAGCAGAAACACGATTATGACCAATCCTCTGACATCGCAGTGGACCCGAAAAACAACCTGGCCTCATCTACACAGTGCCAGAGTTGGGCTCAAGTAGCATATTCAAGTCCCATTGCCCTCAACTGCAGGTTGCCAACGGAACATGAAAGGGGCCGGCCGGTGGTGCAGCGGTGAGGTCCGCACCTTCTGGGTCGGTGGCCCGGGGTGGGCCGGGTGGACCCTCGGGTGGGCCTGCTCACCACTGCTTCAGGCATTCTGGGGCAGGCGTCCGAGGTAGTGTAGAGGCAGATGGGAAGGGACGTTAGACAGGGCCAGACTTCCACAGCAAATACAGGAGCATTGCCAGCAGATGTGAGCTCAGCGATGCACTTCTGCCAGAGCAAAACCGATTCAAAGTTGCAAAGCATAGAGAAACTGAAGCTGAAAAGAAAAAGTGAACAACTGCATGCCAGTGAGAAGGATGAGATCTCTATGAAGAAACTTAGCAAAACAGGTGAAAGCCATGGCAATGGAAAACTAACAAACGTTGGGGGAAAGAAATTCAAGAAGACACAAGGAGAAAGAAGGAGATTCCAGGATCTAGGAGTGGAAGCAGCAACACACTGGAAACGTCCCTACCGGAGCAAGGAATCTCTGGATTCCATGCAATCCCAGTCAAAGTTGCAGCAATGTTTCCCACAGAGACAGAAGAGGGAATCCTAAAGATTCTAGCCAGCAACAAGAGACCCTGACTAGGCAAAGGAATCCTCAGGAAAACGAAACAAGCAGGACGTGGCACACTTTCCGATTTCAACCTATGGGACGAAGCACTAGGTACCGAGACGGCACAGTCTGGGCCCCAAAACAGGCACACAGACCCATGCAACAGAATCGAGAACCCAGAGCCCAACTCAAACGTACATGGACAGCCCATTTTCGACCAGGGAGCCAAGAGGAGACAGCGGAGAAAGGAGAGTCTCTACCATAAACGGTGCTGGGAAGCCTGCACAGCCACCTGGAACACAACGACAGTACACCATGATGTTACACCTGGCACACACACCACCTGAAATGGATCAAAGCCTTGAATGGCAGACTTGAAACCGTGAACCTTGTAGCAGAAGACCTAGGCAGAGTGCTCTTTGCCATCGGTCTGAGCCGCCTGTTTGGAAGAAGCAAGTCCGGCTGGGCCAGGGCAACCAAGTCAACAAGAAACCAACGGGACCACGTCAAATGCGGACGCTTCTGCCCAGTGAAGGAAACCATCGACTGAATGCAAAGATAGCACAACGACTGGGGGAGGATGTTTGCAAACCACACATCGGACAAGGGGTGAAAAGCCCAAAGATGCAATCAACTCGCACGTCCCCACAAGAAAAAAAAAACAACAAGCCAATGAAAACCTGGGCAGAAGATGGAAACAGAGATTTCTGCCAAGAAGATCGAAAGAGGGCCAACGGGTGCATGAACACTTGTTCACCGTCATGAAGTCTCAGGCCAATGCAAATGCAAACTGCAAGGGCACAGCAGCTCACTGTGGTCAGAATGGCTATAAGGAAGCAGACAGGAAGCCACAAGTGTCAGAGAGGAGGTGGAGAGAAGGGAAGCCTCCTGCACCGTTGGTGGGAGTGCAGACCGGTGCAGCCACTACGCCAAGCGGTGTGGAACTGCCTCAGAACTTTAAGAATCCATGTCCCATATGATCCAGCTATTCCTCTGCGGCGTGTTGATCCAAAGAACTCGGAAACACTCCTGCCTAAAGACATGTGCACCGCTGAGTTCACCACAGCGTCGCTCCCACTACCCAAGACTTGGAAGCCTCCCTGGAGCCCAGCAAGGGACGAGTGCAGAAGGAAGATGGGCTATAGCCACGCAATGGCATACCAGTCAGCCGGAACCAAGGATGCAATCCAGCCACTTGTGACCACCAGAATGGCTGTGAGGGTTTTAGGGAAGTGAAACAAGCCCCAGGGAGCAAGGCAAGTACCGTAGGACCTCACTTAAGAGGAGAAGGAAAAACAAGCGGTCAGGAACAGGTGGCACGGGACATTTGATTGGGGGTTCCCAGAGACAAAGCGGGGAGGTGTGAGAGGGTGAAACAGATGATGAGGCACAAGTGTGTGGTGAGGGCCTGCTATTAGGCTTACGCAGGGGAAGATGATGTAAGCTACACGGAAGTCTACATCGATGAGGATGCAAATCGGAAAGATATAGGATGTTCTAATGCAGGGTTGCGGCAATAAATTCACCTAAAAGCAAAAAAAATCCAAAATGGGGTCCAGAATGACGGCATAAAGCTTTGGGGCTGAAAGAGATTAGAGAGGGTGAACTTCCAAGGCTGGAAAATCACCTCAAAATGCGTACTGATGCTACAGAAAGGTAGACCCTTCCAAATAGATGAAGAGGAATACTACCCACAGAACATGCTGCCTGCTAAACCCATGCACCAACGGAAAAGGTTACCGTCCAGGACGTTACTACTAATCACCTTCACGAATAATGCAAACAGGCCCACGTGTTCCCAAGCTCAGGCAAAAGGTTGGTCCAAAAGTCCAATTCAGGGCCGGCCCTGTGGCGGAGCGGGTAAGTGCCCACGTTCCGCTTGGCCGGCCCAGGCCTCACTGTTTCACATCACGGGTGCAGATCACATTGGCAGTGTTAGGACATACAGATTTCATGGTACGGTGCGGACAGGGATCATAAACTAAGTAGCAATGGTGAGGTCACCTTATCAATACGCACCAGAAAAAGAACCGTGAGGCTTTTACAATCCATGAACGCATCTGGTACACTTCCCCAGAGGAAGAAGGAAGGAAAACATGGGACCTGCCAAGGTGGAATCGGCAGAGTGCTAGGAGATGGCATGATCACTGCGCATCAGAGGACTGCCCGGGCAACTTCAACTTGGGAGGGAGTCCAGGACTTTCTCTGGGGAACGTCCACCCACTTGGCCATCTACATAAAATGTAAGAGGTAAAACCCAGGATAATCTTACAGGACAGAAACCAGTGTCTAGAGAGAATGTAGCAGGCCTTCCAAAGTTCGAGGAGCAAGACAGAAACCGACAAGAAATCGAGAAAAAGGAAAACTATCCTACCAGGAAAGGGTGAGGAGTCGGACTGGCCTGAGATGGCTCTGAAACTCTGTGTGCACGCAGGTTGTCAGGACAACTTCGAATTTTGAGGTTGTTTATGACATCACGAGGATCCTGTCCGCCAAGATGGCCGCACGGTTACAGACCGAGGATTGGCCTAGGCTAGGCTATTACAGGGAGGGATACCCAGAAACAGCTTTGAGAAACAGAAAGCGGACACAGAAACTGGAAGACATAAAACAGACGCTGATTCGAGGGGTAAGAAAGGGATCCTTGGCAAGAAGCGAGAATAGAGGGACAAGCCCCGAGAGGAGAACGTTGTCATCTATTCAAGTCTATGGGGAGGCCATGCTGATTCAAGCTTGCAACTTGATTGGAAGCAAGAGGCCGGACTTGGGCCTTATCAGACCTACGTGGTCCTTCTGCCTTAAGCATAAGCCAAAGTCAAGAATGAGGGCTTGAGGACGTTGAAGAGAAGACTCGATGCCTCCTTTCCTAGGCCCCTGGCATTCTTTGCAGATCAGTCTCACTTTCCATAGCTCTGGCGTCACGGGGGCCCACCGGGTACATGCTAATGTGTCCCAAGAGATGTCTTGGAAGCCTTGAAGGAATGGAGCCCCGTCACGCTTGGGCTACGTCTCTTTGTTTGGAAGTGCTCTACAAGGGTGCTGAAAAGCACCCTTTTCCACAGGGCTTCGTTCCTTCGTGAAGGCTGCCCGCCCAGGCTAGTGTGCTCAGTTTGCCTCCATCGAAATTCTCTCCCCCTACCTCTTGCCGTAGAAGGATTATTGATTATGTGTTTTGACACCACATGTAAGGAAGTGGGCTGAAAATGAGAACATTACAATTCTGTTTCAAGAAAAATAAACAGGCCAGGGCTGAGGATGTAAGGCAAACAAATGGCACAGCCTATAGAAATAAAGTAAGCCCGTATCTAGACGGCACCTGGGGGAACGTTCCAGGATCAGGGGTGAAGTTTGAAACTTCCCAAATCCGGAAAGGAGACAGAAAAATATCTTTCCTGGAGAGAGGGATTCATCAGATTCGTCTAATTTGTCTTGGAAACATTGTGTCCGTGAAGGGGGATGCCAGGACCACCTCGAGTTTGGAGTTTGTGACCTCAGGATGGCAAACCAACCCAGATGACGACGTGTTCCCAGTGCTTAGTTTGACCCAGGCTAGGACAGCAAAGACTCCTTCAAGTGACCGGTGCAAATTCAAAGACAACAACCAAGAGTCACGAAAGCACTCACACCTCGGCCTAGAGAACATACGGTGATTCCAGAAATGCAAAATGAATCACTTGGAATGAAGGGGAACGGACTGATAAGCATGTCTAAGGGGGATAGCTGAGAAATACCATGACGATTCTCCTATGGAAAAGAGACAAAGGTCCCAGAAAATGGAAGGCGAACAGAAATCACCCCTGGATAATCCACAATGAAAGATGATGTCCGTCTTTAGACAGACTCTGCTGGAACGTTTGAAAGGCAGAGAAATTCACAAGCCAAAAGACGGCAGCGAAGGTCAAGGCTGGGCTAAGTGGGAAGGGTGAGTTTTGAGACTGCTCCGAGCGGGCCAGGAAACCGTGTGTCCGTGGAGCTTGCCGGGACAGCAGAGACACGATTATGACCAATCCTCTGACATCGCAGTGGACCCGAAAAACAACCTGGCCTCATCTACACAGTGCCAGAGTTGGGCTCAAGTAGCATATTCAAGTCCCATTGCCCTCAACTGCAGGTTGCCAACGGAACATGAAAGGGGCCGGCCGGTGGTGCAGCGGTGAGGTCCGCACCTTCTGGGTCGGTGGCCCGGGGTGGGCCGGGTGGACCCTCGGGTGGGCCTGCTCACCACTGCTTCAGGCATTCTGGGGCAGGCGTCCGAGGTAGTGTAGAGGCAGATGGGAAGGGACGTTAGCCAGGGCCAGACTTCCACAGCAAATACAGGAGCATTGCCAGCAGATGTGAGCTCAGCGATGCACTTCTGCCAGAGCAAAACCGATTCAAAGTTGCAAAGCATAGAGAAACTGAAGCTGAAAAGAAAAAGTGAACAACTGCATGCCAGTGAGAAGGATGAGATCTCTATGAAGAAACTTAGCAAAACAGGTGAAAGCCATGGCAATGGAAAACTAACAAACGTTGGGGGAAAGAAATTCAAGAAGACACAAGGAGAAAGAAGGAGATTCCAGGATCTAGGAGTGGAAGCAGCAACACACTGGAAACGTCCCTACCGGAGCAAGGAATCTCTGGATTCCATGCAATCCCAGTCAAAGTTGCAGCAATGTTTCCCACAGAGACAGAAGAGGGCATCCTAAAGCTTCTAGCCAGCAACAAGAGACCCTGACTAGGCAAAGGAATCCTCAGGAAAACGAAAAAAGCAGGACGTGGCACACTTTCCGATTTCAACCTATGGGACGAAGCACTAGGTACCGAGACGGCACAGTCTGGGCCCCAAAACAGGCACACAGACCCATGCAACAGAATCGAGAACCCAGAGCCCAACTCAAACGTACATGGACAGCCCATTTTCGACCAGGGAGCCAAGAGGAGACAGCGGAGAAAGGAGAGTCTCTACCATAAACGGTGCTGGGAAGCCTGCACAGCCACCTGGAACACAACGACAGTACACCATGATGTTACACCTGGCACACACACCACCTGAAATGGATCAAAGCCTTGAATGGCAGACTTGAAACCGTGAACCTTGTAGCAGAAGACCTAGGCAGAGTGCTCTTTGCCATCGGTCTGAGCCGCCTGTTTGGAAGAAGCAAGTCCGGCTGGGCCAGGGCAACCAAGTCAACAAGAAACCAACGGGACCACGTCAAATGCGGACGCTTCTGCCCAGTGAAGGAAACCATCGACTGAATGCAAAGATAGCACAACGACTGGGGGAGGATGTTTGCAAACCACACATCGGACAAGGGGTGAAAAGCCCAAAGATGCAATCAACTCGCACGTCCCCACAAGAAAAAAAAAAAACAACAAGCCAATGAAAACCTGGGCAGAAGATGGAAACAGAGATTTCTGCCAAGAAGATCGAAAGAGGGCCAACGGGTGCATGAACACTTGTTCACCGTCATGAAGTCTCAGGCCAATGCAAATGCAAACTGCAAGGGCACAGCAGCTCACTGTGGTCAGAATGGCTATAAGGAAGCAGACAGGAAGCCACAAGTGTCAGAGAGGAGGTGGAGAGAAGGGAAGCCTCCTGCACCGTTGGTGGGAGTGCAGACCGGTGCAGCCACTACGCCAAGCGGTGTGGAACTGCCTCAGAACTTTAAGAATCCATGTCCCATATGATCCAGCTATTCCTCTGCGGCGTGTTGATCCAAAGAACTCGGAAACACTCCTGCCTAAAGACATGTGCACCGCTGAGTTCACCACAGCGTCGCTCCCACTACCCAAGACTTGGAAGCCTCCCTGGAGCCCAGCAAGGGACGAGTGCAGAAGGAAGATGGGCTATAGCCACGCAATGGCATACCAGTCAGCCGGAACCAAGGATGCAATCCAGCCACTTGTGACCACCAGAATGGCTGTGAGGGTTTTAGGGAAGTGAAACAAGCCCCAGGGAGCAAGGCAAGTACCGTAGGACCTCACTTAAGAGGAGAAGGAAAAACAAGCGGTCAGGAACAGGTGGCACGGGACATTTGATTGGGGGTTCCCAGAGACAAAGCGGGCAGGTGTGAGAGGGTGAAACAGATGATGAGGCACAAGTGTGTGGTGAGGGCCTGCTATTAGGCTTACGCAGGGGAAGATGATGTAAGCTACACGGAAGTCTACATCGATGAGGATGCAAATCGGAAAGATATAGGATGTTCTAATGCAGGGTTGCGGCAATAAATTCACCTAAAAGCAAAAAAAATCCAAAATGGGGTCCAGAATGACGGCATAAAGCTTTGGGGCTGAAAGAGATTAGAGAGGGTGAACTTCCAAGGCTGGAAAATCACCTCAAAATGCGTACTGATGCTACAGAAAGGTAGACCCTTCCAAATAGATGAAGAGGAATACTACCCACAGAACATGCTGCCTGCTAAACCCATGCACCAACGGAAAAGGTTACCGTCCAGGACGTTACTACTAATCACCTTCACGAATAATGCAAACAGGCCCACGTGTTCCCAAGCTCAGGCAAAAGGTTGGTCCAAAAGTCCAATTCAGGGCCGGCCCTGTGGCGGAGCGGGTAAGTGCCCACGTTCCGCTTGGCCGGCCCAGGCCTCACTGTTTCACATCACGGTGCAGATCACATTGGCAGTGTTAGGACATACAGATTTCATGGTACGGTGCGGACAGGGATCATAAACTAAGTAGCAATGGTGAGGTCAACCTTATCAATACGCACCAGAAAAAGAACCGTGAGGCTTTTACAATCCATGAACGCATCTGGTACACTTCCCCAGAGGAAGAAGGAAGGAAAACATGGGACCTGCCAAGGTGGAATCGGCAGAGTGCTAGGAGATGGCACGATCACTGCGCATCAGAGGACTGCCCGGGCAACTTCAACTTGGGAGGGAGTCCAGGACTTTCTCTGGGGAACGTCCACCCACTTGGCCATCTACATAAAATGTAAGAGGTAAAACCCAGGATAATCTTACAGGACAGAAACCAGTGTCTAGAGAGAATGTAGCAGGCCTTCCAAAGTTCGAGGAGCAAGACAGAAACCGACAAGAAATCGAGAAAAAGGAAAACTATCCTACCAGGAAAGGGTGAGGAGTCGGACTGGCCTGAGATGGCTCTGAAACTCTGTGTGCACGCAGGTTGTCAGGACAACTTCGAATTTTGAGGTTGTTTATGACATCACGAGGATCCTGTCCGCCAAGATGGCCGCACGGTTACAGACCGAGGATTGGCCTAGGCTAGGCTATTACAGGGAGGGATACCCAGAAACAGCTTTGAGAAACAGAAAGCGGACACAGAAACTGGAAGACATAAAACAGACGCTGATTCGAGGGGTAAGAAAGGGATCCTTGGCAAGAAGCGAGAATAGAGGGACAAGCCCCGAGAGGAGAACGTTGTCATCTATTCAAGTCTATGGGGAGGCCATGCTGATTCAAGCTTGCAACTTGATTGGAAGCAAGAGGCCGGACTTGGGCCTTATCAGACCTACGTGGTCCTTCTGCCTTAAGCATAAGCCAAAGTCAAGAATGAGGGCTTGAGGACGTTGAAGAGAAGACTCGATGCCTCCTTTCCTAGGCCCCTGGCATTCTTTGCAGATCAGTCTCACTTTCCATAGCTCTGGCGTCACGGGGGCCCACCGGGTACATGCTAATGTGTCCCAAGAGATGTCTTGGAAGCCTTGAAGGAATGGAGCCCCGTCACGCTTGGGCTATGTCTCTTTGTTTGGAAGTGCTCTACAAGGGTGCTGCAAAGCACCCTTTTCCACAGGGCTTCGTTCCTTCGTGAAGGCTGCCCGCCCAGGCTAGTGTGCTCAGTTTGCCTCCATCGAAATTCTCTCCCCCTACCTCTTGCCGTAGAAGGATTATTGATTATGTGTTTTGACACCACATGTAAGGAAGTGGGCTGAAAATGAGAACATTACAATTCTGTTTCAAGAAAAATAAACAGGCCAGGGCTGAGGATGTAAGGCAAACAAATGGCACAGCCTATAGAAATAAAGTAAGCCCGTATCTAGACGGCACCTGGGGGAACGTCCCAGGATCAGGGGTGAAGTTCGAAACTTCCCAAATCCGGAAAGGAGACAGAAAAATATCTTTCCTGGAGAGAGGGATTCATCAGATTCGTCTAATTTGTCTTGGAAACATTGTGTCCGTGAAGGGGGATGCCAGGACCACCTCGAGTTTGGAGTTTGTGACCTCAGGATGGCAAACCAACCCAGATGACGACGTGTTCCCAGTGCTTAGTTTGACCCAGGCTAGGACAGCAAAGACTCCTTCAAGTGACCGGTGCAAATTCAAAGACAACAACCAAGAGTCACGAAAGCACTCACACCTCGGCCTAGAGAACATACAGTGATTCCAGAAATGCAAAATGAATCACTTGGAATGAAGGGGAACGGACTGATAAGCATGTCTAAGGGGGATAGCTGAGAAATACCATGACGATTCTCCTATGGAAAAGAGACAAAGGTCCCAGAAAATGGAAGGCGAACAGAAATCACCCCTGGATAATCCACAATGAAAGATGATGTCCGTCTTTAGACAGACTCTGCTGGAACGTTTGAAAGGCAGAGAAATTCACAAGCCAAAAGACGGCAGCGAAGGTCAAGGCTGGGCTAAGTGGGAAGGGTGAGCTATGAGACTGCTCCAAGCGGGCCAGGAAACCGTGTGTCCGTGAAGCTTGCCGGGACAGCAGAGACACGATTATGACCAATCCTCTGACATCGCAGTGGACCCGAAAAACAACCTGGCCTCATCTACACAGTGCCAGAGTTGGGCTCAAGTAGCATATTCAAGTCCCATTGCCCTCAACTGCAGGTTGCCAACGGAACATGAAAGGGGCCGGCCGGTGGTGCAGCGGTGAGGTCCGCACCTTCTGGGTCGGTGGCCCGGCGTGGGCCGGGTGGACCCTCGGGTGAGCCTGCTCACCACTGCTTCAGGCATTCTGGGGCAGGCATCCGAGGTAGTGTAGAGGCAGATGGGAAGGGACGTTAGCCAGGGCCAGACTTCCACAGCAAATACAGGAGCATTGCCAGCAGATGTGAGCTCAGCGATGCACTTCTGCCAGAGCAAAACCGATTCAAAGTTGCAAAGCATAGAGAAACTGAAGCTGAAAAGAAAAAGTGAACAACTGCATGCCAGTGGGAAGGATGAGATCTCTATGAAGAAACTTAGCAAAACAGGTGAAAGCCATGGCAATGGAAAACTAACAAACGTTGGGGGAAAGAAATTCAAGAAGACACAAGGAGAAAGAAGGAGATTCCAGGATCTAGGAGTGGAAGCAGCAACACACTGGAAACGTCCCTACCGGAGCAAGGAATCTCTGGATTCCATGCAATCCCAGTCAAAGTTGCAGCAATGTTTCCCACAGAGACAGAAGAGGGCATCCTAAAGCTTCTAGCCAGCAACAAGAGACCCTGACTAGGCAAAGGAATCCTCAGGAAAACGAAAAAAGCAGGACGTGGCACACTTTCCGATTTCAACATATAGGACGAAGCACTAGGTACCGAGACGGCACAGTCTGGGCCCCAAAACAGGCACACAGACCCATGCAACAGAATCGAGAACCCAGAGCCCAACTCAAACGTACATGGACAGCCCATTTTCGACCAGGGAGCCAAGAGGAGACAGCGGAGAAAGGAGAGTCTCTACCATAAACGGTGCTGGGAAGCCTGCACAGCCACCTGGAACACAACGACAGTACACCATGATGTTACACCTGGCACACACACCACCTGAAATGGATCAAAGCCTTGAATGGCAGACTTGAAACCGTGAACCTTGTAGCAGAAGACCTAGGCAGAGTGCTCTTTGCCATCGGTCTGAGCCGCCTGTTTGGAAGAAGCAAGTCCGGCTGGGCCAGGGCAACCAAGTCAACAAGAAACCAACGGGACCACGTCAAATGCGGACGCTTCTGCCCAGTGAAGGAAACCATCGACTGAATGCAAAGATAGCACAACGACTGGGGGAGGATGTTTGCAAACCACACATCGGACAAGGGGTGAAAAGCCCAAAGATGCAATCAACTCGCACGTCCCCACAAGAAAAAAAAAAACAACAAGCCAATGAAAACCTGGGCAGAAGATGGAAACAGAGATTTCTGCCAAGAAGATCGAAAGAGGGCCAACGGGTGCATGAACACTTGTTCACCGTCATGAAGTCTCAGGCCAATGCAAATGCAAACTGCAAGGGCACAGCAGCTCACTGTGGTCAGAATGGCTATAAGGAAGCAGACAGGAAGCCACAAGTGTCAGAGAGGAGGTGGAGAGAAGGGAAGCCTCCTGCACCGTTGGTGGGAGTGCAGACCGGTGCAGCCACTACGCCAAGCGGTGTGGAACTGCCTCAGAACTTTAAGAATCCATGTCCCATATGATCCAGCTATTCCTCTGCGGCGTGTTGATCCAAAGAACTCGGAAACACTCCTGCCTAAAGACATGTGCACCGCTGAGTTCACCACAGCGTCGCTCCCACTACCCAAGACTTGGAAGCCTCCCTGGAGCCCAGCAAGGGACGAGTGCAGAAGGAAGATGGGCTATAGCCACGCAATGGCATACCAGTCAGCCGGAACCAAGGATGCAATCCAGCCACTTGTGACCACCAGAATGGCTGTGAGGGTTTTAGGGAAGTGAAACAAGCCCCAGGGAGCAAGGCAAGTACCGTAGGACCTCACTTAAGAGGAGAAGGAAAAACAAGCGGTCAGGAACAGGTGGCACGGGACATTTGATTGGGGGTTCCCAGAGACAAAGCGGGCAGGTGTGAGAGGGTGAAACAGATGATGAGGCACAAGTGTGTGGTGAGGGCCTGCTATTAGGCTTACGCAGGGGAAGATGATGTAAGCTACACGGAAGTCTACATCGATGAGGATGCAAATCGGAAAGATATAGGATGTTCTAATGCAGGGTTGCGGCAATAAATTCACCTAAAAGCAAAAAAAATCCAAAATGGGGTCCAGAATGACGGCATAAAGCTTTGGGGCTGAAAGAGATTAGAGAGGGTGAACTTCCAAGGCTGGAAAATCACCTCAAAATGCGTACTGATGCTACAGAAAGGTAGACCCTTCCAAATAGATGAAGAGGAATACTACCCACAGAACATGCTGCCTGCTAAACCCATGCACCAACGGAAAAGGTTACCGTCCAGGACGTTACTACTAATCACCTTCACGAATAATGCAAACAGGCCCACGTGTTCCCAAGCTCAGGCAAAAGGTTGGTCCAAAAGTCCAATTCAGGGCCGGCCCTGTGGCGGAGCGGGTAAGTGCCCACGTTCCGCTTGGCCGGCCCAGGCCTCACTGTTTCACATCACGGGTGCAGATCACATTGGCAGTGTTAGGACATACAGATTTCATGGTACGGTGCGGACAGGGATCATAAACTAAGTAGCAATGGTGAGGTCACCTTATCAATACGCACCAGAAAAAGAACCGTGAGGCTTTTACAATCCATGAACGCATCTGGTACACTTCCCCAGAGGAAGAAGGAAGGAAAACATGGGACCTGCCAAGGTGGAATCGGCAGAGTGCTAGGAGATGGCACGATCACTGCGCATCAGAGGACTGCCCGGGCAACTTCAACTTGGGAGGGAGTCCAGGACTTTCTCTGGGGAACGTCCACCCACTTGGCCATCTACATAAAATGTAAGAGGTAAAACCCAGGATAATCTTACAGGACAGAAACCAGTGTCTAGAGAGAATGTAGCAGGCCTTCCAAAGTTCGAGGAGCAAGACAGAAACCGACAAGAAATCGAGAAAAAGGAAAACTATCCTACCAGGAAAGGGTGAGGAGTCGGACTGGCCTGAGATGGCTCTGAAACTCTGTGTGCACGCAGGTTGTCAGGACAACTTCGAATTTTGAGGTTGTTTATGACATCACGAGGATCCTGTCCGCCAAGATGGCCGCACGGTTACAGACCGAGGATTGGCCTAGGCTAGGCTATTACAGGGAGGGATACCCAGAAACAGCTTTGAGAAACAGAAAGCGGACACAGAAACTGGAAGACATAAAACAGACGCTGATTCGAGGGGTAAGAAAGGGATCCTTGGCAAGAAGCGAGAATAGAGGGACAAGCCCCGAGAGGAGAACGTTGTCATCTATTCAAGTCTATGGGGAGGCCATGCTGATTCAAGCTTGCAACTTGATTGGAAGCAAGAGGCCGGACTTGGGCCTTATCAGACCTACGTGGTCCTTCTGCCTTAAGCATAAGCCAAAGTCAAGAATGAGGTCTTGAGGACGTTGAAGAGAAGACTCGATGCCTCCTTTCCTAGGCCCCTGGCATTCTTTGCAGATCAGTCTCACTTTCCATAGCTCTGGCGTCACGGGGGCCCACCGGGTACATGCTAATGTGTCCCAAGAGATGTCTTGGAAGCCTTGAAGGAATGGAGCCCCGTCACGCTTGGGCTACGTCTCTTTGTTTGGAAGTGCTCTACAAGGGTGCTGAAAAGCACCCTTTTCCACAGGGCTTCGTTCCTTCGTGAAGGCTGCCCGCCCAGGCTAGTGTGCTCAGTTTGCCTCCATCGAAATTCTCTCCCCCTACCTCTTGCCGTAGAAGGATTATTGATTATGTGTTTTGACACCACATGTAAGGAAGTGGGCTGAAAATGAGAACATTACAATTCTGTTTCAAGAAAAATAAACAGGCCAGGGCTGAGGATGTAAGGCAAACAAATGGCACAGCCTATAGAAATAAAGTAAGCCCGTATCTAGACGGCACCTGGGGGAACGTCCCAGGATCAGGGGTGAAGTTTGAAACTTCCCAAATCCGGAAAGGAGACAGAAAAATATCTTTCCTGGAGAGAGGGATTCATCAGATTCGTCTAATTTGTCTTGGAAACATTGTGTCCGTGAAGGGGGATGCCAGGACCACCTCGAGTTTGGAGTTTGTGACCTCAGGATGGCAAACCAACCCAGATGACGACGTGTTCCCAGTGCTTAGTTTGACCCAGGCTAGGACAGCAAAGACTCCTTCAAGTGACCGGTGCAAATTCAAAGACAACAACCAAGAGTCACGAAAGCACTCACACCTCGGCCTAGAGAACATACGGTGATTCCAGAAATGCAAAATGAATCACTTGGAATGAAGGGGAACGGACTGATAAGCATGTCTAAGGGGGATAGCTGAGAAATACCATGACGATTCTCCTATGGAAAAGAGACAAAGGTCCCAGAAAATGGAAGGCGAACAGAAATCACCCCTGGATAATCCACAATGAAAGATGATGTCCGTCTTTAGACAGACTCTGCTGGAACGTTTGAAAGGCAGAGAAATTCACAAGCCAAAAGACGGCAGCGAAGGTCAAGGCTGGGCTAAGTGGGAAGGGTGAGCTATGAGACTGCTCCAAGCGGGCCAGGAAACCGTGTGTCCGTGAAGCTTGCCGGGACAGCAGAGACACGATTATGACCAATCCTCTGACATCGCAGTGGACCCGAAAAACAACCTGGCCTCATCTACACAGTGCCAGAGTTGGGCTCAAGTAGCATATTCAAGTCCCATTGCCCTCAACTGCAGGTTGCCAACGGAACATGAAAGGGGCCGGCCGGTGGTGCAGCGGTGAGGTCCGCACCTTCTGGGTCGGTGGCCCGGGGTGGGCCGGGTGGACCCTCGGGTGGGCCTGCTCACCAATGCTTCAGGCATTCTGGGGCAGGCGTCCGAGGTAGTGTAGAGGCAGATGGGAAGGGACGTTAGACAGGGCCAGACTTCCACAGCAAATACAGGAGCATTGCCAGCAGATGTGAGCTCAGCGATGCACTTCTGCCAGAGCAAAACCGATTCAAAGTTGCAAAGCATAGAGAAACTGAAGCTGAAAAGAAAAAGTGAACAACTGCATGCCAGTGAGAAGGATGAGATCTCTATGAAGAAACTTAGCAAAACAGGTGAAAGCCATGGCAATGGAAAACTAACAAACGTTGGGGGAAAGAAATTCAAGAAGACACAAGGAGAAAGAAGGAGATTCCAGGATCTAGGAGTGGAAGCAGCAACACACTGGAAACGTCCCTACCGGAGCAAGGAATCTCTGGATTCCATGCAATCCCAGTCAAAGTTGCAGCAATGTTTCCCACAGAGACAGAAGAGGGCATCCTAAAGCTTCTAGCCAGCAACAAGAGACCCTGACTAGGCAAAGGAATCCTCAGGAAAACGAAAAAAGCAGGACGTGGCACACTTTCCGATTTCAACCTATGGGACGAAGCACTAGGTACCGAGACGGCACAGTCTGGGCCCCAAAACAGGCACACAGACCCATGCAACAGAATCGAGAACCCAGAGCCCAACTCAAACGTACATGGACAGCCCATTTTCGACCAGGGAGCCAAGAGGAGACAGCGGAGAAAGGAGAGTCTCTACCATAAACGGTGCTGGGAAGCCTGCACAGCCACCTGGAACACAACGACAGTACACCATGATGTTACACCTGGCACACACACCACCTGAAATGGATCAAAGCCTTGAATGGCAGACTTGAAACCGTGAACCTTGTAGCAGAAGACCTAGGCAGAGTGCTCTTTGCCATCGGTCTGAGCCGCCTGTTTGGAAGAAGCAAGTCCGGCTGGGCCAGGGCAACCAAGTCAACAAGAAACCAACGGGACCACGTCAAATGCGGACGCTTCTGCCCAGTGAAGGAAACCATCGACTGAATGCAAAGATAGCACAACGACTGGGGGAGGATGTTTGCAAACCACACATCGGACAAGGGGTGAAAAGCCCAAAGATGCAATCAACTCGCACGTCCCCACAAGAAAAAAAAAAACAACAAGCCAATGAAAACCTGGGCAGAAGATGGAAACAGAGATTTCTGCCAAGAAGATCGAAAGAGGGCCAACGGGTGCATGAACACTTGTTCACCGTCATGAAGTCTCAGGCCAATGCAAATGCAAACTGCAAGGGCACAGCAGCTCACTGTGGTCAGAATGGCTATAAGGAAGCAGACAGGAAGCCACAAGTGTCAGAGAGGAGGTGGAGAGAAGGGAAGCCTCCTGCACCGTTGGTGGGAGTGCAGACCGGTGCAGCCACTACGCCAAGCGGTGTGGAACTGCCTCAGAACTTTAAGAATCCATGTCCCATATGATCCAGCTATTCCTCTGCGGCGTGTTGATCCAAAGAACTCGGAAACACTCCTGCCTAAAGACATGTGCACCGCTGAGTTCACCACAGCGTCGCTCCCACTACCCAAGACTTGGAAGCCTCCCTGGAGCCCAGCAAGGGACGAGTGCAGAAGGAAGATGGGCTATAGCCACGCAATGGCATACCAGTCAGCCGGAACCAAGGATGCAATCCAGCCACTTGTGACCACCAGAATGGCTGTGAGGGTTTTAGGGAAGTGAAACAAGCCCCAGGGAGCAAGGCAAGTACCGTAGGACCTCACTTAAGAGGAGAAGGAAAAACAAGCGGTCAGGAACAGGTGGCACGGGACATTTGATTGGGGGTTCCCAGAGACAAAGCGGGCAGGTGTGAGAGGGTGAAACAGATGATGAGGCACAAGTGTGTGGTGAGGGCCTGCTATTAGGCTTACGCAGGGGAAGATGATGTAAGCTACACGGAAGTCTACATCGATGAGGATGCAAATCGGAAAGATATAGGATGTTCTAATGCAGGGTTGCGGCAATAAATTCACCTAAAAGCAAAAAAAATCCAAAATGGGGTCCAGAATGACGGCATAAAGCTTTGGGGCTGAAAGAGATTAGAGAGGGTGAACTTCCAAGGCTGGAAAATCACCTCAAAATGCGTACTGATGCTACAGAAAGGTAGACCCTTCCAAATAGATGAAGAGGAATACTACCCACAGAACATGCTGCCTGCTAAACCCATGCACCAACGGAAAAGGTTACCGTCCAGGACGTTACTACTAATCACCTTCACGAATAATGCAAACAGGCCCACGTGTTCCCAAGCTCAGGCAAAAGGTTGGTCCAAAAGTCCAATTCAGGGCCGGCCCTGTGGCGGAGCGGGTAAGTGCCCACGTTCCGCTTGGCCGGCCCAGGCCTCACTGTTTCACATCACGGTGCAGATCACATTGGCAGTGTTAGGACATACAGATTTCATGGTACGGTGCGGACAGGGATCATAAACTAAGTAGCCATGGTGAGGTCAACCTTATCAATACGCACCAGAAAAAGAACCGTGAGGCTTTTACAATCCATGAACGCATCTGGTACACTTCCCCAGAGGAAGAAGGAAGGAAAACATGGGACCTGCCAAGGTGGAATCGGCAGAGTGCTAGGAGATGGCACGATCACTGCGCATCAGAGGACTGCCCGGGCAACTTCAACTTGGGAGGGAGTCCAGGACTTTCTCTGGGGAACGTCCACCCACTTGGCCATCTACATAAAATGTAAGAGGTAAAACCCAGGATAATCTTACAGGACAGAAACCAGTGTCTAGAGAGAATGTAGCAGGCCTTCCAAAGTTCGAGGAGCAAGACAGAAACCGACAAGAAATCGAGAAAAAGGAAAACTATCCTACCAGGAAAGGGTGAGGAGTCGGACTGGCCTGAGATGGCTCTGAAACTCTGTGTGCACGCAGGTTGTCAGGACAACTTCGAATTTTGAGGTTGTTTATGACATCACGAGGATCCTGTCCGCCAAGATGGCCGCACGGTTACAGACCGAGGATTGGCCTAGGCTAGGCTATTACAGGGAGGGATACCCAGAAACAGCTTTGAGAAACAGAAAGCGGACACAGAAACTGGAAGACATAAAACAGACGCTGATTCGAGGGGTAAGAAAGGGATCCTTGGCAAGAAGCGAGAATAGAGGGACAAGCCCCGAGAGGAGAACGTTGTCATCTATTCAAGTCTATGGGGAGGCCATGCTGATTCAAGCTTGCAACTTGATTGGAAGCAAGAGGCCGGACTTGGGCCTTATCAGACCTACGTGGTCCTTCTGCCTTAAGCATAAGCCAAAGTCAAGAATGAGGGCTTGAGGACGTTGAAGAGAAGACTCGATGCCTCCTTTCCTAGGCCCCTGGCATTCTTTGCAGATCAGTCTCACTTTCCATAGCTCTGGCGTCACGGGGGCCCACCGGGTACATGCTAATGTGTCCCAAGAGATGTCTTGGAAGCCTTGAAGGAATGGAGCCCCGTCACGCTTGGGCTATGTCTCTTTGTTTGGAAGTGCTCTACAAGGGTGCTGCAAAGCACCCTTTTCCACAGGGCTTCGTTCCTTCGTGAAGGCTGCCCGCCCAGGCTAGTGTGCTCAGTTTGCCTCCATCGAAATTCTCTCCCCCTACCTCTTGCCGTAGAAGGATTATTGATTATGTGTTTTGACACCACATGTAAGGAAGTGGGCTGAAAATGAGAACATTACAATTCTGTTTCAAGAAAAATAAACAGGCCAGGGCTGAGGATGTAAGGCAAACAAATGGCACAGCCTATAGAAATAAAGTAAGCCCGTATCTAGACGGCACCTGGGGGAACGTCCCAGGATCAGGGGTGAAGTTCGAAACTTCCCAAATCCGGAAAGGAGACAGAAAAATATCTTTCCTGGAGAGAGGGATTCATCAGATTCGTCTAATTTGTCTTGGAAACATTGTGTCCGTGAAGGGGGATGCCAGGACCACCTCGAGTTTGGAGTTTGTGACCTCAGGATGGCAAACCAACCCAGATGACGACGTGTTCCCAGTGCTTAGTTTGACCCAGGCTAGGACAGCAAAGACTCCTTCAAGTGACCGGTGCAAATTCAAAGACAACAACCAAGAGTCACGAAAGCACTCACACCTCGGCCTAGAGAACATACAGTGATTCCAGAAATGCAAAATGAATCACTTGGAATGAAGGGGAACGGACTGATAAGCATGTCTAAGGGGGATAGCTGAGAAATACCATGACGATTCTCCTATGGAAAAGAGACAAAGGTCCCAGAAAATGGAAGGCGAACAGAAATCACCCCTGGATAATCCACAATGAAAGATGATGTCCGTCTTTAGACAGACTCTGCTGGAACGTTTGAAAGGCAGAGAAATTCACAAGCCAAAAGACGGCAGCGAAGGTCAAGGCTGGGCTAAGTGGGAAGGGTGAGCTATGAGACTGCTCCAAGCGGGCCAGGAAACCGTGTGTCCGTGAAGCTTGCCGGGACAGCAGAGACACGATTATGACCAATCCTCTGACATCGCAGTGGACCCGAAAAACAACCTGGCCTCATCTACACAGTGCCAGAGTTGGGCTCAAGTAGCATATTCAAGTCCCATTGCCCTCAACTGCAGGTTGCCAACGGAACATGAAAGGGGCCGGCCGGTGGTGCAGCGGTGAGGTCCGCACCTTCTGGGTCGGTGGCCCGGCGTGGGCCGGGTGGACCCTCGGGTGAGCCTGCTCACCACTGCTTCAGGCATTCTGGGGCAGGCGTCCGAGGTAGTGTAGAGGCAGATGGGAAGGGACGTTAGCCAGGGCCAGACTTCCACAGCAAATACAGGAGCATTGCCAGCAGATGTGAGCTCAGCGATGCACTTCTGCCAGAGCAAAACCGATTCAAAGTTGCAAAGCATAGAGAAACTGAAGCTGAAAAGAAAAAGTGAACAACTGCATGCCAGTGGGAAGGATGAGATCTCTATGAAGAAACTTAGCAAAACAGGTGAAAGCCATGGCAATGGAAAACTAACAAACGTTGGGGGAAAGAAATTCAAGAAGACACAAGGAGAAAGAAGGAGATTCCAGGATCTAGGAGTGGAAGCAGCAACACACTGGAAACGTCCCTACCGGAGCAAGGAATCTCTGGATTCCATGCAATCCCAGTCAAAGTTGCAGCAATGTTTCCCACAGAGACAGAAGAGGGCATCCTAAAGCTTCTAGCCAGCAACAAGAGACCCTGACTAGGCAAAGGAATCCTCAGGAAAACGAAAAAAGCAGGACGTGGCACACTTTCCGATTTCAACATATAGGACGAAGCACTAGGTACCGAGACGGCACAGTCTGGGCCCCAAAACAGGCACACAGACCCATGCAACAGAATCGAGAACCCAGAGCCCAACTCAAACGTACATGGACAGCCCATTTTCGACCAGGGAGCCAAGAGGAGACAGCGGAGAAAGGAGAGTCTCTACCATAAACGGTGCTGGGAAGCCTGCACAGCCACCTGGAACACAACGACAGTACACCATGATGTTACACCTGGCACACACACCACCTGAAATGGATCAAAGCCTTGAATGGCAGACTTGAAACCGTGAACCTTGTAGCAGAAGACCTAGGCAGAGTGCTCTTTGCCATCGGTCTGAGCCGCCTGTTTGGAAGAAGCAAGTCCGGCTGGGCCAGGGCAACCAAGTCAACAAGAAACCAACGGGACCACGTCAAATGCGGACGCTTCTGCCCAGTGAAGGAAACCATCGACTGAATGCAAAGATAGCACAACGACTGGGGGAGGATGTTTGCAAACCACACATCGGACAAGGGGTGAAAAGCCCAAAGATGCAATCAACTCGCACGTCCCCACAAGAAAAAAAAAAACAACAAGCCAATGAAAACCTGGGCAGAAGATGGAAACAGAGATTTCTGCCAAGAAGATCGAAAGAGGGCCAACGGGTGCATGAACACTTGTTCACCGTCATGAAGTCTCAGGCCAATGCAAATGCAAACTGCAAGGGCACAGCAGCTCACTGTGGTCAGAATGGCTATAAGGAAGCAGACAGGAAGCCACAAGTGTCAGAGAGGAGGTGGAGAGAAGGGAAGCCTCCTGCACCGTTGGTGGGAGTGCAGACCGGTGCAGCCACTACGCCAAGCGGTGTGGAACTGCCTCAGAACTTTAAGAATCCATGTCCCATATGATCCAGCTATTCCTCTGCGGCGTGTTGATCCAAAGAACTCGGAAACACTCCTGCCTAAAGACATGTGCACCGCTGAGTTCACCACAGCGTCGCTCCCACTACCCAAGACTTGGAAGCCTCCCTGGAGCCCAGCAAGGGACGAGTGCAGAAGGAAGATGGGCTATAGCCACGCAATGGCATACCAGTCAGCCGGAACCAAGGATGCAATCCAGCCACTTGTGACCACCAGAATGGCTGTGAGGGTTTTAGGGAAGTGAAACAAGCCCCAGGGAGCAAGGCAAGTACCGTAGGACCTCACTTAAGAGGAGAAGGAAAAACAAGCGGTCAGGAACAGGTGGCACGGGACATTTGATTGGGGGTTCCCAGAGACAAAGCGGGCAGGTGTGAGAGGGTGAAACAGATGATGAGGCACAAGTGTGTGGTGAGGGCCTGCTATTAGGCTTACGCAGGGGAAGATGATGTAAGCTACACGGAAGTCTACATCGATGAGGATGCAAATCGGAAAGATATAGGATGTTCTAATGCAGGGTTGCGGCAATAAATTCACCTAAAAGCAAAAAAAATCCAAAATGGGGTCCAGAATGACGGCATAAAGCTTTGGGGCTGAAAGAGATTAGAGAGGGTGAACTTCCAAGGCTGGAAAATCACCTCAAAATGCGTACTGATGCTACAGAAAGGTAGACCCTTCCAAATAGATGAAGAGGAATACTACCCACAGAACATGCTGCCTGCTAAACCCATGCACCAACGGAAAAGGTTACCGTCCAGGACGTTACTACTAATCACCTTCACGAATAATGCAAACAGGCCCACGTGTTCCCAAGCTCAGGCAAAAGGTTGGTCCAAAAGTCCAATTCAGGGCCGGCCCTGTGGCGGAGCGGGTAAGTGCCCACGTTCCGCTTGGCCGGCCCAGGCCTCACTGTTTCACATCACGGTGCAGATCACATTGGCAGTGTTAGGACATACAGATTTCATGGTACGGTGCGGACAGGGATCATAAACTAAGTAGCCATGGTGAGGTCAACCTTATCAATACGCACCAGAAAAAGAACCGTGAGGCTTTTACAATCCATGAACGCATCTGGTACACTTCCCCAGAGGAAGAAGGAAGGAAAACATGGGACCTGCCAAGGTGGAATCGGCAGAGTGCTAGGAGATGGCACGATCACTGCGCATCAGAGGACTGCCCGGGCAACTTCAACTTGGGAGGGAGTCCAGGACTTTCTCTGGGGAACGTCCACCCACTTGGCCATCTACATAAAATGTAAGAGGTAAAACCCAGGATAATCTTACAGGACAGAAACCAGTGTCTAGAGAGAATGTAGCAGGCCTTCCAAAGTTCGAGGAGCAAGACAGAAACCGACAAGAAATCGAGAAAAAGGAAAGCTATCCTACCAGGAAAGGGTGAGGAGTCGGACTGGCCTGAGATGGCTCTGAAACTCTGTGTGCACGCAGGTTGTCAGGACAACTTCGAATTTTGAGGTTGTTTATGACATCACGAGGATCCTGTCCGCCAAGATGGCCGCACGGTTACAGACCGAGGATTGGCCTAGGCTAGGCTATTACAGGGAGGGATACCCAGAAACAGCTTTGAGAAACAGAAAGCGGACACAGAAACTGGAAGACATAAAACAGACGCTGATTCGAGGGGTAAGAAAGGGATCCTTGGCAAGAAGCGAGAATAGAGGGACAAGCCCCGAGAGGAGAACGTTGTCATCTATTCAAGTCTATGGGGAGGCCATGCTGATTCAAGCTTGCAACTTGATTGGAAGCAAGAGGCCGGACTTGGGCCTTATCAGACCTACGTGGTCCTTCTGCCTTAAGCATAAGCCAAAGTCAAGAATGAGGGCTTGAGGACGTTGAAGAGAAGACTCGATGCCTCCTTTCCTAGGCCCCTGGCATTCTTTGCAGATCAGTCTCACTTTCCATAGCTCTGGCGTCACGGGGGCCCACCGGGTACATGCTAATGTGTCCCAAGAGATGTCTTGGAAGCCTTGAAGGAATGGAGCCCCGTCACGCTTGGGCTATGTCTCTTTGTTTGGAAGTGCTCTACAAGGGTGCTGCAAAGCACCCTTTTCCACAGGGCTTCGTTCCTTCGTGAAGGCTGCCCGCCCAGGCTAGTGTGCTCAGTTTGCCTCCATCGAAATTCTCTCCCCCTACCTCTTGCCGTAGAAGGATTATTGATTATGTGTTTTGACACCACATGTAAGGAAGTGGGCTGAAAATGAGAACATTACAATTCTGTTTCAAGAAAAATAAACAGGCCAGGGCTGAGGATGTAAGGCAAACAAATGGCACAGCCTATAGAAATAAAGTAAGCCCGTATCTAGACGGCACCTGGGGGAACGTCCCAGGATCAGGGGTGAAGTTCGAAACTTCCCAAATCCGGAAAGGAGACAGAAAAATATCTTTCCTGGAGAGAGGGATTCATCAGATTCGTCTAATTTGTCTTGGAAACATTGTGTCCGTGAAGGGGGATGCCAGGACCACCTCGAGTTTGGAGTTTGTGACCTCAGGATGGCAAACCAACCCAGATGACGACGTGTTCCCAGTGCTTAGTTTGACCCAGGCTAGGACAGCAAAGACTCCTTCAAGTGACCGGTGCAAATTCAAAGACAACAACCAAGAGTCACGAAAGCACTCACACCTCGGCCTAGAGAACATACAGTGATTCCAGAAATGCAAAATGAATCACTTGGAATGAAGGGGAACGGACTGATAAGCATGTCTAAGGGGGATAGCTGAGAAATACCATGACGATTCTCCTATGGAAAAGAGACAAAGGTCCCAGAAAATGGAAGGCGAACAGAAATCACCCCTGGATAATCCACAATGAAAGATGATGTCCGTCTTTAGACAGACTCTGCTGGAACGTTTGAAAGGCAGAGAAATTCACAAGCCAAAAGACGGCAGCGAAGGTCAAGGCTGGGCTAAGTGGGAAGGGTGAGCTATGAGACTGCTCCAAGCGGGCCAGGAAACCGTGTGTCCGTGAAGCTTGCCGGGACAGCAGAGACACGATTATGACCAATCCTCTGACATCGCAGTGGACCCGAAAAACAACCTGGCCTCATCTACACAGTGCCAGAGTTGGGCTCAAGTAGCATATTCAAGTCCCATTGCCCTCAACTGCAGGTTGCCAACGGAACATGAAAGGGGCCGGCCGGTGGTGCAGCGGTGAGGTCCGCACCTTCTGGGTCGGTGGCCCGGCGTGGGCCGGGTGGACCCTCGGGTGAGCCTGCTCACCACTGCTTCAGGCATTCTGGGGCAGGCGTCCGAGGTAGTGTAGAGGCAGATGGGAAGGGACGTTAGCCAGGGCCAGACTTCCACAGCAAATACAGGAGCATTGCCAGCAGATGTGAGCTCAGCGATGCACTTCTGCCAGAGCAAAACCGATTCAAAGTTGCAAAGCATAGAGAAACTGAAGCTGAAAAGAAAAAGTGAACAACTGCATGCCAGTGGGAAGGATGAGATCTCTATGAAGAAACTTAGCAAAACAGGTGAAAGCCATGGCAATGGAAAACTAACAAACGTTGGGGGAAAGAAATTCAAGAAGACACAAGGAGAAAGAAGGAGATTCCAGGATCTAGGAGTGGAAGCAGCAACACACTGGAAACGTCCCTACCGGAGCAAGGAATCTCTGGATTCCATGCAATCCCAGTCAAAGTTGCAGCAATGTTTCCCACAGAGACAGAAGAGGGCATCCTAAAGCTTCTAGCCAGCAACAAGAGACCCTGACTAGGCAAAGGAATCCTCAGGAAAACGAAAAAAGCAGGACGTGGCACACTTTCCGATTTCAACATATAGGACGAAGCACTAGGTACCGAGACGGCACAGTCTGGGCCCCAAAACAGGCACACAGACCCATGCAACAGAATCGAGAACCCAGAGCCCAACTCAAACGTACATGGACAGCCCATTTTCGACCAGGGAGCCAAGAGGAGACAGCGGAGAAAGGAGAGTCTCTACCATAAACGGTGCTGGGAAGCCTGCACAGCCACCTGGAACACAACGACAGTACACCATGATGTTACACCTGGCACACACACCACCTGAAATGGATCAAAGCCTTGAATGGCAGACTTGAAACCGTGAACCTTGTAGCAGAAGACCTAGGCAGAGTGCTCTTTGCCATCGGTCTGAGCCGCCTGTTTGGAAGAAGCAAGTCCGGCTGGGCCAGGGCAACCAAGTCAACAAGAAACCAACGGGACCACGTCAAATGCGGACGCTTCTGCCCAGTGAAGGAAACCATCGACTGAATGCAAAGATAGCACAACGACTGGGGGAGGATGTTTGCAAACCACACATCGGACAAGGGGTGAAAAGCCCAAAGATGCAATCAACTCGCACGTCCCCACAAGAAAAAAAAAAACAACAAGCCAATGAAAACCTGGGCAGAAGATGGAAACAGAGATTTCTGCCAAGAAGATCGAAAGAGGGCCAACGGGTGCATGAACACTTGTTCACCGTCATGAAGTCTCAGGCCAATGCAAATGCAAACTGCAAGGGCACAGCAGCTCACTGTGGTCAGAATGGCTATAAGGAAGCAGACAGGAAGCCACAAGTGTCAGAGAGGAGGTGGAGAGAAGGGAAGCCTCCTGCACCGTTGGTGGGAGTGCAGACCGGTGCAGCCACTACGCCAAGCGGTGTGGAACTGCCTCAGAACTTTAAGAATCCATGTCCCATATGATCCAGCTATTCCTCTGCGGCGTGTTGATCCAAAGAACTCGGAAACACTCCTGCCTAAAGACATGTGCACCGCTGAGTTCACCACAGCGTCGCTCCCACTACCCAAGACTTGGAAGCCTCCCTGGAGCCCAGCAAGGGACGAGTGCAGAAGGAAGATGGGCTATAGCCACGCAATGGCATACCAGTCAGCCGGAACCAAGGATGCAATCCAGCCACTTGTGACCACCAGAATGGCTGTGAGGGTTTTAGGGAAGTGAAACAAGCCCCAGGGAGCAAGGCAAGTACCGTAGGACCTCACTTAAGAGGAGAAGGAAAAACAAGCGGTCAGGAACAGGTGGCACGGGACATTTGATTGGGGGTTCCCAGAGACAAAGCGGGCAGGTGTGAGAGGGTGAAACAGATGATGAGGCACAAGTGTGTGGTGAGGGCCTGCTATTAGGCTTACGCAGGGGAAGATGATGTAAGCTACACGGAAGTCTACATCGATGAGGATGCAAATCGGAAAGATATAGGATGTTCTAATGCAGGGTTGCGGCAATAAATTCACCTAAAAGCAAAAAAAATCCAAAATGGGGTCCAGAATGACGGCATAAAGCTTTGGGGCTGAAAGAGATTAGAGAGGGTGAACTTCCAAGGCTGGAAAATCACCTCAAAATGCGTACTGATGCTACAGAAAGGTAGACCCTTCCAAATAGATGAAGAGGAATACTACCCACAGAACATGCTGCCTGCTAAACCCATGCACCAACGGAAAAGGTTACCGTCCAGGACGTTACTACTAATCACCTTCACGAATAATGCAAACAGGCCCACGTGTTCCCAAGCTCAGGCAAAAGGTTGGTCCAAAAGTCCAATTCAGGGCCGGCCCTGTGGCGGAGCGGGTAAGTGCCCACGTTCCGCTTGGCCGGCCCAGGCCTCACTGTTTCACATCACGGGTGCAGATCACATTGGCAGTGTTAGGACATACAGATTTCATGGTACGGTGCGGACAGGGATCATAAACTAAGTAGCAATGGTGAGGTCACCTTATCAATACGCACCAGAAAAAGAACCGTGAGGCTTTTACAATCCATGAACGCATCTGGTACACTTCCCCAGAGGAAGAAGGAAGGAAAACATGGGACCTGCCAAGGTGGAATCGGCAGAGTGCTAGGAGATGGCACGATCACTGCGCATCAGAGGACTGCCCGGGCAACTTCAACTTGGGAGGGAGTCCAGGACTTTCTCTGGGGAACGTCCACCCACTTGGCCATCTACATAAAATGTAAGAGGTAAAACCCAGGATAATCTTACAGGACAGAAACCAGTGTCTAGAGAGAATGTAGCAGGCCTTCCAAAGTTCGAGGAGCAAGACAGAAACCGACAAGAAATCGAGAAAAAGGAAAACTATCCTACCAGGAAAGGGTGAGGAGTCGGACTGGCCTGAGATGGCTCTGAAACTCTGTGTGCACGCAGGTTGTCAGGACAACTTCGAATTTTGAGGTTGTTTATGACATCACGAGGATCCTGTCCGCCAAGATGGCCGCACGGTTACAGACCGAGGATTGGCCTAGGCTAGGCTATTACAGGGAGGGATACCCAGAAACAGCTTTGAGAAACAGAAAGCGGACACAGAAACTGGAAGACATAAAACAGACGCTGATTCGAGGGGTAAGAAAGGGATCCTTGGCAAGAAGCGAGAATAGAGGGACAAGCCCCGAGAGGAGAACGTTGTCATCTATTCAAGTCTATGGGGAGGCCATGCTGATTCAAGCTTGCAACTTGATTGGAAGCAAGAGGCCGGACTTGGGCCTTATCAGACCTACGTGGTCCTTCTGCCTTAAGCATAAGCCAAAGTCAAGAATGAGGGCTTGAGGACGTTGAAGAGAAGACTCGATGCCTCCTTTCCTAGGCCCCTGGCATTCTTTGCAGATCAGTCTCACTTTCCATAGCTCTGGCGTCACGGGGGCCCACCGGGTACATGCTAATGTGTCCCAAGAGATGTCTTGGAAGCCTTGAAGGAATGGAGCCCCGTCACGCTTGGGCTATGTCTCTTTGTTTGGAAGTGCTCTACAAGGGTGCTGCAAAGCACCCTTTTCCACAGGGCTTCGTTCCTTCGTGAAGGCTGCCCGCCCAGGCTAGTGTGCTCAGTTTGCCTCCATCGAAATTCTCTCCCCCTACCTCTTGCCGTAGAAGGATTATTGATTATGTGTTTTGACACCACATGTAAGGAAGTGGGCTGAAAATGAGAACATTACAATTCTGTTTCAAGAAAAATAAACAGGCCAGGGCTGAGGATGTAAGGCAAACAAATGGCACAGCCTATAGAAATAAAGTAAGCCCGTATCTAGACGGCACCTGGGGGAACGTCCCAGGATCAGGGGTGAAGTTCGAAACTTCCCAAATCCGGAAAGGAGACAGAAAAATATCTTTCCTGGAGAGAGGGATTCATCAGATTCGTCTAATTTGTCTTGGAAACATTGTGTCCGTGAAGGGGGATGCCAGGACCACCTCGAGTTTGGAGTTTGTGACCTCAGGATGGCAAACCAACCCAGATGACGACGTGTTCCCAGTGCTTAGTTTGACCCAGGCTAGGACAGCAAAGACTCCTTCAAGTGACCGGTGCAAATTCAAAGACAACAACCAAGAGTCACGAAAGCACTCACACCTCGGCCTAGAGAACATACAGTGATTCCAGAAATGCAAAATGAATCACTTGGAATGAAGGGGAACGGACTGATAAGCATGTCTAAGGGGGATAGCTGAGAAATACCATGACGATTCTCCTATGGAAAAGAGACAAAGGTCCCAGAAAATGGAAGGCGAACAGAAATCACCCCTGGATAATCCACAATGAAAGATGATGTCCGTCTTTAGACAGACTCTGCTGGAACGTTTGAAAGGCAGAGAAATTCACAAGCCAAAAGACGGCAGCGAAGGTCAAGGCTGGGCTAAGTGGGAAGGGTGAGCTATGAGACTGCTCCAAGCGGGCCAGGAAACCGTGTGTCCGTGAAGCTTGCCGGGACAGCAGAGACACGATTATGACCAATCCTCTGACATCGCAGTGGACCCGAAAAACAACCTGGCCTCATCTACACAGTGCCAGAGTTGGGCTCAAGTAGCATATTCAAGTCCCATTGCCCTCAACTGCAGGTTGCCAACGGAACATGAAAGGGGCCGGCCGGTGGTGCAGCGGTGAGGTCCGCACCTTCTGGGTCGGTGGCCCGGCGTGGGCCGGGTGGACCCTCGGGTGAGCCTGCTCACCACTGCTTCAGGCATTCTGGGGCAGGCGTCCGAGGTAGTGTAGAGGCAGATGGGAAGGGACGTTAGCCAGGGCCAGACTTCCACAGCAAATACAGGAGCATTGCCAGCAGATGTGAGCTCAGCGATGCACTTCTGCCAGAGCAAAACCGATTCAAAGTTGCAAAGCATAGAGAAACTGAAGCTGAAAAGAAAAAGTGAACAACTGCATGCCAGTGAGAAGGATGAGATCTCTATGAAGAAACTTAGCAAAACAGGTGAAAGCCATGGCAATGGAAAACTAACAAACGTTGGGGGAAAGAAATTCAAGAAGACACAAGGAGAAAGAAGGAGATTCCAGGATCTAGGAGTGGAAGCAGCAACACACTGGAAACGTCCCTACCGGAGCAAGGAATCTCTGGATTCCATGCAATCCCAGTCAAAGTTGCAGCAATGTTTCCCACAGAGACAGAAGAGGGCATCCTAAAGCTTCTAGCCAGCAACAAGAGACCCTGACTAGGCAAAGGAATCCTCAGGAAAACGAAAAAAGCAGGACGTGGCACACTTTCCGATTTCAACCTATGGGACGAAGCACTAGGTACCGAGACGGCACAGTCTGGGCCCCAAAACAGGCACACAGACCCATGCAACAGAATCGAGAACCCAGAGCCCAACTCAAACGTACATGGACAGCCCATTTTCGACCAGGGAGCCAAGAGGAGACAGCGGAGAAAGGAGAGTCTCTACCATAAACGGTGCTGGGAAGCCTGCACAGCCACCTGGAACACAACGACAGTACACCATGATGTTACACCTGGCACACACACCACCTGAAATGGATCAAAGCCTTGAATGGCAGACTTGAAACCGTGAACCTTGTAGCAGAAGACCTAGGCAGAGTGCTCTTTGCCATCGGTCTGAGCCGCCTGTTTGGAAGAAGCAAGTCCGGCTGGGCCAGGGCAACCAAGTCAACAAGAAACCAACGGGACCACGTCAAATGCGGACGCTTCTGCCCAGTGAAGGAAACCATCGACTGAATGCAAAGATAGCACAACGACTGGGGGAGGATGTTTGCAAACCACACATCGGACAAGGGGTGAAAAGCCCAAAGATGCAATCAACTCGCACGTCCCCACAAGAAAAAAAAAAACAACAAGCCAATGAAAACCTGGGCAGAAGATGGAAACAGAGATTTCTGCCAAGAAGATCGAAAGAGGGCCAACGGGTGCATGAACACTTGTTCACCGTCATGAAGTCTCAGGCCAATGCAAATGCAAACTGCAAGGGCACAGCAGCTCACTGTGGTCAGAATGGCTATAAGGAAGCAGACAGGAAGCCACAAGTGTCAGAGAGGAGGTGGAGAGAAGGGAAGCCTCCTGCACCGTTGGTGGGAGTGCAGACCGGTGCAGCCACTACGCCAAGCGGTGTGGAAGTGCCTCAGAACTTTAAGAATCCATGTCCCATATGATCCAGCTATTCCTCTGCGGCGTGTTGATCCAAAGAACTCGGAAACACTCCTGCCTAAAGACATGTGCACCGCTGAGTTCACCACAGCGTCGCTCCCACTACCCAAGACTTGGAAGCCTCCCTGGAGCCCAGCAAGGGACGAGTGCAGAAGGAAGATGGGCTATAGCCACGCAATGGCATACCAGTCAGCCGGAACCAAGGATGCAATCCAGCCACTTGTGACCACCAGAATGGCTGTGAGGGTTTTAGGGAAGTGAAACAAGCCCCAGGGAGCAAGGCAAGTACCGTAGGACCTCACTTAAGAGGAGAAGGAAAAACAAGCGGTCAGGAACAGGTGGCACGGGACATTTGATTGGGGGTTCCCAGAGACAAAGCGGGGAGGTGTGAGAGGGTGAAACAGATGATGAGGCACAAGTGTGTGGTGAGGGCCTGCTATTAGGCTTACGCAGGGGAAGATGATGTAAGCTACACGGAAGTCTACATCGATGAGGATGCAAATCGGAAAGATATAGGATGTTCTAATGCAGGGTTGCGGCAATAAATTCACCTAAAAGCAAAAAAAATCCAAAATGGGGTCCAGAATGACGGCATAAAGCTTTGGGGCTGAAAGAGATTAGAGAGGGTGAACTTCCAAGGCTGGAAAATCACCTCAAAATGCGTACTGATGCTACAGAAAGGTAGACCCTTCCAAATAGATGAAGAGGAATACTACCCACAGAACATGCTGCCTGCTAAACCCATGCACCAACGGAAAAGGTTACCGTCCAGGACGTTACTACTAATCACCTTCACGAATAATGCAAACAGGCCCACGTGTTCCCAAGCTCAGGCAAAAGGTTGGTCCAAAAGTCCAATTCAGGGCCGGCCCTGTGGCGGAGCGGGTAAGTGCCCACGTTCCGCTTGGCCGGCCCAGGCCTCACTGTTTCACATCACGGTGCAGATCACATTGGCAGTGTTAGGACATACAGATTTCATGGTACGGTGCGGACAGGGATCATAAACTAAGTAGCAATGGTGAGGTCAACCTTATCAATACGCACCAGAAAAAGAACCGTGAGGCTTTTACAATCCATGAACGCATCTGGTACACTTCCCCAGAGGAAGAAGGAAGGAAAACATGGGACCTGCCAAGGTGGAATCGGCAGAGTGCTAGGAGATGGCACGATCACTGCGCATCAGAGGACTGCCCGGGCAACTTCAACTTGGGAGGGAGTCCAGGACTTTCTCTGGGGAACGTCCACCCACTTGGCCATCTACATAAAATGTAAGAGGTAAAACCCAGGATAATCTTACAGGACAGAAACCAGTGTCTAGAGAGAATGTAGCAGGCCTTCCAAAGTTCGAGGAGCAAGACAGAAACCGACAAGAAATCGAGAAAAAGGAAAACTATCCTACCAGGAAAGGGTGAGGAGTCGGACTGGCCTGAGATGGCTCTGAAACTCTGTGTGCACGCAGGTTGTCAGGACAACTTCGAATTTTGAGGTTGTTTATGACATCACGAGGATCCTGTCCGCCAAGATGGCCGCACGGTTACAGACCGAGGATTGGCCTAGGCTAGGCTATTACAGGGAGGGATACCCAGAAACAGCTTTGAGAAACAGAAAGCGGACACAGAAACTGGAAGACATAAAACAGACGCTGATTCGAGGGGTAAGAAAGGGATCCTTGGCAAGAAGCGAGAATAGAGGGACAAGCCCCGAGAGGAGAACGTTGTCATCTATTCAAGTCTATGGGGAGGCCATGCTGATTCAAGCTTGCAACTTGATTGGAAGCAAGAGGCCGGACTTGGGCCTTATCAGACCTACGTGGTCCTTCTGCCTTAAGCATAAGCCAAAGTCAAGAATGAGGGCTTGAGGACGTTGAAGAGAAGACTCGATGCCTCCTTTCCTAGGCCCCTGGCATTCTTTGCAGATCAGTCTCACTTTCCATAGCTCTGGCGTCACGGGGGCCCACCGGGTACATGCTAATGTGTCCCAAGAGATGTCTTGGAAGCCTTGAAGGAATGGAGCCCCGTCACGCTTGGGCTACGTCTCTTTGTTTGGAAGTGCTCTACAAGGGTGCTGAAAAGCACCCTTTTCCACAGGGCTTCGTTCCTTCGTGAAGGCTGCCCGCCCAGGCTAGTGTGCTCAGTTTGCCTCCATCGAAATTCTCTCCCCCTACCTCTTGCCGTAGAAGGATTATTGATTATGTGTTTTGACACCACATGTAAGGAAGTGGGCTGAAAATGAGAACATTACAATTCTGTTTCAAGAAAATTAAACAGGCCAGGGCTGAGGATGTAAGGCAAACAAATGGCACAGCCGATAGAAATAAAGTACGCCCGTATCTAGACGGCACCTGGGGGAACGTTCCAGGATCAGGGGTGAAGTTTGAAACTTCCCAAATCCGGAAAGGAGACAGAAAAATATCTTTCCTGGAGAGAGGGATTCATCAGATTCGTCTAATTTGTCTTGGAAATATTGTGTCCGTGAAGGGGGATGCCAGGACCACCTCGAGTTTGGAGTTTGTGACCTCAGGATGGCAAACCAACCCAGATGACGACGTGTTCCCAGTGCTTAGTTTGACCCAGGCTAGGACAGCAAAGACTCCTTCAAGTGACCGGTGCAAATTCAAAGACAACAACCAAGAGTCACGAAAGCACTCACACCTCGGCCTAGAGAACATACGGTGATTCCAGAAATGCAAAATGAATCACTTGGAATGAAGGGGAACGGACTGATAAGCATGTCTAAGGGGGATAGCTGAGAAATACCATGACGATTCTCCTATGGAAAAGAGACAAAGGTCCCAGAAAATGGAAGGCGAACAGAAATCACCCCTGGATAATCCACAATGAAAGATGATGTCCGTCTTTAGACAGACTCTGCTGGAACGTTTGAAAGGCAGAGAAATTCACAAGCCAAAAGACGGCAGCGAAGGTCAAGGCTGGGCTAAGTGGGAAGGGTGAGCTATGAGACTGCTCCAAGCGGGCCAGGAAACCGTGTGTCCGTGAAGCTTGCCGGGACAGCAGAGACACGATTATGACCAATCCTCTGACATCGCAGTGGACCCGAAAAACAACCTGGCCTCATCTACACAGTGCCAGAGTTGGGCTCAAGTAGCATATTCAAGTCCCATTGCCCTCAACTGCAGGTTGCCAACGGAACATGAAAGGGGCCGGCCGGTGGTGCAGCGGTGAGGTCCGCACCTTCTGGGTCGGTGGCCCGGGGTGGGCCGGGTGGACCCTCGGGTGGGCCTGCTCACCACTGCTTCAGGCATTCTGGGGCAGGCGTCCGAGGTAGTGTAGAGGCAGATGGGAAGGGACGTTAGCCAGGGCCAGACTTCCACAGCAAATACAGGAGCATTGCCAGCAGATGTGAGCTCAGCGATGCACTTCTGCCAGAGCAAAACCGATTCAAAGTTGCAAAGCATAGAGAAACTGAAGCTGAAAAGAAAAAGTGAACAACTGCATGCCAGTGAGAAGGATGAGATCTCTATGAAGAAACTTAGCAAAACAGGTGAAAGCCATGGCAATGGAAAACTAACAAACGTTGGGGGAAAGAAATTCAAGAAGACACAAGGAGAAAGAAGGAGATTCCAGGATCTAGGAGTGGAAGCAGCAACACACTGGAAACGTCCCTACCGGAGCAAGGAATCTCTGGATTCCATGCAATCCCAGTCAAAGTTGCAGCAATGTTTCCCACAGAGACAGAAGAGGGCATCCTAAAGCTTCTAGCCAGCAACAAGAGACCCTGACTAGGCAAAGGAATCCTCAGGAAAACGAAAAAAGCAGGACGTGGCACACTTTCCGATTTCAACCTATGGGACGAAGCACTAGGTACCGAGACGGCACAGTCTGGGCCCCAAAACAGGCACACAGACCCATGCAACAGAATCGAGAACCCAGAGCCCAACTCAAACGTACATGGACAGCCCATTTTCGACCAGGGAGCCAAGAGGAGACAGCGGAGAAAGGAGAGTCTCTACCATAAACGGTGCTGGGAAGCCTGCACAGCCACCTGGAACACAACGACAGTACACCATGATGTTACACCTGGCACACACACCACCTGAAATGGATCAAAGCCTTGAATGGCAGACTTGAAACCGTGAACCTTGTAGCAGAAGACCTAGGCAGAGTGCTCTTTGCCATCGGTCTGAGCCGCCTGTTTGGAAGAAGCAAGTCCGGCTGGGCCAGGGCAACCAAGTCAACAAGAAACCAACGGGACCACGTCAAATGCGGACGCTTCTGCCCAGTGAAGGAAACCATCGACTGAATGCAAAGATAGCACAACGACTGGGGGAGGATGTTTGCAAACCACACATCGGACAAGGGGTGAAAAGCCCAAAGATGCAATCAACTCGCACGTCCCCAGAAGAAAAAAAAAAACAACAAGCCAATGAAAACCTGGGCAGAAGATGGAAACAGAGATTTCTGCCAAGAAGATCGAAAGAGGGCCAACGGGTGCATGAACACTTGTTCACCGTCATGAAGTCTCAGGCCAATGCAAATGCAAACTGCAAGGGCACAGCAGCTCACTGTGGTCAGAATGGCTATAAGGAAGCAGACAGGAAGCCACAAGTGTCAGAGAGGAGGTGGAGAGAAGGGAAGCCTCCTGCACCGTTGGTGGGAGTGCAGACCGGTGCAGCCACTACGCCAAGCGGTGTGGAACTGCCTCAGAACTTTAAGAATCCATGTCCCATATGATCCAGCTATTCCTCTGCGGCGTGTTGATCCAAAGAACTCGGAAACACTCCTGCCTAAAGACATGTGCACCGCTGAGTTCACCACAGCGTCGCTCCCACTACCCAAGACTTGGAAGCCTCCCTGGAGCCCAGCAAGGGACGAGTGCAGAAGGAAGATGGGCTATAGCCACGCAATGGCATACCAGTCAGCCGGAACCAAGGATGCAATCCAGCCACTTGTGACCACCAGAATGGCTGTGAGGGTTTTAGGGAAGTGAAACAAGCCCCAGGGAGCAAGGCAAGTACCGTAGGACCTCACTTAAGAGGAGAAGGAAAAACAAGCGGTCAGGAACAGGTGGCACGGGACATTTGATTGGGGGTTCCCAGAGACAAAGCGGGGAGGTGTGAGAGGGTGAAACAGATGATGAGGCACAAGTGTGTGGTGAGGGCCTGCTATTAGGCTTACGCAGGGGAAGATGATGTAAGCTACACGGAAGTCTACATCGATGAGGATGCAAATCGGAAAGATATAGGATGTTCTAATGCAGGGTTGCGGCAATAAATTCACCTAAAAGCAAAAAAAATCCAAAATGGGGTCCAGAATGACGGCATAAAGCTTTGGGGCTGAAAGAGATTAGAGAGGGTGAACTTCCAAGGCTGGAAAATCACCTCAAAATGCGTACTGATGCTACAGAAAGGTAGACCCTTCCAAATAGATGAAGAGGAATACTACCCACAGAACATGCTGCCTGCTAAACCCATGCACCAACGGAAAAGGTTACCGTCCAGGACGTTACTACTAATCACCTTCACGAATAATGCAAACAGGCCCACGTGTTCCCAAGCTCAGGCAAAAGGTTGGTCCAAAAGTCCAATTCAGGGCCGGCCCTGTGGCGGAGCGGGTAAGTGCCCACGTTCCGCTTGGCCGGCCCAGGCCTCACTGTTTCACATCACGGTGCAGATCACATTGGCAGTGTTAGGACATACAGATTTCATGGTACGGTGCGGACAGGGATCATAAACTAAGTAGCAATGGTGAGGTCAACCTTATCAATACGCACCAGAAAAAGAACCGTGAGGCTTTTACAATCCATGAACGCATCTGGTACACTTCCCCAGAGGAAGAAGGAAGGAAAACATGGGACCTGCCAAGGTGGAATCGGCAGAGTGCTAGGAGATGGCACGATCACTGCGCATCAGAGGACTGCCCGGGCAACTTCAACTTGGGAGGGAGTCCAGGACTTTCTCTGGGGAACGTCCACCCACTTGGCCATCTACATAAAATGTAAGAGGTAAAACCCAGGATAATCTTACAGGACAGAAACCAGTGTCTAGAGAGAATGTAGCAGGCCTTCCAAAGTTCGAGGAGCAAGACAGAAACCGACAAGAAATCGAGAAAAAGGAAAACTATCCTACCAGGAAAGGGTGAGGAGTCGGACTGGCCTGAGATGGCTCTGAAACTCTGTGTGCACGCAGGTTGTCAGGACAACTTCGAATTTTGAGGTTGTTTATGACATCACGAGGATCATGTCCGCCAAGATGGCCGCACGGTTACAGACCGAGGATTGGCCTAGGCTAGGCTATTACAGGGAGGGATACCCAGAAACAGCTTTGAGAAACAGAAAGCGGACACAGAAACTGGAAGACATAAAACAGACGCTGATTCGAGGGGTAAGAAAGGGATCCTTGGCAAGAAGCGAGAATAGAGGGACAAGCCCCGAGAGGAGAACGTTGTCATCTATTCAAGTCTATGGGGAGGCCATGCTGATTCAAGCTTGCAACTTGATTGGAAGCAAGAGGCCGGACTTGGGCCTTATCAGACCTACGTGGTCCTTCTGCCTTAAGCATAAGCCAAAGTCAAGAATGAGGGCTTGAGGACGTTGAAGAGAAGACTCGATGCCTCCTTTCCTAGGCCCCTGGCATTCTTTGCAGATCAGTCTCACTTTCCATAGCTCTGGCGTCACGGGGGCCCACCGGGTACATGCTAATGTGTCCCAAGAGATGTCTTGGAAGCCTTGAAGGAATGGAGCCCCGTCACGCTTGGGCTACGTCTCTTTGTTTGGAAGTGCTCTACAAGGGTGCTGAAAAGCACCCTTTTCCACAGGGCTTCGTTCCTTCGTGAAGGCTGCCCGCCCAGGCTAGTGTGCTCAGTTTGCCTCCATCGAAATTCTCTCCCCCTACCTCTTGCCGTAGAAGGATTATTGATTATGTGTTTTGACACCACATGTAAGGAAGTGGGCTGAAAATGAGAACATTACAATTCTGTTTCAAGAAAATTAAACAGGCCAGGGCTGAGGATGTAAGGCAAACAAATGGCACAGCCGATAGAAATAAAGTACGCCCGTATCTAGACGGCACCTGGGGGAACGTTCCAGGATCAGGGGTGAAGTTTGAAACTTCCCAAATCCGGAAAGGAGACAGAAAAATATCTTTCCTGGAGAGAGGGATTCATCAGATTCGTCTAATTTGTCTTGGAAATATTGTGTCCGTGAAGGGGGATGCCAGGACCACCTCGAGTTTGGAGTTTGTGACCTCAGGATGGCAAACCAACCCAGATGACGACGTGTTCCCAGTGCTTAGTTTGACCCAGGCTAGGACAGCAAAGACTCCTTCAAGTGACCGGTGCAAATTCAAAGACAACAACCAAGAGTCACGAAAGCACTCACACCTCGGCCTAGAGAACATACGGTGATTCCAGAAATGCAAAATGAATCACTTGGAATGAAGGGGAACGGACTGATAAGCATGTCTAAGGGGGATAGCTGAGAAATACCATGACGATTCTCCTATGGAAAAGAGACAAAGGTCCCAGAAAATGGAAGGCGAACAGAAATCACCCCTGGATAATCCACAATGAAAGATGATGTCCGTCTTTAGACAGACTCTGCTGGAACGTTTGAAAGGCAGAGAAATTCACAAGCCAAAAGACGGCAGCGAAGGTCAAGGCTGGGCTAAGTGGGAAGGGTGAGCTATGAGACTGCTCCAAGCGGGCCAGGAAACCGTGTGTCCGTGAAGCTTGCCGGGACAGCAGAGACACGATTATGACCAATCCTCTGACATCGCAGTGGACCCGAAAAACAACCTGGCCTCATCTACACAGTGCCAGAGTTGGGCTCAAGTAGCATATTCAAGTCCCATTGCCCTCAACTGCAGGTTGCCAACGGAACATGAAAGGGGCCGGCCGGTGGTGCAGCGGTGAGGTCCGCACCTTCTGGGTCGGTGGCCCGGGGTGGGCCGGGTGGACCCTCGGGTGGGCCTGCTCACCACTGCTTCAGGCATTCTGGGGCAGGCGTCCGAGGTAGTGTAGAGGCAGATGGGAAGGGACGTTAGCCAGGGCCAGACTTCCACAGCAAATACAGGAGCATTGCCAGCAGATGTGAGCTCAGCGATGCACTTCTGCCAGAGCAAAACCGATTCAAAGTTGCAAAGCATAGAGAAACTGAAGCTGAAAAGAAAAAGTGAACAACTGCATGCCAGTGAGAAGGATGAGATCTCTATGAAGAAACTTAGCAAAACAGGTGAAAGCCATGGCAATGGAAAACTAACAAACGTTGGGGGAAAGAAATTCAAGAAGACACAAGGAGAAAGAAGGAGATTCCAGGATCTAGGAGTGGAAGCAGCAACACACTGGAAACGTCCCTACCGGAGCAAGGAATCTCTGGATTCCATGCAATCCCAGTCAAAGTTGCAGCAATGTTTCCCACAGAGACAGAAGAGGGCATCCTAAAGCTTCTAGCCAGCAACAAGAGACCCTGACTAGGCAAAGGAATCCTCAGGAAAACGAAAAAAGCAGGACGTGGCACACTTTCCGATTTCAACCTATGGGACGAAGCACTAGGTACCGAGACGGCACAGTCTGGGCCCCAAAACAGGCACACAGACCCATGCAACAGAATCGAGAACCCAGAGCCCAACTCAAACGTACATGGACAGCCCATTTTCGACCAGGGAGCCAAGAGGAGACAGCGGAGAAAGGAGAGTCTCTACCATAAACGGTGCTGGGAAGCCTGCACAGCCACCTGGAACACAACGACAGTACACCATGATGTTACACCTGGCACACACACCACCTGAAATGGATCAAAGCCTTGAATGGCAGACTTGAAACCGTGAACCTTGTAGCAGAAGACCTAGGCAGAGTGCTCTTTGCCATCGGTCTGAGCCGCCTGTTTGGAAGAAGCAAGTCCGGCTGGGCCAGGGCAACCAAGTCAACAAGAAACCAACGGGACCACGTCAAATGCGGACGCTTCTGCCCAGTGAAGGAAACCATCGACTGAATGCAAAGATAGCACAACGACTGGGGGAGGATGTTTGCAAACCACACATCGGACAAGGGGTGAAAAGCCCAAAGATGCAATCAACTCGCACGTCCCCACAAGAAAAAAAAAACAACAAGCCAATGAAAACCTGGGCAGAAGATGGAAACAGAGATTTCTGCCAAGAAGATCGAAAGAGGGCCAACGGGTGCATGAACACTTGTTCACCGTCATGAAGTCTCAGGCCAATGCAAATGCAAACTGCAAGGGCACAGCAGCTCACTGTGGTCAGAATGTCTATAAGGAAGCCACAAGTGTCAGAGAGGAGGTGGAGAGAAGGGAAGCCTCCTGCACCGTTGGTGGGAGTGCAGACCGGTGCAGCCACTACGCCAAGCGGTGTGGAACTGCCTCAGAACTTTAAGAATCCATGTCCCATATGATCCAGCTATTCCTCTGCGGCGTGTTGATCCAAAGAACTCGGAAACACTCCTGCCTAAAGACATGTGCACCGCTGAGTTCACCACAGCGTCGCTCCCACTACCCAAGACTTGGAAGCCTCCCTGGAGCCCAGCAAGGGACGAGTGCAGAAGGAAGATGGGCTATAGCCACGCAATGGCATACCAGTCAGCCGGAACCAAGGATGCAATCCAGCCACTTGTGACCACCAGAATGGCTGTGAGGGTTTTAGGGAAGTGAAACAAGCCCCAGGGAGCAAGGCAAGTACCGTAGGACCTCACTTAAGAGGAGAAGGAAAAACAAGCGGTCAGGAACAGGTGGCACGGGACATTTGATTGGGGGTTCCCAGAGACAAAGCGGGCAGGTGTGAGAGGGTGAAACAGATGATGAGGCACAAGTGTGTGGTGAGGGCCTGCTATTAGGCTTACGCAGGGGAAGATGATGTAAGCTACACGGAAGTCTACATCGATGAGGATGCAAATCGGAAAGATATAGGATGTTCTAATGCAGGGTTGCGGCAATAAATTCACCTAAAAGCAAAAAAAATCCAAAATGGGGTCCAGAATGACGGCATAAAGCTTTGGGGCTGAAAGAGATTAGAGAGGGTGAACTTCCAAGGCTGGAAAATCACCTCAAAATGCGTACTGATGCTACAGAAAGGTAGACCCTTCCAAATAGATGAAGAGGAATACTACCCACAGAACATGCTGCCTGCTAAACCCATGCACCAACGGAAAAGGTTACCGTCCAGGACGTTACTACTAATCACCTTCACGAATAATGCAAACAGGCCCACGTGTTCCCAAGCTCAGGCAAAAGGTTGGTCCAAAAGTCCAATTCAGGGCCGGCCCTGTGGCGGAGCGGGTAAGTGCCCACGTTCCGCTTGGCCGGCCCAGGCCTCACTGTTTCACATCACGGTGCAGATCACATTGGCAGTGTTAGGACATACAGATTTCATGGTACGGTGCGGACAGGGATCATAAACTAAGTAGCAATGGTGAGGTCAACCTTATCAATACGCACCAGAAAAAGAACCGTGAGGCTTTTACAATCCATGAACGCATCTGGTACACTTCCCCAGAGGAAGAAGGAAGGAAAACATGGGACCTGCCAAGGTGGAATCGGCAGAGTGCTAGG
The DNA here is from genome assembly GCF_041296235.1 of Equus asinus. Lineage (NCBI taxonomy): Eukaryota > Metazoa > Chordata > Mammalia > Perissodactyla > Equidae > Equus > Equus asinus. Next base: position 9,111,110 of record NC_091809.1, on the reverse strand, counting down.
AGATGGCACGATCACTGCGCATCAGAGGACTGCCCGGGCAACTTCAACTTGGGAGGGAGTCCAGGACTTTCTCTGGGGAACGTCCACCCACTTGGCCATCTACATAAAATGTAAGAGGTAAAACCCAGGATAATCTTACAGGACAGAAACCAGTGTCTAGAGAGAATGTAGCAGGCCTTCCAAAGTTCGAGGAGCAAGACAGAAACCGACAAGAAATCGAGAAAAAGGAAAACTATCCTACCAGGAAAGGGTGAGGAGTCGGACTGGCCTGAGATGGCTCTGAAACTCTGTGTGCACGCAGGTTGTCAGGACAACTTCGAATTTTGAGGTTGTTTATGACATCACGAGGATCCTGTCCGCCAAGATGGCCGCACGGTTACAGACCGAGGATTGGCCTAGGCTAGGCTATTACAGGGAGGGATACCCAGAAACAGCTTTGAGAAACAGAAAGCGGACACAGAAACTGGAAGACATAAAACAGACGCTGATTCGAGGGGTAAGAAAGGGATCCTTGGCAAGAAGCGAGAATAGAGGGACAAGCCCCGAGAGGAGAACGTTGTCATCTATTCAAGTCTATGGGGAGGCCATGCTGATTCAAGCTTGCAACTTGATTGGAAGCAAGAGGCCGGACTTGGGCCTTATCAGACCTACGTGGTCCTTCTGCCTTAAGCATAAGCCAAAGTCAAGAATGAGGGCTTGAGGACGTTGAAGAGAAGACTCGATGCCTCCTTTCCTAGGCCCCTGGCATTCTTTGCAGATCAGTCTCACTTTCCATAGCTCTGGCGTCACGGGGGCCCACCGGGTACATGCTAATGTGTCCCAAGAGATGTCTTGGAAGCCTTGAAGGAATGGAGCCCCGTCACGCTTGGGCTACGTCTCTTTGTTTGGAAGTGCTCTACAAGGGTGCTGAAAAGCACCCTTTTCCACAGGGCTTCGTTCCTTCGTGAAGGCTGCCCGCCCAGGCTAGTGTGCTCAGTTTGCCTCCATCGAAATTCTCTCCCCCTACCTCTTGCCGTAGAAGGATTATTGATTATGTGTTTTGACACCACATGTAAGGAAGTGGGCTGAAAATGAGAACATTACAATTCTGTTTCAAGAAAATTAAACAGGCCAGGGCTGAGGATGTAAGGCAAACAAATGGCACAGCCGATAGAAATAAAGTACGCCCGTATCTAGACGGCACCTGGGGGAACGTTCCAGGATCAGGGGTGAAGTTTGAAACTTCCCAAATCCGGAAAGGAGACAGAAAAATATCTTTCCTGGAGAGAGGGATTCATCAGATTCGTCTAATTTGTCTTGGAAATATTGTGTCCGTGAAGGGGGATGCCAGGACCACCTCGAGTTTGGAGTTTGTGACCTCAGGATGGCAAACCAACCCAGATGACGACGTGTTCCCAGTGCTTAGTTTGACCCAGGCTAGGACAGCAAAGACTCCTTCAAGTGACCGGTGCAAATTCAAAGACAACAACCAAGAGTCACGAAAGCACTCACACCTCGGCCTAGAGAACATACGGTGATTCCAGAAATGCAAAATGAATCACTTGGAATGAAGGGGAACGGACTGATAAGCATGTCTAAGGGGGATAGCTGAGAAATACCATGACGATTCTCCTATGGAAAAGAGACAAAGGTCCCAGAAAATGGAAGGCGAACAGAAATCACCCCTGGATAATCCACAATGAAAGATGATGTCCGTCTTTAGACAGACTCTGCTGGAACGTTTGAAAGGCAGAGAAATTCACAAGCCAAAAGACGGCAGCGAAGGTCAAGGCTGGGCTAAGTGGGAAGGGTGAGCTATGAGACTGCTCCAAGCGGGCCAGGAAACCGTGTGTCCGTGAAGCTTGCCGGGACAGCAGAGACACGATTATGACCAATCCTCTGACATCGCAGTGGACCCGAAAAACAACCTGGCCTCATCTACACAGTGCCAGAGTTGGGCTCAAGTAGCATATTCAAGTCCCATTGCCCTCAACTGCAGGTTGCCAACGGAACATGAAAGGGGCCGGCCGGTGGTGCAGCGGTGAGGTCCGCACCTTCTGGGTCGGTGGCCCGGGGTGGGCCGGGTGGACCCTCGGGTGGGCCTGCTCACCACTGCTTCAGGCATTCTGGGGCAGGCGTCCGAGGTAGTGTAGAGGCAGATGGGAAGGGACGTTAGCCAGGGCCAGACTTCCACAGCAAATACAGGAGCATTGCCAGCAGATGTGAGCTCAGCGATGCACTTCTGCCAGAGCAAAACCGATTCAAAGTTGCAAAGCATAGAGAAACTGAAGCTGAAAAGAAAAAGTGAACAACTGCATGCCAGTGAGAAGGATGAGATCTCTATGAAGAAACTTAGCAAAACAGGTGAAAGCCATGGCAATGGAAAACTAACAAACGTTGGGGGAAAGAAATTCAAGAAGACACAAGGAGAAAGAAGGAGATTCCAGGATCTAGGAGTGGAAGCAGCAACACACTGGAAACGTCCCTACCGGAGCAAGGAATCTCTGGATTCCATGCAATCCCAGTCAAAGTTGCAGCAATGTTTCCCACAGAGACAGAAGAGGGCATCCTAAAGCTTCTAGCCAGCAACAAGAGACCCTGACTAGGCAAAGGAATCCTCAGGAAAACGAAAAAAGCAGGACGTGGCACACTTTCCGATTTCAACCTATGGGACGAAGCACTAGGTACCGAGACGGCACAGTCTGGGCCCCAAAACAGGCACACAGACCCATGCAACAGAATCGAGAACCCAGAGCCCAACTCAAACGTACATGGACAGCCCATTTTCGACCAGGGAGCCAAGAGGAGACAGCGGAGAAAGGAGAGTCTCTACCATAAACGGTGCTGGGAAGCCTGCACAGCCACCTGGAACACAACGACAGTACACCATGATGTTACACCTGGCACACACACCACCTGAAATGGATCAAAGCCTTGAATGGCAGACTTGAAACCGTGAACCTTGTAGCAGAAGACCTAGGCAGAGTGCTCTTTGCCATCGGTCTGAGCCGCCTGTTTGGAAGAAGCAAGTCCGGCTGGGCCAGGGCAACCAAGTCAACAAGAAACCAACGGGACCACGTCAAATGCGGACGCTTCTGCCCAGTGAAGGAAACCATCGACTGAATGCAAAGATAGCACAACGACTGGGGGAGGATGTTTGCAAACCACACATCGGACAAGGGGTGAAAAGCCCAAAGATGCAATCAACTCGCACGTCCCCACAAGAAAAAAAAAACAACAAGCCAATGAAAACCTGGGCAGAAGATGGAAACAGAGATTTCTGCCAAGAAGATCGAAAGAGGGCCAACGGGTGCATGAACACTTGTTCACCGTCATGAAGTCTCAGGCCAATGCAAATGCAAACTGCAAGGGCACAGCAGCTCACTGTGGTCAGAATGTCTATAAGGAAGCCACAAGTGTCAGAGAGGAGGTGGAGAGAAGGGAAGCCTCCTGCACCGTTGGTGGGAGTGCAGACCGGTGCAGCCACTACGCCAAGCGGTGTGGAACTGCCTCAGAACTTTAAGAATCCATGTCCCATATGATCCAGCTATTCCTCTGCGGTGTGTTGATCCAAAGAACTCGGAAACACTCCTGCCTAAAGACATGTGCACCGCTGAGTTCACCACAGCGTCGCTCCCACTACCCAAGACTTGGAAGCCTCCCTGGAGCCCAGCAAGGGACGAGTGCAGAAGGAAGATGGGCTATAGCCACGCAATGGCATACCAGTCAGCCGGAACCAAGGATGCAATCCAGCCACTTGTGACCACCAGAATGGCTGTGAGGGTTTTAGGGAAGTGAAACAAGCCCCAGGGAGCAAGGCAAGTACCGTAGGACCTCACTTAAGAGGAGAAGGAAAAACAAGCGGTCAGGAACAGGTGGCACGGGACATTTGATTGGGGGTTCCCAGAGACAAAGCGGGCAGGTGTGAGAGGGTGAAACAGATGATGAGGCACAAGTGTGTGGTGAGGGCCTGCTATTAGGCTTACGCAGGGGAAGATGATGTAAGCTACACGGAAGTCTACATCGATGAGGATGCAAATCGGAAAGATATAGGATGTTCTAATGCAGGGTTGCGGCAATAAATTCACCTAAAAGCAAAAAAAATCCAAAATGGGGTCCAGAATGACGGCATAAAGCTTTGGGGCTGAAAGAGATTAGAGAGGGTGAACTTCCAAGGCTGGAAAATCACCTCAAAATGCGTACTGATGCTACAGAAAGGTAGACCCTTCCAAATAGATGAAGAGGAATACTACCCACAGAACATGCTGCCTGCTAAACCCATGCACCAACGGAAAAGGTTACCGTCCAGGACGTTACTACTAATCACCTTCACGAATAATGCAAACAGGCCCACGTGTTCCCAAGCTCAGGCAAAAGGTTGGTCCAAAAGTCCAATTCAGGGCCGGCCCTGTGGCGGAGCGGGTAAGTGCCCACGTTCCGCTTGGCCGGCCCAGGCCTCACTGTTTCACATCACGGTGCAGATCACATTGGCAGTGTTAGGACATACAGATTTCATGGTACGGTGCGGACAGGGATCATAAACTAAGTAGCAATGGTGAGGTCAACCTTATCAATACGCACCAGAAAAAGAACCGTGAGGCTTTTACAATCCATGAACGCATCTGGTACACTTCCCCAGAGGAAGAAGGAAGGAAAACATGGGACCTGCCAAGGTGGAATCGGCAGAGTGCTAGGAGATGGCACGATCACTGCGCATCAGAGGACTGCCCGGGCAACTTCAACTTGGGAGGGAGTCCAGGACTTTCTCTGGGGAACGTCCACCCACTTGGCCATCTACATAAAATGTAAGAGGTAAAACCCAGGATAATCTTACAGGACAGAAACCAGTGTCTAGAGAGAATGTAGCAGGCCTTCCAAAGTTCGAGGAGCAAGACAGAAACCGACAAGAAATCGAGAAAAAGGAAAACTATCCTACCAGGAAAGGGTGAGGAGTCGGACTGGCCTGAGATGGCTCTGAAACTCTGTGTGCACGCAGGTTGTCAGGACAACTTCGAATTTTGAGGTTGTTTATGACATCACGAGGATCCTGTCCGCCAAGATGGCCGCACGGTTACAGACCGAGGATTGGCCTAGGCTAGGCTATTACAGGGAGGGATACCCAGAAACAGCTTTGAGAAACAGAAAGCGGACACAGAAACTGGAAGACATAAAACAGACGCTGATTCGAGGGGTAAGAAAGGGATCCTTGGCAAGAAGCGAGAATAGAGGGACAAGCCCCGAGAGGAGAACGTTGTCATCTATTCAAGTCTATGGGGAGGCCATGCTGATTCAAGCTTGCAACTTGATTGGAAGCAAGAGGCCGGACTTGGGCCTTATCAGACCTACGTGGTCCTTCTGCCTTAAGCATAAGCCAAAGTCAAGAATGAGGGCTTGAGGACGTTGAAGAGAAGACTCGATGCCTCCTTTCCTAGGCCCCTGGCATTCTTTGCAGATCAGTCTCACTTTCCATAGCTCTGGCGTCACGGGGGCCCACCGGGTACATGCTAATGTGTCCCAAGAGATGTCTTGGAAGCCTTGAAGGAATGGAGCCCCGTCACGCTTGGGCTACGTCTCTTTGTTTGGAAGTGCTCTACAAGGGTGCTGAAAAGCACCCTTTTCCACAGGGCTTCGTTCCTTCGTGAAGGCTGCCCGCCCAGGCTAGTGTGCTCAGTTTGCCTCCATCGAAATTCTCTCCCCCTACCTCTTGCCGTAGAAGGATTATTGATTATGTGTTTTGACACCACATGTAAGGAAGTGGGCTGAAAATGAGAACATTACAATTCTGTTTCAAGAAAAATAAACAGGCCAGGGCTGAGGATGTAAGGCAAACAAATGGCACAGCCTATAGAAATAAAGTAAGCCCGTATCTAGACGGCACCTGGGGGAACGTCCCAGGATCAGGGGTGAAGTTCGAAACTTCCCAAATCCGGAAAGGAGACAGAAAAATATCTTTCCTGGAGAGAGGGATTCATCAGATTCGTCTAATTTGTCTTGGAAACATTGTGTCCGTGAAGGGGGATGCCAGGACCACCTCGAGTTTGGAGTTTCTGACCTCAGGATGTCAAACCAACCCAGATGACGACGTGTTCCCAGTGCTTAGTTTGACCCAGGCTAGGACAGCAAAGACTCCTTCAAGTGACCGGTGCAAATTCAAAGACAACAACCAAGAGTCACGAAAGCACTCACACCTCGGCCTAGAGAACATACGGTGATTCCAGAAATGCAAAATGAATCACTTGCAATGAAGGGGAACGGACTGATAAGCATGTCTAAGGGGGATAGCTGAGAAATACCATGACGATTCTCCTATGGAAAAGAGACAAAGGTCCCAGAAAATGGAAGGCGAACAGAAATCACCCCTGGATAATCCACAATGAAAGATGATGTCCGTCTTTAGACAGACTCTGCTGGAACGTTTGAAAGGCAGAGAAATTCACAAGCCAAAAGACGGCAGCGAAGGTCAAGGCTGGGCTAAGTGGGAAGGGTGAGCTATGAGACTGCTCCAAGCGGGCCAGGAAACCGTGTGTCCGTGAAGCTTGCCGGGACAGCAGAGACACGATTATGACCAATCCTCTGACATCGCAGTGGACCCGAAAAACAACCTGGCCTCATCTACACAGTGCCAGAGTTGGGCTCAAGTAGCATATTCAAGTCCCATTGCCCTCAACTGCAGGTTGCCAACGGAACATGAAAGGGGCCGGCCGGTGGTGCAGCGGTGAGGTCCGCACCTTCTGGGTCGGTGGCCCGGGGTGGGCCGGGTGGACCCTCGGGTGGGCCTGCTCACCACTGCTTCAGGCATTCTGGGGCAGGCGTCCGAGGTAGTGTAGAGGCAGATGGGAAGGGACGTTAGCCAGGGCCAGACTTCCACAGCAAATACAGGAGCATTGCCAGCAGATGTGAGCTCAGCGATGCACTTCTGCCAGAGCAAAACCGATTCAAAGTTGCAAAGCATAGAGAAACTGAAGCTGAAAAGAAAAAGTGAACAACTGCATGCCAGTGAGAAGGATGAGATCTCTATGAAGAAACTTAGCAAAACAGGTGAAAGCCATGGCAATGGAAAACTAACAAACGTTGGGGGAAAGAAATTCAAGAAGACACAAGGAGAAAGAAGGAGATTCCAGGATCTAGGAGTGGAAGCAGCAACACACTGGAAACGTCCCTACCGGAGCAAGGAATCTCTGGATTCCATGCAATCCCAGTCAAAGTTGCAGCAATGTTTCCCACAGAGACAGAAGAGGGAATCCTAAAGCTTCTAGCCAGCAACAAGAGACCCTGACTAGGCAAAGGAATCCTCAGGAAAACGAAAAAAGCAGGACGTGGCACACTTTCCGATTTCAACCTATGGGACGAAGCACTAGGTACCGAGACGGCACAGTCTGGGCCCCAAAACAGGCACACAGACCCATGCAACAGAATCGAGAACCCAGAGCCCAACTCAAACGTACATGGACAGCCCATTTTCGACCAGGGAGCCAAGAGGAGACAGCGGAGAAAGGAGAGTCTCTACCATAAACGGTGCTGGGAAGCCTGCACAGCCACCTGGAACACAACGACAGTACACCATGATGTTACACCTGGCACACACACCACCTGAAATGGATCAAAGCCTTGAATGGCAGACTTGAAACCGTGAACCTTGTAGCAGAAGACCTAGGCAGAGTGCTCTTTGCCATCGGTCTGAGCCGCCTGTTTGGAAGAAGCAAGTCCGGCTGGGCCAGGGCAACCAAGTCAACAAGAAACCAACGGGACCACGTCAAATGCGGACGCTTCTGCCCAGTGAAGGAAACCATCGACTGAATGCAAAGATAGCACAACGACTGGGGGAGGATGTTTGCAAACCACACATCGGACAAGGGGTGAAAAGCCCAAAGATGCAATCAACTCGCACGTCCCCACAAGAAAAAAAAAAACAACAAGCCAATGAAAACCTGGGCAGAAGATGGAAACAGAGATTTCTGCCAAGAAGATCGAAAGAGGGCCAACGGGTGCATGAACACTTGTTCACCGTCATGAAGTCTCAGGCCAATGCAAATGCAAACTGCAAGGGCACAGCAGCTCACTGTGGTCAGAATGGCTATAAGGAAGCAGACAGGAAGCCACAAGTGTCAGAGAGGAGGTGGAGAGAAGGGAAGCCTCCTGCACCGTTGGTGGGAGTGCAGACCGGTGCAGCCACTACGCCAAGCGGTGTGGAACTGCCTCAGAACTTTAAGAATCCATGTCCCATATGATCCAGCTATTCCTCTGCGGCGTGTTGATCCAAAGAACTCGGAAACACTCCTGCCTAAAGACATGTGCACCGCTGAGTTCACCACAGCGTCGCTCCCACTACCCAAGACTTGGAAGCCTCCCTGGAGCCCAGCAAGGGACGAGTGCAGAAGGAAGATGGGCTATAGCCACGCAATGGCATACCAGTCAGCCGGAACCAAGGATGCAATCCAGCCACTTGTGACCACCAGAATGGCTGTGAGGGTTTTAGGGAAGTGAAACAAGCCCCAGGGAGCAAGGCAAGTACCGTAGGACCTCACTTAAGAGGAGAAGGAAAAACAAGCGGTCAGGAACAGGTGGCACGGGACATTTGATTGGGGGTTCCCAGAGACAAAGCGGGCAGGTGTGAGAGGGTGAAACAGATGATGAGGCACAAGTGTGTGGTGAGGGCCTGCTATTAGGCTTACGCAGGGGAAGATGATGTAAGCTACACGGAAGTCTACATCGATGAGGATGCAAATCGGAAAGATATAGGATGTTCTAATGCAGGGTTGCGGCAATAAATTCACCTAAAAGCAAAAAAAATCCAAAATGGGGTCCAGAATGACGGCATAAAGCTTTGGGGCTGAAAGAGATTAGAGAGGGTGAACTTCCAAGGCTGGAAAATCACCTCAAAATGCGTACTGATGCTACAGAAAGGTAGACCCTTCCAAATAGATGAAGAGGAATACTACCCACAGAACATGCTGCCTGCTAAACCCATGCACCAACGGAAAAGGTTACCGTCCAGGACGTTACTACTAATCACCTTCACGAATAATGCAAACAGGCCCACGTGTTCCCAAGCTCAGGCAAAAGGTTGGTCCAAAAGTCCAATTCAGGGCCGGCCCTGTGGCGGAGCGGGTAAGTGCCCACGTTCCGCTTGGCCGGCCCAGGCCTCACTGTTTCACATCACGGTGCAGATCACATTGGCAGTGTTAGGACATACAGATTTCATGGTACGGTGCGGACAGGGATCATAAACTAAGTAGCCATGGTGAGGTCAACCTTATCAATACGCACCAGAAAAAGAACCGTGAGGCTTTTACAATCCATGAACGCATCTGGTACACTTCCCCAGAGGAAGAAGGAAGGAAAACATGGGACCTGCCAAGGTGGAATCGGCAGAGTGCTAGGAGATGGCACGATCACTGCGCATCAGAGGACTGCCCGGGCAACTTCAACTTGGGAGGGAGTCCAGGACTTTCTCTGGGGAACGTCCACCCACTTGGCCATCTACATAAAATGTAAGAGGTAAAACCCAGGATAATCTTACAGGGCAGAAACCAGTGTCTAGAGAGAATGTAGCAGGCCTTCCAAAGTTCGAGGAGCAAGTCAGAAACCGACAAGAAATCGAGAAAAAGGAAACCTATCCTACCTGGAAAGGGTGAGGAGTCGGACTGGCCTGAGATCCTCCTCCACCTCACCAAAAATGTTTAGTGCCCCGTCATAAATGTTTAGAGGCCTGTCATAAATGTTTAAAACCTTACCATAAATACTTGAATCCCACCAATCAAAGCCTGTCCCAGGAGCACTTCCACGTGCCAGCCTATTCTCCCTAACCCCTTACATTTTGCCCCAAATCCTGAATCAGGGAGACAGCTCTTAGGGCACACGCTCCCTGTCTCCCTGCAGATCCATCTCGCAGAATCAAAGCTGACTCTCCCCCAAGGCTGGCGCCACAATCAATCGGCTTGTTTATGCAACACCACGCAGAGAACTCCAATTCTGTGCAGTAACACTACTCAGAGCTCCGTGGAATGTGACCTTTTCATAAAGCACTTTCTTCATTTGATGTTTCTATCAGTCCTGAGAAGCAATGAAGCAGGGGTTATTTTACAGATTTTTATAGATAATTTTGAATATTGTATAGGCGAGAAAACCAAGTCTGGGAGAATGCATCACTTCCAAATGTCAGAATCGGAACTAGAACCCAGGTGTTTGAACACCAAATCTAGCGTCCTTTCCCCCACACAGTGCTTCCCCCGCGGTGGGGATCAACACAGGTTTGTTGAAAACAAATGGGTGAAAATCATGAAAAGGTGAGCACAGTGGTAGCTATTCACCATTCTGGACTTGAAGAGTTCAGTTCTGAGGCATGAAAGTGTGTGCTACATACAGAAGGAATTCCATCCTAAATGACTTATTATTTTTTAATGTGGTATTTAAAGAAGCACTTTCTCAGCTAGGAGAAAAGTGAGCCATTCAAAGAAGCTCGCCTTTTCTGGGCCAGGGGCTCTGGCGCAGAGTGTCCAGGCAGGGGAGGCTGGGTCGGCGCCAGGTGACCTTCCAGGACGAATCCCCCTGCCCAGAGATAGCGAGGGAAAGAGAAGCTCCCCTTGGAAGGCCGCGGCTAGGTTGGAGACTTCACGCCCACGCCCCGAGTCCCGCCTGCTACTGCATTGCTGCGGCGCCCCCACCAGAGTAATAATGATTCCTGGGAGTCTCCTGGTGCCTCATACCCTCCGCTCCTCTTCTGCTCCAGTGAGCGTTTCCTCGGAGTCACTCTGGAACCTTTAGCCTGAGTCTCACCCTCGCCCATCCATTCATGTCCAAAAAATGCAGTCCAGGCCGGAAAAAGAGCCAGGACTTGAGGGAGGGGGTATGTTGGAGAGGCCAGAAGATGACTGGGTCCCCAGCGTTGTAGTGGGGCAGTGGCCAGTCTGTCCCAGGCACGGCTTCTGTCAGGTACCCACACCCCTGCATGGGCAGAGCTGAGGCCAGAGCCTCCTTTTCAGCTTAGAGCTGCCAGTCCTTCCCACTTCATTTCCTGTTAAAATGCAAATAGGACCAGCAGCCTTATTTGTAACAGCCCCAAATAGGCAACTACCTACTGTTCTTCAGTAAGGAACTAGGTAATAAAGAATGGTGCCCCGCAGGATGGTGCATACTGTGCATTCGTTAGGAAGAACCAAGTTGATCCAGGTGTGCTTGCATGGAAAGGCTCTCCAAGATACGAGTAAAAAAATTACATTGCAGAAAAATAATTGCACCACTGTTTTGTAACTAATGGGGTTCAGGGCAGGCTGCCTCAAGATGTTCCACTCTGATGTGTGTGGATTATTTTGAGCTGAAGACAATAAAGGCTCAGAAACACTTAGGAAGAACATTCAACCTTCCCCCAAACTGCCTAAAGAATTTAACATAGAAGCCCTGTTCCAAGAAGGAGCTCATACCATATGATAGCTATAGTATAATGTTAAATAGGTGTTGATGGAAAGACACCAACAAACCCATTTTTTGGCCCAGCAAAAGCTGTCTGACAAACATTTCCATTTCCATCTCCATGTAAATTGTCTTCCTCTCCTCTGAAATCCCAAATCACTACTCCCAACATCCTCCTTGTCTATGGATGAGGATATTTAAACAGGTAGCCTCAGCCAGATGGCTGAGTTACTCACTCTTTCCTGAGTTTCTCCCATATATACATGTTATTAAACTTTGTTTGATTTCCTCCTGCTAACCTGCCTTTTTAATTATTTGACCGGTCATAAGAACCTTAAGGGAAAGAGTGAGGGGAATTCTCCCACTTCCCCAACATAAACAATACATCTACGTGAATATACTATACACAACACACAAAGACTGTATTGTAAAGAGAAAGATCCGGTAGGGCACACCGAAAAGTGGGTTGGGGAAGTGAAGAGTCAATCTCAGTTTTTAAAAAATCTTTTATAATTACCATATATTTATATCTTAAGTGCATGACCTTTTTTTTAAAAAAAACTTTTTTTAGAACAGTTTTAGATTTTACAGAAAAATTGCGAATACAGAGTTCTCACAAACACTGTGTTATTCTGTTCTGTTATTAACATATTAGCATGGTGGTTTTGCTACAATGAATGAGCCAATATTGATGCATTATTAGCCAATATCCAGACTTTATTCAGATTTCCTTAGTCTTTACCTAATGTATTTTTACCAGGATACCACATTACATTTAGTTTTTATATCTTCTTAGGCTTCTCTTGGCTGTGACAGTACTTGTCTCAAATTTTCCCTGTTTTTGATGACCGTGACAGTTTTGAGGAGTACTGGTCAGGTATTTTGTAGAATATCCCTCAACTGGGATTTCTCTCATGTTTTTATTACGATTAGACTAGAATTATGTATTCTTGGGAGGAAGACCAGAACGGAGTACATACTATCACTGCTGGTTGATCACTTGACGTTGACCTTGATCACGTGGGTGAGGCAGTGTGTCAGGCTTCTCTACTCTCCCCACCCCCACCCCTATTTGCATACTGTGTGTGACCTTCTTAATGCAGAAAGTTTTCTTTACCTTAAAGAGAGTCACTAACAATGGCACATCGGGAAGATGGAAAGGGCTTGGGGAATTCCCTCCCCGCTAGTGCGGTGTAGGGCGGGATCCGTCGAGGGAGGTGGAGGATAGTAGAAGCTCCACGCCGACCTCCAAACCCTGGCTGTGCCCTCCTCAGTTCGGGAGCCGGAAGGCCTACGGCTTCCTTCCCCCGCCTCTTGGAGGCTGGTCCCCACCCACTGGCCTGGGCTCTCACCTGGGGGCGGGGCCGCACCCAGACCACGCCCCCGCCCCGCCCCGGGGCGCTTAGAGCGGCCGCGCCCGCTCAGTTTTCCCCACAGCGGGCTTCTCCTCCAGCCCCGCCCAGACGGCTGCGGCGTCCGGGAGTCCGGAGTGTCCCAAGTGCCCCTGGAGAGCGGGAGTGGGACGGAGCTTGAGGCTGAGCCAAGGCGCCGCACCCCGAACGCCCGCGGAGAGAGCGGCTGCTGCCCACATCCCCGTTCGTCCCACGCCGTCCCCCGCCCCGTTGTCCAGTGGCCCGGTGAGTGAGGGTCCCCAGCTGCCCGGGGGCACAGGACGGGGCGGCGGCTGTGTGCCGCGACCCCCGCAGATGAGGCCCGGACAGCCCCGCGCCCCCTCCCGGCCTGGCCCTGCGGCTTCCTGGTTGCACAGCATGGGGGCGGGGACGGGTGTAGAGCTGGTCCCGGACAGGCTGCCGCGGCCTGCCTGCTCAGCTAGACAAGCGGCGGGGGGTGCCCTCCCTGTGGGGTGGGCGGTGCACAGGCCGGACCCTGGTGTGTAGGGCCATGGGATTGTCCTGTGCGGCCTAGGCCTGCTTGGGACTGGGTGAACAAGCGACCAGAAGGCGACTGGCTGGTGTGGGGGATGGCCGGTGGCCCAGGGCCCTCTGACCCAGCTGAGTTCTCGAGAGTATGTGTGCCCTTCTGGGAAAGACTTGTGCTGAGGAGAGAGTAGAGGAGGCTGCCTTCAGGAACTTTCCTCCGGAACTGGAAGGACACAAATTCCTGGGAGCTGCTAGTGCTGGAGTTTGTAAGGCACCTTATTTGAGAGAACGTGGGATCCATCCAGGTGCTGTGTTCACCTGTGTTTACCGTCTCTGCCTTTCCCTCTTCTCCAATCTTAAACTACATTTTCAGGGAAGGATTCTTGGACTTTTATCTCTCCCTCGGCTCAGCCCAGCCCTCTGAGGGCTTAAAAAGGTAGAAACCCGTCTATTGGCTTAAAGGAGAGTTGTGAAGTTCGTCATCTAGAGACTGGAGAGGAGTTAAGCTAGCTAGTGCTAGCCTAAGCTGGCAGCAGTCTGCCCTAGACGTTTCTGTCCCCGCCCCTCTGATGAGTGACCTGTCTATGGAGACTGGGTGTTTTAGGACAGACCCTAGAAATCCATGGTAGCCAGCCACTCTGCTGTCGCCCCGCAGCCTTCCTTTGCTCCCTGCTGCCCTGACCTGGGCATGGAGTGGCTCCGTGAGGGGTGAGCCCCTGCCCTGCCCACACAACAGGAACAGAAGCTTGCAGGGCAGGGTCAGGCTGAGTCCAGGAGCTGGACAGGCAGGGCATGCTACTTTGCTCACTCCTGACTGGCCTGATTATGATCTTCATTCCTTCCTTGCTTCAGTCCATTGTTGGGGATTCTGGGAGGATTAACATGGCCTCTTCCCTCAAGGCATTCTCTGTGCTACAAGGGGTTCCCCGACAAGAGAGGCCAGCTGAGGTGCTAGGGCAGTTTGTTGCCCTGGCATTGGGTGCTCACTACCTTGGGCTCCTGCATCCCTCCTTAATCTCGTCTCTTACCAGTATCTGTGCCTTGGTTTCCTCATCTTTAAACTACGGGTACTAATAATACCTGCCTCCTGGGGTTATTGTGAGGATTCAGTGAGTTACTATATTTAAGGACTTTACAGCTCAGGCACTACAGAACAGTCAGAACAGGTGGTGACTGGTACACTATACCTGTGTGTTCCAGGTAGATGTCACCCAGATTAGACGTAAAGCTTACAGCTGGGCCTGGTGTGTAACTAATGATCTGTGAGTGTCAGCGATAGTAATATAATGATAATAATAATAGCTGTCACTCCCTTCATGCAACTGAAGATCCATCTGAGTTGAGCCACTCCTCTCCTAACCTGTCTCTCTGTCTTAGCTCATGGTGGAATGCCCTGCTTTCCCCATTTTTGCCTATTAATCACAGCCCTTATGGGAGCCATCGAGGTGCCTGCCTCATGTAGGTGCTCAGAAGATGTTGGTTGAGTGACAGTGGCAGGCCAGGGGAGTAAGATTTCTCTATTGGTAAAATATTAGACCTTGAAGGCTCGGTTTAGATAGGCAAAAAAAAAACACAAAACAAAACAAAAAACGGTGAGGAGAGTGAGATAGAAACTATTCCAGACTGAGAGCTGAGGGTAGACACTGGTCGAGAGGCCAAGTTGGAGTCCCTTTTGATTCCTTTATGTAGCCAGGTTGAGGATGATCGATAGGGTCCATTTCGATTGCTTTTGCTAGAAGGCCAAGATCAGTGGGAGATGCTGTGGTCATCTCTCTTCGCTGCCTCCTCCTGCCACCCCCCCACCCGAAAGCCTGTTCCTGGCACTTGGTCCCATGGGGGCAGTCGGGAGAGTCTGTGTGTGGGTGTGCTTCACAATCACAGACAAGCAAACAGGCTTAGGGTTTTCTGCATTTTTCTCTACAACACCTTCTGACCCCATTGCCCCTAGAACACCAGAAATTTGAGTGATGCCTAGATAGGAAAGCTCTTAGGGAAAATGAAGAAACTGAAGTTTCCTTGTTAGGAATTTGCATTTTTAAAAGGAGTTGTTGAAAGTAGTGGAACTTTCTAATAATCAGTGAAACCATACCGAGTTAGGCCAACTGATCCTGACCCTGTACTCCATGACATAAAGGTCTGATGTCACACAGTGGTGTGCTTGTGCTCCTGAAGGTCCTGTTGCCTTAGTGGAAAAGGGAGGACTCACTCTTGAAATTGAGAGGGAAGTCAGGTGCTGCCAGCCTCTTACACCTGGAGCATGGGTTGAGGCTGGCTTGGAGGGCAGTGAGATGAGAGCAGTCTGAGGGAGGGTGAAGAGGACGACCTCCAAGGCTGCTAACAGGGAGGCAGAGGGAGTATGGCAGATTAAGCCTGGGGAGTGGCATCTTTGAGGGAAAGTGGTGTGTATCTGGGGGGACTCATGATAGCAGATGTGAGCTTGTTGTGTCCACCTAAAAGGTCACAGCTTTTTTTAGGAAGTGGGTGACAAGGCATATTTCTGTTGAACTCAGCATACCCACTGTTTGCCTAGCCCTGTGCTGTGTGCACAAAAGCAGAGGCCACTCCCATCCTCCCTAGGTTGTCCTGGATTCCCCTGAGACATCGGACACTGGATGAGAACCAGGTCTGCAGGCTGGGGTAGATCATGAATTCTGTTCTGGACATGGTGCGTTTGAGATACCAAGTAGACAGGTGGGTCTGGGACTCAGGAGGGATATAGGCTAGAGAGATATTTTTGTCTAGGTTGTGTTTGATGTCAAGGGCATGGTGAGATTGAGGAACTCACCTAGAACAGCTGAGTAAAGGAAGATGAGCCTATAAAGGAGCCAGAAGGGGGAAGGAAAACCAGGACTGTGTCATATCACAGAAGCCAGGGTGAGTCTGCTTCAGTAGGAGGCATTGGTCAGCAGAGGCCATTGCTGCCACAGGAAGTGATGTGGAGGAGATTCAACACCTTAAGTTGTGGCTGTTTTGGTGGGATGATGGGAGCAGAAGCCAGGTGGGAATGAATGGGTGGAGGAGTAGCAAGAGGTGAGGATCTTGGGAGACTGAGTGTAGACAAGCTTTGAAAATGTCGGTTTTGAAGGTGAGGAGAAAGATTGGGTGATGCTGGTGGAGGACCACATTGAGGGGGTATTTGCTTCTGTTTCCTCAACCAGTCATCCTCCTATTCCCATTGCACCCTGAGAAGTTAGCAGTGTGGATGGCCTGTGGTCCCATGGTCCCCATGATAGCCAGATTTTTAGAAGGGATGGGTAAAATGAGATTTGCCTGCAAACCCCAGGGATAGGCCTGGGTACTGCTTCTCTCCCTTGGCAGTTCCTGCCTCCTTCCTGTAGGTCCGAGATAGACAGCTCTGACTTGCTGTTACACATTTCCTTCCCCTTTTGAGGCCACAGGAAGGACTTTCTCTGTTCCCCAAGGGATATGACAAAATAGTTAGTACACAAAAATGTTTCAGGGCCGTATGAAGACTGGGCCCGTCTTATGCTCTGTTCTATGCTTGCATTTTAAGTCGCATAAACTATTTCAGGGGACTGGAATGGCTAAGCCTTGTTGTACCATGAAATCCTAGTGAGTGGTTTTCTAAGTCCTATTTCCAGATAAAGGCAAATGGCTGGAAAAAACTCTCAGCCTACTGAGGCAGGATTGTTGAAAAGTCTTCAAAATATTTTTAATATTAATATTTTCACTTCTTGTTTTTCTTTGTCTTTACCTAATATGTCTTTACCCAACCCTTATTTTATTTTATTTTTATCTTTTTGGGGTTCCAGTTGACATAAATTTTTTTTCTTCATTTTTTTATTGTGGTCATAATAGCTTATAACATAGTGAGATTTCAGTTGTACATTATTGTTTGTCATACACCATATAAGTATGCCCCTTCACCCCTTAGTGCCTACCCTCCACCCCCTTCCCCTGGTAACCACTAGTCTCTTTGTCCGTAAGTTTGTTTATATTCCACATATGAGTGAAATCATACAGTGTTTGTCTTTCTCTGTCTGGTTTATTTCACTTTACATGATGCCCTCAAGGTTCATCCATGTGGTTGCGAATGGGATGATTTTGTCTTTTTTCATAGCTGAGTTGTATTCCATTGCATGTATATACCACATCTTCTTTATCCAGTCATCTGTCGATGGGCACTCGGGTTGCTTCCATGTCTTGGCTATCGTGGATAATGCTGCAATGAACATAGGGGTGCATAAGTCTCTTTGAATTGTTGATTTCCAGTTCTTTGGGTAAATATCCAATAGTGAGATAGCTGGGTTATATGCCAACCCTTAATTTTTAACCTTTCTTTCTCTCGTAAAAAAAAAAAAATTGGGGCCAGCCCAGTGGCATAGTGGCTTAGTTTGCATCCTCTGCTTCAGTGACCTGGGGTTCACAGGTTCGGATACTGGAGGCAGACCTATACACTGCTCATCAAGCCATGCTGTGGTGGCATCCCATATAGAGGAAGACTGGTACAGATGTTAGCTCAGGGACAGTCTTCCTCAGAAAAAAAAAAATGTCTATCTTGTAATCAGCACATGACTTGGGGTTTAGGGGGAAGATGGCAGAACGCAATGATAACAACAAAACAGATTTGGTAGTTTCTGTCTTTGCTAGAGAATTCAGACTGTTTGCCTCCCAGCTTGTGTGGATTTTATTCCTTGCATCTTATTTTCTTTTTTCTTTTCTATTTTTTTTGGTGAGGAAGATTGACCCTGAGCTAAGATCTGTTGCCAGTCTTCTTCCCTTTTTTTTTTCTTCCCAAAGCCCCAGCACGTAGTGGCATATCCTAGTTGTAAGTCATTGTAGTTCTCTGTGGGATGCCGCCACAGCATGGCCAGATGAGTGGTGCTAGGTTGGCGCCCAGGATCCGAACCAGTGAACCCTGCTGTGCTGAAGTGGTGCACACAAACTTAACCACTTGGCCACTGGGCCGGCCCTGCATCTTGTTTCCTATTTATTATTTGTTATATATTTGGTTGTTCTTTCTTTCCTGACTTCTGCTATCTTGGTTAAGTTTTTCATCATCTTTCTTCCCCACCCTACCTGCATTAGGATTCAGATTTGGTCATGAATTAGGAGAAGAGCTGCTCGCTCTCTCTTGAGAAACTGGAGTTCAGGGTTAGTAAGTGTCTGTTCCGTGAAGTTGTCTAGGCACCAGTCTCCTTGGGTAGAGTTGCTTCCAGCATTCTCCAGGGCTGGAGTTTTCAAACTTGAGCATGTATGAGGTCTGTGGTGAGGTTTGTGAATTCTCATTTCTGACAGGTGCCCACACAGTGCTGAAGCCACCAGTCTGGGCACCACACTTTGGGTAGTGCTGCTCTAAGTGCTTCCCTACCCTGTGTGGCCCAGGACAGCTGACTTTCATGGCATGGCCCTGCCTAGCTCCCAGGGAGGCTCGGAAATATAGCCCTTATTTGGGGTCGCCATGTGCCAGGCTGTTAGGGAAGCAAGAGGGGGCAGATGGTTGAGGGGGATAACCAGACATTTCTGGAACACCACCCACTGCTCTCCTTAATTTGGAACCAGTGCTGTGCTTATCAGTCTTGCCATTGGTTAAGCCAGTATTCCTCAGTTAGGAAGTGGCAATGGTATGTCACAACAGTGGCCAGCCAGCAGGCAGTGGAAGCGTGGCAGCTTCGATCCTGTGGGCTGGTGAATAAGAGGCAAGCTTGTGTTCTGAGAGTCAGCAGCTTCCAGGCTGTTCCCGATAGTCACGTCTGGCAGCTGTGCGCTCTGCCACTTGGAGCCACCTCCTGATCTTACAGGCCCTATGGGGTTAGGTTGGCCCCTCCAAGACTCACCTTCAGGTTGGAGAGTATCTGGCTGTGCTTCTTCCTCCCAGCTTGACTTCCTCACTTTAAGGTATTACACACAAGTGACTTTCCAGGAGAGTTTGGGGGCAAAGGGCATTTGAACCCTGAACTGAGCTGGGGCTGTTGGTCCGTGCATCTCCTGATACCCTAGAGAGATCAGAACAAGTGTCTGCCGACCCCTACTCTCTGCTGTTGTTAACTCACAGGGAGGTGAAGCTGGAGAGAAGCAACTTTACAGAGGCCTCCCTGGAGCAGATGATGCTTTCTGTGTGGCTTGATTATATGGGACTTTATTTGGGAGGCAGCAGAGTCACTGTGTCACTCTCTCTTTCCCAGGGTAGCCTTTGCATTTCCCAAGCTGCATTCTCCAGCCCAGGAAGGTGGATTGGAGCCCTGAGGTGTGCTGGCTGGAGGGGAGCCATCGTGCGCCGTGGTGTATCAGCCTGGAAACTGAGAAACATGGTTCTAGTGTGTGTCCTGCCCCCAGCTGATCCTGAGACCTCAGGCAGGCCCCTTCTGCTCTCTGGGCCTCGGCTCCCACCTCAGTAAAATAAGCCAGTTGAACCAAATGATCTCATGAAGGCCCCTTCTGTTTCTGACGTTCTAGGATTTCTATGTGATCCAAATGCCAGTGCACTGGGAATTGACTTTATTTCTAAGACGTGTCTTTCAGACCCAGCTTGGCTCAAGTTCAGCCCCTTGGTGAGGCCTGGACACTGCCCCCTTGCCACTCTCCCAGCCTTCTTTGCTCCGGTGCCAGCCCTTGGAGGCAGGGTCTGAGCCACTGCCTGGCTAAGGATTGACATAGGCTCCAGCTATTCTTAATTCATGGCGCGTAGCTAGGGAGTTGAATGTTTAACAGTACGTTCCTTAGGCTTTTTGTTCAGTCTGGGAAAAATATGGTCAGGGTTGGTGGAATGCTGCCCTAGGCTCTGTGGCTTGCTTCTGTGGCCTACTGGCACTCATGACCCATACCTCAGAGGTGAGGCAGAGCCCCATGAAGGCAGGGCACTAGGGCTCTGCAGTGCCTGCAGAGGGGAGGGCCATGTACACCTTCCCAGCAGAGTGAGGGATGTTCATACACCCTCCCAAGTCACTTGAGGTCCTGCCTTGCTGTGGGAGGGAGAAAGGGGAATGTCTTCCATGTGTCTTCTCTACCCCTAGAATTCCTGGAGCCCGTGTCCCAGAAGCCCTGATCAAAGAGGTCGTTGGAACAGGTGCCACCCAGGGTGGAAGAGATCAATCAGGGTCCACTGGTGTCCTGTTGGTGTGTGTCAAGGACCTCACTGTGCCCAGCCCTGTGCTAGCTGCTGGCAGGAGGTGGAGAGTGCTGTCCTATGGCCTGGGCACGGACTCTGTCACTGAGAGGCCTAGGAAAAAGTAATCCTGGCTCTAGCACTGGTTGGGTGTGTGACGCTTGCTTGTCAAGAATCATCTCTGAACCCTAGTTCCCTTGAGGTGATAATACCTACCTTGGAGGAACACTGTGAAGGTTAATGAGGTAATATATGTACCTATTATAGGTACTGGGAAAAGGGGAGTATTATTAGAACACTAGAGGACATAGGAAACATTTTAGGTCAAGTGCTGATAAATTCCAGGAAGAGCGATAATGTGGGTGAGGAGATCAGGGTGGGCTTCCTGAAGGATTTAGGGCTCCATCTGTCCTAAAGGAAGGCCAGGATTGACATAGGCTTAAGGAAGGGGTAAAGGAGACAAGGAAGACAGACCAGGTAGAGGGACTATCTGAGCAGAAGTCATGAAGATGGAAAGTGCTGAGATAATGGCTTGGCTGAGCTTCGGACATGCATTTCCTGCAGTTCTTTCCATCACATATGTATCTGTGGGAACCTTCCATTTTCTTGCCATGGCACAGTGTAACTCTTGGCCCACGGCCCTTTAGCTGAGCTTAGGCTCCCTCCTGCACAGGGGTCAGCCCATAGTGGAGATCTGAGAGAATCTTCTCCGCTAATGTGATCTATAGGCTCTGGTAGGGATTTCTTTTCAGCTTCCAGCTGTACAAGGCTGGCTGGGGCCTTTGTCACCATTAGAAGAGCAGCCATGGGTAGTTGCAGGAGAGGTTTCCAGGGGCTTCTAGGTAAGGCAGGGGTACCTCAGCCATATGGAGCTGGAATAGATACTCTCTCAGGTCTTCTGGGTCTGAAGGGACTGAGCCTTTCCAAGAACTTGGCGGTGGTGTATCAGGGTCTCCCTAGTAGAGCCCAGGGCTCTCCCTGATGCCTTTAGATCTTTATTTAGTTTTATCTGCCACCCCACTTCCCCCAATTTACTGTGAGAGAGGATCTGTTAGTGACTTTCATATGGAGGTGAGATGGCTCATCGCATCTTAACCAGCAGGGCCCTGGATGACATTGGTTTCTCTGATTACAAGTGCAGCTGTCTGCAGGGACAGCCCAGTGGGGACAGTGGGCAGCTGATGCAGGCACACCTGGCTGAAGGGGACAGCTCCTGTAGCCCTAGCTGTGTGCTACCATATGGAAATGGACATGTTGCCAGATCTCTTATTTTTCCATTTAAAAAAAATTTAAATCAGGTGAGAGTCTCTTTTCAGACCTACCCCCTCCCTACAAAGAAATGAATGTTCGTCAACTACAAAATCTTCCCAGAGCCCCAGGTTCTGGGCAGCACAAGTCGACAACCACAGATCCCTCACAGGTTCACTTGTTTTGTAGGTGAGGGAGGGAGATGCCCAGGAGAGCCTTAGGTTTGCCAAGGTCCGTCAGAGAGAAGCCAGCTTTCTAGACACCCCTCCCACCCTTCCTCTCAGTTCCCAAAGAGCAGACGTCTTGATTCTCAGCCTTCATCTCTATTCTTGCTGGGGGAATGGCTCTTCAACGTGGCGTGGGTATTTTCCTGTGACTGCTCTTTGTGTTTATCGCCCCGTCTAGAGGGAAAGCCTGGTGCAGGCCAGGACTTCTTTTCCCCTTCTGTCCCTGGGGAGTCTAGCCCAGCGCTGAGTGCCTCTCTGAGCCCAGAAGTGGAATTACTGTGAATCTAATGAAATTTCATTCTCAGCTTCAGCCATCCCCCTCATGCCCCAGTGGCCCTTCCAAAGCTCTAGGAGGGGCCCTAGCAATGAACTCACAAAGTCATACAGTATTGTAAAATTTGCAAAAAAAGAGATATTGTGTATTCTTTTTCTTGAAGAAGGTCTCTAAAACTGCATAAGCTCCACAAAACCTGGACCTCCCCCCTTAGATGCTGGTAAAAACCCAGCGATTGGCTGGCATCCTGTCTTCTGGACAGTGAGCTCTTGGCTTAGGGGCAGGAGGTGGGGGTCCTGGGCCATTCCTGTTAGGATCTTGCTGTGTCACCTTGGCATGTCACTTCCTCCTTTCTGGTTGTCAGTTTCCCCACTTGTGAAATGAGAGCTGAGGTGGGGTGGGTGGGAATGAACTGAGTCATCTCTAGGGCTGAGTGACCTCTGGCATCTCAGTTGTGTGATCCTGGCTGACTGGGTGTGATTGCCCCGCCCATGCAGATCACACTGCTGAACCTCCCCCCATTGGAGTATTTGCATTGCTGGCTAGGTGGGGCTGGCCTGGCCACACAGGTGACTCATGTTGACTGATAATACAAGTGAGCAAAGCTTTATTGAGCTCTTATTTCTAGACATGCAGGAAAGGTGAGCACCTGGTCCCTCCTTTCTTGGTTAATGGTCTTTTTGTGATCTTGGTGGTTTATTGCTTTCTTTGTCAAAGAAAGTTTGCTGAGTTAGGTATACTTGTGCACAGATCTCTTGTTTAAAGAAAGCAGAGGCCTTTTTGAAGAGAATATCATGGGAGGATCTGGAGGGAAAGACAGAAGCAATGGTCACTGTATGTATTAGTTTTCTATTGTTGCCATAAAAGACCATAATCTTAGTGACGTAAAACAACACAATTTTTTTGGTGGTAAAGTATACATAACATAAAATTTACCATTTTAGTCATTTTTAAAAGGTATACAGTTCAGTGGTGTTAAGTACATTCACATTATTGTGCAACCATCACCACCATCCATCTCTAGAACTTTTTCATCTTTCCAGACTGAAACTCTGCCCCTATTAAACAATAACACTCCCGTCCCCCCTTCTTCTAGCCCCTGGCAGCCGTAGTTCTACTTTTTTTTTTTAATATCTTTTTAAAATTTTTATTTATTTATTTATTTTTTGAGGAAGATCAGCCCTGAGCTAACATCTGCTGCCAATCCTCCTCTTTTTGCTCAGGAAGACTGGCCCTGAGCTAACATCCGTGCCCATCTTCCTCCACTTTATATGTGGGATGCCTACCACAGCATGGCTTGCCAAGTGGTGCCATGTCCACACCCGGGAACCGGCGAACCCCGGGCCGCCGAAGCAGAATGTGCACACTTAACCACTCAGCCTCGGGGCCGGCCCCCACAGTTCTACTTCTGTCCCTGAATTTGACTACTCTGAGTACCTCACATAAGTAGAATCATATAGTATGTATCTTTTTGTGACTGGCTTGTTTCACTTTCATAATGTCCTCAAGGTTCCTCCATGGTATAGCATGTGACAGGATTTCCTTCCATTTTCAGGCCAAATAATATTCCTTTATGTTTATACCACACTTTGTTTATCCATTTTTCTGTTGATGGACATTTGGTTTGTTTCTACCTTTTGGCTCTTGTGAATAAAACTGTTGTGAACATTGGTGTACAAATATGTTTGAGTGCCTGCTTTCAGTTCTTTTGGGTATATAGCCAGAAGTGGAATTGCTGGATCAGATGTTAAATTTTTTGAGGAACTTCTGCTACTGTTTGCCACAGCGGCTGTACCGTTTGACCACATGACTTTTCTATCTTACAGTTTTGTCTCATGGGTCTCATGGTGTTTATTGGCAGGGTTATATCTTTTCTGGAGGCTCTAGAGGAGAATCTGTTTGCTTGTCTTTTTCAGCCTCTGGAGGCCATTACATTCCTTGGCTCATGGCCCCCTTCCTCCATGGATGGAAACCCTCTCATGCTTCTTATTTCTTTCTTTTCATCCTTATTTCTCCTTATTCTTTCTTTTCATCCTTAACCCAGGCAGGAAATGCTCTCTGCTCAGGAAAGGACTCATGTAATTAGATTGGGTCCACCTGGATAATCGAGAAGTTGGTAACCTTAATCACATCTGCAAAGTCCCTTTTGCCATGGAAGATAACATTTTCATAGGTTCTCAGGGATCAGGGTGTGGACTGTCTAGGATGGTTTTGAAGGACCTACCTGATGGTGCCTTCATCTCAGGCTTTGAAAAACCCTCCCCTCTCTGCTCTTCCCCTTCCCCACATTGTCCTGAGGTACCCTGTGACCATAACAATTGGTTAGGTATGGCACTCAGTGTGTGGGCTGACATCTGGTAGAGACTGAACAAGTTTGGGTGTATGTCTAGGATCTTTGACGACCCTTTTTCCCCTCTCTAAACGTCAGAGCTTGTCCTGTTTGGCCACTCGGGAGAGAATGACATTGGGTGAGTTGGTCACAGAGTGAAGAGAACTGCCCACACTTTACAGAGGTCTTTCCTGATCTTACGTCATTTAGTCCTCACAGTAACTCCAAGGTAGGTGGGCAGATCATATCTTTGCAGACAGCTTAGAAGTTCAGAGAGGTTAAATTGTCTAGTGAAGGTATGGTGGAATTAGGACCCAGATCCTAGCTCCCAGGCTAATACTTCTTAGGGAGTAAGTTAAAATTAACCTAGCACCTCCTATATGCTAATAAACTACGTGGTGGATAGCTATATATGTATATATCAGTGCATCAGATCCTCACAGCCGCATAGTAAGGTGGATGTATTTTTCCCAGTTTTACAGAAGGACGTCAAGTGACATGCCCAAGGTCACATAGCCTGAAAGCGGTAGAGCTAGAATTGGAATCATTGTCATTGGACTCCAAACCCTGTTCCTAGCAGCTGTGTTGGAAGATGATGTCAGAGCTGTGTGGACCATGGGTAAAAATTCATTCAGCAGAACGGAGAAGTCTCTTGTGACCATCCTGTGATGTTTGTGGCTCTTAGTGGAGGGAGGGTGGGTTGTGTGAAGATGGGGGAACTGGCATAGGGTGTGGGCGAGAGTAATTTGGGGTGGTAAAGGGCCTGTAGAGAATCTGGGGATGGATGTTATCAGACCCAGTGTCAGTGATGCTTAGGCTGTGTGACCTGGGATGAGCCACTCTCACCTTTTCCCATCCAGACGTGGGAAGAGTTCAGAGAAGGAGCTCCCCAAGTTCCCTTCCAGCTGAGCACTGAAGGGTCACGTTGTGCAGTCAGTAACTGCTGCACCCCTGTGGGCCAAGGTGATCCTGGGGAAACGGTGCTTGGGTTGGATTCTGCAGGAAATGGAGAGCCTTGAGAGCTAAGCGGGGGTTGAGGGGAGACAGCCTGGAGGGCTCAGATGCCTCTGGGACTTGTGCTTGATTGACATCTGCTGGTCCCTCCTACTTTGTTTCTCAGGCTGGTCCTGGGAGGAGCCCCTTCTGATTAGGTGGTGTAATTGGGAGCAGCTTCCCCCATGTGAAAGTGGTGAAACAAAGACACAGATGTGTCTCTCCAGCCTGAACTGTACTTAGAAACACAACCCACAATTTCCCTATTTTTCCGGGGGGATGGAGTATTTCCTTAGGTCCGGACCACACCTTGGACTTAGGACTTGGGTAGGGGACTTTTTCTGTCGCTGCTACTGTGTCTGTCACAAGAACTTTGGCACCTACGAGGACCATGGCCTGAGCCCCTTCATGTTCTGGGCCTGGGTGTCGCCAGATAATGACACCATATCTGGGTTCACCTTCCCCCTCTGTGGCCTGCTTTCCACTCCTCAGAAATCCTGAGTTGGGGTTGGCATTTGACTAAGTGTTGGCTTACCTGGAAGCCCATTTGGTGTGGGCAGGTCTCAAAGGGGACTGTTCCCATGAACAGGAAGGACCCAGGTTTGCCAGAGAGCTGTGCTGTGGAGGAGTTGGTAGAGAGGTCTCACCTGCCAATCTGTGTGTGCTCCCGGTACCTTTAAATAGTCCCTCCTGCCTCCCTCCCCTTCTCGGTTCCAAGGACCTAGTCTGGAAAGGTCCCGAGAGGAGAGAGATGGTTTCTGTCCTGGCAGGGGCACAGAGTAGAAGTACTGACAGCAGACTGCTGGCTGTTTGCAGGGATGGGCTTTGTGCAGACCAAGGCACAGGTCCCTCCTCCCAGGCAGGTTTTCTCTCCAAGAGGCCTTTTCAAAGTTGCTCCCCCCTCATCCTCCCCCTACTGTCAGCTTCTTGTCTTTACACCCCCCTCCCCCCAGCATTCCTGGTGCTTGAACCAAGCCCCTGGGCACCTGGCTTATAGAGGGGATGGAAAGAAAACATTGCCAATTTCCTGTTGGTGGTTTCTCCTTGGGGAGATTGGAAAAGCCAACACAGCCATTCCCAGGACTTGCTGCTACAGGGCTGGGCTTGGTTTCGGAGAAGGAACCAGCACACTTTGCTCCACTCCTCCCCTCCCCTGCCATTCACACTGTCCTGACTCTCCCCACCTCTCCTGTTACTCCCCTATCCCACCCCCTCCCTGCCCCAACGTTTCTCATCCTGAGTATTATCAAATGGCCCAGGGTCCTCTGGGACCCTCTAATCCTCTTTGCTATTTTATATTGGGGAAACTGATATAATGAGAAGTTAAATGATATAATGAGAACATATTTGATATTAAACTATTAGTATCTGCATTTTATAGATGTGGCAAACTGAGGCCCAGAACAGTTAAGTAGCCTGCCCAAGATCACGCACCTAGTAGAGAACAGAACTGGATTTGAACTTGGTAGTTTGGCTTCAGAGTTTGTTCTTCCCAACACCCTATGCTGCCTTTAATGAAGTACCTGGGATCGTGGTGAAACAGGTATTTCTACTTTCCGTCTTTGAAATCCTAGTTTCTGGGGCCAGCAGGCTCTGTGAGGAAGTACAGCAGAGGGGTTAAAAGTCCTGGGCTTTGGAGCCTGGCTCTCTGGGTTTGAATCCTGGCTCAGTCATTTACTAGCTGTAACCTTGGGCAGGTTACATAATCTCTCCATACCTTGGTTTCCTTATCTCTAATATGGGGATCATAATCTTAGTATTTGTCTTAATGAGTTGTCGTAAAGTTAACTTTCATGTAAAGCACTTAACAGTGCCTAGTACATAATAAGTATTCAATAAATGTTAACTAATATTATTTTTGCCTAATGAGTTTTGGAAATTTGGGCATAAAGTTAAGCAGGCTCTTTTGTTATAGGACTTCTCAGGACCTTTATTACGCTATCATGAATTGGCACTTTCCTGGAAGGGGATATAGCAGGCAGCATTTTCCAACGCTTTTGGACAACCAATCTTTCTCTCTCTTTTTTTTAACTGGGTACCTGATAAATTCTCAACTTGCACAATGTTAAGATGGTGTCCAAGAACACGGTTCGGGAAGCACTGTACATCATGCTTCCTGTTTGTGCTTCGCAAGGCTGAGCTGGACATGGAGGGTCAGGTTAGGCCTGAGCAAGACTTTGAATGACTGTATGTAGCAGAGCTGGGGCTGTGCCTCGCTTCTCTTGTCCCCTCCCCACAGGATGGGGAGAAGGAATTGGCGTGAGCCAAGGTACCTGAGGGTTTCTGGAACCTCCTTGCCATGAGGAATGGTCTTGGCTGACCTGGTTCAGAGCACAGTTACTGCACTGTCTTCCTTCTGTCCTTGGAGGAGTCTTAAAGTAAGTCACCAATGGCAGCACCAGCTGGGACCACCAAACAAACCAGCCTAGCCCTGGTTTAAAATGGTCACAGGTTTGCACAATGGCACTGTTAGGGGAAGGCAGGCAAGCTCTGCTCTCAGCAGACTAAGTTCTACCATGGACCCTTTCCCTATACATTTGTGACTTGAGTAAGCCATGTCCCTGATGTATTTTAGGTCCAAAAGCAAGGTGGTTGGAAGCTAGAGAATCTTCAAGATCGCTTCCAGTGTGGCATCTTGGGTGTCCGTAAATCTAGGATTGGGGTGAAAATCTAAAGAGGTATCCCCTTCAGGAGTCCTAAAATCCAAGAGGAAGGAAGAGTCCTGAGGGGTGAAGCCCCCTGTCATGCACATGGCGTAGGGAGGTTGAGGAAGTGAGGGCCTGGCTTCAGGTCACTGGTTGGGATCCTTTTCCATTTGAGATTCTTGGAACTGGACTACCTTAAGTAGACGTTTCTGTATTGCCTCAGGCCCCATTTTTATCCTGCTCTGGGTCGTTGCCTCCTGTTGTCCAGCGCAGTGACCCGGGGAGGAATGTGCCCAGCACTCCCAGGATGGTGTTATGGAGGCCGGGAGCTTCTTGGACTAGCTGAGGGCTGACTAACTCCTCATCTCCCCAGCAGCGCCAGGAGGTGCACCAGGTAGGAATGTAGATAATTCATTACTCCTGAGCCCACCCAAACTGAGTTTTGTACTGGAGTGAGGAGAGTTTGCCGACAAGCAAATCTTTCTTGTTTTAAAAAAGTTATACATATGTATATGAGCAAACTATATAGATACATATATGCATATACATTTATGTGTTTTTTTTTTTTTTTGGTTTTGAATTATACATTAGAAACTGCTCAGCGGTGACCTTCGGTAGGGGCTTAAAGGGGAAAGTGACTTTTCCTTTTTATTTTGTGCCTTTCTGTTCTATTTAAATTTCTCTACAATGTGCTTGTATTCCTTTTATTTTTATTTTTAAATGTAATTTATTTTTTAGAGCAGTTGTAGGTTCACAGCCAAACTGAGTGGAACGTGATTTCCATACACCCCCTGCCCCCACCCATGCAGAGCCTGCCACACCATCAACATCCCCCACCAGTGGTACGTCTGTTTCAGTTGATGAACCTATATTGACACATCATTATCACTCAAAGTCCATAGTTTACATTAGGGTTCACTCTTGGCCTTGTACATTCTGTGGGTTTTGACTAATGTGCCCACTATTTTAGTACCATATAGAATAGCTTCACTGCCTTAAAATTTCTTCTGTGCTCTGCCCTTTCATCCCGCCCATCTCCCTAACTCCTGGTAACTTACTGTCTCCATAGTTTTGCCTTTTCCAGAATGTCATATTAGTTGGAATCATACAGGATGTAGCCTTTCAGATTGGTTTCTTTCACTTAGTAATATGTGTTTAAGTTTCCTCCAAGTCTTTTCATGGCTTGATCACTCATTTCTTTTACTACTGAATAATATTCCATTGTCTGGATGTACCACAGTTTATTTATCCATCCACCTACTGAAAGGACATCTTGGTTGCTTCCAAGTTTTATCAATTATGAATAAAGCTTCTGTAAACATCTGTGTGCAGGTTTTTGTGTGCACATAAGTTTTGAACTCATTTGGGTAAATAACAGGGAGTACTAATGCTGGATCATATGGTAAGAATATGTTTAATTTTGTAGGAAACTTCAGACTGTCTTCCAAAGTGACAAAATGTACCTTTTTGCATTTCCACCAGCAGTGAATGAGAGTTCCTGTTGCTCCACATCTTTCCCAGTATTTGGTGGTGTCAGTGGTTTGGATTTTGGCCCTTCTAATAGGTGTGTAGTGGTATCTCATTGTTATTTTAATTTGCAATTCCCTAATGTTGTATAGTGTCGAGTGTCTTTTCATATATCTGTTCAGGTCTTTTGCCCTTTTTTTTTTATTTTAAATCTTTTTTTAAGATTGGCACCTGAGCTAACATCTATTGCCAATATACTCTTTTTTCCCCCTTCTTCTTCTTCTCCCCAGCCCCAGTACCTAGTTGTATATTCGAGTTGTAGGTCTTCTGGTTGTGCTATGTGGGATGCCACCTCAGCGTGGCCTGAGAGCAGCCCTGTCCACGCCCAGGATCTGAACCGGTGAAACCCTTGTGTGCTGAAGCGGAGCACACGTGAACTTAACCACTCGGCCACGGGGCTGGCCTCCTTTTGCCCATTTTTTAATTGGGTTGTGTGTTTTCTTACTGTTGTTTTTAAGAGTTCTTTTGATATTTTGGATAACAATTCTTTGTCAGATGTGTATTTTGTAAACATTTTTCCCAGTCTGTGGCTTGTCTTCTCTTCCTTTTATTTTAAAAAATACATCAGCAGGGACTGTCTGAGCTGCATGATTTAAACTCTGAATTTTTGCATAAAAACAGATTGAGGATTTAATATTAAAAAAATGAACACACAAATGAATTGTCCAGCCTGCAGGCTGGGGAAGGCCACTGGAGGGGTCACCCTGTGAAAGCATCCAGTCTAGTCCAGGCCTGCGTGGTTTGCTGCCAGGCTCTAAGGGGTGGGAGCTCTCACTGCAGGATGATGCTTTCAGGCCTCTGCCTCCTCCCAGCGTTAGCTTGCTGCAAGCTCCATCCCACCTGAGCTCTGTGCTGGTCCTCTGGGGAGGACACTTCTGTATCCTTGTGCCAAGGCAAGGCACTGCCGCCACCCATTGTTACTGAACCAGGTTCGTTTTTGCCCATTGCCCAGAAAGCCAAGCACGGAGACGATAAGATTACAGCAGAAAGAGAGTTTAATCACAAGGCAGCCAAGTGAGGAAAGGGGAGAACAAGTCTCAAATCCACCTCCCTGGAAATGGGGACTCAGGGATATTTATGGGGTAGAGGGACAAGATGGTCTGAAATGTGGAGATGTGTTTGGAGGTGAGGAGAGGTGAGGTAATTGATGATCTGCGCAAGTGTAGTCAAACTTCATGCCTCTTCATAGGACCTATGTTCACAAAATGGTGTTGTTAGCATGATCTGGGGGTGGGGGTTTTAGCCTCTTGATGTTAAAAGGTCACTTATTAGACATCTGTGCAGGCCCAGTTGATGGGTTGGTGGTCTCAAACGCCCTGAAGTGGACAAGGAGTTCTAATTCTTGTCAAACAGCTCACACACCCGTTACCATGGTGACCCAGGCTCCAGGGAGATGTTATCTATAGGAACCTAGTGGGAGTCAGATAGCGTGTGTCCTAAACAGCATGGTTAACAATGGGTGGATGAACAACTGAAAGCTATAATAGTAATTGCAAAAAAGAAAAAAAAAACTTTAGTTACTAACTACTTAATCATCAATGGCTAACTGCCAGTTTCACCATCCCTTCTTTTTCTTCTGTGCCCCTGGAAGTCAGGCAGGACACCAGAAGATGCGCATAGTGTGTGGCCCAGCCTGTATCTCTATCTCCCATTGTTGGGGTGGGGAAACAAGGCTCTCCATTATGGTAGAGGGGTAGCTGGCTGGGGTGAGTGAGATTCTTCTTGTTCTGAGGGATTTTGCCTCTTTTCTCTACACAGCATTTCTAGATTCTTCTGTTTGGGGACTCTGGCCAGTGCCCTTGTGGAGCCCTTGTGATGTAATGGTATTCTGGTGTACGTATACACAGCTTTAGGGGACAGGCCCTTTTACAGTCCCTGAGAAGCCTGCTGTGTACCTGCTGTATTATTTCAGCATTCCCCCAGCATTCTGAGGCTTGGTTCTGATGGGATCCTGGGATGCCCAGGTTTTGGTGCTTGTCCTCAGCGCTCTGCTGGGAAGAAAGGCTAGACAGTATAAGTAGAAAGTATCCAAGTACCTTGAAGGGAAAGGTGTTTCCTAGAGTGTGGAGCACAGAATCAGTTCCATCAGAATTGCTGGGTATGGGGATGGGGCGCTTGTTTTAATTTCAGATTCCTGGGCTCATCCCAGGTTGAAGGGCCCAGAGTGGTTGGAGCCCAGGCCTCAGCATTCTGAGCGCACCCTCTAGGTGATTCTCATGCATGATGAAGCAGTGTTAGCCAAAGTGTGGTCCACAGTCAGGCAGCATCAGCATCACCTGGAAGTGTGTTGGAAATGCAGGTTTGGGGGCCTATCTCAAATCTACTGATTCAGAGGCTGTAGGGGAGGGACCCAGCAGTCTCGCTTTAACGAGCCCAGCAGGTGATTGTTTTGCAGGTTGAAGTTTGAGAATCACCAGTTTAGCCAGAGAGGGCCACAGCTGGATGAAATTGGGTACACAGCTGCTGGTAGATGGTCCTAGTGAGGAAGGGTGCTATTTTTGCTGCAGTGTGCCCTGAGAGAGGTAGGACCAGAGGCTGGAAGTTCCCTGGAGGCTAGTTTCTAAGAATTGGAGTAATCCCTGAGGAGGCCAGCTGCCTGCTGTGTGCGGGAGGCTCTCACTATTGAGTCCCCGTGGCAGTGCCGTGACCAGAGCCAGCATAGAACAGGGATATCTCCCAGCCTGTCAGAATCGCATTAGCAGTGTGACGCATTCCCATGCAGGCACCCTTTTTCTTTGCTAAAGGACAGAAGTAGGAGAAAGGCATTGGTCGGTGCGTGTGTGATACCATGGAGGCCAGAGAGAAAGCAGATCTGCTGGATTGAAACTCGCTGTGTCCCCTTCTGTCCTGGAGAGTGAGGGTTGGACAGGCTGTGAGGGGAAGGTGAGGGGCACCTGGGAGCCTGCTGGAGCTCCTGTCCTAGCTGGGAATGGCTTGCCAAAGACAACAGGCCCTGATGGTGGCCTCTTTTGAGAAAAAGTGGAGGCCAAAGTTCCCCAAAGACTGGATGATGAGATTTTTTTTTTTAATTGAAGTAACGTTGGTTTATAATAAATTTCAAGTGTACATCATTATATTTTGACTTCTGTAGAGACTACATCACCAAAAGTCTAATTGCCCAGCAGATTCCTGAATTTTCTGAAAAGGGGGGAAGAATGTAGCTGTTGCAAGTTAAAGAGTTGTATGCAATGTCTGAAGTCCCCTAGGATGTGGGTGGGTTGGGTAGGCACTTGGAGCCAACATGGTGCATCCCAAGGTTGCCCCAGGTTATTTGGCTGCATTTGCTTTTCTCCTGGGGATTATTAGGCAAATGAACTGCAGGGCTCTGGGCATGGGAGATGTGTTAGAATCCTAATTTGGAGGAGGCCCTCTTTATACTGTTGTGAACAAGATGGGGAAATGTGCGCTGGGTCGTGGTGGAGTTAGGTGGCCAGATAGCTGGTTGAGTGCCTGTACCCGCTGTTGTCGAGCTGGGGTGTGTCTGTCGTTGGCCCTTTCTGTATCAGTTACTTAGAAGAACGCATGTCACGCTTACCAAATTGGTAGATATAAAACAAAGCTGAGAGGGCGCACAAAGATGTTTGATGTCAGTCAGAATCTCAGGAGATCTCAGTAGGCTGGAGTAACGGGCAGAACTTAAGGGAGAAATTTAACAAGGATCCGCATCAGGTCTTCATTGTCCTGAACACCCAAGAGTTACCAAGCCAGAGGGGCTGGGAGCCACACCCATGGGGAGAAGTGGGCTGATGGTCCTGCCCTTCACCTGGTCCTGCACTCTTTAGACCACACCTGGGGCCTTTGGTTCTGAAGATAGCTTTCAGAGAAAGAGAAAGGGAGTGGGCTGCAGGCTGAAAACTATTTCAGGCAGGAACTGGTGGAAAAAAATGAGACTTTTTTCAGGAGAGGGGAAGACTGGAGGTGGTCTCTTGGGGAGAGGGGAAGACCCAGGGATGAAGGACTGCTCTTTGGACATGGGATTAGTCCCGGCCTGTGGGGCACTCAGGGCAGAGCTAAACCAGAGTCACCAGGAGACTGATTTTGACTCTTGCTGAGAACTCTGTGAAGCGCTCCTGGGAATCAGTGCCATTGCCCTGTGAGCCGCAGAGGCTGGCCTGTGGTCCTGTCTGGGGCGGGGAATACTAGCAGTGCCTCCATTTCTGAGTCCATGGTATGTTTATGTAACAATGCTAACCCCAGACCCAGAGCCCGCTGCCTTGGACTGAATGAGCCTGTGTGAGTTGTTCAAACCTTAGAAGGACAGCCATGGCCTCAAGTGAGCCCAGAAATCCCCACCTGAATTGGGCCTTTTTTAAAGTTGTTTTTTAACAGGCAATACATGTATGTGGCAAAAAATGCAAATATAAACAGTAAGCTTCATTTCTGTCCCCAGGTTTCTCCTCCCTAGGCAACCAGTTTACCCAGTTTCTTGTTTATTCCAGGATGATTCTGTGGTTCTGTGTATATATATATATATATATATATATATATATACACACACACACACCCCCCCCACTAAGTTTGTGTTTGTTTTATTTTTTTAAGTCAGCTTAGTATTGCACCTTGATTAATAATGGGGATCATTTCCTGTCCCTGTATGTAGAGCTGGCTAATTCTGAAAACAGCTTCAGAGTACCCATTGTATGGATCTGTTGTTATTTATTTAACCAGCCTCTTACAGGTGGATATGTAGGGGGTGGTGGTGGTTGTAACAGCTAATGCTGCAGTAAAATTCATGTGTGTATGTCATTTCACACAGGTGTGTGTCTGGGAAACATTTCCAGAAGTAGAGTTTCTGGGTCAAAGAGTGTCATTTTTAATTTTGATGTCTGTGTTTTTGACTGGCAATTCTCAGTGTATTAGTGAGGGTAAACAGCTTCACTTCCTTTTCTGTAATTACCTGTTCCCATCATTTAAGTTTCTCTAGTAGTTTTTGATCTTTTTATCATAAAACATTTTTCCTAAATTTGTCATTTCTTTTTAAGTTGTTTTCCTTATTTATTTCTTATGCAGAACTTTAATTTTATGTTTTTGCGGTTTGGGACCACTTCTTATGTTTAAATCTTTGGTCTGGCTGAAATTTATTTTGGTGCATCGAACAGGATGGTACCCAGCTTTTGTTTGGTTTTGTTTTTTCCCCACCTGGCTGTGGATAGGCCTTTTGGCCTCATTGCTCTGGGAGGAGACGAGAAGTGGGTGGGTGGAGGGGCTTTGGTGACCAAAGCTTCTGTGCAGTGGTGGTCTCCAGAGACAGATGTAGGAAAACAACTGTCGCACACCCTGTTCCTTTGCAGGGGAGTGCCTCTTTCTCCCATCGGAAGGTTCCTGGCCCATCCATCCTTTAAATCTCCAGGCTCTTTCTTCATCAGCGAGGTCTGAGGGTTCTGGTAGGAGAGTCAGGCTGAGGGCAGGACCTGGGAGGGCTTTGTGCTGACGGCTCACCCAGCCACAGGGAGATGAGTCAGACAAGGGCAGCACCACTGGGGAGCTCAACCACCTCACTGCAATGGGCAAGGGGAAGGGGCTTTGGCACACACCGCAGGTAGCCAATTCTAGCTTTCTCCAAGGTTACTTGCCCATCATCTGGCCTCATATTGCTTTGCCTATAGTCACCTCTGGACCCACTGACCAAAACGAATTACCACACCCATAGGGCTGAGAACTAGGCCTACCCTGTGGGGACCAGCGCCACTTTAAGGAAATCCTTCAGCTTTCTTGAAAACAACATGCCCAGTTCTCGAATGTGGCTGTGAAGGGCCACTAGAATCTTGTAGGTGGAGAGCAGCCTTTAGAGCAGTGGTTCCCAAAGTGGAGTCCCTAGACCAGCAGCATCACCTGGGAACTTGTTAGAAATGCAAATTTTGTATCTGCTGACTCAGACTCTGCAGGTAGAGCCCACTATTGTGTTTAACAAGCCCTCCAGGTGGTTTTAGTGCAGTGCAGTGTGGGAAGCAATGGGTCTAATCTGGGTTGGGGCCCAGCATGCAAGGAGGAGCAGCTCACCTGGGGCCAGCAGGTATGATTGTTAAGGGGGCCTACAGGTTTCCTCACATATCCTCACCTATCACTGGATGGCTCTGCAAACTGCAGCAGCCACTGATTAGCAAGAGTAGGCAGGTGGCATGACAGTCTCTGAGTGACTGGTGTCATGGCAGATCTGTGGCTGTCCTGGGCAGTTTAATTGGCATGGGGCACGGCAGAAGGATTTGTATACAGAGGGAGTGTGTTAGAGCAGGTATCCCACTCAGCACCAGCAGGCAAGAGCCCGGGGTTCCAGGCCTTTCTTCTTCCCTTACTTGTGATCTGCAGGTCACTTACCCTTTCTGAGCTCCAGCTGGTTCATCTGTAGAAATGGGATGGTACTGCCTCACTTGCCATGATTCCGGATCCTAGATCAGATGAACCCTCCTGAGGTCTCTTCTTGCTTCTAGGAGTAATGATTCTCCATACTGTACCAGGTTCCCTTGCCCGGTGAACCAGAGGTTGGAGAATGAAAAGTGTAGCTTGGGGCAGATCCAGTTTGGAGGCTGCTCTGGATAGCTTGGAGTCTATAGGTTGGGCACAGGGAGATGGACTCTGGCTTTCCCTGTTCGATGGAGGGTGATATGGACACTGGAAGATAAAACCAAACAGACCTGGACCCCTGAGCATGAGGCTATCTTCTGAAGTTGGAGAACAGCTCCACACAAACACAGCATCCTTTGTCAGCAGCGGTGGGAATGAAGCTTGGGTGAAAGGGGTTTTCAAGGAAACCCACCAGCTGGTGGGTGGTGAATCCTATAGTGGGGTGTGGGCGTGAGCCTGACCCTGAAGATGAGCCCACCTTGGTTGCCATTTCTAGCTGAAGGCCCCAGCAGGTAGAGGATAAATTGGGTTGCCACAGGTCACACCTGATACAAGAGGGGCACCGGTTTGTGGGTGTTGCTGTTCTACAAAGAAGCCGCCAGTAAGGCTGGTGGGAGCTCCTGGCGAAGCCTGAGCGTGCTTTCCTCTTCCTTTTCAGATCTAACCATGAGCTACCCTGGCTTTCCCCCGCCCACAGGTGGCTATCCTCCAGCTGCACCAGGTAAGAGGGTTTGGGGCGGGCCGGAGTGGGAATGCCTTCTCTGCTTAGTGTCCAGCAGTAGAGAGTAGAGGAGGAGTAGGGCTTTCCAGTCATTTCCTCACTCCTGTCATGCTCCCACAGCACAGCCAGGTTGGGACTGGAGAAGAGCATGGATGCTGAGGCCAGGAGAGGCCTGAGTTTCAAGCTGCTTCTGGAAGTCTAGAACCAGGCCAGGACCTGGTCTCTTGCCTTACTAGCTGATAGCAGTGGGCAAATGGCTTCCCTTCTCTGAGACTCAGTTTTCTCCTTTGCAAATGGCTTCAAGGATCTCTCCCTCCCTGGGCTGTCCCGGATACTAATGAGATAGCCAGGTAAAGCCTCTGGCACGGTGTCCTCCGAAGCATTGTTAGGTGACAATTGCCCTTTGTCACTTCTGCTACCCTGTGCTCAAGGTGCATGGTTTTGCAGTGGCAGGGTTCTCCCTGCCGAGGGGAGGAAGTGGGGGCAGTTGCTAAGAGTCAGATGTTCCTGCTGAGGCTGCAAGAAGCTGTGGGCCAATAGTAGTGAGGCTGCACCAGCTGGTCAGGCGATTGGATCCCGGCCCCAGCCACAATGCTTCTCTTCACACTTAGAAGGCATCTTCTCTGGCCCTTTCCCCTCCTGGGTTCCTGAAATGAGATTTGATCCCCACAGTAGGAAAGGAAATAATGAGGGCTCCTGGGACAAGGGGGAGAAGAGATACCATTCCAGGTCATCCTGAGGTTGCTTGAGCTGTGCTACCCCTCACCCCATGAGACCACTGGGCACATTCTTTTCCCTAGAACTGAGGTCCTTGAGTCTGAGCACTGATGGCCCTGCAGGCCATTTGGATCCGCCCTTCCATTCAACAGGTGAAGAACAGGTGGAGCGGGGAGGTGCAGCTCCGCCACTGTGACAGGGTGTATCAGGGGTTGAGCTGGGACATTTCCCTCTGAACAAGCCCGGGCCCAGATTTGCCAGCACTAGCCTCAGTCCCCTCTCTAGTAGGAATCGTACCATCTGTGTCCTACCACTGCCACCTCTGTCAGCACAGCTATTCTACCTCTGAGCAGCAAGACAGGGAGCAGGCAGGTGGTTCCTAGGAGGCTCTGTCCTGACTGTCCCGGAGTCCTGGAGCTGAAAAGCCAAACTCGAGGTCCCCTGGGCCTTTTCACTGCCATGGACAGGAATGCATCTCATAGGCAAGCAGCTCACATGATGATGCTCACTGCCATACTGCTTGTCACAGTGACAACTGTAACATAGGAACACTCACTGGGCACCCAGCTATGCCCTGCACAGGCATTAGCTCTCTCAGTCCTCATCACAACAATTTGAGGCAAATGCTAGCTATTA
Organism: Equus asinus; assembly: GCF_041296235.1. Classification (NCBI taxonomy): domain Eukaryota; kingdom Metazoa; phylum Chordata; class Mammalia; order Perissodactyla; family Equidae; genus Equus; species Equus asinus. The sequence goes on along the minus strand of NC_091809.1, from coordinate 9,073,117 downwards.
TCCCCACTTGTCAGCTGAGGAAACTGAACCAGAGGGTTTGAGGGCATCGCCCCGGGGCACATACCCCTGTCTTGCTGGTTTCAGAACTGGGGCTTTTCACTGCTGTCCCCTCACAAGGACATGTGACTCAGCCCCATCTCCCTCCATCCTCTCATTCTACTTCTCCCTGCCTCTTACAGACTCCTAAAAGCAAACAGCCAACTTGGCAGGACCTGCCCCCTGCCATGCTTTTGCCTCTGGTTTCTTGGTGCTCCTTGAGCTCCCCACTGTCATGGGCTCAGTACAGTGTCCTAAAATGACACTGTCCTGTTCTTGTGTCTGCGCTCCCTCTCTGTGGTGAGCCCCTAGGCTCCTAAAAGCAGAGCCTGTCCCTGGCCTCCTACTCCTTAATACCCCACAGAGGGTCGTGGGGGTGTTTGCTGAACCTCACCTTCCTCCCCGGAAGGAGGAGAAGGTTCCCTCTTCTCTTCCGCTGGCAGTGGGATTGGGTTAGACTTTCTTGACTGAGTGTTTTCTGTATGGTCTGTAGCACCATCCCCAAGGCCCTCCCTGGGTAGTCTCCCCTTCTGAACCCCTGGGAGCTTGATGCTCTGCCTTTCCTTGTTGGAGGGCCAACAAGGAGCTAAAGGGCTTGGTGTTGCTTTCAGGTGGTGGTGCCTGGGGAGGTGCTGGCTACCCCCTGCCCAACATGCCTCCCATTGGGCTGGATAATGTGGCCAACTACACAGGGCAGTTCAACCAGGACTACCTCTCAGGACTGGTGAGTCCAGCCCTCCTGCTGGGGCTGCCGCTGGGGCCACACTTGCATGGCTAGAGGCTGCTAGCTTCCATGGCATCAGAGGTGTCTGTGTGTGTGTGACCTGTGGGTGCTGAGTGTATTGAGCTGCATCTTAGGACAGAAGAGTTTTCATCAGGGACTCTCACCTGCTTGCTATCCCTCTCTGCATCTTGACGTTTCCCACCTGTAAAATGAGGGCAAGGGGAATGCCTTGGCTGCGTGGTCTCTCAGGTCCCTTTCAGCCCTGGAGGATTGGGTAGGGGTGATGCCTCCATGAAATATATATTGAGCACCTTCTGTATGAGCTCAGCATAGGATTAGGAGGTGAGAATGTGTATGTGTGTGCATGTGCTGTGTACATGCATGTTCACATGCCTGTGCATGTCTGTATGGATGGCTATTCTGGTTGGGACTGGGAGCGGGTGCCTGGTAGCATGGACAGGCATACTACTTTTATTTGTTGATTTGCTTTTAAAATAGTGTATTTTGTAATCTGAAAACAAATGTATGCTTTATGTAAACAGTGCAATCAGTGCATAGTCTGATTTGTTCAGATCTGTTTTAGGCACTGGGGATATGTGGATAAAACAAATGAAAGTCTCAGCCTTGAGTACTTATCCACTGGGAGGAGACAGGTAGTAGCCATATTAAATGGTGTGGTGTTAGAGCAAGTCAGGAGATCAGCAGTACAGGTGGAAGGGATGTGGAACAGTGTCAAGGTGGGCCTTGCTGAGAAGCCACTGGTGCTCAGACTCTGCTCCAGCTCTGGTTGTGGCTCCTGAGAGCCCACTGCAGGGCTCAAGGCAGGGAAGGGCAGATGGCAGAGTGTGGCTCTCTCAGCAGGGGCCATTAATCTTAGGCTCTGCTTTGTGGACTTTCAGGCAGCCAACATGTCTGGGACATTCGGAGGAGCCAACATGCCCAACCTGTACCCTGGGGCCCCTGGGGGTGGTTACCCTCCGGTGCCCCCTGGGGGTTTTGGGCAACCCCCTTCCACCCAGCAGCCTCCATATGGAATGTACCCGCCCCCTGGAGGAAACCCACCCTCCGGGATGCCTTCATATCTGCCATATCCAGGGGCTCCTGTGCCAGGCCATCCCATGCCGCCCCCTGGGCAGCAGCCCCCAGGGGCCTACCCTGGGCAGCCACCGATGACCTACCCTGGACAGCCACCAATGCCACCTCCTGGGCAGCAGCAGCAGCCCATGCCAAGTTATCCAGGATACTCAGGGTCCGGGACTGTCACCCCTGCTGTGTCCCCAGCCCAGGTAAGTGCCAGCCCTGCCCTACCCTCAGTCTAGCCTGGGCCCCAAAGGCCTGAGACGTGTGGCTCAGCATCCTCTATCAGCAAGGCCAGGGAGGGTACAAGGGAGAGCTAAGTCCTTCGGCTATAACCTCTTGTTTTAACAGACTGTCACTTTCTCAAAGACTCCTCACCCCTGGTTTGTATTTCTGAAGACCTCAGGGAGCTGCCTGGTTTCTCCCAGTTTGATTAGATGTTCTGTGTGCAAGTTGGGTCTGAACGTCCCAGGGTACCCTTCATTCCTCCTGTGTTATTTGCTGCCTGGGCTCTGTGTTTTGTAAGAACTGTTTGGGCCACTGGTCTCCAGGCTTTATGCCCAACGGCTCTTAGTCTTTAGTCCCTTGGATGTGCCTTTCCAGGCTTGTTTTAGAGGATTCTTCAAACCTCCTTTGGGTAGGGAAGATTGTTGGCAGTTCTTTCAGAGCTGCTCTTGGCTCATTTTGAAGAGCAATTCATGTTTGCAGAGCCTAGAATTCATTGTCATGGTTATGTGGCCAAACAGCCAAGCCCAAGGCTAGTGGTATGTGTTTGACTACTATTTTTAGACAGAGGATCCCCTCTCCTTCCTGCCTCTACCCCCACACATTCTCCCACCCCTGCCCTGCTTGCTGTCTCCCTCCCTGCCTTCTGCCTTATCTTTCCTCTGAGCTTATCTCCTTAACTGTGTTATAACCAGTTTGTACTAGCCACAGAAGATAATCCACCAGGACACAGTTTAGGCAGGAAAATTCAGGTATGCTGGGGAGTGCAGCTGTTGGTGTCAGGAGGAAGTCCGGCAGGAACACAGGTCACAGAATTTAGAAAACAGTGCCAGGGAACCAGTGCTAGTCTAAGAGGTAGTCGGGCTACATGTACCATTGTGAAGGTCGGGCACCTTCATTCCCCTAGAGGGAGCACTTTTTTCTAATTCACACAAAGGTGCTCCATGGACTAGCCAGGCCCTGTTACAAGGACCCTGATATGTGCTCTCATGTGCTGTGGTGGTGAGGCACTGAGAGAGGCCAGTGCCCCTTGTTTCCAAGGCCTCCCCTTCATCAGGAACCCAGGTCAAGCCCTGGAGGACCTGGGCATTGGGCAGGTTTTTCAGCATCAGGACTCAGCTAGAGGTGGGCTCCTAGCCAAGAGAGCCAAGCAGAAGCTTCAGTACCAGGACACGAGGACAGATAATGGTTACGTTAGTCCAACTCCATGTAGAGTCCTCTGCACTGTTGCTTGCGGGCTCCTTCTGGTACCCCAACTTTTAGAGAAAAGGCCATTCCCAGAGTCTGGGGTAGGGCAATCTCACATCTGGGGGATGCAGCATCTCACCTAAGTCTGTTTGTCTGAGCAGTTTGGAAACCGAGGCACCATCACAGATGCTCCTGCCTTTGACCCCTTGCGAGATGCTGAGGTCCTGCGGAAGGCTATGAAAGGCTTTGGTGAGAGACCCTGGGTGGCTCAAATGCTAACTGCCCTTTGATTCCCCAAGTAGTTACACATGGCTCTGTGGGCTGGGGCTGCTGCGTGGAGGCAGCCTGGCACCAGGGGTGGTGAAAGAGAAGGTGGATATGGGGGTATAGTTGAGAGGCCCAGGAGAATTGGAGGACCCAGACTAGGGAAGTCTCCAGCTGCAGAGCATGCCCACGACCCCCGGCCCTGCCCACTCCCACCTCTTCTTCCTCCAGGGACTGATGAGCAGGCCATCATTGACTGCCTGGGGAGTCGTTCCAATAAGCAGCGACAGCAGATCCTCTTGTCCTTCAAGACAGCTTATGGAAAGGTGAGTCTGTGTGTATATGTGTTTTGTGGGTAGGGGAGTGGTCCCTCGCAAATCAAGGCATAGTCTCCAGCCAGCCCTACTCACTCTTGCTTTTCCTTGGCCGAGGGGGGCTTCCATCTCCTGGAATGGACCATGAGGTGTATTAGGGTATTTCCTGCTGTCCACCTGGCCAGTGGCCTCTCAGCTGACGGTGTCTTCTAGAGGTGAAGGATGCTCTGAGGGAGAAATCTCACAGTCCATAGGATACTTGAGGTTTGATGAGAGGTGCCCAGAGATCCGAGTTCTAGCCCTGCGTCTGCCATGACTCACTGAGACCAGGGGCAAGTCATTTCCTCTCCACTCCCACCTGGTGTGTCTCCTCCTGGAACCCAGGCTGCTCTCCCTGCCCTCTTCACCACCACCTCAGGAAGTTTAGCTGATAGAAGAGCTTTGAAGGAAAAGGCAAGGTGGTTGTATTTTGAACTTTTGAATCTTAGAAAGGTGAAAACAGTAGATATTGAATAGGCAAGTGTTCTAGCCCAGAGTATCTCCAACTTTAATGTGCCCTAGATCCCCTGGAATCTGGTTCAAATGCAGGCTCCGATTCTGCAGGTCTGGGCTGGGGCCTTGGGTTTGGCTTTTCTGTTGATGCTGCGGGTCCTCGGATCTGGGATATTGTCCCTATTAATCACCTTCTGTGGATTCTCAAAGTAGGGTTTTTTGTTTGTTTGCATATCCAATCAGGATTTGATCAAAGATCTGAAATCTGAACTGTCAGGAAACTTTGAGAAGACAATCTTGGCTCTGATGAAGACCCCGATCCTCTTTGACATTTATGAGATAAAGGAAGCCATCAAGGTGTGTAATGTGTGTGTGTTTGTGTTCACATGTGTAGACACAGCCCAGGAGAAGGCCTGGATGGCATGATGTGTCTTAGCCTGCTCATTAGCTACTGTTGTCACTGTGGCTTCTGGACCCTTTTGGGTTGGAGTCTAAGTGCTACAGAAAGGGGAACTTCTGGTGACTTCCCCAAGAGGCAGATGAGGTGTCATTCAGCATCAGGGAGCATCTAAGTTTCTCTCCATCTTAAAAACATAGTGGAGGCTGGGGTTGTAGAGGAAGCTAGTGGTGCAGTGAAAAGAAGAGGAGTATGAGGCATGGGTGATGTCATCCTCATTCATTAGGGCTCTGTTATTGGCAAATAACAGAAACACTCTTGAGTAGTGTAGGCAGAACAAAGATGGAGAATCAGTTATGGGGATAAAGACTAGCAGCCTGGTGTGGAGAGGGATGGGACCCAGGCAGGGTTTGCCTCTTGTCTCTGCTTCTTCTTGAGTGTCCAGTTCATTCTTCATCTACTTCTTTGCTGCTTTTTTTATGTCTGCTTGGCAGAGGATCCCTGTTGACCCCTCTCCATTTACCTTTCAGGGATCCAGCCACAGAAGAGATCACTGTCCCCTCATTCCAAATTCCAAACAGGGGGCAGATTCTGATTGGCTTAGTTTGGGTTCACTATCTCCCCCAGTCCAGCTGGTTATGACCAAGGGCAGATTATGACCATTCTGGAGAGTCTCATGCCTCCCAAGACCCACAGCAGGTATCCACCGGATGGGGAGAGGGCAGCTCCCACAGAAGGGGAAATTCTTGTGAATCGAACAGATGCTCCAAAAGAATCCACCTTTTCTTTGAGGCCTGATAGGTGGGCACACTGTGACTCCACTAAAACACACCTACGTGCTTTCTTCTAGGGAGGAGGTCAGGAGGCATTTGGGGAGGGCAATGGCCTGGGACCCCAGCAGTGGCCCCCAGCCCTCTGCCCAGCCCCAACCCCCAGCCAGCTTCATGAGGTGGTGGTGGTTGTGGAGTGCTGGAAACAACATACAGTCCCTGTTGCTTATCAACTGTGTGGCCTTGAGCAAGTCACCCCACCACTCTAGGCTCCAGTTTCCCACCAATAAGAGGTTCACTTATATATGAGAGATAATAAATATTATAGCCCTAGGTGAATCACAGGGGCAGCTGTCACGAACTACCTATGTATCCTTGAGCATCTGTAAAATGGGAACGTGTGAACACTGAGCAAGGTGGCTAATGGAAGCTCTTTGTAAACCCTAAGTAATCTAATGGTAGCAGTAATCAAAAAAATAGCTAACCCTCTGTTGTGCTTCCTGTGTGACAGGCACTGTTCTAAGTGCTTTACGTATGTAACGCATTTAATCTGCATGACTTCCCTGTGAGGTAGGTGCTAGGATCACTGCCATTTATTGACAAGGAACCTGAGGCACAGAGAGCTTAAGTAACGTGCCTAAGGTCATACAACTAGTAAGCGGCAGAGCCGAGATTCAAACCAACATAGAAGCCTGGCTGCTGACCTTGTCCTCCACCTTCTCACTGTCCCTGACATGGTCGTCTCTGCATCCTCATTGTTGCTACCTTTTCCTGGATGTCTCCAGATGCTCCACAGTTCACTCTAGGACTCTAGTTTGTTCACATGTCTGCTCTCTTGTGTTAAACCCAGTTTCTCAGTTTTTCTCATCTCATTCATAGGCTGAACTTAGAATAAAACAGATATGGGTCCACATCTCAACCCACCATTTACTGTGTGGCCTTGGACAAGTCACTATACCTTTCTGGTTCTCAGTTTCCTGGTGGGTGGAATGGGGATGATCCTGTAGTCTCTGCTCATCACCATGTTGCTGTCATTATCTGGAACTTGCCTGGGCCTGTGGAGAGAGCTTGGCTGCTGCAGACCCAGGTGGCAGCAGCCCTCTGGGGGTGTCCCTGTGTTTGGGGCTTCTGTTGCTGGGGCTTGTGCCTTGGGGGATGGGGCAGCAGCATAGCGCCTGCTCTCTTTCCTGGGCACCAGTGAGGGAGCTATTATAAGCTTGTGGCTTGTTGTGTTCTCGGCCACTACAGGGGGCTGGCACCGATGAGGCCTGCCTGATTGAGATCCTCGCCTCCCGTAGCAACGAACACATCCGGGAATTGAGCAGAGCCTACAAAACAGGTCAGACTGGCCCCCAGGGCCTTCTGCCCTCCGCTGATTCCTGTGCTTTCTGGGCCTCGGCCACACCCTCTCCCAGGGTCTCTATTCTCCTGGCCTTCTTATCTCTTCATCTGCCACTCATCAAGCACTGGACTTTGATCCAGGACCCAACCTTGCCTGCTGTTTACACACAGGCCAGGTGACTAAGGTAAGGGAGAGCTGGGGAAAATATCTTGAGTGTGGTTTGGGCCAAGACTGGCCAGAGGCCAGGTCAGCCTGGAGGTCATAGCCCCTCCTGGATCTCTAACTATATGTCCCAGGATGCTGTGTGGGCTGCCTGTCTCTTCATGCCCAGGACTCCCATGCCCTTCTTTTGCCACTGCCCACTGTTGACTATGTACAGTGGGCAGCTTCATTCATGTGGCTGCAAGCTGGACCTTCCCTGTGTCTCCCTTTCAGAATTCAAAAAGACCCTGGAGGAAGCCATTCGAAGTGACACATCAGGGCACTTTCAGCGGCTGCTTATCTCTCTCTCTCAGGTACCTTTCCCACAATAGAGCTTGGGGCTCAGAGAGGCGTGGATCTTGGAGCAGTGAGGAACAGGGATGGGGAGGTAGGGGTGTGCAACTCCACGGAGTGGGCTTGACCATACAGCTGCTTCCTTTCAGGAAAACCGGGATGAAAGCACAAATGTGGACATGTTGCTTGTCCAGAGAGATGTCCAGGTGAGTGTGATGGCCAGGCTAGGTACGCCACCTGGCTTCCTAAGCCGGGGGGTGGGGATGTCCTCTACTTTCTTGCTTCACAAGGGAGGAGTTCTGGGATGGAAAGAGCAACAGATAAGGAGTATCCAGATGCTGTGCGTTTCATACAGTCCCTGCCACTTATCAACCATGTGGCCTTGAACAGGTTACCCAACCACTCTAGGTTATAGTTCCCCACCAATAAGAGGTTCCCTTATGTGGGAGATAATAAATATTACAGTCCTTGGTGAATCATAGTTATAGATGTGAGATTTCACGTGACTTGGTACTTTCCTTGGGTTTGCTTATATATACCATTATGTTTGCAAATGGGCAGAATTCATACTTGCCTGTTAAACTTTTGAAGGTTTGAGCCTAGAAACCACCTGTCTCATTAGTTGTGTAGCCTTAGAATTCTGCCCTTGTCCCCAGCCTTGTGTGAATTGCAGACAAAAGATGAAAAGTGTCCTGCCATTTCCTCTCTTTGTCCAGGCATCTGAGTGCCTCTTTAGAGGAGTTTGGGTTTGCCACTAATGAATTCAGACCATAGTGGTTCTGGCTGGAGAGAGCCATGGCTTCCTGGTGGGAGGGAGCTGGCCATACTTCTCTCTCCCCCTTCATTACTCCTGCCACCCGTGGCAGGGCATTCACCAGGCACCGCCAGTGGTCTCCTTATCTTTGCTTTCTATCAGGGCGAAGAGGACCTCTGTGGAGTGCCCTGTGTCAGGGCTGGAAGAGAGCTACTCTTCTGGTCTGGTCCATTTCCTTTCCAGATGAGGAAACTGAGGCTAGAAATGTTGAGCATTGTGCCCAGGGAAGTCTGGAGGCAGAGCCTGGACAAGCACCCAACTCCTGGCTCTGTTCTCTCTGCCCAGGCAGCACACAGACCCCTGGTCCCAGACCCCTCCTGCAGGGTCTGCCTCAGTTAACATCTCCCTGGCCTGAGACATCCATTTTCATTTGTGAACTCAGGGCTGGACAGTCCCCAAGCTCCCAGGCTCTGGCTCGTGCTCCAGTGTTGCTTTTCCTATTTCTTATAGAGGCCGTTTCCTAGCTGAGGCAGAAGTTGCCTCAGTTTCAAGGTCTCCTGCCTACTGCTCTGCCTTCTTGGTTTGGACCTGCTCGGCCTCTCCTTGATCTGTGCCCCCAATGGCCATCTTCTGCTCTCACCTATCAGTGCCTTTCCATCAAGAGCTGCTATCTGAGGCCTGGAAAGCACTTTAGAGCCATTTGGGCTGAAACTTTCAAAAGCTTAATAGGCAAGTGCAGATTCTGCCCATTTGCTGATGTAATGGTATATGCAATGAAACACAGGGAAAGTGCCTAACCCATGAAATCCCACATCTGTCACTCTGATCTTTCAATTATTGTGATAGTTATTGTCTCACGTGTTCCTTTTAGATAGGAAAGCTGCTTTTTAAAGATTGGGGAATTTCACATAGAAATCTGGATTTCTGGCTTCTCATGAGAAATGGATCTGACAGCTGTGAGCCTGCATTCCTCCATCATTGTTCTCAGCTGATGCTGAGAAATCAGTTGCCCTTCTGTGTGGCTAGCTTTGGTCCCTACCACTCCCTGGCCTTATAGCTGGCCTGTTTCCCTCATTTAAGTTACCCAGCTGGCCCCCTTGGGCTTTCAGGTTTGTGACCCCCAAATCTAATCCAGCTTTTGCCTTTTAGAGATGAGAAACTGAGGCTTAGAGGGGCCTGTCTAGAGTCCCCTGGCAAGTTGGTAGCAGAGCTAGGACTCAAGCCCAGGCGTCTCATTCATATTTTCCTCTGTGTTGCTGCTCCCTTGTTTGGGTTAAAGCTGTTCCTTGTCTGGGCCCCAATGGGTCTTGGTTCTCCTGGTCCTGAGTCCCCCCAGCCTCAGAACCCTCTGTGTTGCCCAGTGAGGGAGTGCGGATGGTGTCTAGTTTGGCACAGTGAATGGAGCACAGCCGAGGCGCTGCTCCCATTTCCTTTCCCTCTTGGCCTCCAGGGCCCGGAGACTCTGCCCAGGTCTCCCAGGTGACATGGGCCTTGTGTCTGGGTCGAGGCCTGTATCGCATGCCCATCTTCCCCTCTGTCTGTCCAGGAGCTATATGCAGCTGGGGAGAACCGCTTGGGAACAGATGAGTCCAAGTTCAATGCAGTTCTGTGCTCCCAGAGCCGGGCCCACCTAGTGGCAGGTAAGGCAGTCTGGGCCTCCCTGGGGCCAGGTATATGAGGGCAGATGAATTATTGTGGGAAACAGAGCTTGCAGGAACACTTGGCAGTTATGCTCTGCATGGGGCTTTCGCTTCCTTAAAAGAGCCCCTGGTGGTGATTTAAAAGATGTTATCAGTAGGTTTCCCGAGTTTCTGCAAGCATCGAGTTCTGGAGGAAAGCAAAGGAAGAGGCAAGGGAAACTGGGAGCCTTCTTGGCTGGTATCTTTACATGCTAGAATGTGGAATGTTAGGATTGAGAGAGCGCAAGAGCATCTAATCCAAAATGTGGCATAAAAAATGAACATAACCATAAGACTAACGTTTATTAACTCATTCATTCAACAAATTGAGCTCCTGCCGTGTGCCAGGTCTTGCAGTAGGTGTGGAGACTGTAGGAAACAGCACTACATCATCCCTGCTCTCATGGGGATCACCTTCTTGTTTGGGGACATGGGCAGTAAACAAAAATAAAATTCCTACCAGATGGTAAATCCTTTAGAGAAAATAATAAAGTTGGAAACAGGGATAGGGAATGATGGAGGATTGGCGGGTGCTTGGGGAAGTCCACCGAGGTAATGACATTTCTTTTAAAAACATGAAGTAGTTGCAGGTGCAAAGGCCCTGAGCAGGGGGCTCCCAGCGTGACTGAGCACCGGTTAAGGCAGTCGGTGTAGCTGGAGCAGATGGAGTGAATGAGAGTAGTAGGAGGTGAGGTCAGGGATGGGAGGAGGCCCTGCTGACAGTTGTTGGGACTAATTGTTTATCCTGAGTAAAACCGAAAGCCGTTGAGGGCTCTGAGTGGAGGAACAATGTGATTTGACTTAGATTTTGCAAGTTCACTGGCTGTTGTGTTGAGAAGAGTGAAGGGGTCAATGGCAGCACAGCAAACCAGTTAGGAGGCGGCTGCAGTAATCCAGTGGAGAAATGATGGTGGCTAGCACCAGGTGGCAAGGGCAGGTGGTGAGAAGGGTAGGATTCTGGCCCTGTTCGCTGATGAATTGGACATGGAGTATGAGAGAAAGAAGGGTTGAGGAGGACACAAGGATTCCTTCCCGCTGAGCCGGTGGAAGAATGAGGTGGCCCTCAACTGAGATTGGGAAGCTGTGGATGGAGCAGGCTTTAGGAGGGAAGGAAATTGGGAGCCTCAGGCTGGAGATATGAGGTAGGCAACTGGGTTTATGAGTCTGGAGATCAGGAGAGGTCAGGCTAGAGATGGTGGTTTGGAAGCTGTGAGTGGGTTGAAGGTGTGTTTGAGGCTCTGGGACTGCATGAGGTCCTCTCAGGAGGAGACCAGCAGTCAGAGGACAGGGCCCTGGCCGTTGCAGGAGACTTAAGAAGGAACACTCAGAGAAAGGGAAGTCCTGGAGGCCAACAGTGTCAGAACAGCTAATGTGTGAGGCAGGCGAGGACGGAGAATGCTGACCACACTTAGAAATGTGGGAGGGTGGGTGGCTCAGGTGAAAGCCTAGGCACCTGCTCTGTGTGTGCACGAGGTCTTGTAATACATACACGCAGACAGGTGCTGCTGTTCTCCCATTCTGTGGATGAGAAAGCAGGCCCAGGGCAGGGGCAGGAAATTAGGTCATCTAGCTGGTAATGTGGCCGAGCTCAGGTTTCAACTCCACCTGTCTGGCTCCACAGCACGCTTTTTAACATTTACACTACACTGTGATGGAACGTGAGTGAATGTATTTTCATTTTAATCATTATTTATTTTAATGAGTATAGACTTATATAAGTAGCACATCAAATCCATGGTTTCACAAACATTATGACTTAGGAGAAAAGAGGAGCTGATCTGAAGCAAATAGTAAGTGATGAAGACAGATAAAGATATAGCAGAAGTCGTGACACTGATATACAGATGACAGAAGTTTGGAGAACACTGACAGAAACTGAGACCCAGGCTAGAGAAGGATTTATATCCAGGGTCAGAGCTAACGTTAGGACCCAGGTCTCATTGTGCCGCCTGCCTCTCTAGGAACCTGCAGTCCACTTCCTGTGGTGCTCAGCTTGTCCTAGGGTGAGCTGGGGGTGCTGGGTGGGCAATAGCTCAGTCAGATTGGGAAAGACAAGGCTGATACATGGACAACGGAGAAGGAATGGCATGGACTGGAAGTGTAGGGGATTTGAGAAGAGAGGGCAGGCTATCGGTGTGTAGGGGTCCTGAACAGGGGATTATGGTGTGATGGGGTAAGCAGCCTGGTGAGGGCAGTCCTGGTGAGGGGACGGGACCGCATGAACAAGCTCGAGGGGAGTGCACTCGACTTGGGGGTGAAGCATCTGGCTGATTGAGAGCTGGGAAGGTATGGTCAATAGGGCTATCCAGGGTGCTGGGAGCAAAGTGGAAGAGAGGAAGGGGCAGAAGTCTCCTCACTGTGTGTCCTGTATTAATTTCCTCTACCTGTCATAATGAAGTACCACAGACCAGGTGACTTAAATGACAGAAATTTATTTTCTCACAGTTCTTGAGGCTGGAAGTCCAAGGTCAAGGTGTCAGCAGGTTTGGTTTCTTCTGAAGCCTCTCTCCCTGGCTTGCAGATGGCCACCTTCTTGCCATGTCCCCACATGGTCTTTCCTCTGTGTGCACATCCCTGGCGTTTCCCTGTGTGTCCAGATCTCTTCTTAAAAGGACACCAGTCAGATTGGGCCACACTAAGGGTCCCATTTTAACTTAATTCTTTAAAGACTTTATCTCCAAGTACAGTTACATTCTGAGATACTAGGAGTTAGGATTTCACCATATGAATTTTGGGGGGACAGAATTCAGTCTATAACTGGTCCCTTCTGTCTTCCCACTAGTTTTCAACGAGTATCAGCGAATGACAGGCTGAGATATTGAGAAGAGCATCTGCCGGGAGATGTCTGGGGACCTGGAGCAGGGCATGCTGGCAGTGGGTAGGTGTCTTGGGCTTGCCTTGCCTACCTGCCTGCCCACCGGAGACTGGTGTGTATTGTAATTTTCAGGGTGCTCACCCAACCTCTCGTTGAGGGTGGTGCAGTGAAAGAAACACAGGATCCAAGATAGCTAAATCTAGCATGCCCAAATGGTGGCAAATCAAAGTGCTGCCTGGATTCCTGTGCAGTTGTACCCTAACTGTCCTGGAGGCGTCTTGTTTATATTTCAGGCGCAGCTCTGGGGAAGGGAGCTGCAGTGTGGTTATTAGTGGGCCAGCAACCAGCTGCTCTCCTGGAGGAAGATGACTCATATCCTCCCAAGTTTCCTCTAAAAATACATTGCTGCAGGCAGTTGTCAGATGTTTGTGATGGAAACACATGGAAAGATTTTTCCTTGCAACAGCAAAACAGGCCCTTGCTGAGGAGAGCTGGCATAGTTCCCAGGATGATGGTGGGCTTCTTGCTGTGCCTGAGCCCTGCCCTATGAGGCAGGGCCTGATGGGCCAGGTCCTGCCCCCCAGGAGGGTTTATACCCATTTGGGAAAATCCTCCTCATTTCTCTGCGTGTCCCTCACTGTTTGTGTCGTGGCCTAAAAAGTCTAGGGAGACTTTTGTTCCTCCTGGCCGTCCTTTCTCCATGAGGGTCTCTGCGTCTCCAGCTCACCTCTCCCATCTGAGCAGCACACGGGCCTCATCACTGTCCACGTTTCTCCCCACACAGCAACTTTTACCGTGTGAGTTGCCAAGAAAGAGGTTGGGTTGGTCCAGGCTCTGGATATTTCTATTCCAAAGAGATAGAGCAAGACCATGGATAATTGAACCTGGAGAATGGGGGAGAAGAAGATGGATGCAGTGATGTGCTTGACATCTGACTTCCTAAGAGGATACTCGTGTACTCTATGCCCACTTGGACTGAGTTTACTGCAGATCGAGTTATTCTGTTTTTCTCTTCTAGTGAAATGTCTCAAGAATACCCCAGCCTTCTTTGCTGAAAGGCTCAACAGGGCCATGAGGGTATGTAAATCTCATGTGCAGGGTCTGGGTGGGGGTGTCTCAGGGACCAAAGGCTCAGCATAGAAGGCATGGGCTGAGCCACCCCTCAGCCAAGGAGACAGAGAGCCCATGGGTGGAGAGGGGGCCAGAGTGCCTGGGGAAGGTGGGACAGTGGGATGGTGAGGAGGCCCATTGCTCATGCCCTTGGGCGGACTCTCTTCAGGGAGCAGGAACAAAGGACCGGACCCTGATTCGCATCATGGTGTCTCGCAGCGAGATTGACCTTCTGGACATCAGAATGGAATATAAGCGGCTGTATGGCAAGTCATTGTTCCACGACATCTCGGTATGGGCCTTCTCGGGGCTGACTGGGCTGCCTCTTGGTGTCCCACTTGCCTGTGGACCTCCCTGGCCACCTCCACTGTCTCCTTGACATCTCCCTCCTCAGAACTCCCATGGGCTTGGTCTCTGCCCCATATGGGCGTCTTGTTTATGGGCCTTGTCCTTGCTCTCCAGTTTTCACTGGTTCATCTGGTTGCTCCCGAACAGATTGTAAGCTCCGGAGGGCAGGAGGGGTCTTGACCCTGCTGTCACCCCCACCCTACATCCCTAGCATGCAGCACATTCATTGCTCAGGAAATGGGTGGGGAAGGAGATTCTAAACATCTGCATCAGAGAATATGCAGGACTTCTCCTACCTTGGGGCCTGGCCTTCAGAGTCCCAGCCACCCTGTGATTCTGGGATCTGTCAGTGAGACTCGGGTCCCAGCACTCCCTAGAATGCAGCTCTGGCTCACTGATAACTGCTTCCTTCACTGAGCTTTGTGATGGAGGCAGTATAGAGAGGCAGTCAGAGGCGACGGCTCTGGGGTCACCTGCTCATAGCCCAGTTCTGGCTTTTCTGCTTGCTCACTGAGTGCTCTCAAACAGCTTCTTTAAACCTTCCTGAACCCCAGTTTCATCCTCCATAAGACGAGGTTGCTAATAGCTCCCCCAAGGAGTATTGTGAGTCTTGAACAAGGCAGTCCAGGTAAAGCATATTGTGTGACAATAAGTGTCTCATAAACACTAGCCATTCTTTTATCACTGTCTGCCAGAGCCAGTCTGACAAAATTTATTCCAGTCTGGGTGGTCTGAAAGTTACATTCTGAACTCACATGAACCTGGAAACTGTAGGCACCATGACCAGGTCCTGATTTCAGACTCACTAGTGTTTGATGTTGGACGTATCATTGAGAGAAGCCAATCTCCATTTCCCTGGCTATAAAATGATGCTGTTGATAGCAGAGAGTTAGTAATTATTCACAAAGTGTCTTCTGTGTGGGCATCTTGAAGAACTCATGGACTTGCCCTCAAGGAAGGAAATGATTAGAAATTTTCTAAGCGTGGGCCGTGCTTCTAAAGTGCGATGGGCTCAGATGGAGGAGAGATCAGTGTGAGCTTGGATACCTAAATAATAACAGCACCCTCCGCTGGAAGGTCGTCTCACAATAGATTACATTCCCAGCGCGGGACATAATACTACATTACGGTATAGTCCCAATTTAGTGCGACAACAGTGCGCTGTGAAAAGACCACTGTTAGTTAGCCCTGGGGAGGGGTTTTTTTTGGCTGTTTAAATATGTTTTTGGTTTTATTTTTCAAATTCTAACTTTAGTCCTTGGGGTGAGTGCAGCCTTCTATTTTTTACAGAGGGTTGGGGAGGCTGAATTGCACTATCCAAGGTCTGTGCCAGCTGTGACGCTGAGTTTGTGAGCCCCTCACCCAGCATGCTGGGGGATTTCCTTGGGATGGGCCTACCTCTCTGTCAGAGCACTTGAGGCAGAAGGAAATCCAGACCCAGGAGGCCAGAACTAGCTCTGCCACCCTTAACTGATGTCTTCCTTGTTTCTGTGACCAGGGAGACACTTCAGGGGATTACCGGAAGATTTTGCTGAAGATCTGTGGTGGCAACGACTGAGCGGTGACTGGTGGTTCACTTCTGTCCACCTGCTGGCAAGGGCAGTGCCGGGAAAAGGCCAAAGGAATGTCCATCTGTTTCTAACAAATCCTCAAAATAGCCCCTCAGGTGTTCCACTGCAGACTGTCCACAGAGCCCTGGCCCTGTCCTCCTCGTGCTCCTCCTGTTCCGTATAACGTGCTTGATCTCCAGCTCCCGCAGGATCTCTTTCCTCCTCACCCCTCACAGCCTCTTGCTTCTCTCTTCTCAAGTAGACATTTTGTTTCCTGACTCACGCAATCATTCTCCTTTGCCTGTGGCTGAGACTCTTGGCTTTGTTTTAGTCATGTAGTTTTTATATGTTTATTTGGAGGCATTTTTTTTTATAGTCATTGCCAGACAGATGCATACAAGACTCTTTCCTGCATACATATTTTGAGTGAGAGAGGTCGGGTGGGGGGACACCATGTCCTCACTGAGGAG
Organism: Equus asinus; assembly: GCF_041296235.1. NCBI lineage: Eukaryota > Metazoa > Chordata > Mammalia > Perissodactyla > Equidae > Equus > Equus asinus. The sequence goes on along the minus strand of NC_091809.1, from coordinate 9,057,067 downwards.
TAAAAGGGAGCACCTTTTAAGGGTAATCTTTGCATCTGGTGAGAATGTGTTATGAGCTTTGTTATTGCCAAACTCACTCCTTTTTAGAAAAGAAAAGAAAAAAAGCCAGAAAGTCATCTGTTCCTTCTTCCATGCAAAACCACAAGAATAAGGGCAGCTCCCTGCCATTGACAGGGCTTCTTATAATTTGGAATGTGCCTTAAACCTGAATGTCAATAGCCAAAAGCTGTTTCTAAATTAAAGTCAGCCGGCTCTGGAATGTTCTGGAAATGTTTCCCTGGTGCCAGCTTGTTTCTTTCTGCTTCGTGATTCTGCCCTGTAGCTCCAGGCTTATTAGCTGGTGAAAATTTATATGACTTTAAATAGAAATTTGTGCTCAGGAAACCCTGAGCATAAGTAATTTACAGGGACCTGGTTGTTTGGACCTGAGAAGGGAAGTTTCTGAAATCCATTCTGGAGGCCCAGACACTGAAAAGGTGTGGGGATTTAGTCAGATGTAGGCACACTGAAGTCCAGTGAGGGTGAGGTAGGAAGAGGGTGGCTCTTCACCCAGGTCCTGAAGGAAAGGCATGGGCGAGAGGGGGTGTGCATGACTCCTGGGATAGGCCTTATGGCCAGGGGCCAGAGAGGAGAGAGGGGACAACTCAGAGAGGCACAAGACCAGTGCCTTCCCTCAGGGACCCTTCAGTCTGAAAGGGTGCTCCTGGGTGTGGTCCCCACCCAGCCTTTTGTCTCTTGCTTGGTGGCGGTAGGAGGGGGTGAGTCCAAAAGGGGAAGCATTTCTAGAAATCACTATCTCACGTCCAGAAGCCCAGAGCTTGCCTTGCTGGTCAGGGGTCTCCACTCACTCCTTTTGTGATCTGCAGTGTTGAAAGTTTAGAAAGGTGAGACTCTAGAGACTAGGGTTGAGATCAAGCCTGCTGAGCCCTGGCAGGGCCCTAGGGAGTGGCTTGTCTCCAAAGTAGACATCTGCTTGTGGGTACTGCTGGACTCCTCACTGCTACCTGAACATAGAGGAGGAGATGATGCAAGGGGCATACAGCAGCCATGAGCTAGACACCAACCTGGCCTACCTAGACCTGCCTTCCTCACCAGAGGAGGCTGATGTGGGCACTGGAATCGATAACAGGCCCTGCTCATCACTTCAGCTCTGCCCTAGTTTCCATGCCTGGAGCCTCTTGACCAAGACCCAGCATGCTTGGCTGAGGTGCTCCTCCCCTGGGGCAGACCCCTTGTCCTTGGGCATCAGGTGGGAACTGCATGGTGGGATGCACTGCTTGGCATTGCACAACTTGCCATGAACTCAGGCTGCTACTGGCAGGCCTCCTGAGCTGTGCCAGGGCCTAGATTCAACCTGCTCTAATGTGACTGTAAATGTATTGTGATATTACTTTGCCCTGTTGTCTATACCATAGGTTTCAAACTGCTGTCCAGCAGGCAGTATTTAACCTGTACATGCATTTACTTTGGTCTCCAAAGAGTCTTTTTAGACATTTGGATTTGTTGTCAACATTTAAACATTGAGAGATTTTGTATTTTAAAAAACCTGGAATTCTGGTTTCTCTTGAAAACCCAGAAATTCTGGCAACACTGGCCCAGCATTCCTGCACAGCAGTTGCTGCTGGAGCCAGATTGCAGCTGTCCCCTTTAGACGTGTGCTCTCCATTTTGCCACAGGCCCCACCACTCCCTATTGTCTTCCACCAAGCACATGTTACCTATTTGGCCCCTGCAAGCCTTTAAGATCCCTGGTCTACACACTTGAGGACCACCTGTGTTCATCCTGGTCCTGGTTCTCACACACATGTTCAGGGCTGGGTGGATGCTTTTCAGAAAAGCCTTGAGAAAGCCCTAAGCTCTTGCCTGTGGCTGACCTTCAGGTTCTGCACAAACAGGAAGTTAAGGCAGAGTCACAGGCTGCCTGGCTCATTGTCAGTAGATGTGCCCAACACACACAACACATCTGCAAAGACCAAAGAGATTTTTGGGGGGTTTTTTGGTTCCAGGAGTTTAAGGAAATTTGTTGAATCATTAGTGACCACTTACCTAACTGAACAGAGACTTCAATGGCCACCCTTAACAAAGAATACCAACTTTAGAAGTCACTAAAACTACAACAAATTCTGGGGAAGGGAAGAATCTGATTTCTGGAGTTGTCACATTATAATGTCAAAATGCCCAGTTTTCAACAAAAGTTATGAACCATGCAAAGAAGGAAGTTTGATCCATACACAGGAAAACAAGAAATCTGTTAATACAAACTGAGGAAAGATCAGATATTGGAGTTACCAAACAAAGACTTTAAATCAACTGTCTTTAAAAAGCTCAAAGAACTAAAGGAAACCAGGAGAGTGATGTCTCATCAAATAGAGAATATCAATAAAGAGAAATTAGAAAAGGAACCAAATCGAAATCCTGGAGTTGAAAAGTACAATAACAAATGAAAAATTCACTGGAGGGGTTTAAGAGTGGATTTGAGAAGGCAGAAGAAAGAATTGGCAAACTTCAAAATAGGTCAATTGAAATTTCCCATTCTGAGGAGCAAAAAGAAAAAAATTAACGGAGCCTAGGAGACCTGTCAGGCACCATCAACTGTACCAACATATGCATGATAGGAGTCACAGGAGAGAAGAGAGAAAGTAGAATTATATGAAGAAACAATGGCTGAAAACTTACCAAATTTGATGAAAGACATTAATCTAGACATCCAAGAAGCTCAGTGAACTATAATATAAAAAGATCCACACCGAGACACATTATAACCGAACGGTCAAAAGATAAAGAGGGAATCCTGAAAGCAGCAATAGAGAACCAACTCGTCACATTCACTGGACCTTCTATAAGATTAACATTTGATTTCTTGTCAGAAACCATGGAGGCCAGAAGGCAGTGGGGTGGTGTATTCAGTGTGCTGAAAGAAAAAAAAGTCAACCAAGGATCCTATATCTGGCAAAATAGTCTTCAAAAATGAAGGAGAAATTGAGGTATTCCTCAGTGAACAAAAGCTGAGATGGTTTGTTGCTAGTAGACCTGCCCTATGAGAAATGCTAAAGAAAGTCCTTCAAGCTGAAATGAAAGGATACTGGACAGTAACTCAAATACAGAGGAAGAAGTAAAAAACATTGGTAAAGATAATTACATAGGTAAATATAAACATCAATATTAGTGTGTTTTTTGGTTTGTAGCTCTTTTTCCTATTTGATAAAAGACAACTACACCAAACAATAATTGTAACTCTATGTTGATAAGCACAAAATGTATAAAGATATAATTTGTGACAATAACAACATAAAGGCCAATGATGGAGCTATATAGGAAAAACGTTTTTATATACTGTTGAAGCGTCCTATTAATTCAAATTGGATTGTTATAAATTAAGGTGTTACTATAATCCCAGAAAATAAAACAGTAAAAGAAACAAGGGAATCAAAACAGTATACTTGAAAACATCTATCTAACACAAAATATGGCAATAATGGAGGAATTTATTTATAGAAATAAATGACATAGAAAACAAATTGCAAAACAGTACAAGTCTTTACTTATTAGTAATTACCTTAAATATAAGTGGAATAAACTCTCCAATTAACAGGCAGAGATTGAGAGGCAAAGGACATTATATCCTGATAAAAGGGTTAATCCATCAAGATATAACAATTAAAAACATATACACCTAAAGCCCCAGAAAGTTTCAAACAAAAGCTGACAGAATTGAAGGGAGAAAAAGTTCAACAAAAATGGAGACTTCAACACCCCACTTTCCCTATTGGATAGAACAATTAAACAAAAGATAAACAAGGAAAGAACTTGAACAACACTGTAAACCGACTAGGCGTGAGAGACGTCTATGGAACAGTCTACCCAACAACAGCAATACACATTCTTCTCAAGTGCACAAGGAAAATTCTCCAGATAGACCACAAAACAATCTAAATAGATTTTAGAAGACTGAAACCATACATTGTATTTTCTATTACCACAATGGAATTAGAAATGGGTAACAGGAGGAAATCTGGAAATTCTACAGATATGTGGAAAGTAAACAACATACTTAAAAAAAACCAAAACACAGAATCCAATGGGTTAAAGAAGATAGCACAAGAGAAATTAGAAAATACTTTGAGATTAATGAAAATGGAAGTACAACATACTAAAACATGGGATGCAGTGAAAACAGTGCTCAGAAGGAAATTTATAGCTGTAAATGCCTACATCGAAAAAGAAAGAAAATCTCAAATCAATAACCTAAGCTTCCACTTTAAGGAATTAGAAAAAGAAGAACAAACTAAACTCAAAGCAACAAGAAGGAAGGAAAATAAAGATTAGAGGGCAGATAAACAAAATAGAGAATAGAAAAACAATAGAATCAATAAAACAAGAAAATGGTTCTTTGAAAAAGATCAACAAAATTGACAAACCTTTAGCTAGATTGACAGGAAGATGGAGAGAGGGAGGAGACTCAATTACTAAAATCAGAAATGAAAGTGGGGGCATTACTAACAATCTTCTGGAAATAAAAGATTATAAGAAAATACTGTTAACAATTGTAGCCAACATATTAGATAACCCAGATGAAATGGGAAAATTCCTAGAAACACAAATTCCCACATCTGATTCAAGAAGAAATAGAAAATCTCAATAGACCTATAATAAGATTACATCAATAATCAAAAAATTCTCAACAAAGAAAAACCCGTACCAGAAGGCTTCACTGGTGAATCTATCAAACATTTAAAGAAGTAACACCAATCCTTAAACGCTTCCCCCCAAATTGAGGAAGAACATTTCCTAACTCATTTTATGACACCAGTGTTACCTTGATACCAAAGCCAGACAAAGACATCACGAAAAAAGTGCAAAAATCCCCAGTGAAATACTAGCAAACTGAATCTAGCAGCATGTTAAAAGGATTATTCACCATGATCAAGTGGGATTTATCAAAGGAATACAAGGATTATTTGATACATGAAAATCAATCACTATAATACACACTATTAATTGAATAAAGGGGGATAAAAACCTAATAATCATCTCAATTGATGCAGAAAAAGCATTTGAGAAAGCCCAACTCTCTTCCATGATTAAAAAAAAAAAATTCCTAAGAAATTTAGAAGGGAAATTTATCAATCTGAAATAAAGGGCATCTATGAAATGCCACAGCTGACATACTTAATGGGGAAGGATAAAAGCTTTCCCCCAGTATCAGGAACAAGACAAAGATGTCTGCTCTTGCCACTGCTATTCAACATTGTATTGGAAGTTCTAGCCAGGGCAGTTAGGAAAGAAAAAGAAAGAAAAGCATTCAACTTGGAAAGTAAGGATTAAAACTCTTTCTATTCACAGATGACATTATCTTACATATAGAAAATTCTAAAATATCCACACAAAAACTATTAGAGCTAATAAATGAATTCAGCAGAGTTGCAGGAGGGGATACATGATCAACATACAAAAATCAGTTGTATATTTATACACTAGCAATGAACAATCTGAAAATGAAATTAAGAAAACAATCCCATTTATAATAATATCAAAAAGAATAAAATACTTAAGGATAAATTTAACCAAGGTGGTGTAAGACCTATACACTGAAAAATACAAAATACCTTCTGCTCATGGATTGGAAGACTTAGTATTGTTGAGATGGCAGTACTCTGCAAATTGATCTGCAGATTCAATCCAGTCCCTATCAAAATTCCAACTGTCTTTTTGCAGGTATAGACAAGCTGATTCTAAAATTCACATGGAATTGCAAGGGACTGGTCCCCAAATAGCCAAAAGAGTCTTAGAAAAAGACAAAAAAGTCAGGGAACCCAAACTTCTTTACTTCAAAACTACAAACAAAGCTACAGTAATTCAAACTGTGATACTGGTATAAAGACAGACATATAGACCCATGGAATAAAATTGAGAAGTAAACCTAAACATCTATGCTCAACTGACTTTTGACAAGGGTGCCAGGACCATTCAATTGGGAAATAATTTTCTCTTCAACAAATAGTGCAGGGACAGCTGGATCTCCACAAACTAAGGGATAAAGTTGGATCCTTACCTCACATCATATACAAAAATTAACTCAAAATAGATCAAAGAACTAAATGTAAGAGCTAAAACTAGTAAAATCTTAGAAGAAAACATAGGAATAGTTATCACCTTGGATTTGGCAATGGATTCTTAGATATGCTACCAAAAGCACAAGCAACAACAAAAAATAGATAAATTCTTCATCAAAGGACTTCATCAAAATTAAAACTTCTGTGTTTCAAAAGACATTATCAAGAAAGTAAAGACACAACCCACAGAATGAGAGAAAATATTTGCAAATCCTCTGATAGAAGCCTAATATCCATGATACATAAAGAACTCTTACAATTCACCAAGAAAAAGAACCCAATTTTAAAAATGCGCAAAAGACTTGAACAGACATTTCTCCAACAAATATATACAAATGGCCAACAAACACATGAAAAGATGCTCAGCATCGCTAGTCATTAGGTAAATGCAACTTAAAGCCACAATGAGATATGACTTCACACCTAGTATGATGGCTATAATCAAAAAGACTGATGTTGGTGAGGATGTGGAAAAACTGAAACCCTGTGTGTTCATTGCTGGTGGGACTGTAAAGTGGTACAGCTGCTGTGCAAAAACAGTCTGGTGGTTCCTCCAAAACTTAGACACAGTTATCAGTTGACTCAGCAATTCCAGCCCTAGTTATAGACCCAAGAGAAATGAAAACGTATATCCACACAAAAGCTTATATGCAAATGTTCATAGCAGTATTATTCATAATATCCAAAAAGTGCAAACAACTCAAATGTCCATCAATTGAATAGGTGAATAAAATGTGGTTCATCTATACAATGGAATATCATTCAGCCATAAAAGGGAACAGAGTACTGATACACATTACAACATGAGAGAACCTTGAAAACTCTACGCTAAGTGAAAAAAGAGTCAGACACAAAAGACCACATATTGTATAATTCAATTTATATGAAATGTCCAGAATAGGCAAGTCCATAGAGACAGAAATACTACTGGTTTCCAAAGGATGGTGGGAGAGGGAATGGGAAATACCTGCTTAATAGGTACAGGGTTTCTTTTGGGGATGATGATAATGTTCTGGAATTAGAGAGTAGTGATTGCACAACATTTTGAAGTGACTGAATTTGTAGTTTAAAATGGTTAAAATTTTGGATTTTATATTATGTCAATTTTACATAGAAATTTTTTTAAAAAAACTTTAATGTGCCCATGAATCCTCTGGGGATCTCATTAAAAAGTAGATTTTGATTCAGGAGGCCAAGGTGTGTCCCGAATTCTGCATTTCTGATAAGCTCCCAGGTGATGCCACTGCTGTTCATCTGTGGCCATGTTTTGAGCAGGATTCTTGGCCTTATCTCTGTGCCCCATCAGCTCCTATAAATAAGGAGAGCAGAAGCACAGACTCACCAGGGGCTCCCAGGTCTGAGCCTGCAGGTGAATGTGGGCCTAAGGGCATGAAAGTAGATGGAGAAGGGGCTGTAGCTATAGAGGTCACTGACAGAGACACAGAGGGGACCAAAGAAGTAGCTTTTATTGTGCACAAAGCTGAGGAAGGAAGGCAAGAATGCACGGCTCTGTTCTCAGAAGAAAGCTGTCTGACAGGTACATCACGTCAGCTGCCGGGCTCCTCCGCCTCCCGTGCCCAGGAGGGATCTGAAAGAAAGGGAGTAGCCTTGGAGTGGGCAAGCAGAGGGTGCTGAAGGCTTCCTTACTGCCCCTCCCAGTCCCCAGGGAACTCCTGTTCCAGGAAACACAGGGCTCCAGGAGGGAGCAGGGTGGCAATCCCTCCACTGCCTGATCAGAGGATGCCAGTCTTCCCTGAGAGGGTGTTATGCTGCCACAGAATTGGTTCCTTGGAAGGGAGATGAAAGGAGCCAAGGAGGTTTGAGGCATGAAAAGGGCCAGCAGAGGACACAGCTGCTCTGTGTCAGGGTGATGCTGAGAGTGGCCCTCAGGTGAATGGGGCCAGCTCTTCCAGGAGCCCCGAGCTGTGGCTGTGGCAACCCCCAGGGTGGGGGTAGGGGCAGAGAACACTTAGGGTGAGGTGAGGTGGATGCTTTCCCACTTCTGTCCCAGGTGGAGCTGGAGCCGCTCCTAGCTTGTCAGGGCTACACCTGTGTGGTGGATCAGCCATCCCTATCCTGCTTGCCCAGCCCCAGACGCTATAGTCTCTGCTACCTGAGCTGCTCACCCTCTCCAAAGAGGTCAGGGGTCAGGTTGAAGGGTCCTGGGGGCAGGTTCCAGGCCAGCTCCTCCAGCTGACCCAGCAGGCCTTTCACTTCTGCCTCCAGGTGCTCCACCGTCTTCTCCACCATCTAGAGCAAGGAGAGATGGGAGCCGGGTGGGGGTGGGGGAGGGGCAGGGTGAGTGGAGGACAAGAGTGGTGCCAAGTCCTGCTTAATCAGCCACATCCTAAGGAGCACCTGGAGGACCACTGGGGTGCAGTGGGGACAGAACTGAGTGACAGGCAACCTGGGACCTCCTCATTCAGGTTTTGCCCCTACCTACCTTCCAGTTCCCCCGATGACAAAAATCCTAGGAGCTCTCTCTCTAAGGTCACTCTGGCACTCTGCAGTTTTAGAGGTTTGGCCTGGAGCGAGTCTGAGATCCCCTTTTCCCTTTCAGGACTTTGTCACTGCGAGCTAACATTCCTTTTGTTGCCCTGCCCCCAGGTAGCAACCCTGCCAAATGACAGGTTTGGGATTTGGAAATTTTCTTTATTCGGGGTTCTTAACTTTTTTTGTGAATGAACCCCATTAGCAGTCTGATGAAACCTACAGACCCCTTCTCAGAAAATGCTTTAACTGAAAAAATAAAATATAGGATTTATAAGAACAGCCATTGCATCAAAGTATTATTCAAATATTAAAAGTTAAAATATTTAAAAGTTATTTTATTGAGGTCATAGTGGCTTGTAATTGTGTAACTTTCAGGTGTACATTATGATATTTCAGTTTCTGTATAGACTATCGTGTTCACCACCAGTAGTCTAGTTTTTATCCCAAAATTAAATTTTTGAGGTAAAAAATTTAACTCACTACATAACATGATCTAGCATCAGATCTAACAGCCACCATAATTTTGACATACTTATGAGAATGAATGATATGTTGAGATATTCATAAAAACTATAATTGGAAGAAATTACCTGATTTCTATCAATGACAAAGTCACGGTGCTGTAATTACTACTACGGTTTGTTGTCTGCATTTAGAATGAATGGGAATGCTAAATTTCAGTTAAAGTTTTATGAAATAAACTGGAATTTTCACCCGCACAAGTTTGGGGACCACAGGTTACAAACCGTGGCGATATAACAACACTAAGGGAATGAATTTCCACTTCTCCAGTAATTGTGTGGAGATCTCTGGCTTGGTATGAGCAAGAGCCCCAGAAGAGGCAGCTCTGTTGGTGGCTGGTCAGCTTAACAACCGAGGTAGGGCAGGGAGATGGTTAACATGGTGGCCAGAAAGCAGGATTGGCCTAGATTTCCCCGATTTTCCAAAGGAAGGTTGGCCTCAGCCCTATAAAGCCTGAAGCCTGGCAGGTGGTCCTAAAGCTGCATGTCCTCCCCGGTCACCCTTATTACCTCCTCTATGACGTGTAAACGGCTGTGGACAGCCAGGTGTCTGTCACACCTGGGGCTCCAAGCTAGGTCTCCGTGGGAGGGGATGAGGGGTTCCGCAGCTGTGGGAAAACAAGTCTTGTCACTGTGGGGCCCTCAGTTTCCCTGTAACACTGGAGACTCCTGTAAAGCACTGGGCTCAAGTGAGGTGGGTCCTGAAAACATCACAAAGAGAAGCAAAGGAAGGCTCAGTGTGGGTCAGGGTGTGAGTGTGGGGCTCCCCTAATCACTCCCTTATCTCTATGGCCATGGTCACCTGGAGACCCAGGTGGGCTTCCTCAAGGAGCTGCTGCCTGAACTGGGTAAGGTAAGGAAGGGAGGAAAGGTCTCAGCCAGGGAGAATGGCATGTGCAAAGATAGGGAGGCATGAAATAGCATGGCTCAGTGTATAAACCCTCAGGGAGTTTGGAGTGGCTGCAAAGTACAGGGTGGGTGGGAGATGAGACTGGAGAGGTGGGTCTTAGAAATGAAGCCAAAGGCCCTAATAAACCAATCATGATGCTGGTTTTGGGGGTTATTTTAACAGAAGAATGACATAGTCATATATGAGTTTTTAAAATACAGGGAGTGAATTGGAGGGATTTGTCTTTGAAGAAGGAAAGTTACTGCAGTAATAAAGTAAGAAGTGACGAAAGGAAGCAGTAGCAGGAGGAATAGAGAGTAAGGAAATATTCTAGTAGAAGCATTGACATTGGTGACCAGTTAGTACTATCGACATTTGATGAGTGCTTACTATGTACCACATAGTGGGCTAAACAAATGTGTTAACTCAGTCAACCTCTACAACAGCCTATTATTATCCCCAATTTACATGTAAGGAAATCGATTCACAGAGGGATGAAATGATATGTCCAAAGTCACACAGCTGGTAAGCAGAGAATCTGAAGTTCAACCTGTTCAACTCTTGACTCATCATTTTTCTCCCTACGTTGGTTCTTCCCTGGTTCTTCCTGGCACCACCAACCCTCATACCAGAAGTCTTAGAGCCCTGGTCCCGAACTCAGGTTTCAGAGTTGGTGGCTCTGAGATGCTGGCAGGGCATCAGAGTTGGCTGGAACCTTGAAGAACCTCCAAGAATCTTGGAAGGAGGATGCTGTCTCAGAAACAAAGAGAAGCAAAGAGCTTTACAGAGGATGAAGCAGCCAACGCGGCCTAAAGCAGCAGGGAGGTCTAGAAAGATAAGGACCAAAAAACATAGCAACAGCAAAGTCACTGCTAAATTCTACCCCAGCACTTTTAGTGGAGTTGTGGAAGAAAGCAAAGTTTAGACTGCAGTGGGATGAGAAGGAAAATGTTTTCATGAAGCTTGGCTGTGAAACAAGGGAGCTCACATCACAAGGTCCACACAAGTGTTTATTGTTGTCATTTCTGGTTTTTTAAGCAGTGAAGAAACACAACCATGCTTATAGCCTGAGGAACAGGAAGAAGACTGGAGAACTGAAGGAATGCATTTCCTGAAGGGATGAGAGGCCAAGGAATCCAGAAATGATGGTGGGGGTATAGGAAAAACATGGAAGGAAGAGAGAGAGAATGCAGCAAAAATGGGTAAAAAAGTTCTGCTCCAAGATCTCTAAGGTCCAAAAAGTTGAGTGACTTCCCACCTGATGGCCTCTATTCACTCTGTAAAGTAAGAGGGGCTTCATCTGCTGAAAATTCATGGAGAGTTAGGAAGGAGGAGAGCTAGTTGTTAAATTTTCAGAAATTCTGTGCGTGGGTTGTTAAATACAGCCACTAAAATGGGAGTCTTGGTGAGAGCATTTACACCATAAAAACTGGCAAGTGTCTTTTTCTTTTTTTTTAGAGCCAGTTTATCAGCACACCACTGGGTTGGGGGCTTGAATAAAAAGATGGCTCCAAAAGGGGATGAAGGGAACAGGAGGCAGTATAGGACTGTGCGGGATGACCTGACATCAGTGAGGAACTTTGGAAGTGCTATTCCTCCCCTAGCAGCTTCGCAGGCTGGGTGTAGAGCAGCAAAGACAGATGGCTGGATGGAGCTAAAACCTGAGAGTCTGCAGGATGAGTGTGGTGGAGGGTAAGAGCACAAAAGCATTGATTTGACCAGCAATGGTTTAAGGGGATGAGCTCTGGAGCTTAGCTTGGATAAGGAAGGAAAGGAGGCCAATTGGAGGGCCACTAAGTTGGGAGAAGTGATGAGATGATGGAGGTAACAGAAGGAACAGTGGTAATGGATACTGCAGTTTTAGCTTTTCGAGATGGAGCAACCTCATAGTGACAGTATCAAGATTGTAGCCATGGATGCGGACATCTGAAGCAGAATGGAGGTAAGACTTATTGGGTTCAATCTTTCTAGATGCAAAATTCTTGTAACTGTAAGGCCTTGGTATTGGTTGGTTTGCTCAAAGTGACATATAAAGTTGCCCAGAAGGGTGGCAGGTCTTAAGGTAAGGACAGAGATGGTGATCCATTTTGCTGGTGATGATGTGTCACTCTGAGAGGTTGAGTAACTTGCCCAAGGTCACACAATCAGTAAATGACTGGACCCCAAGCACCCTGGCCTTCTCCTGACTTCACTTGAGCAATCTGGCCTTCTGGAACTCTGCCAGAGTCCCCCTGGCCTGCAATTCTCTAGATCCTAGCTCTTCCACTCAGGGGTGAGAACCAAGAGCAGGGACAAAACTTCCTTCCACTCTAAGCATCTTTTGTGGAGAACAATTTGTTTTTTTACATTCTCCTTTTCATTATTTCCCTCCACTGAACTTAGAAAAGCCTCTTCAAAAGACAATGGGCTTCTTGTTGACTTTGGGGAAGGAAGGGGACATTATAATGGCACTTTGGTTTTTTTTTTAAAAGGGAGTCTTTTAGAGATCTATACTAAAATATTTACAGATGAAACGCTATGATGTCCTGGATTTACTTCAAAATAATCCAGGCCTGGGAGTGGGAGGAGGCATGGGTAGGTACATAGAGCAAATAAGATTGGCCAAGATTGGTAATTGTTAAAATTGGGTAATGGGGGACATGGAATCATTATTCTCTCTATCTTTGTATATATGGTTTGAAATATCTATAACAAAAGCCAGTTGTCTGATAGGATTGTTAGCAAAAAGCGGAAGTCATCATGGGCTGCATGCATTGATATAAAATGTTCAGGACAAGGGAGGGTGGTGATCTGAGAGACCCCACTTGGAGGGCTGTGCTCCATTCTGGGCCATACATTGTGAGAAGGCCTTTGACAGACAGGAGCAGGTGTAGAGGTGCCATGGTGAAGGGACTCCAAATTTTGACTCATTTCTCTCAGCTGAAAGAACAGGGGTGCTCAGCCTGGAGAGGAAAGATGGAGAAGGCAGGAAGAGTTGTTCTCACTCACAGGGAGGGCTGTCTGAGAAGATGGGGGTCTGTCTCAACATGGATCTGTGTTCACACATACCCTTTGCAGGCTCCGCCCAGGGGCCTTTGGCCAAACTTTTCCCCTGAGCCTCACTACCCTCTCTAAACTACGCTTTTCCCCTCAAAGCTCCCCCAGCTTAGGCCAAGAGCAAGCAATGTGACCTTGCCGGCCAAGTGGGGATCTGCCAGCTTTGTAAGTCACGAATGACATGAATCTGCTCCTCTCCATTGGCCCAAAACATCATGTTCTCTACATTCTTCGATGAGGTCTAACTTGGCTCCAAAACCCCTCCAGGGAAAAGTCTGGGCTGAGGTTGCGCTCCACATCACACAGCACTAATCCTTTACATCTGGACAGAACTGTGCCCTGCGCTCCACTGCACAACTGTCCATGAGCTCATCCAGTCCTCCTGACAAGCTCATCTGAGAGAGAAAGCTGGGGGCAGGACCAGGGACCCCACAACCATCCTGCACTGCTGCTCCCTCCCCTACACATATCCTCATGGCATTGACCTCAACTCATGACGGCAGAAAATACACTGGAGACACTGTTCTCAGCCTGGCTTGGCCACTAATTGGTGGAGGCCTGTGGAAACTTCCTTCTCCCTGAGGCTCTGCTGCCTCCTCTGTAATACAGGGTGGGGTAGGCTCGAGACACTGCCACCCACATGTAGTTCACGATTCTGCTATCTTTCAAAGCCTACTGAGAGGCCTCAAAAATTAGCTGCAAGGACAGAACTGGGATGAGTCAAAGACAAGTTTCTTCTTAGGGCAGAAGCTCCAGCAAGGCAAGACCTGGGTGTCACACACACACACACACACACACACACACACTAATGCCTGCTTTATGGGACTTTTGGAAAGCTCAAACAATAGTAGGAGTGGGGAAAGCTGAAGGATTACCATGACCAACCTTGAGCAGCCAAAGCTGTGGTTTCTGTGTTCCTTCCTTCCTTTGCTCCCACCCTCCGTGCCCTGGCCAGTTGGGAAATGGACTTTCTTGGATGCTGGGTTGTTTTCCCTGGCCTGCCTCCCGTTCAGGGCCTGTGTGCACCCTGGATGGCAGCCATGGGTGGAACATTGTGCACTAGGGAGAGCAGGCTACTGGTGGAAGCCAGAGGCCCAGGTAGAGGTGCTAGAGCCCAGAGGCCCAGGTGGAGGTGCTGGGATAACTTCTCTAGTTAAAGAGACATGGCCACTGCGTCCTGGTCCTCAGAGGTGGGAAGTACGGCCCCCTCCCACTCATAGGCATAGAAGACCTTTTGTATTTGGGACTCAAACACTAAGAAGGTGCCTACAACTCAAATGATTTCTGCCATGCTGGATGATGACAAATACTTTCTCGGTGGTGACCCTGAGGCATGCTGCTGTGCCTCCTGAATCATCAAAGATATAATCTATTCCACCAGGAACAATTGTCACTTTGGGGTTAATTATATTTGACCACATTCAATATAAGAGAATAATAAACTTTACCACATTCAATATTTGTATTAAAATTTATGATTTATTCAAAACTATCAGTGGTTTTTTTTTTGTTTTTTGTTTTTTTAACTAGAAGAATACTATTTTTAAACAATTATATGAAGAACTCCAATCTGTGGAAATGCTCTGGCTGAAACAGGAGAGAGACCCTCGAGCCCCCAAAGAGAGAGCTCAGATTCTGAGGCACATTTTTGTTTCGTTTTGTTCCATTCTGTTAGAGACAAGTCCTATCTCCCTCAGTCTCGCGTCATTTTCCAGATGTGGATTTGAGCCCAGCTGACCAGTCTGAGAGCTTACCAATGTCCTTCCAATACATTCAGTATCTGGTTAAGTTAGTATTTTGCTTAGGATACAAACCAGACAGTTGTACAAAGAACTCCCCTCGATTACAGACGTTTTTTATTTCTTTCTCATGTATTGGTTCAGAGGTAGACTGGCTGGTGGTCAGGGCTGGCAGGCAGCTCCTTGAGTCTGTATAGAATCCAGATTCCTTCTATCTTGGAATACTGTTTTTTTAATCCACTGGGTTAAAATGTACTACTAGAACACTCCAAAATTCCACAATACTGAGAAGGTCTAAACAGCCATCCAGGATAAACCTCTCTCCACGTGCTGTGAAAGAACACAAGACTGGGAGTGGGAGACGCAGTCCCAACTCCACTGCTTACTGACTGTGCTCTCTGCCTCTCACTCAGCTTCCTCGTCTGTGAGGGACCTGCTCTGCCCTGTCTACCTTGAGGGACTGCTGTGCTGATCAAAGGGGATCCTACCCTTGAAGATGCCTTGGAATTGCCAAGTGATGTGCAAACACCATGGAAAGCATTTACCAGGTGAGCTGAAGACTGAGCAAGGCAGTGAAAGCCCCCAGGGCGCCGACTCTCCACATGGAGCCAGTGCTCCTTGCTAGATCACTGTGATCAGGTCTCCCCAAGATGGGGAAGTGTCTGCTCTAGGACTAATCCCGTGCAGGGATCCAAGGGACGCTTGGCAGGGGCTCCTGCAACAAGTGCACAAAGGGCTGAGTGCTGACCTGGCTTTCTGGGCTCTGTTACAAGCCAATCCCACTTGCTGGATCCTTGGTTTCTTCACCTTGAGAATAGGCACAACCATACTCTATATTCAAAGTTACTTTTGATTTGTGATCACTAATTACATGCTAGGCTTTTTGTTGCGTGCTGACATGATCTCATTTAATTTGATCCGTGAGCTCAGTACCTCCTTTTTTACAGATTAGAAAACCAAAGATCAAAGAGATTGAGTAACATGCCCAAGATTTCACAGGTAGGAGGTGGTGGGGACAGAATTTAAATATACCTGCTAGACACTGTCTATACTGTGTCCTGGCAATCATGTGAACTTGTATAAGTTAAGGGCTTCCCATCTTGGGGTCTCAGCTGCCTGCTCTGTAAATAAGGATCTGGACAGGTATGGGCAAAGGGGACCTGCACACATGACACCTTTGCAGCTGTCTGGAGGCCCTATAAGAACCCAAATAGTGTGCCTTGGGTCAAATTATCTTTGGGTGGTTCATTCCCCACAACATCCATTTTTGTAAACAGAAATGCTGTGATCCTCATCACAGCCCTTCAGCATCTTCCCCTTTCACCCAAAGCAAAAAAACAGAATTCCAATACAGGACAGACGTCCACGGGGACTTGCAGCAGCAGTGGACAGTGAGAGCTTCCCTGATGGGCCCCAAGGCATGGGTGAGAATGGTTACACTGGTTAAAAGGACAAGGCTCTAGGCCTTCAGATCCCTCTGACAGCAAAATAGGAAAGGGACTTAGCTGAAGCCTTAACTTAAAAAAAAGTCTGTACAAGTAACACAAAACAGTTTGCTTCATGCAATACATAAAGAGCTTTTGCAAATCAATATGAAAAATCCCAATACCAAAATTAAAATGTCTAAGACAATTTGCACAGATTAGTAGAAATGACCAATATGCATTTGAAGGAAAAGTCTAACTTAAGGAATAATCAAAGAAATGCGAATTAAAGCAATAAAGACCATTCTTGCAAAAAAAAAATCTAACTGGAATTAGATCAAGCTTCTAGATCTATAAGCAATACAGGGGAGAGAAGAACATTTAAATGTCACCTAGGGGATGTAATCAGCTCAAATCTAATTGTGGAAAACTTTACAGGACAAATTACCCAGTTTCTTCAACAAATAAATTTTTTTTAAAAAAGGGGAAAAGAGAACTTACATATTAAAAGAAACTTAGACATATCAAACAAAAGCAATGCACGCACCTTATTTGGATCAAACAAACCAAATATAAAAACATATGACACAATCAGGGATACTTGAACTCTGATTGCACATTTGATAATGCTAAGGAATTATTGTTCATTTTTAGGGTGTGATAATGGTACTGCAGTTATGCTTATTAAAAGATTATTTATCTTTTAGAGATACATAAGGAAATATTTATAGATGAAAATATATGATGCCTGGAATTTCCTCTAAAACAATCTGAGGGAGAGGAGGGAGGGTGGGAATTGTAGATGAATAGACCCTTTTTGAAGAGGGGTGATAGGTACATGGGGCTTCATTATACTATTCTGCTCTTCTATCCAAAAGATTTCATAATCAAAATTTAAGAAAAACAACGGTATATTATCTGAAGTCTGAAAGGTTATACACAAAAATCTGTGACCTCAATGTGAAATTACATTAGTATGTTTATACTTCCTCTTTTTTTTCTTAATGTGTAGCAATGAGCAAGCATAATCAGAAAGAAAATGTTTAAAAACAGTTTTAAATTAAAGTGTATATACCATCTGTGGCCACGGGGCCACGAAGAGCCACTTGTGGGTAGCAGCCAGCTCCTCCCTCTAGGGGAGCACAGATGAAGCTTTGTCCCCTCAGCTCCTGGAGCTGGGGACTCTAGGAGGAGGGTAAGGGAGAGGGAGCAAAAGGGAAGCTCATGCTCTATGGGCCTGGATCTGTGCTGGGCATCATCCCAGCTACTCTTCACAGGCTGTGAGGAAGTGGTTGTTGGTCCTCCCTAACACGTGGAGAAACTGAGAGTCAGAGAGATCAGTGGAGCTGTCTGAGGGGACAAGAGAAGGAGGCTATGTGTTGAGACGTGTTCCATGCTGGGCCCTTTCCTTCTCATCCAATCCTTGAAGTCAGCCCTGTGGGGTGAGTATTATTCTCCCCAACTTACAGAGGACGAAACAGCCTCAGAGAAGTGAAGTGACATCCAAGGTCGCTCAGCACTGGCCTCAATCCTTTCCCTGAGAGCTTACTCCCACAGTTCACTGTGCCCCAAAAGGGACTGGGCACAGGTGAGGGGGGCTCCATCTTAACATAGACACTTCAGCTGGGTGACTCCAGGTTGATGGGGGGCAGCCTGGCTGGGGGCAAGGAGCTGACTGAGAGGGCAGAAGGCCTGGATGCTTGGGGAGACCTCAGCCTTCCTCTCGCCTGCACAGTTGGGATGAGCACCAGTGGTCTCTGGCTGGGGCCTGCACGAGATGCTGGGTAAATGGGAATGTGGCTTGTAAACTCTAAAGTGCTGTGCAGAGTCTTGGGGGTGGGGGTGGAATGAGCACTTGTGTGTACCGTAAGTACATCTGCAGCCATCCTGTCTGAGCCTCACCTGTGAAGGGGCAGCACTAAGACTGCTGTCAGCAGAAGGGAGGGAAGAGAGTGCAAGGCAAGGATCCCAGCCAGGGGAGCACCCAGAGGACCTCTCTCTCCTGTACCCTGTTCCCACGCACCCACCCAAGGCAACTCAGGGGCTCAGGGAAGCTCTCCGGAAGCCTGGAGACTTGCCTCCTCCCCCAGACAGCAGAACCCCCCTAGGCCTCCTGGCAGGTGACCCAGTGGCCTTTCTCCTGGGCCCGCCTGCCTGGTTCCTGACTGGCTGGCTGTGCTAGGCCAGGCCTGGGTAGCTTCCCTGGCAATGCCCAGTAAAACCAGGCCTGGACGCCTCTGCAGGCCTTCTGGATGAAGCTGGCCTGGGGGGCTGCCCCACCCTGTAGACTTGACCTCCCACCCTGTGATCCTTGTCCCTTCCTCTCTCTCCTTGGGCATCGGGTTTCTCCACTCTCTCTCTTTAAGTCTCTCTCAAATCTTTCTCTTTTCCTCAATATCCTCCTTCTCTCTCCTCACCTTCCCTTCTTTTTCTTGCCAGGTTAGTTCCTCTATTTCTTTCCTGGTTGTACCTTTTGCTTCTCAAACTCCTTTTTCTATCTTTCCTCCTTCATAGTTCATACCCATCTGTTTACTTCCAAAGTCTCTTTCTCTCAGCCTCTCCCTTTCTCTCTTTATTCTTCTCTTTCTCCTTTCTCTCTAACTCTCTCTGCCCATCTGCCTTTTTCTCTTTCTTTTTCTGTTTTCTCTTTCTCTCTCTCTCTCTCTCCCCCTCTCTGCATCCCTTTCTCCAGCTTTCTCTCCATCTGGCTCTGTTTCCATCTTCTCCCCTCTCCACCCTCCCTCCCTTCATCTCTCTTGCTCATCCTACCTCGCTCGGCGCAGCTCTCCCCTACCCTCGCCCTCGCCCTCGCCCTCGCCCTCACCCGGCACCCGGGTCCCACTCACCGACAAAGGCGCCCGCGGCGCGGAGCAGGGCGAGCCCGGCCAGCGCGCAGAGCAGGGACCGCATGGTGCCGGCCCAGCCGAGCGCAGCGCAGCGTCTGCCCCCAGCTGCTCTCCCCAGGATCGCGCCGGGCCCGCCCAGGAGGAAATGCTCTCAGTCCTAGCCAAAATTCCTGGGCGGCTCCCGGCTTTCTGGCTTGAGCGAACCCGCCCCCTCCAGAGGCCCCCTCCGCAACGTGCGGGCAGCGCCGAGCCTAAACACCCCGCAGGCGGAGGGGCCAACGTGTTAGCCTGGGCGCCTGCACAGGAGGGAGCCGCCCTCTGAGTTCCCCGCGCCTCCCGGGATGGGGGCGCAGAAGGGGAGAGAGAGGGGTGAGGGAGTGGGTTCTAGGCGATGGGTCCCGGGGCCCAGGTACTGGTTGTGAGCCCGTTTCATAGATGGGCAGACTGAAGCTTAGAGAGAAGCGCCTTCCTCTGTGTCACCGACAGCTGTGGCACAGGATCTGAACACTGACTGCTTGGAGCATGGAAGCTTTTCTCTCTGTCCGCCTGTGACAGCGCCTGGCCCTGAGCAGTAGACTCAAAAGTGGTGTCTGCCTTCTATAGAAACTTATTATTTTGCTAAAGGAGTAATAGTAATGTTAAAAGATACTTTACAAAAAAAAGGTAAAATCATGACTTTCATTCAGATATAAAACGAGCATGTGCTGAAGATTTTAACTCACCATTAATGAGGGAATCAGTAAGAGGTGACAACCAGTCCTACAAACAGACAGAGCTGGAATATTGACACGAATGTGCAAAAGGAGGTAAAACTGGCTTCTTCCACACAGGGAGGGAGGAGAATTAATTGAACCTATAACAGGAATTATCTGCATATCTATAGACAAGAATTATGTTGCATTGCTATTACAGTTTGCCGACTTCTAAAATGGCTCAAAGGCAATGAAAGGCCCAGGCCCTAACTAAATCAGAATCAGAATCAGAGTGTTCAGCAAATACTTAATCTCTGTACTAGATAGTTGTTAGGTAACCTCTGCAGGTGGGAGGAAAGGAAATAATTCTCATGTTCACATATGTCTGCCCTCCAGGAGCTCACAGTCTATTAGCCACCATAATATTAATAAACAGTAGCTAAGCTGTGATGGACTTACTTCTACATACACCACTTCTCTGATCTTCACTGCAACTCCATGAGGGGCACATCATTACATCCATTTTGCAGATCAAGAAATTGAGGCTCAGGGATGTTAAGAACGTTGCCAATAGTCACACAGCTGGTATAATGTGGAGTCAGGATTTGAATCCAGTTTTGCTGTCTCTGCAGACCAGCCCTTAGATAATAATATATACTAGGTCCCTGAGAGCCAGGTTGTATTTTCCATTCTAAGCAAGATCAGAAGAAGAGCTGGGTGGGTTTTTCAGTGAACTTCAAATCGTCCCCACCTCCTTCCAGTTTAGAATACAATAGTCGAATCCTCACCCATGGGACACCCCACCCAACAAGTGTAAAAAAAGTTAAGTTTTAGTGAAAAGAAAAAGCAAGAGCTGCAGCCCCGACGTCTGTGCTGCAGAGCCTGAGTGCCTCACCTGGCTGTAAGCAGAGCGTCTTCACCAGCAAACCCACGAGCATGTCTTTATCCATCAAGGGTCCCCATTAGG
This sequence comes from Equus asinus, assembly GCF_041296235.1. Classification (NCBI taxonomy): domain Eukaryota; kingdom Metazoa; phylum Chordata; class Mammalia; order Perissodactyla; family Equidae; genus Equus; species Equus asinus. Next base: position 9,036,348 of record NC_091809.1, on the reverse strand, counting down.
TTAACTGGAGTCCTGGCAGATTAAGGCTGCCCCTCTGCCTTCTCTGTTCCTCACTGTGACTATGCAATTGTCCAGTACAGTCACCACACTATCCAGTAATCCTAAATTCTCACTTCCTCCTCCAGGTAATAGCCTTGGGCACAGAAATTCCGGTTCTGAGTCAGCAGATCTTGGGCAGAAAGTTGGATCTAAATTTTTAAAAAGCTCTCATTGAGATTAGGATGCCCAGATGAGCTAGCTCAGAAAAAGTGTTTATTTCAGGAATGCCAAGCATCCCTATGTTCATCACAGCATTTTTCACAATAGCCAAGATGTGGTAGCAACCCAAGTGCCCATCAATGGACGAATGGATAAATAAGATGTGGTATATATACACAATGGAGTAGTACTCAGCCATAAATAAGACAAAATTGTGCCATTTGCAACAACATGGGTGGACCTTGAGGGTATTATGCTAAGCAAAATAAGCCAGACAGAGAAAGACAAATACCAAATGATTTCACTCATATGTGGAAGATAAACAAACGCATAGATAAGGAGAACAGATTAGTGGTTACCAGAGGGGAAGGAGGAGGGGGGAGGGCGAAAGGGATAAAGGGGTACACATGTGTGATGATGGATAAAAACTAGACTATTGGTGGTGAATATAATGCAGTCTATACAGAAACTGAAATATAGTTATGTACTCTTGAAATTTACACAATGTTATAAGCCAATGCGACCTCTATAAAATAATAATAAAAAAAGAATTTCTCACACTGGGTAGTAGGACAGTCCTTGGTAGTTTACCCAGGTGGGAAGTTGTCAAAGAATAGCCAGACCCACAGGGATTCTTGAAGCTCAGAATGAGCAGGCCACCTAATATTTTGAATTTGCAATAAACACAACACATATGCAATACTTTCATATTGTGGTAGAGTCACAAAGTAATACAGCAAACAGAGTAAAACATGAAACTCCTCCCTATCACTAACTCCTCCTGCCCAGTGATTCCAGTCTAGTCCCCTCAGCTTGGTGGACTCTTCCAGTTCCTTGTCTATGCATGCCCTATCTATCTAATACGTATTCAGACACAATTGTATATACCTGGGATTGAATAATAGATATTTTTGGGATTTGCTTTCACATTAATGCTTATCACAGTCATAACATCAAATCTCCAAGATCATTCTATGCTAATACACTTAAATCCATCTGGTTCTTTTTAAGAGTTCCAAAATATCTCATGAATGTGTGCACCATTATTTGTCCAGACAATCCCCTATTGATGGACATATAGTTTGTTTCCTGTCTTCTCCAATATAAAGCATGCTTTAATGAACATCCTTTTGCATATATCTTTATATACATATTACATACTCATGTATTTCTGAAAGACTAGATTCCTGGAAGAGGAATCATTGAGTCAGAGAGCCTTTTATGTTTTGCTGGGTAGACAAAAACCTCACTAAATCCCTAGGAGGGGCCTGGCACTCAGAGCACTGCTCCAAGACACACCCATCACATTGTAGTCCATGTTGTCCTGCAGGGGTGCTATTTACATAAAATGCTTCTGGAGTGGGAGACCTGAAGTTGTAGATCTAGCAGCCATGTACATTCCCCAACACTGGGTGTTTATCTTTTAAAATTTTGACAATTTGATGAGGAAAAATGTTACTTTCTTGTTTTTATTTACACGCTATTTATTATGAGTGAAGTTGAGCTTTACTCAAATATTTTTTCCTCTTTTCTTTACATATTCTGATTAGTAATCCAATGCTTGTTGTATATGTTGGCAATGTTTTCTTTCATTTTTCCATTGTCTTTAATTTTCTTTGTGGTGTCTTTCATCGTACAAAAGTTTTGGATGTTTGGGTAGCAAAATCTCTCAATGTCTTCTTTTATGGCTTCTAGATTTTACACACTGCTTATGATTTCTCACATCAAGGCCATAAAAATATTTTCCAATATTTTCTTCAAATAGTTTTAAGTTTTTTTAATGGTATAATCTCTAATCCATCTAGAATTTTTTATGGGATTGAGAGGAAAAGTTCAAACAAAATTTTTCCCCCAGTGGACGTCTAAATATTCTAATGCTCCTTGTTGCATAGTCCATTCTTTATCCAGTAATTTGAACATAAAATAAATTATTGGTTAGCTATTCATTCCCAAGTGGAGTTCCAGAAAAGTCTTTAGCCATCATGTCTGTCATAAGGTCAAAGAACAAAAATAAAATAACCTTATTTGAATAAATACTGATGAAATTAAGCAGCCGTACCTGCTTAAAAACAACAAACTCTAAGAGTTAGAAATAAAGGAAATAAAGGGAGGTTTCCTTAACAATATAATTACCTTTATCTTAAACAAATAGTTCACATGTACATACAGGAGAAAAGAGAGAGGCATTCTTCATTAAGCCAGGAATGAAGTAAAGATGATACCATCACAATTGTTCATTATCCATGATCTGATCAATGCAATAAAGCACAAATGAAGAGTTATGGGGAAGGAGACAAATTATGGTTATCAGTAGAAGATTAAATTGCTTTCTTAGGAAATCTTAGAACTAGAAGAACTACTTGAATTACTCCATAAATTGGCTGGATTTAGGATAAGTGTTTGGAAATCAATTTATTTCCTCATACCAATAGAAGCCAGCCCAAACAGGTAAAGGAAAACTTCCAGATGTTAATAAGGACCCAGTTTGCTAATGTCCTCCTTTCAACATTCTCTAAAAATGACCCATGAAATTAAAAATAAGAGAAACTGGTGTCATTGTCAGGAACTAGGAAATATGCCAACCATATGCCAGGCCTCTAAGCAAGTTGGCAGCCAGCTGGGACTAATGACAATAAACACTGTTATGTATTATTACTGCTACACTTCTTTGAAACTGGTATTGTGCTAAGGCCATATACGTGTTGTTCATTTAATCCTTGCGTCAATAAACCTATCTGGTAGGTATCCTTATCTCATTTGTCAAATAAGATGTATTTGATCAAGGTCAGAGGGTGGCGAATCTCAGCTTGAAAACCAGGTAGATGTTCTTCTGAAATCCGTACTCTTGCATTATCAGACCTCTTGACTCTCAGGCCCCAGAGGTGTAACTAGATGGTGAGGGAATCTGGAGGGAGGTGAAGGTGAGAAGAGGGCAAAGGGGGTATTTGGGGGCTCAGAGTGGCAAGTCCTCAGAGCGGCTAGGGGGAGACCACCCATAACCACCTCATAAATGAAGCACCGAAATGTGCAGAGCTTCTCTTTCATCTAATGCTCTGGCAGGTAACATCAAGATCCACAGTGAACACAGTGTGAGGCTCGGTGAAGTTAGGAGGTGATCCAAGGTCACACAGATGCCATTCAGAAATGTGGAGATTTGCCTCCAGAGTGCCTGTGCCTCCACAGGCAATGCTACAGGATGCACACCGGCCTCCCACCCTAGCTGTGCTGAGGGGACAAATGGTGGGGAGTCTTGCTTTCCTAGCCCAGGCCTAAGGCAAGGGGCCAAGGGAAACAAGAAATAGGGGCTGGCCGTCTCTTTAGGGGTAGAGATCAGGGAAGAGTGACAGCCTAACTGGAAGGGCCTCAGTAGCCAGAGGGGTCAGAGCCACACAAAGCCTCCTTTTCTTCTTGTCTTGGCACAGGCAAGACCATGCTGGGTGGGCCGGGTCACCTCCTCTCCACAGAGATGGAGGGGGACCACTAGCCCCGGGCCACGTAAGTTATGGTAAGAGAAAGTGAAGCAGTGGGGTGTGGGTATGGAGGTCTCTGTTGGGAGATGGAAAGCTGAGTGGGGCAGGGGTCTTGACAAGTTGAAATTTAAGAAGTGCTTTCTTTTAAAAAAATAAAATATACTCCCTGTCTTGCATGCAGTCCCGAATTCTCCCCGGTAGGGAGGGAGATATAGGAAGATGGGAAAACCTGCTGGGTACAGGGAGAAGTGAAGTGTGTGGGGAGGGTAGAGGTTTGATATGAACAATTATAATATCAATAATTGTAGTCCTAATAGCCAATATTCGTTGCTTCTGACTTGGTGTCAAGCACGCTCTGTCGCTCAGTTAATCGCCGCTGCCGCTCTACCAGGTGGGTTTGCTGGTTCACCCAGAGCTTTGCAATAGCAGTTTCCCAACCAGTGTCTTTTGAAGTGATGAATCCACATTTAAATGTGGAGGAAGCCGGCCAAATGGTGTCTAGCAAGGTATCCCACCTGCTCAGCTTTGGGATATTTTTGCACAGATTCACATAGCTCATGTCAATTTAGTTCATTGTAAAAGCCATTGACATTTCCTGAGAACAAGTTCATCCGTGATTCCAGGATCCTCTGTGGGCTTGGTGGGTAGGGAGTCAGTTGGCATGTCCCTCAGCTCTTTGAGAACTTTGTCTGCAGTGTTCTCTAGGAAGATCTCATTTTGCTCCTTGAGGTTGGAGTTGGGGTAAAATGTAAGCTGTCTGAGGACCCTGCTTGGCTGACTATTCAAAGCATTTGAGAGTTGAATTCCTCAGCGGGGGGAGCAGGAAATTGAGTTCAAACCTGGCTCTACCTTACTGGTTGTGTAGCCTTAGGCGGGTCACCTCTCTGAGCTTCAGTTCCCTCACTAGCAAAGAGGGAGTAAGAAGAACACCTACTTCACAGCAGAAGATGTGAATTCCCTTGCCTTTCTCTGACCTGCCTCCTTGAGCTTTCCTGAGCCTGTCACTATTGTTTCCTTTCTTATTCATTTGCAGGTTGCGAGTTTCCTGAGGGTAGAAAGGGTGTCAGCAATGCCTGACTGGCCTGCAGAGGCCCTTAGAGGGAGTTCAAGATTTCCAGGGAGTCAGGAAAGTCAGCTGCTGACCCAGGAAGAGCCAGAAGCTCCCTCTGCTTCCTGAAGCGGGTGCAGAGTCAAGGTCCTGTGCAGGAGGTCTTTGAACGTGAGTAGGGTTTTTCTAAGCAGTGTGTACTGCGTGCTGTGGAGATTGGTGGGGTGTGGGCGGGTGATAGGAGAGTGAAGGGCAATAGCTCTGGGGGAATGTTTGGCCAGGTTATTGAGGGCCTTGAAGGCCACTCTCAGGAGAGTCAGTCTTTAAGCCGTAGGCAGAGGTGCTTGCAGGGTTTTTGGCTGAAGCACGACACAATCATGCCCCACCCCCTTCTTCTTTTTTAAAAATCTTTTTTCTTTGAAGTAATTTTAGACTTACAAAAATAATACAGCAAGTTCTTGAATACTCTTTACCAGCTTCCCCAAGTATAACATCTTACATAACTACAGGAGAATTATCGAAGTCAGGAAATTAGCATTAATATACTACTGTTAAAGAATCTACAGACTTTATTCAGATATGGCCAGTTCTCCCACTAATGTTCTTTTTCTGGTCCAGGATGTAATCCAGGATCCCACACTGCGTTCAATTGTCATGTCTCTTTAAGGACTCTTTAATGTAGAACAACTCCTCAGTCTTTTTTTTTTCTCTCATAACTTTGACAGTTTTTAAGAGTCCAGGCCAATTATTTTTGTCTTTCGTGACCTTGACAGTTTTGAAGAGTACTGGCCAATTATTTTTGTAGAGTGTCCCTCAACTTGTATTTGATGTTTTCTCATGATGAGGTTGAAGTTATCCATTTTTGGTGAGCATCCCACAAAAGTGATGTTGTGTCGTTCCCAGTGCATCATATCAGAAGGCACATGTGATATTGCTGTGTCTCATTACTGGTGATGTTCACTTTGGAAGATGATGTGGTAAAGATGATGTCTGCTAGGGTTCTCCGCTATAAAATTACTGCTTTCCTTTTTGTAATTAATAAGTATTGTTTGGGGAGATACTTTGAGACTATACAAATCTTTTTATCATTACTTTCAACTACCTAATTCTAGCATTCACTGATGATTCTTGTCTGCAATATGTATTACCTTTGATTTTCCAAAGGTGATTTCTATTTGCATAATTCCTTCTCCATTTATTAATTGAAATTCAGTTGTAAGGATGAGCTGTACCTTCCCTATTTATTTATTCAGTTATTTATTCCAGTATTAACTCATTGATATTTATTTTATTCTACAGATTATAATCCATTACTAACATTTTTTGTTTTGTTGCTCAAATTGTCCCACATATAGTCATTAGGAGCATCTTCAAGTTGGCTCCTGCGTCCTTTTGAAATACTCCCATTCTATTTTGAGCACTTCCTTACTTTCTGACACCACAAGATGTTTCAGGCTCATCTTGTATTTTCATTGCCCCCTCCCTAGACTCAGTCATTTCTCCAAGGAACCCTGGTTCCTTTTCTTGGAGAATGACATCTAGAAATGAAGATCTGGGTGCTGAGTGTGTTCATTGCACTGAGGCGTCATTGCTTCTAAGCCCTGTCAGCAGACAGAGCTGGGGAATATGGGTTAGCAGTTCTTTTTATGGGCATTCTAGGATTGTGCAAATAAGAAAATATATTATATTTAATGGGAGCTACATTTCTCACTGTTGAAGAAAGGAATTGCAAATGAGGAAAGGGGAGAGGGTAAAATGAGCCCTGTTGTCTTAGATTGGAATCAGCGGTATCAGCATGAATTCATCGTTTTTTATATATATATACAAACTGATAGATATAGAAATAAATATGACCTAGCAATTCCACTACCAGGTATATACTTAAGAGAAATGCATGGCATAAGAAGATATGGACAGGAATGTTCACAGCTGTACTATCATAATAGTCCTAAAATGGAAACTACCCAAATTCGTATTGACAGCAGACTAGATAATGAATGGATCTACCACTAGATGCAACAATATGGATGAATCTTGGAAAAATACAATTAATGAAAGAAATTTTCGCAAAAAAAATCTGTGTGATTCAATTTATATGAAGTACAAACACAGGCAAAATTAATCCATGTTGTGAGAACTCAGTATTGAGTGACTTTTGTGTGTGCTGCGGGTGGGTGGTGACTGAGAAAAATGAGGGGGCTTCTCAGATGCTGGTAATGTTCTGCAATTTGATCTGGGCGCTGGTTACACAGGTGTGCTCAATTCTTAAGATGTATACATGTTATACTTCAATAAAAAGTTTAAAAAAAATCTCTATCTCCTAGCTCTAAACTTCATGTTATCTTCATTTCCCCTCAGCGGCTGCAGCAACCCATTAACTGAATACAACAGGACCCACCACTAAACCTTAGGCATTAGAATTTAATTCTTTCCCTTAATCCTAATTGAAAGATCATGTAAACTGGTATTAACCTTCAATAATCTAATCTGGCCCCCTCACCCTCCTGGTTCCTTCCAGACTATGCGTGTTTGGTATTAGCCTTCCAGGGCTAGGACCCTTGATCCAGCCCCACCTGGTGGTGTAGGGTGGGAAAAGATTATTTAGGCCCACTCGACTAGAAGGGTGAGTAGGAGGGATAAGATTAGGGTTGTTGAAGGTTAACACCATCTCTGATCTTCCAGTTACTGCCTTCCAGGTTTTCTCATCTAAGATTAAGGGCAAGAATTAACTCTAAGGCTTCCATTTTTGTGAAGAATTATAATGAATAGGGCTTCTGTCCTGTGTGCTATTAAAAGGTACATTAAAAAAAAGATAAAATCATGACTGTCAAACAGATATAAAATAAACATGTGTTAAGTGATTTATAAATAGTGATTATAAAATAAACATGATTTAATTCTCTATTTCACAGAGAAACCAGAGGATGGATGCTTGTGACTGTGAACTGTCCACCCATTAGCATTTTAGCAGACTAGCAGAGTTCACAAATTTCTGCAGCTATATGTGTCCTGTATAGTAAAACTTCTTTGACAAAAATGAACATGTTCATTAACAGACCCAGAGATATAGGCTCTCTGTAGACGTAAAAAAAGGAGCAAAAGTATATAAAGTTAAATTATGCTCGGTATGCATGTTTCAGTATTCCACTTTGCTTAGAAATTATCCAGGGGCTGGTGCTGTGGCTGAGTGTTTAAGTTTGCACGGTCCACTTTGGCAGCCCAGGGTTTTGCCAGTCAGATCCTAGGTGCAGACATGGCATAGCTCAACAGGCCATGCTGAGGTGGCGTCCCACATAATACAACCACAAGGACCTACCACTAGAATAACAACTATGTACTGGGGGGCTTTGGGGAGAAGAAGAAGAAGAAGAAGAAAAACCCCAGAAGACTGGCAACAGTTGTTAGCTCAGGTGCTAATCTCAAAAAAAAAAAATTAAGTACCCAGTGAATATCCATCAATTAAATTAATCAGTCCAAGCTCTTAAGTTACTTAAAGATCCTGGAAAATATCTTCAAGCTGATAAACGACAAAATGTATTAACTTTTGAAATAAAATTCATCAGCATAACAGTTCAACTTTGTTAAAACAAATTTGCATTTATAAATTTAAACAATATGTAAAAGTACTGCTAGCCTATTTGATCAGTAAACATGCATAAGTTTAGGAAAAAGCATACCAAAGTAGAATTAAAATGTATACTCCTATCATACAAATAATTAATGTGCAAGTTTCAAGAGTTATTTTATTCACATATAAGCAAATAAATGTGGATATATATACACACACATACACCTCCTGTTCTATCACAAATATTAGCATTTGTACTCCTCATTTGTTTCTACTTGTATTTTAGAGATCTTTCCATATCAGTACATAAAAGAACTTCCTCATGCAGTTTCTTTTAAAGCTGCATAAAATTTTATTATATGCTATGGCAAATAATGCTGCAATGAAAAATCTTGTCCATACATTACTTCCATGCATCAGAATATATCTTTATTCCTAGGTCAAAGGTTATGTGCATTTACATTTTGATTGATAATGACAAGTTGCCTTATAGAGGTGGTTTAATATACACTCATCAGCAGTGTATAAAAATGCCTTTTTCCTCACACAAGCTCCAAGTGTGTTAGAAAAGTTGAATATTTTTCTCAACATGATAGGTGGAAAATTGTTCTCTGAGTACTGTTTTAATTTGCATTTCTTTTAATATGAGTGAGGTTTAATATCTTTTAAAATATCAAAAACTATTTATATTTCCTTTTCTGCGACCTAGATGTTCATATCATTTACTCTTTTTTCTATTGTGTTATTAGGCTTTTTCTTATTGAATTGTGGAAGTTCTTTATATATTAGAGAACTTCACTTTTGTCTGCGATATGAGTTGCATATATTTATTCCAGTTTCATGATTGTCTTTTCAGTCTTCTTACAATTGTTTTAACATAAATTTTTTTATTAACATAAATTTTAAATTTTTTGTAGTAAAATTTACCAGCATTTCTGTTAATACTTTTTTAATGACATTTGTGTTTTATGTTGTAGACAAACCTTTCCTACTACAAGGTTTAAAAGTATATATACCCATTTTTTTCTAATACTTCATGTTTTCAGGGTTTTTAACATTTGAATCTTTTTTTCTCCACAAATAGGATTTTTTATTTATCACCATTAAAAGTCTGAATTTTAAACAGATTCTTGGGCTGGTGGCTTGCATTCATCTTTAGCACCTGTCTCATCCCCACTAGCTTTTCCACAACCTTCTCCATGAAACTCCATGACTTTTCCCAGTTCAAACTTGGGCTTCTTCAGCATTTTTACTTTTCCAACTAAGACATCATGGAGTGGATAAATAGATTGGCAAGCCTTTTCTGTGTCTTTCCAATGCTGTCTGGAATCAGTTTACTGACTACTTCTTTCAAGTCATCTGTCTGTACCTCTTGGGTCATGACTTCCATCATCTTCTTCCAGATTTGGCACGCCTGTTGGTGCTGAGCATAAGAGGTCTACTGAATCTGATTGTTGTGTTTTTTAGTAAAACCAACACAGAGAAGACGAGGCAAATAACCATTGGTAGTCTTGATATCAACAAGAGAGCTTCAATCATGGTCTGCCGTTTTTTGACCATAGAGCACATTCTGTCATAAGTAAGATCCACACCATGGAAATTAGATAGACAGTTTTTGCCCTGAACATCCTCAGTTATTAGCTTGAATTTTCTAAGTGCAACTTGATCATTCTGCAGATCAACAGGGCTCACTTCAAACACACAACCCTTGAGGCCGTCAGGTGTGATTTTGGTCCCTTGAGTTCTCATGACTAGTTTTCCTAATATTTCTTATATATATATTTTAAAATATATTTTTATATTTGTTTATTATTTATTTATATATATTTTATTTTATATATATATATTTTATGTATATTTTTAAAGGACTATTAGCCCTGAGCTAACATCTGCCACCAATCCTCCTCTTTTTGCTGAGGAAGACTGGCCCTGAGCTAACATCTGTGGCCATCTTCCTCTACTTTATATGTGGGCCGCCTGCCACAGCATGGCTTGCCAAGCAGTGCTAGGTGTGCACCTGGGATCCAAACTGGCAAACCCTGGGCCACTGAAGTGGCACATGTGAATGGTTGCACCCTCAGGCTGGGCCCCCACTATTTCTCATATGAACATAGCTGGTGCTTTCACATCATACAAATCTTTCTTAAAAATTGGATCAACCACTTTCTTCTTGGCTCCCTTTTTGGTACCTTTCTTAAAGTGCTTGTTCTTGCTGATTGCCATGGTGCTACTCAGAGAGCCTAAAGGGCTACATTTGAATCTTGAGGTAAATGTGACTCATACCAATTCTATATTTTTCCAGATGACTATCTAGTTTCCCCAGAAACATTAATTACACAACTTTTTTTTCCTATACTGATTTTAAAATTTGCTTAGGAACCATACAAAATTCCTCCATATATTTAGGTCTTTTTCTGGACTATCTATTCTGTTTATTTGTTATGTTGGTTATTCATGACCAGTTCTATCCTCTTTTCATTACTGAAGCTTTATAATATGCTGTAATATCTGATTGGTATAGTTCCTCTTCTTCTGTTTTTGATTTTTTTCCTGGTTCTTCTTGACTTTATTTATCTATATGAACTTTAGAATCAGCTCATTTGATTATAAAAGTATTTCATTTGTAGCTTATTTAATTTATAAAATAACTTAGAGAAAATTGCTATCTCCATGATCTTGATTCTTCTTGTCCAAGAGCATGGTATGTCTTTCCACTTGTTCAAGTCTTCTTTGGTGTCCCCCAATAGCATTTCCAAGTTTTCTTCATGGAGATTGTATCAGTTAGCTTTTCCTGTATAATAAACCGTCCCCAAACTTAATGCTTTTTTTTTTTGAGGTTTCTACAGTGATTTATTGTTCATTATTTCTACAACTTTTTCATGAAGATAATTCACATATTGAAAACATCCTCAAACATTTAAAAGACATTATCACTTTAAATAACTGACATTTTACTAGCAAAGTTATGAGAATCTACAACACTAAAATTCTTCTTACTTTTTTAAAAGAAAGAACACTGATGAACTAGTGGACACAATTTCCCTTCTTTGCGGAGCTTATCAGTGTCAGTTGCAACTCCAATAAAAGTTACATTGACAAATATTCTTGGCACAGTTCTTTCACCAGTCATTTTGTAAAGAACATCTTGAAACTGGCTTCCATATTCAAGTATGTCCAATTCTACCACTTTATAATTAACATTTGTGTAATGGAAAAGTTTTTTTGCCATTGTACAGTAAGAATGAGATATTTTTGAGAAAATTACCACACAATTATCAGAAGTCGTTACTTGGATCCGATTCACAGGAGCAATTGCTGACTTCCCCAAAGATGGTGATGTGCCGTTCTCCATCCCTGATGCCGCAGTGCCCACTGCCTGCCAAACCAGCCCCCTGAGCAGATGGAGATGACTCCCCATCAGCGCCTTGCAGCACCAGGAGGGCATGGTGGGAGCGCAGGGCTGCAGCGAGCAGAGGGGCGGGTGACCGTGGCCTGGGACAGCTTGCCTCCTCTGGCCGGCCCTGCCCCTAAAGGTTTTAAACCACAAGCTATTATTTAGTGCATGATTCTGCAAGTTATCAGTTTGTGCTGGGCTCAGCTGGGTGGTTTTTCTGTTGGTCTCCTCTGATCTCAGGTGGACTCACTTATGAACCTGATCGGCTGATGGGATAGCTAGGACTAGTAGCCTTTTGATGGCCTTGTTTGGGAGGAATAGAATGACTACATGGTATCTCATCCTTCAGAAGGCTAGTCCAGGCTTTGTACATGATGTCTAATACTCTGAGATTTTCAGTTAGCTCTTCAAAATTATACGCAAAATTGCAGGTGCATTTGTGTGAGTATGTGTGCACACTCAGGGATTTAGGATTATCAAATCCTAAAAGAGGTCCATAATCCCAAAGAGATTAAGAACCAAAGGGCTGTGATCCTCCTGTGATAGAATTGAGGTAAAGGTCCTGGTTCTCTCTTCCCAATAGCATGAAGCGTCCTCCCACCTTGGGTTCTTAAGTAACCAATACTATGTCACTGTGAGCGACCCTGGGGTGCTCTCTATTCTGCCCATCCTCAGCCTGCAGAAGTAGACTTTCTCCCAGTCCTCTGGGCTGAGGTTCCTCCTTTCAGGCTCTACTACTGACCTATCACCTCAAATTTGGTTCTCCTGACTGCTCCACCTTTCCATGATCTAAGTCTCATATACTGTTGGTAGGAATGTAAGTTTGTACAGCCTTTGTGGAGGGCCATTTGCCAATGTCTACAATAATTTTCAATGTGATGCCCTTTGACTTTGCAATTTCCCTTCCAAGAATCTACTCCATACATAATGAAACAAGTGTATAAAAATGGTATGTGGTATACTAAGCAGATGTTAAAATGAATGAACTATATCTATGTATACCAGCAGGAAATTACTTGCTAGACTTATCATTGAATAAAGGAAGCAAGTTGCAGAAGAGTGTGTGTAATACAATCCCATTCATAAACAAAAGTATGTCTATGAGTATGTATGCATGTATATTATACACTCTTTCATTCATACCTATTTTTATATATATAGCCGATATCTAGAAAAGTGCACATTCAACTGCTAAAGTGTAATTGCTTTTCTACACAAGGGTTAGGTTGAGAGTGAGGGTACTGGGATAATGGGGAACTTCATGTTAGACATTTCTCATTGTTGAACTATTTGGTGTTTCACAGCAAGCACAGGATACATTTGTGATAGCAGTAACAGTAATTCTTGTTGCAGCCAAGCTCATCTTTGTCCAGAAAAGGAAATTGAGGCCCACAGAAAGGGCCTTGCCCAGGTTTAGGCAGTAGGTTAGCAGCAATGAAGTGGAGAGGGGAGCCGATGAGGAAGCAGGACTTAGAGGGAGAATAGGTGAGCAGAGGAGGCCCAGCTGGGGAGACGCATAGAAAATGTACTGATCATAAGGAGCAGGAGGGGCTTGGCACTGCCTCCTAAACTCTGAGTGTCCCTGGTCCAGTGAGAAAGTGAACAGGGCTTTGGGACTCAGCTTTGCAGCACAAGGCACAGTCCCTGAATGTGAAGGTGACCACGATGCCAATGGGAGATGATGCTGATGACTAGTTCTAACTACAGCTGAGGGTGAAGTGAGAAGTGTAGTGGGTGCCAGAGAGCAGGGTGGAGAGGCCCAGGGGTCACGAATTCCCCTTTCAAACGTTTTCTGTGAAGGAGCCCCTGTCATCACTTCCATTTTAGAAAAGGGTTTGAGAATGGATAAGAAACCTGCCCGAGGTCACCCTGGACTCCAAAGCTTGCTCTTAAGTGTGAACATGCTCCAGACTGTGCCTTGAGCCCTGAGTATGGCCTAAAGTTACATAGTCCTTGGACACCGTTCAAATCACAATTAAATTGAGCATGTTGCAGCACAAATTTGAAAACCACTGAACTTGACTAAGAAGGAACAAAGAAACAAAGAAAAAAAAGGCCTATGCAAGTATCTTTGCCCTGGAACAATTTTGCTTTTAACTTAATTCCCTAGGACTACAGGGTAGATGAATGGAGAATTCTAAAGTGTTCCTACCAGTCTGCAGATTTTATTTCTTAAAAACTTAAAATATATTGAGAAATTTGTATGTTGTAAAGCTTAAATGGGGGAGTGGGTTTGCGTGTTTCTGACACAGGTATAAATGTAGTTTGTAGGGGCTGGCCCGGTGGCACAGCGGTGAAGTGCGTACGTTCCGCTTCTCAGTGGCCCGGGGTTCACCAGTTCGGATCCCGGGTGCAGATATGGCACCACTTGGCAAGCCATGCTGTGGCAGGCGTCCCACTTCCAGTGACAGGGAACTCACTACTTCTCCCAGTAAATTGTCTATCACTAGTAGATAGTGCTTCTGGAATTTTTTGGAATTTTAAAGCTGGAAACTTATAAATCATCAAGTGTAACTGCCTCATGAGGAAACCCAAGTTCAAGAGGTGGAATGATTTGCTCAAGATTGCATGGCTAGTTAAGTGGCAGCTGCTACCCTCTTTTGCCTTCTGCTCTTGCTCACTAAGTCCATTTTCCTTAATGCATCTGAGAGCCTTGGTACTGCATCCACCAACGCCCCCCACACTCCCCAAAGAACAGTTCCTGGAGGCCCCAGGCTGTCTGTTTGCGGGGCCTCTTTGGATCACAGATTATATATATATAAAAATATATATATATATATAAAAATATATATATATATATACACACACACACACACACACACACTTTTTTTTTTTTTTGGTGAGGAAGATGGTCCCTGAGCTAACATCTGCGTCCATCTTCCTCTATTTTGTATGTGGGACATGGCCACAGCATGGTTTGATGAGTGGTGTGTAGGTCCACACCCAGGATCCAAACCTGCGAACCACGGGCTACCAAAGTGGAGTGCCAAACTTAACCACTATGCCACCTGGCCAGTCCTAATCCCAGACAATATTGAAGGTTCACTGACCCATCCGTGGAACCCATGATGAGAACCTCCATTTTAGAACTTCTAAGTGATGAAGGCCAAATTCTCCTTGCTACATTCTGTAAGACAATCCTCCTCCTCCACCCCACAGTCACAGGGCTGATTCAACTCTACTCTGCTCCTGGGCTCAGCCCAGCCTTCTCTAATCCCAGTGGCCCCTTAACCTCCACCTTGACCCCGCTTGAAGATGCCTGGTCTCAGGCTCACAGGCCCCCTGAAGGCTGATATCCGTTTACTAACCCGCTCCACCTAGTCTGGAGAAAGAGTTACAGCTGAATTGCTTGGAACTCTCTTCCCCACAGTGACTATGGAAGAATGGCATATGTACATGCTCAGGAGAGGGGCCTGGCCCTGCCCACCCCCAGAAGCCCTCTGTGCTGCTGACACGACCTTGGATGATGCCTCACAGAGAGGGCAGCATGGCCAGCTCTGTGTTCCTGAGCTGGCCCCTCCTCCTTTTTTGAAAAAAGTTATTTTATTGAGGTCATATTGGCTTATAACATTATGCAAATTTCAGGTATACATTATTGTATGTCAGTTTCTGTATAGATTGCACTGTGTTTACCACGGATAGTCTGGGTTTTATCCATCACCATACATATGAGCCCCCGTACCCCTTCACCCTCCACCCACTCCCTTCCTGTCTGGTAACCACTAATCTGTTCTCCTTGTCCGTGTGTGTGTTTATCTTCCACATGTGAGTGAATTCATGCAGTATTCGTCTTTCTCTGTCTGGCTTATTTTGCTTAACATAATACCCTCAAGGTCCATCCATATTGTTGCAAATGGCTCTTGAATTAACTAGTTGTGGTGAGAAATCAGAAGGCATCACTGGGATCTTTTCCTGGCCTGAGTCTCTGCTGCACAGTTCCTCAGTGGCTTCAGAGGGGGCTGCTCTGGACAGTCCTTGCTCAGACTCGTGTTCAAATGGAAATGTCTTTTCTTAATAGATGCCATTTCAAAGAGGCATTTCAAATGAATCCCTTGCTTGAAGTAGAAATGGAATAATTTCTATAAAGGGAATTAGATGGTGGAGTCTGTTTTAAATACCTATTTCACAGAGCAATGTATTTCACTGTGAATATATTGAATCCAGGGAATGATTTTATACTATGGTCACATCTGTAATTTACAACCAATAGGCCATGAATACACGTTACAAACACAGGCTTTAGAGTCACAGGGATACAGGTTTGATTCCTGGTTCTACCACTCACTAGCTCTGATTGTTAACAAGCTACTTAATTTCATTAGGCCTCAATTTTTAAATTGGGAAAATAGAATGGCAGTGCCCACCTCCTAGGGGTTAAGGTGAGGATTAAATGAAAAGATGCAAGCAAGGCTCTAATCATAATGCCTGGCACACAGTGAGTATTCAGTTAAGGTTTGTTCTTTTCATTAACATAGAAGTCATTCTGTGGGATTCCTGCAGATTCAGAGGATGTAATGGGATTTCATAAGGAGTTCCTGCCTCTGGCCAACAGTGTGTTTTGCAACAGGTGTGACAGGATGCCAGTACAACACTACTGACATGTTGAAAATTGAAATTTCATAATATATTTATTTTCAGTTTCCTAGGAAATACTTTGTAATACCCACAACATAAGCCTGGCAAACTGGCTGTGCAGATGTTAAAGCTTCATAAATGCTGTAAATACCCCAATTCTGTGTACATGTGCAACGTATTATTGCTTCACGATTAACCCTGGCAAAAAAACCCCTAGTCTGCAGAGTGTTTACAATATTTGTGCATTGCTATGGATACAGTGTCAAAGGCAGGTGCCAGCAACATGAACTGGATGTAGGGGCTTATGGCAGCTAACAACGATGGAAACTATTCTTACTCTTAATGCATCATTCTTGGATAATATTTACAAGATATTTGGGAGGTGAAGCATGCTGTGGAGAACATTACTTTGGATGTTTTGTGCAACACTACTGAGAGGGAGCTTGGTGAAATATTGAGGAGGTGGGGACCTAGGTCTGCCACCACACTGGCTGTGTGACATTGGTGGTTACGTTCATTTGTAGGTGCTCAGTTTCTCCCAGTGTAAAGAGGTGTGTATGTGTGTGGGGTGTTTATCTTAAGATTTCTGCAGTCCCTTCCAGCATTCTGATTACAAGTGAACCACGAACATGGTTTCATCTCATATCCTGTGTAGTTTGATGCAATTCTGGCTAAGTAGAGCAAAATTAAGATAGATTTGTGGAGGTGTCCAAGATTAGCTATGCTAGTTGGCCAGCCTGGACTTTCTTTTTCTATTGTTATCTGTCTTGTTCATAAACCTCGTGGGTTCCAGTTGGCTCTCATGCTGTCTTAGAGACAGATGTTTTTCCCCCTCCAAGGGAGCAGCATGGAATGTGGACAACTCAGCTCTTGTTGGCAAATTGTCAAGAATTAAATGAAAATCAGATTAAGTTACCAAACTCACACTGTCCTTGGAATCCTTTTCAAGATGCCAAAGTTTAGTAGCAATTGACATATTGCAACATGATTGGGTCTTTAAGTCATATATATCAAAATATTATTCATGTAAATTAAAAATACATGCTCACAAAAACAACAATGTACATTGTGCAAGAATACATGCACAGCAAACACATTGGAATTGTTGCCTGGGAGGGGGGACTGTAGTGGAAGGGGGATAAAAGGAAGCAAACAAAACAAGAGGAGAGTAGTTGCTGAGACTCAAAGAGATGATGACATTTACCCAAGGTGATGGAGCTAGTAAGCAGTGGGTAACAATTTGAACACAGTGTCACTCAAAAGGCCAGGACCTTGTTCTACTACATCCTGCTGCCTTTTTGCTCTTAAATGGAAACTACGACAATAACAACAAAAGATTGAATTGCGGCTTGTTATTTATCAGTTCTCTCAGAGGGTTGCTATGCTGTTACTTTTCCCTCTGGAAGTAAACTTCTTGCAAGATTCCCTCTTAGGGAGCTTTGTCTTTATCAGATCTTGTCTTTTTTGGGTGATTTCATCTTCCAGTAACAGGAAAGGTAAGGTAAATTAATTCAACTCAGGGTTTCTGAGGTTGTATCAGGGTGAATAATTCCAGTTCACAGAGATTTTTAGAGGCCTCTAGAGAGTTAGAAAGTGGGAAGTTCTTCAAACTTTTGTTCTTAACGTGATATACCACTATCCCAGAGATGGGCACCTGAAATATATATTTTTTATTTTTTTTTGAAGATTGGCACCTGAGCTAACATCTGGTGCCAATCTTCTTTTTTTCTTCTTCTTTGCCCTAGAGCCCCCAAGTACATTGTTGTATATTCTAGTTGTAGGTCCTTCTGGCTCTGCTAGGTGGGACGCCACCTCAGCATGGCTTGATAAGCAGTGCCATGTCTGTGCCCAGGATCCGAACCAGTAAAACCTGGGGCAGCTGAAGTGGGGCACACAAACTTAATCACTTGGTCATGGGGCTGGCCCCAAGGCACCTGAAATAGCACAGCAGGTGTGTTGTGAAAGAACTTTTGCCCATTTTGTCTGGGGAATGTACTCCATGGTGGGCATCTATTACAAGACTTGACACCTAGGAAAAAAGTGAAATAATAATATTTATATGTCTTTACTTTTATTCGAAAAATTACACACAGAAATGATAAACTGGGAATTAATGATATTTGTTACATAAGCGTAAATAAAAATAAGATTGAATTTTCCCTCTTGCCCAAAGGGAAGGAGATCTTTTCCTCTTTCTCTTTTCTTGGAGCATTTCCTTGAGAAACTGTATTTATGAGTGTATAATTAATATAGTAAATATACAATATGTAACTATATATATAACATGTAATTGCATTTATGAATGTATAATATAATAAATATATAATATATAACAATGTAATTGTATTTATGACTGTATTTATGAGTAAACTATATTTATGAGTCCTTTCCCCATCTCTTTGATATGTATATAAACCTTATGTAAAAGCTAAATAAGCCTCTTGATGATGTTACCACCCAGGAATGTTTTCTTAAAGGCTTGGGAGCTATTGCTTAGAAATGTAAATATCCAGGGAGACAGTGGCCCTATCACCTTGACACCGTGAGAATTGAGCCTACTGCCTTGCACCAAGCTGTAGCTACCTGCTTGTCATTAGAGAGAGAAATTTTATCCTTCCTTAGGATGAAGGTAATACAGATGGTCACCCTACTTACTAGGTGAATTTAGGAAGAACTATGAAAAAATGTACAGCAACTGGTGCTGTCATGTCCCCTTACGTGAAAACTAGTTATCGTTTATCTTGAGAACATGTATGTAATGGATCTTATCTGCTTGCCTATCTAGAAGGGTGAGATTTCTTTCTGTCTTTGCAATCTTGTTAGAAGATTGTCTGGGAGGCACATCATAGTCTGGTTTAGTGCTTATTAAATAAAACTGCTTTCTTTCTTTTCTCCATTTGTGGAAAGGATTTCTGGGTTGGCAAGAGATTTTATTTTTAGCTTTTCCTCCTACAGTTACCTATAGAGAGTGGGTAGGATTGGGCTGGAAGAGATAGAGGAGGGAATGAGACTTCTTCAATTATACTTCTTATATAGTTTTGCCTTTTGAACCCTATTGATGTCTTATATATTAAAGAACATAAGAACATTAACAAGGATGGGGAAAAAGGAAACCCGAAAATTGAATACAAATTAGCAAATGAACTTAAAACCTAACTGAACAGCAACTATGGCATATTCACAAGGAGGCAAAAATATAACTCCTATGACATACATTGTACGGATCAAAAGGACTGCCAAGAAAGTTTGTTCTTCGTAGGAATATTGGCTGACAAGTCAGCTATTCTAAAACTATTTTGTGTGTGTTGTAGGACTGAGTGATTAAGTAAATACATTGATATTTGAACTAGAGTTCTCCTTGTGGGAGGAGACACAAGGAAAGGAAAAACCCTGTTGCAAAGAATTGGAATTACAAGGTATCAGTATGAATTCATGATTAAAAAAAAAAAATCTATGTCCTTAGCTCTGTCCACTGAATGGTTCTAAAGCAAGGACACCCTTGGCAGCAAGAAACAAACCAGATCTTGGTTTCTAAACACCTTTCTTCAATGCAAGAAAGCCAAACTGCTTGGAGAATAGGCTGATTCTAGGCCTAGCATAGAAAAATGACAGCTTGTTGAAAATACTAAAAAACTGATGAGAGCATTTCAAAAGAACGCAGAAATCACCTTGAAGGGGCTCCCACTGGCCAAATTTTAGCAGCAAAATAAATGAACTTAGAAACAATTTATAACACATTGAATAAAAAAGAATTCATAAGTTCATAATGATACCTCCAATACTAAACAAACCAATAAATGAAAATAGGAGAAGGAAGAAAACTCTTCTATGCAGAAAAATGCCAACTGATAAATGTAGAAGAAGTGATAGAAATAGGAAAATCACCAGTTTACAAACATCGTGGTAAAAATTGTTTGAGACAAGAATCATCAATGGATGCTTCAACAATTGGTGGGGAACATGTGGTCATGTGGTATTGTAGTATAACTCCTCGGATCTCTTATTAATTCAAAGGGAGGGGAGATATCTGTAATATTTTTTTTAATATCCTTTTTTTTTCCTTTTTCTCCCCAAAGCTCCCCGGTATATAGTTGTATCTTCTTAGTTGTGGGTCCTTCTAGTTTGTGGCACGTGGGACGCTGCCTCAGAGTGGCTCGAGGAGCGGCGCCATGTCTGCGCCCAGGATTCGAACTGACGAAACACTGGGCTGCCTGCAGCGGAGCTCGCGAACTTAACCACTGGGCCCCGGGGCCGGCCTCAGGAGATACCTTTAAAGTGGAGAAAACTGTTGAACACCAGCTTACCAAGTGATGAAATTTAGGATCATTAATAATGGGACAAACATCGTGGCTCTTGATGTGATGCACTGAAAAGGACATAGCGTCATCTGGCTCTACTCCTACTAGTGTGTTTAACTTCAGTCTGATCATGAGGAAGCAGACAAAATTGAGGGCCATTCTGCAACATAAATGGCCTGGGCTTTTAAAAAATGTCAGTAATTAAAGGTAAAAACCAAAACAAAAAAGGCAAGGGAACCCTTCTAGATTAAAGGAAACCAAAGAGACTTGATCACTAAATGCTGTGTGTGATCCTGGATGGGATCCTGGACTTCCCCACTACTGCAGTCCAAAGGCTTCTAAAGACATTATCAGCACAATGGGAGAAATTTGAATCTGAACTGTATAAGATAATGTTAAATGTCCTGAGTGTAATACTTATGTGGGGGTTGTGTAACACAACACCTGTGTTCTTAGGAGATGCACACTGAAGATGAAGTGTCATGGTGCCAGCAACTGCTCTCAAATGATTTGGGGGAAAAAAGAAAAAGTTATATAGGGAGAGAGAAAAAGAGAGTGATAAGGCAAATGTGGCAAAATGTTAACTGGTGAACCTGGGAGGTGAAGGGTATGTGGATGTCCTCTAACCTCTTCTCTGTGACTTTTCTGAATGTTTGAAAATTTTCAAATAAAAACAATTACACATCCTATTTTTGTTCTTTTGGCAGTTGCGCCTGTTAACCTAAAAATAAAGAGCCGAAATGAGAGGCAGTGAGATGTTTATTTTGGGATCAAAGAATTGCAATTCAAGGAGCACAGATTCGGGTAGAAACCCAAATACTGTCCTAATTACAGGAGAGGGGCTTAGGGTTTTTATGGGGAAAAGGGAGGATGAGAGGAGCTGTATTAAAGAAGAGTTCATTTGTGCTAGATAAGGTAAGGCTAGCTTTGTACTTCAGAGATTGGCTTGCGGTATGATCATCAGGCAAAAGGCCAGACTTGTTTGGTTAATGATTGGTGATCAGCAAAATCCAGTTTCATCAGTCCTTACAAACAGGATATTCTTGTCCTTACTCACTTCTTGGAATGTTGGTGGTTTGGTCCAGTTTGGAAGATAAAGAAAACAAGTGTTGCAAGGCAATTCCTCTGCAATGGCTGCTCTGGCTCTGTTTTAATATGGCTCCACTCACGTCATCTTTCACACACCTAATTCATCACTTCATGTTTGTTCATCCTGATTGCTTTTTAAAATTTATTAGTATCTATATTTCCTCCTAAGGTGGCAACTGTTTAGTGGATGAAAATAATCCATAACCAATCTATAAATGAAAATTTGGGAGAGAGTTTATTCTGAGCTAAAATGTGAGGACCGTGAAGTGGGGTGTGCAGAGTGGTTATATACCCCCAAAGAGGATGTTTCACATATGACTGAAATGTCCCTTTTACAATAGTTGTGAGACTGCTCAGTCAGCACAGTGATTGATGGACACAGCAGGGTGGCAGGTCTGTTGTCTCGAGCTGGGTGGTCACAGATAAGCTGGATGGTCACAGGCAGGCGCAGCAGTCAGTTCCTAGCCTAAGGAAAGATGCTTGTCCTTAAGGAAATGCCAATGTGGGGGGAAGTTGCACCTTTATCTTAAGGCCGTTTGTTCTTGCCATAGGAAATGTTTAAAGCAGATATACGATGCATGCTCAATCGCCATGTCAGGCCTTTTTGGAAACTCAAAGTCAGGCCGAATTAGGTTTACACCAAATGACTTCCTCATATATTCCAATATATCCTATTGCTTGCCATTTCTACTTGTCAGTTTCAACTTACCCTCATGCCCAGTTAACTCATCCTACTGCCTCCCTCCCCCATACACACATGCACACACACATGCTATCATGGAAATTTTCTAGAACATATATAATTTAAATTTGGGGTTATTTTGAAAACATTATCTCCTTTTATTTTTCTTTCATGACTCTCTCCCCTTTCCTCCCCCATATCTCTTGCAGCACTGCCTGACTTTTTTCATTATTTAAGGACTTCATTCAAAGGTGCTTTCAATGTGGGTCTTTGTGTGGCAAACATTCTGTGCCCTTGGATACAGGGAATTTTCTATGACTTTCTCCTATTTGAACGATAATTTGGCTGAATATAAAATTCTACAAAGTTATTTTTCCTCAATATTTTTAAACTACTATTCCACTGTCTTCTAGCATCCAATGTAGCTGTTTGATATCCATCTCATTGTCATTTCTTTGGAGGTGATCTGCTCTTTCTCTCTGGAAGCTTTTAGACTTTTCTCTTTGTCATTATTCTCAAATTTTATTGTTATTCCTAGGAATGGATTTTTCCTGATCTCTGTTCTCTGCCCCTTTATGAGCCCTTTCGAATAAGGTTATTTAGGGGAAATTTATCTCCACTATTTCCTCAAATATCTTCTCTGCTGCATTTTTACTTTTCTCTACATTTGGAACTATTGCCCAGGCATTGGTATTTCTATATTTATCATCCACATTTCTAAGCTTTTCTTTCATATTTTATATTTTTTGTGTTTTCCTACTGTGAGACTTCCACAATCTTGTGTCCACAAATTCTTTCTTCAACTATATTCATTCTATTTCACTTACTCTGTTTTCACTTATTAGATGTTTTTATTTCAACTATTTTATTTTTCATGTCTAATATTTTCACTTACTTCTTTTTTATGATTTCTTGTTCTTATTTCATGTTGCTAATATCTTCTTTTAATAATGCCTTGTCTCCTACTTAAAGAACATCTTTAGATTCCAGGTCTTTCTGTTCCAGAGCTTTTGTTTCAGATGGTATGTGTGGCTCGGTGTATATGTGTCATCCTTAGCTATCTGGTTATTTGGTTTGTGAGCTCATTTTCCCTTCAGGCATCAACTAGCATGCCTGCTACTATGCATTGGGGGAGGGTTAAAGCCAATTAGAATTGGCCTTAACTATATATTGGAATCAGAGATTTAAAGATGAGAATCCAGGAACCACAGAACCCTTCATGAAAACTGACGCCATTCCACCAGTCTTCTGCCTGAGATTTTCTCTTTTAAACCTTTAGGAAGAAATAACAACATAATCCACAATCCTGGTGATTTGGTTGGGAGCATGGTGGAGTGAATGCCTGTGTCTATTTTCATGAACTTTCCCCTGTCTCCCAGTGAGGGTTTTGTGTTGCTAATATTGACAGACACTGCCATGGGCACTGTTATTACCTACTTCTGTGCTGAAGGGTTGGAGAGAGATGACTGTCTGTCTTAAGGCAACTTGAGGGAGAGACAGAAACGGAAGGTAAAAAGTTCTCCTCCAAGCTAGTTCTCCCTGCTGCCCAAGGCCATGGCCACCCCTCCCCACTCCACACCAATTCTAGTAGTCTTGTCTAGGGGAGATTCCCTAATTTTTCCTCGGTTTTAGGAATCCATGCTTCTCTTGTGCGTTGACTGTTTTTTCAGGGTTGATCTTGGAAGACGCAGTCAGTGGCCTGAGCTAGTGAGCCATCTGAGCAGAGATCCCCTCAGGGTCTTCAACTATAAAATGGGCATAACTGTTACCTCACAGAATTGTTGTGGGTTTTGCATATTTTATGTCAGTGTCTAGAACAAAATGTTTGAAAAGTATTGGGTTTTTTATTTTCAAAAGGCCTCAATTCCAAACTTTTATCCTCAAGGAGGGGGAGTATGCAGACATGCCAATTGGCTAATTTCATCAGCATTTTTAGCACTGCAACAGTGCTCTTTGCTGATTATGTCAGGACTCCAAGTGCTGAGCTCCCAGTGAGGGTGTTTAGCTGTTTTTCTTACAAAAACATGTTGGCATGCATAGAAATCAACCCAAAGCCTCATGAAATCAGAGTTGAATTGTTTTATTTCTAGTTCTAAATTTTCTCTAAAAATCTTGCTATTCAAAGTGATCTGCAGATCAGCAGCTTTAACACGACCAGGGAGCCTACTAGACATGTGAAAACTTGGACATGCTCTACACTCACTGAATCAGAATCTGCACTTTCACAAGATCTCACGTGATGCATTTGCATGGTCAAGTTTAAGAAGTGCAGGATGCATCCTCAGCCAGCCTTCCAATAAAACTATACTCTTGTTTAATGCGTTATAGTGTAAAAAGTTGCTTTACCTAGATGATTTCATTTAAATTTACCATTCTATTTTTACCCCAGCCACAATGTAAAATTACTTATATTCTTTTTAATGATGAGTTTAAACTGAGGTCCAGGACGGTGACAAAAATCCTGTAGTTAGAGCCAGGTTAAACTCCGCACTTCAGTCTCAGTGAGTACTGTGATACTTTCTAATTACTAGTAGCGTGCTGAACATATCATTAGTATGCATGGTGATTTTAGGTAATAATTATGCTTTATTCTCTTCTCATATGTATTAGAGGAATATATAACGAACAAACCAAGCCTGGCATTTCAGTTATTCTTGCTTAGGAAGGTTTTTTAAAAAGTGAATTCAGGTGCAGTGTAGACATGACTAAAGTTATGAGTGGGCCCTACATGCTTGAGGTTTAAGGAACACTTCACTGCTTTATACTATAGATGCCATTTCTCTTTCATTTACAGCAATGTCAAGAGTGGCAATTTTTATTGAGTAATTTTTATTTACTAGCAACATCCTGTGCAACGTGTTGGTACAAGAGAAAAGTAAAAGTTCTTTCACGATTATTTCCCTGAACAGTATTAGTATGCCAAAGGTATTTTCCCTAATCCAACTTTATGACTTACTACAAACAGAAATGAGGCAATGGGTATACTCAAACCTATTACAAAAGGTTAGGAGCCATCTTAAATGTTTGTTGATAGAAATTGCAAACACAGTATTTAAAATAGGACTTTCAAATGTCCACTGTGAAATCAGTATAGATCTCCTCTTCATAAAGAGAAATGTGAAATGATAATTATACACTCTCATTGTCCAACCTTGATGAAAGGGAAACCAAGATTTCCAATTTGATGTGGTCAAGGAGTCTTGTAGAGAGAAGGGTCTCAAAGACTTAACAATATGTTACTCAGCTGTCCTACTAGCATTTTTTGGTCTGTGCTGATAAGAAAGGGAAGGATAAATATTTACAAGCCAGGTTGCTAAACTAAGAGCTTTAATTAACAAGGCTCCAGCAAGGGCCCATGCAAAGATAACAATGAGATTGCACTCTGTTCTCTAACCTCAATGGCAGGTTCTCTAACTTCTCTGTTTTCAGAGCCTATATGTAAACACATAAGGGCTCTCAGATAGCAAGTTGTTTTGCCAAAGAACCTCTTTACACATCTGGAGTATAACCTCTTAAACTCAAGACTTGTTTTAAAACCATGACTTATAAAATGTTTATATTGGATTGCATGAAGTCATAACATGTTGAATGCAGGAAATAGTTTATAAATCTATCCTGTTACTAGGTTGTGAGGTCATTCTCTCTTTTTTTTTTTTTCCTAATTGGTTCTTTCTTTTTTGTCCTACCAAAACTATACATGCTTTTGATATTTCGGGGTCGGGGTAGGGGGTGGGTAAGAAAAGTTTAGTTTGTTTGCCCTCCATAGTTGCTTCCACCAAGAGCCTCTGGCCTTTTCTCATCCAAATTCAACATAAAGATGTTTCTCCCATGTCACTACTATGACTGCAACACAAAGCCAAGATGTCACCATTTTTCTGTTTATTTTTTGCTTCACAGACTTACTTCTAAGCTCCTCTGCTGAGGCAGGGGAGAACAGGACACTCAATTATTTTTGTGTGGTGTTGTTACCTCACCTTGATGGGATGCAGTTTATGGGTCTATAAAATGAATGACCTGCACCATTTGCTCACTAAGATCCTTTTTTGCTCTAAGCCATAATACTCCAAACAGGATTAGAGGATTTTATACTTTTGGCACTTAAAAAAAGAATACTACTCTCACTTGGTGTGTAGACTGTATCAAATGCTGAGTGAAACATAAAACAAGAGGACAATCCTACAATGAAAGGAGACACTCACGTCCACCCATGACTCAGTGCATGGAGGAGTCAAATGCGCTATGGGCGTCTCTGTAAACATAATGAGGAACATATGCCCTACAACTAGGGCATCTGTATTTCTTACCAGTGAAAAAAAATCCCTGAACTGTACAAACAGTTCCATAATAGAGCCTATTTGAGAAAAAGTACAATCAAGCATGTGACAATCTATCAAACCTGACATACAAAAAAAGCATTTGATTGGAGAAACATTTCTGAAGAAATTCACAGCATTTTATTCAAGTTAGTCCATTTCGCTCACTAATCTGCCATATTGTTTCTGGCACCATTAATATTATCCTCATTATTTCTCTTTGAAGAGGACCATTGCTTCTAAAAAATCTGGGTTGGAGTTCCATGATGTTTAACTCTATGATCAAAAATCTTTTTCTTTACCAAAAAGCAACCCCTTAATCATAAGAGAAACAGAGGGAAAGACCGACATTAATTTGCAGAAATTGATCTCCACCAGAAACAATTCATTAGTCCGTAATCTTTTGTTGTTGTGCTTTTACTTGGGGCCTTTCTTTGGAGGAAAGGGCTGTTTCTGACAAATGCTTGCTTAAAACAAATAATATGCCCTACTGTATCATGGAAGGAAAATAAGGTCTAGTGCCTAGAGAACAAGAAGGTAGTCCTCCAGGAAAGAAGCCCTAATGGCTTCTAGAGGTGACAGAGTCATTCTACCAGGGTCAGGGGACACAGTCAATGACCCTCCTGCCCCTACCAGTCAGTCATAAGGTACAACCAGGTGAATAGGAGTAGTAGTAACTAGCTGGATAAGCCATGGGCTAGAATCTTTAGAAAAGGAATGTTTGTATTTGAGTAAGCCAGAGCTGGAGGGAGACATCTAGAGAGCCTGGAGAAAGTGACCCAGAATAGGAAAGTGCGAAAGACACAGGTTTCCTATCAGGGGACCCACAGAATGGTGAGACTACAGTCAAAAGCAGTCCTGTGCTTTTCTTTGAGGGTGCACTGAATGGGTTCTAAACTTTTCACACACAAATTGGAATGATACTCAACAAGTGGAAAGTGAAATCAGAGTTTCCCTCCTTTGTTCAATAAACACTGACAGAATACCTGTGTGCAAGGCAACGGGACAGGTGCTAAAAGAAAAATAAAGCTGTCTAAGATGTGGTCCTGACTTGAAGGAGCAATCTAGTGGTGGCCATTAGACCCCTGCACACTACAGAGCACTGTCTCCGTGGGGCCATGTGGCGGCCAGGATCACTTCTGGCTGGAAGGATCAGGAAGGCATTCCCCAGTCCTCTCCTCCTGGTTCTCAGCAGGTCCTCTTTGCCTCTATGTAATCGCTCAGCCTGCCCCATTCCAGGCACTTGTTTATTTTCCTTATCTTTCTTGGTTGTGTGAGAAATAGAAGTTTGCAAGAATAAGATCTTGATTCACAGGTGCCTAGTAAAGCATGTGGAATTGATGTGTTGTGGAAGTATCACTCTATCTTGTTCCAGAAAGGTGGAAAAGATTGTGCAAAAGGAGAACAAAGATGGTGCTGGTAAGGGTAAGGTGTTTTAATCAGAAGGTGGGAGCAAAGGTATGCCAACAGGCAAATTTAGTGCCTGGCTTAAACCAGACGATAGGGAGAGCACCAACACAGCCAAGGACCTCAAGAAGGTAGCTAGAAGTCCTCTGCCAAACAGGTCAGTCTGCAGAATTGGAAAGTTAAAGTCTTTTCCTATTATCTGCTCAAGCTCAACCAGAATGTATGAAAGAATAATGAATAACTAGAGGGTCTTAACTTTCTAGAAAGTAGAAAGTTTGAGAAAAACACAGCACCCCTTAAAAAAGGTGGGGTTGAATATCAAAGGGAAGAGAAAGCTTTTGGATATCTTCTTTAAGTTTGTTTTTGGTGTTTTGGTCTGTAAGCAATCAAGATGGAGAGAGATGCTATCCCAAAGAGGAACGTCTGTAAGAACCAGAGTAGTTGAGCTCGACCATCTGTGATGCCTTTAGACCTAAAAAAAGAAAAAGAAAAGTTTAACCACCAGAATTTTAATGTTGTGGTTTCATAGGAGTTATTATCTTCTATTTTTTAAAAAACTTATTCCTTCTACCGACTTTCACTGGGTTTATTTTGCCATTTTCCTCCAGCTTCTTAACTTGAATACTTAGTTCATTTATTTTCATTTTTCTTGTGCATTTAGGAGGGTACACTCACTCTTCCCTGAGAAGCAGTCTGGCTACTGCCTAGGGCATGGTGTTATAGAACTGCTTCCCACGTGATTCTGATGAGGGGATAGGGTCAAAAAGCACTGATATGGCTTCAGAGCAAGTGTTTTGAAGATAGACCAGATGTAACTGGCCAATTACCAGCTGTGACCTTGGGCAAGTCACTCACTCTCTCTCAGAATCAGTTTCCTTGTCTGAAAAACAGGAATAATGTATTTATCTCACCAAAGTTTTGAGATGATTTATAAGATAATATACACAAAGTGCTTAGTAAAGGGCCTGGCACATAGTAATAATAAACACCTGTTTATACAGTCATTCAAACCAAACGGCTTAAAACAAAGCTTAAAAGAAAATATCCCAAAAGAAGTAAATGGCTTGCTACAGTCTCATTTGTATATAATTAAGTCTCATGTGGATGAATTTTAATTTAAAACAAAATTTAAAAACAATCTATGTAAAAATGATATAATTTTCCACACTAACAGATTAAAGGGGAAAAATCACATGATCATCTTAATAAAAGCAGAAGAAGCATTTGATAAATTTCCACATCCATTCTTAACACAAGTTCTCAGCAAACATAGAAATGGAATAGAACGTCTTCATTCTGATAGAAGAAATCTACATAATTCTAGAAAAAACATGATGCAAAATGTTGAAAGCTTTCCCTTTGATCAGGAACAAGG
Source organism: Equus asinus (assembly GCF_041296235.1). NCBI lineage: Eukaryota > Metazoa > Chordata > Mammalia > Perissodactyla > Equidae > Equus > Equus asinus. The sequence goes on along the minus strand of NC_091809.1, from coordinate 9,006,931 downwards.
CAAGGATGCCTACTATCACCACTTCTGGTCAACACTGTGCTGGAGGTAGTGGGCAGGGCAATAAGGGAAGAAACAGGAATAAAAGGTATATAAAATTGAAAAGAAGAAATAAAACTGTCTTTACTTCTGGACACAATTGTGTACCTAGAAAATTAAAAAGAATCTATAGATGAACTATTATAATTAATAAGCGAATTTAGCAAGGTCACTGGGTGTAAGGTCAACAGATAAAAATCGACTATATTCATACATTCTACCACCAAACAATAAAAAAATGATATACCAAAGTGGGCCGGGATGTATGAGACATTTATGTTTATGCAGTACTATTTATAACAGTAAAAAAACCAGAGACTTAAAAGTCCATCATGAGGGAGATTTGTTAAATACATTAAGGCATATACATAGAATAGAATACTATGCACTAATAAAATGAATAAAGTAAATTTATAGGTCTAGACATGGAAAAATAGGCATGTACGACACAAGAAAAAAGTTATGGAAGAGTTTATATTTATATGTACACATATTATGGTGTCTATAAAGTAGAACATAGAGTCCAATCTTATCTCTGGTTAAAAGGAATTCACCAACTGTCCTACACAAATGTCCTGCATGTCTTCATATATTGATTCATTCACTTACACTTGCTCATTAATTCATTATTCAGAAGGAATATTTATTCTGATTTATAGTGACCAATGATACACTGCAACATGTTAGACCATAAACAAATGATTTCATGAACAAAATAGTGGTGACCTAACCTCTCTATGCCTGTTCTCCCTCCACCTTTCAAAGAACGGCATGGCAGGATGTTAAATTTGATTCTTTCTGTTTTCATTACAGGTTTCAAATGCCAACGACAAAATAGGTGTCAAGTACTCCAACACTGTCAGTGGACAGTGTCAGTGTGGCTGGACCACACACCTCCAAGCTGAGGTTTCACCGAGAGGCTGAAGAGGCCAGTGGAAAGAGGTGCTAGTGCTGTGGCATTTCCTATCACAAATCAAGCCCAAAGAACAGCTTCAATAGAACCAACTGGAGAGCTTGACACAAGTCCCCTGCAATTTGGGGGAAGGGATTTATATTTGATTCAAAAGATTAAAGGCTGGTAGGCAATTAAAGTGCATGCACTGGGAACCGCATGCACTTGCAGATTTTATCCCACTGGAGGGATAAGGAAGCTATTATCGTGAGCCATACAGATCTTGTGGAAGGGCGCTGGCAACGGGTGGGCCTAAAGACCTAACTGAACGGCAGAAAAATTCTCAATAAAAGGGAAATTCCCCCCTAATCATAGTTCCTGAGAGGAAACTGTGACTGGCATGCTGGAGGAGGCACCTGAAGGAATCGTCGTGGGAACTGCACAAAGGAGATCCCCAGTGATGGGTGGTTTTTCAAAGATCCACCAGGGACCCTCTGGAGAGAAAGAGCCAACACTGGGTATGCAACATCCACAGCACCTCACTGCTGATCACAAGGCACACTGTGCCCTGTTTCCCCTAACTGCTCCTACCAGCCCAAGGGGCACAAGCAGCTGTTGCTAGTGAATATGGCAAAAAGGTGGAATAAGAGAAGGCACTAACTACACTGTTTTCCCCACAACAGGCTCTTGATCCCCAGCTGGATGAGAAGAGCTATTTTGAATTAGATAAAAGTTTATAGTTTTAATAAATAGACTGTACTACACTGGATAATATCAGATAGTGACTGGAAAATCTATAGTGCTGCTTCTGATTTCATGCAGGGCTGGGAGGGAGGCAGAAAATAATCCACAGAATGAGTTTACTTGGAGAGGAGTGAGAAAAAATAAAGTCTCTTTCTGCTCCTCTCCCAAAAACTCCAGCTTGTTTAATAAACCAGAAGATAATCTATTTAAAGCACTTAGTGGTGTCTGGCATAGGGTGCACCCAATAAATATTATTTCTATTATTAAAAAGTAGTGGTAATAAAGTATCTTATTTTCCACTTTTAGAGGTAATACAACAATAACACAGGTGGCAGTTAATCTTGACCAGAAACAAAGTTAACTGCAAAGCAGTCTGGCATTACTATAGCCATCTCTTTCATTACATTATACTTTCTGTATATGCTTACATAAGTACAAATGTAAAGAGAATCTTTTCTATTACTGTCACATAGTATTGACTTACACTGACATCTGTTGAGTAGGGTTTAGTCAAGGGGCTTTTAACTTGCATTGCAACCCAGAATTATCTGCGAAGCTTGAAAAAATAACAAATTCTCATGCCCGAAGTCAGGCCTACCAGGTTAGGATCTCTGGGTCTGGAAACCAGATATGTAGACATAAGCATTTTGAAAAAGCTCGTCAGGTGATTCTGTTGTGAAACTAGAATGGGGCATCATCAGCCTAAGTCAATAATTTAGCCCCTCTTCAAACTAGAAGGTAGCCTCCTAATCTTTTGTTCTAGTTGGGGCTATACAGAGAATTTTAAAAAAAATACAAAAATCATCAAATTAAGTAATGAAATAATTGATTAGCTAACACAAATGAAATGAATTCATTAATTAAATGTTTACTGAATACTCCCTCTAAGCTAGGCTCAGTATTAGGTGTGGGGATTCAACTCTACCCTGAGAGTGCTCTCAGCCTACAAATGCATGAATTATTTAAATGTGGCTACTCTCAACTTAGATACCAAGAGAAAAGCGACAAAGACCTATTAAAAACACTTACTTGCATAATACCACGGCACACAAGGACTCTCCCACGTGAATCAGCCAGGCAAGCCAATACCTGAAACAAAAGTCAGCCTAGTTTAAGGTGATGGTTATCACAGAAACCTCAAAAAGAAAGGTGCTTTAACGTGAACTAGCACTACTCTTAAATATCTAAAGGCAACTGCAGGCCTTCCTGGCGTACAGTGAGACCGGAGCTGCAGTGTCCACACCCCATTTCCGCAGCTGTCCTTACCCATTACGCAGGAGGGCGTGATGATGGTCCACCAAGTACTGAGTGAAGGGGCCCAGGGGCCCTAGGTTCTGATAAGGAATACTCTGAGGCCAGAAGACAACCCACTGAAAAAGAACCAGAGGCACACAATACCTATTAGGTCACTTAAATCAGCAAATGTTCCCTTTTGAGAGAGGCTAGGAAATAATTCTGATTCCACAAGAACAACTATAGACCAAAGAAACTCTGAATTAAGTCACCTGGGCTTCCACTCTCTACTTATATTTTCTAAACACTATTCTAGTGGGAGATTTATGCTCAGGAAACTATATGGTTATCAGACTCAATGTCCAAGTTGGATGACTTCTTAATGAACTCCACCAAAAACATTATTTTATACAGTTTATTAACACATTTTAAGAGTTTATGTGCCCTGGCTAGCTTTTTTACTGCAGAAACCATGCCTTGAGCCAAACGCCTGTGGGTTTTTTTGGTGAGGAAGATTGGCCCTGAGTTCAAATCTGTCGTCAATCTTCCTTTGTGCTTGAGGAAGACTGGCACTGAGCTAACATCCATGCCAATCGTCCTCTACTTTGTATATGGTATGCTGCCACAGCATCGCTGATGAGTGGTGTGTAGGTCCTCGCCTGGGATCTGGGCCAGAGAACTTCTAGGCTGCCAAGTGGAGGGCACTAACTTAACCACTATGCCACCGGGCCGGCCCCCGAAACCCCAGTTTAATTTAAAATCCCTTTCTCTTCTTTCACTTTTTCTATCTCTAAAATTGGGAATGATCCTGCACAAAGTTGGAAAATAAGTGAGATCAGGTTTGTGAAGTGCTAATAGCAACTACTTAATCACATAAGCTTTTTGTAATCTCATCAGCTTTCCCTCAGTCTCTGTGTTGTAATCTCTGCCAGCTTAGGCTTTTCTGAGAACAATTATGTGCCAACAGGCCCAAAATTTATTGTCCCATTCAGATCTCAGCCAGGAGCAGTACTGCCTCTCCTATCATGTTGTTACACATCCAAAATATAAATAAAGCATGAAAAATCACTGCATCCTCCAAAAGCAAGGGGACTAGAAGGAGCAGCACCTGCCAGTTCCAAAATATCCCAATTTGAAGTCCCCAAAGCTTTCCTCCATCTGTATTCTAACTAGTCAGAGATGCAGAATCACAGAACAGAAATGCACCTTCAAGAGTTTTCAGTTCAATACCTCCATTTTACGTATGGGGAAATCAGGACAAAGGTGGTCAGATTCGTCAATAATCAACACTGTGGACACGACAAACACACTTCTTTTACTTTTTTCCTTTTCTTTTTTTATTGCAGTAACACTGATTTATAACATTATATAAATTTCAAGCGTACATCGTCATATATTTCGATTTCTGTGTAGCTTACATCATGTTCACCACCCAAAGACTAATTTCAATTCATCACCACACACATGGACAAACACACTTCTAATCCCCAATCACCACAATCTCCTGAGCAATATCCAAATAGCTTTGCCTTCCTTCAAAATTATACCAACTTAGTCCACAACCTACTTTTCCAGGCATCTATCCCATTATCCTTTAAAGGAACTCAAGACAAAAGTCCCTCCTCTTCTAGTAGAGATCCTCAGTCTTCTTGATTCCATATCTATGCCATACATTTTTATCCTTTCTATCCCTTCTTAACAACTATCCTACCCATCCCTTAGGTCTATTCCCATTTTCCAAGCAATTCTAACTGCCTCAAGCATTCTGCGTCGGAAGCCCTATCCTGACTTGGCAGGCCTACGGGAGTCTGCCAACTTGGATTCCCCCTCCGTCAGCTCTCCTCACACTCAGTTTAGTCTAGCAACCGTGGATGTGCGAGGACGCAAAGGCATGAACACTCTTAAAGCAGAAACCGTCCAAAGAGCCAACCTAACTTCCGCTTACGCCAGTAACCTAGGCAACCACCGGGCAGGCAAGCGCAAGACCTCCCTTCCACAACTTCCCCGTCCCCCTCCCCCCCGCTGTACGAGGGCCTGGCAGGCCAAAATAGATGCCCCGTCCCGCCCTATACCTCACCGCAAAATATCCCAGCCCCACGACCGTGACCAGCGAGGGCAAGGCTCTGCACGTACGGAAATAGGCCGTAGCAGCTCTGCTGCCCTCTGACTTCGCCACCACCATCTTGAAAGAGCTAGACGCTGAGTCATGGGGTGGGAAGCCGTCCCCGCCCCCATAGAGGGAAAGCCTGAATAGCCGGTTTCTCAGGACCTCGAGCCCCGGCGACGGGCAGGGGCAGAGGAGTGCGCCTGCGTCTTCTTGTCGGCCTGCACCCCTTTCACTTGGCTCAAAGCGCCTGAGAGCCGGAATGTGCCTGCGCAGACTCTCCTCGCCCGCAGGCGCGGATCTTACGCTAGGCCGTTGCCCTTACGGTGTAATAGCCAAAGGAGAGGGTGATGACGGTGAGCCAGAACAGACTGCTCCTCTGGAAGTACGCCTCGTCGCCGGCGGCCTTCCCCATCGTTGCAGCACATCCCCGGAAGGCGCTGCCGGGGCACACTGCTCCGCTGGAGGTTGGAGGCAGGACCTCCGGGAGGGTGAAGGTCTAAGGATTCGGAACCTTGGGGAGCGAATCTTGCAGAGCTCTGGTCTGGTGCCCTGGTCATCTTGCAGGGGAGACCCCTCTCTCAGTGTCACTTTCCTGGGTTTAAGAAAAAGATGTTGGAATAGATGGTGCTTTCCGCCTCTAATAACCATGAGTCTAATTTTTGAACTTCAGCTCTGCCATGCTCGGTGAGAAATCATGCCATGCTTCTTCATTAGTGAAGTATCGAACCCTAGGGCACAGCAGTTATGAACAGGGGCTGTGGGATAGACACCCGGGTTAAGTCCTGGCTCTGCCATTAACTTTTTGTCTGTGCCTTGATTTCTCTACCCCGGGGCTTTGGGTCGATTAAATGAGTTATGCGTGTATTACACTCACAAAAGTGTTTGGCCCCTAGTGCTTTATAAGTTTTGGTTATTATTAATATTACTGAGCCTTCGACGTGTGTGCCGAGCCTGTGCTAAGCACTGTGTCATCAGTGCGCAGTGGGAGACATATCAGACAGAAGCGTGTTCTCAGACTTCATGAGAGGAAGACCATTTCGCTGGGACCTTAAAAGTGAGTGAAAACAATAGCTCATATTTATTGAGTGCTTACTACGTTCAAGACATTGTTTAAAGTACTGTTAAACAACTCTATGCAGTAGACTATTGTCCTTCATTTGAAAGAAGAGGAGACAGCACAGAGAGGTGCCTAAAGTCCTGCAAGTGGGTAGGAATATTGGAAGCCAGTGGTAGCCGAATGCTCTGGTCCTCTTAAGGACCATGCTATATGAGGTGTGGCACATTTCCAGAACTTCTTCAGTTGACATGGAAACAGCTAAGGTTCTGTTTCCTTGTTTTTTACATGAGTGTATTCGGTTATGTCTTAATGAATTCCAGAATATGTGACAAAATCCTTTCCCAGGTAAACCACAGTGCCTGTCACTATCAGGGTTACCAGTGCTAAACAGCTTGTCTTAATCGTAATCTTTCTTCATCATATCACCCTCTTGGTTCTCCCTCTCTGAATACCTGTTTTCTCAGCTTTCCTTTTACCTGTCCCCTAGATACAGGTTTTCCCTATTGTCTTCTCTCTGTGTTTATAGTATCTTTGAGATTCAATTTCACCTCCATCTGGATAACTTTAAAACAATCTCTCCAGCCTTAGCCTCTCTCAGTTTCCTGCTGGTAACTTTCACTAAGTATGGCACCACACCTCAAAGACAAGTCCACTGTTGTTATCCACCAAGTCAGTCCTCACCAAGGCTCCCCTATTTATTTTAATAGCATCTTCCTTCTTCCAGGTACCCAGATTCCCCCCTTGGGCTGCCCTCATATCTAGTCTGCTGTCAAGTGTTCTATTGATTAACATGATATCTCATCCTCTGAATTAAACTGTGGTTTAATTTCTGTTGCCTCCCTGGGTCATTCCTTCCTATGTTCTACCACTTCAACAACCCACATGCAATCCGTTTATCGAATTTGTCCTACAAATGACAGGGTAACTCTCCTCAAGTACACTGCTGATTAAGCCTTTAACAGAACTTTTCAAGAATTTCTCTAATTTTAGACTATTTTTCAGTATTTCTCTTTTATGGTTAGGCTGTCATGCACATATAAGGAATTCAGAAGGTACCAGAAGATCTTTACTCAGATATGAGTAGTTTATGTCAATCCACAAGGAACTCACAATCAACTGGAAATTCGGAGGGGTTTCCTCTCTTCTACCTAAGTTACCCTCTCCACACATGCCAGAGGTGGCTAAATTCTTTTGTTTTCTTTTTAAAGATTGGCACCTGAGCTAACATCTGTTGCGTCTTCTTTTTTTTCCTCCCCAAAGTCCTCCCAGTACATAGTTGTATATTCTTGTTGTGGGTGCTTCTGGTTCTGCTGTGTGGGATGCTGCCTCAGCATGGCTTGATGAGTGGTGCTAGGTCCATGCCCAGGATCTGAACTGTTGAAACCCTGGGCCATCGAAGTGGAGCACATGAACTTAACCACTCAGCCATGGGGCTGGCCCCCCAACTAAATTCTGTATCCTATATTGCCATCCCCTCTGGGTTGGCAAAGAAATCTCTTACCCTTTTACACTTTATCTCTTTCTTTCCCCTCTGGATGGATTAATGACCTAAACATTGAAAACAATGAAGAAAATATGGGAGAAGAGTTTTACAACCTTTGAGAGAGGGGAAAGAAACTATTTAGCAAGATATGAAAATGAAAAGCCATAGAGGGCAAGAAAAAAATTTAACTGCATCTAAATTAAAAACTTTGTTCTTATGAAAGGCACCATAAGTAACATTGAAGGACCTGGAAGAAGAAATTCTTCAATGTATATAATAGGCAAATGAGTGAAGGATATGAATTGGACATCTGTTAAAGAGAAGACTTGAATGGCCAAGAAACATGAAAAGACGTTCAACCTTAATGATAATTTGGGATGTGCAAAATAAAGCAAAAAAAGATAGTTTTTTCCTATAAGCTTGGTCTACCAGGTATTGAGACACACTATAAAGAGCTATAATAATTAAAAACATTTGATATTTGATATGTAAATCAAATAAATCAGTGGAAAATGATACTCCAGAGATCTGACATATACACAAGCATTTATGATAAAGGTAGCATTTCAAATTAAGGAAGAAAGAATGAACTATTCATTAAATTATTTTATGATGATTCGTTATCTATTTGGGAAAAAATATTTTAAACTCTACCCTCCCCCAACACAAGTATACCAATAATGCAGTATCATGACGTCCAGAGATAATAGTACCCCTAGGGGATTTCTGATGAGATGGCTGTAGTGTAGGATGGGCATGTGCTAATATAGCAACCCAGTTTTCCAGGATCATGGGGGAGTGAGGAAGGGAGAGCAATCTAAACAAATTTATGGGAATTTGGATACAGCATTGTGTCCAGAGAATTAAGAGCAATTTGTTGTTGCAAGAAGGAACAATGTGGGAACATTGTGAAGTTGAGTGAAGGGAGTTGAGGCTCACAAGGTGGGTAGGGTCCTGATCATGAATGTCGTTAGGTATCAAACTAAGTAGTTTTGATTTGATCCCTTAGCCAAGGTAAGTCAGTAAAAACTTTTTTTTTCTTTTTTTTTGCTCAAGGAAGATTAGCCCTGAGTTAACATCTGTGCCGGTCTTCCTCTATTTTGTACGTGGGTTGCCGCCACAGCATGCCTGACAAGTGGTGTAGGTCTGCACTGGGGATCCTGCGAACCTGGCATGCAGAAGTGTAGCATAGTGAACTTAATCACTACGCCATGGGGCTGGCCCCCCAATTTTATTTTTTTAATCAGTGAGGGGAAAATGTCTGGTGTACGTTGGATGGAGTTAAATTGGAATCAGGGAAACTAGGAAAGATGAAAGGTTGACAAAGTATAATGTGAATGGAGAAAAGGTTATGTCATTCACTCAAATATTCAGTCAGTCCTTCTGAGGACTCATTTAGTGTCAGGTGCAGTGCTAGGTCCTGGAGATACAGCTGTGAATAAGACAAATACAGTCCAGGCTTCAGGTTGGGTACAGTGTAGTTCTGATGACAGGCAAATCAATAGGGATTTACTAGAGGCAGCATAACTTAATATTTTAATACAACTGACCATTTGACCTTAAGGTATGAGATCCTACATTCATGGGTTGCAAACAGAAATGTCCTCAGGGCATTAAATTAACAAATGAATGAAAGGGATAGGGATGATCCAATTTGGTGTGGTGAAACTCTGGGGAAACCAAGGTGGGTTTGTCCTGCCTAAAAATCTTCAAATTCAAATAATGATGATGGTTGATGATGATGATGATAATCAGATTTTGTGCAGGATTTTGGCCTATAGGACACTGATTTATTATGTGTATTTGGGAAATGGTTAGTTTAGAAGTGGCATAAAGTAAATCTTCAATAAATGTTAGCTGTTGTTCTTACTATTGTTTATACTTCCATGAACTGAGTGCTGTGATATGGGAGGAGGAGGCAAGCAAATGGATAAAATTCAGTTTGAGAAAATACAATTCATTGAATGGGCAATTTACATAAAATCATCTCAACAAAACCCAAAGTGCTCAAAGCGAATTTGAATTGTCAGTTTGCCAAATTCACCAGATTTGTGGAGTGTAGCTTTAATACTTCAATAGGTATGTTATATAGCTTTGTCAGGCATGTTTACTTTTGGTCATGGAGTAACTTTTCTGTTTATATTGATATTTTGTGAATCTTTTAACATGTCATTTCCTGTTTTGTTGAACTTTGGAATTTTTAAGGATTTCTGAGCCAAGTTTTCAGATAGCGTATTGTACTAGTTAGGATTACATATGGCTTTAGACTTTTATTTTCCTCCCACAAATCCAGGTGTTGACTTCTAGGGCTAATTTTGATACTGGCCCTGATATCAGTTTCCCTACATTAAACCAAGCATATATGGGGTTAAAAGCAAAGCACTTATTCCCTGCTTACTCCCTGGCTTCCTGGCACCAGAATCCGCCATCACTGATTGAGGCAGACAACCAAGGACAGCCACCTGCATTCCTTATCATCTCTTTCTCCTCCCTGCAAACAGCTTCCTGAGGCTGAATGCAGGCTGGTGAGAAAGCTCCAACCAGCAAGGCCACTGACTCCCCCCACCCACAAGCAGACACATTCCTTGCAACCTTTAAAAACCCCTTGCCTCTGATCTTTTGGGGCGATGAGATGAAACAAGATGAATTTGAGGGCTCAGTCTCAACTCCCAGCTTGACGTCACCCAAAATAGAATCCTTTCCTTGCCATAAGCCTGGCATTCCAGTTTTTATTTGTCCCCTCTTGTGTGGCGGGTAAAGAACCTATGTTTGTAGCCAGTAACAGTTTGGGGGTCCCCATAGAGCCTGTAGGGGGTTAGGGAGAATTCCCCCATACCCATTTCCCTCTGGTTCTTATGGCTGGTCAAAAAATTTAAAAGGCAGGGGGCCGGCCCCCTGTCCAAGTGGTTAAGTTTGCGTGCTCTGTTGGGGTGGTCCAGGGTTTTCTGGTTCAGATCCTAGATGTGGACGTGGCACTGCTCATAAAGCCATGCTGAGGTGGCGTCCCACATGCCACAACTAGAAAGACCCACAGCTAGAAGTATACAACTATGTACCAGGGGGCTTTGGGGAGAAAAAGGAAAAATAAAATCTTTTAAAAAACATTAAAAAGGCAGGTTAGCAGGAGGAAGTAAAACAAAGTTTAATAACGTGTACATGGGAGAAACCCAGGAAAACTGAACAACTTGCCAGAATGGCCAAAGGTGTCACCTTAAATATCATCTTCAGCTAAAGGCAAAGGAGGATGTTGGGGGTATCCGTTTGGGACTTCAAAGGGGAGGAAGACAATTCACATGGAAATGGAAAGCAAATGTTTGTTAGACATCTGTTTGCTGGGCCCCCTATAGAGAATGTGGCCCAAGAGACAGAATTTTGATAAGATGAGCTTATTGGTGCCTTTCTTATCACACCTATTTTCCCTTATACTATAGTTATCTCATGGTATTAGCTGCTTCCTGGATCAGGCCTTCTATGTTAAATCCTTTTAGGCAGTTTGGGGGAAGGTGAAATGTTCTTCCTGAGTCTTCTGAATCTTTATTGTCTTCAGCTCAAAATAATCTGCATAACAGAGTGGCATATGCTGGGGCAGCCTGCTTTGAACCCCATCAGGACATTTGGCCTGTTCTCAGTTTACTTCCACTAGGCTTGTGGCCTTGTGGTTAACCCTCCCAGGCATCCTTAAGCCTGTGTGAATAATTTTACTCTTCCTCTTGGAATACTGTAGCACATTGCATACAGTTTGACAGAGATCAACTTCTCCTCATGAATAACCAACATTTCAGCATAGGGTAAGGGATGGAAGGAAGTGAAACTACTGTTGCCTGAAATAAAGAGTCTAGGTGATATTAGAGAAGGAGTTTATTCAATAATCAGCATGAGGAGTTCAGACCCCAGGAAAACTGTTCAAGAGAGTGCTCTGATGGAACTGCTCTGAGGGGTATGAGATTAAGTGCAGTTTATGTCTCTTTCACAAACAGTGTACATGCAGGGAAGAGGAAAAAAACCCCTTACAGCTAGAGTTCACATATCTTAACAAAAGGGATAGAGCACATCGCGGCTTTTCTCTAGATTATATAATAAAGGTAACATAAACAAGAATTTCTTGATTATATATCAAACAAGTTCAGAGATACTGACATTATCTATGTGGGGAGGGAGGCAAGGACCAGGGTCATTAATTATTCCCTCAATCTCTAAGATGCAGCTGGGAGATGTGAGAGTGAGGTACCCCTTTCTCTTTTCCTGATGTGGATCTGTCCAGCTGGCATCTTCAGTCATGAGGTGTGGGGTTGCAAGGTCATTTTAACACAGGCTGAAGATGGCCTGCACAGCTGTTTCACAGTGCAGCACAGACGTTATTGTACTGACTTAAAGCCCATGAAATTTTCTTGCTAGATTTACCTATTATACTACGGAGAGAGGTCCCAAAAATCTGTCCACAATGCTGAATAATTTCCCTTTGAGCATGTACATTGAAAAACAAAAAGAAAAGTATCACTTAAAGGTGAAGCCAAAGGCTTTGTTTAAATAAAAACAATGAAAAAATGACCCAAACTTTGGTATAACAAACACATTATTGCTAATCGCTAAATAGAACAATTGTGGCACACAGGAGGGGCTCAGAAATATTTATTTAATAAGTGAATGAACGAAATATTCTGTTTCCAACATCTGTGTAGAAGGCAAATGTTATATTTTTGCAGTAGGCAAACTGAGGACTAACCACATTTTTGTGCATTTATGGTTTAAATTTTAACATCACAAAAACAATGGGGAAAATGAATTAAAAATTCACTGGATGCAAAAAGTAGAGGAAACATCCCCAAATTCTGCAGGCAGGGAAAAACCCATAGGAAAACACTTAAGGAAAACAAAATTACTCTACAGAGCACCAAATTCTTAAATCACTTGTTGTTATTGCTGCCTTTTTCTTTTTAACCAGATGATTATTTTAATCAAATTGCCATGTTGATCAACTTGCTTTTGGTTAAAGTATTTTCTTCTAATGTCACCTGGGACTTTTCTTTGCAGCACCTGAAGCAGATTGTCGACGAAAATAATCCATAACCAATCTATAGATGAAAATTTGGGTGAGTTTATTCTGAGCTTAAATCTGAGGATTATAACCCGGGAGAGTCTTTCCACAAAGGAACAGATCACTCCAAAGAGTTGGGGGGGGGTATTCAGGGTCATTATATACCCTCAAAGAGAATGTTTCACATATGATTGGAATGTCCCTTTTACAATAGTCGCGAGACTGCTCTGTTGGCACAGCGATTGATGGAAATAGCAGGTAGGTCTTCTGTCTCGGTGAACACAGCAGGTGGCAGTCTGTTGTCTCCAGCTGGGTGGTCACAGGTGAGCTGGGAGGTGAGTGCAGCAATCAGTTCCTAGCCTAAGGAAAAATGCTAATGTGGGGGGAAGTTGCATCTTTATCTCAAGGGCCTTTGTTCTGGCCATAGGAAATGTCTAAGCAGATATGCAATGCGTGCTCAATAGCCAGTCAGGCCCTTTTGGAGGAAAAAAAAGAAATCAGGGTGAATTAGGTTTATACCAAATGGCTTCCTCATATACTCCAATATATCCTATTACTTGCCATTTTTATTTGTCAAGATGTACAGGCCAGGAGGGCGGAGAGTATCTCAGTACCTGGAAGTGGCCTAGCCTGTTGGAGCTAAGAGTTTGCAGGAAGTCACAGAGTCTCAAAGGCGAGGCTGAAAGGGAAGTAGTGGCCAGGTCATGAAACTCCTTATTAGGCATTCTAGTAAGTTCTGGCTTTTCCTTGCAGGTGACAATTGGGAGTTAAGTACTTCTAAAAGTTCACTCTAATGTTGCTTCTCTGAGAGCAGAGACTGCATTTGTGCTTTTGCACAGCTGTGTCACAGGGCTCAATACACAGGACCTGGTCTATGTTGGGCTCTCACGTTATGAGGTATTTTTAAAAAGCATAAAGGACTCAAGTGGATATTCCTTGAAGCCAAGCTTAATATTGTTGATGCAAATAATCCGTAACCAATCTATAAATCAAAATTGGGGTGAGTTTATTATGAGCCAGAATTTGAGGGCCATATAGCCCAGGAGAGTCCTTCCACAAAGGAATGGCGCACTCCACAGAAGTAGGGGTGCACAGAGTGGTTGTGTACCACCAGAAAATATGTGTCATATTTGATGCGGGGTCGGTGAGCCGAGGAGTCGAAAGAAAGATTTCTTAGACTCTCAAGATCTGGCAGTAGTGCTCTTTTATTTAGAGAATAGTGTGGAATAGCATGGGGACAGGACCCATGGGCAGTCAGAGCTCCTGCTGCTGCCGCTTCTGCTGCCCCTGCTGGCATGGGGACAGAGCCCATGGGCAGGCAGAGCTGGTGCGTGGGGACAGGACCCACGGGCAGTCAGAGCTCCTGCTGCTGCTGCTGCCCCGAGTTGAGGGTTAGGGCTAAATTTAAGGCATAGGTATGTGAGTCATCTCTTTACAAGACAAAGGAAAAAAAAGTTAAAATGGTACCAGTGCCGGTAGGGTCCGGCCATGGGGCGGCCCCACAACTTTTAGATAAGAATCAAACCGGATTGAGTAAATGGCAGAAGTCACCGCTCAAATATTATCTTCAGCTAAAGACAAAGGAGGATTTTGGGGTGGGGGGTTAGTTACATGAGGTTGCCAGACAGTAAACAACTTAAGTTCTTGCCTTCCCCATTAAGGGTTTCCAGAGATAAAGCCATCCCCCCTTCCTCCTGGCGCAGAGAGGGAGGCATGGAGATTTCCTTCACAAATGCAATTGTCTCTGATCAAAGGGCAAACAAATTCCACTCCTCGGAGCCTGCTTCTTATCTGTAGTTTTAAAAGTAACCAGCCTAAAAATCCTCATCATAAACTGTTTTAAAATTAAGCAGCCTAAAAATCCTCATCAATATTGATGCGGGGTCGGTGAGCTGAGGAGTCGAAAGAAAGATTTCTTAGACTCTCAAGATCTGGCAGTAGTGCTCTTTTATTTAGAGAATAGTGTGGAATAGCATGGGGACAGGACCCATGGGCAGTCAGAGCTTCTGCTGCCACCGCTTCTGCTGCCCCCGCTGGCATGGGGACAGGGCCCATGGGCAGGCAGAGCAGCTGCTGCTGCCCCCGCTGGCATGGGGACAGGACCCATGGGCAGGCAGAGCTGGTGCGTGGGGACAGGACCCATGGGCGGTCAGAGCTCCTGCTGCTGCCCCGAGTTGAGGGTTAGGGCTAATTTTCTAAGGCATGGGTACGGGACTTATTTTTACTGGAGAAAAGAAAAGATGATGTAAAAAGTCATTAAATGATTTCAGTGCAGATGGGGTCTGGTTATTGTGCGGTCATATAACTTTAGATACGAATCTGGCCATACAGATCGGCATGTAGGTGAGGATGCCCTGGGCTTCGCTCCCTGGGGCGGTCCTAATTCATACCATAAAAAAAGTCCACTGGGTCGTATAGTTTGGCATGTAGGCCAGGTCACCTTGGGCTTCTCTAGCTGGGGCAGCCTTAATCCACATCAATATGATTGAAATGCCCCTTTTACAATAGTGATGAGATTGCCCTGTCATGACTGGTGGACACAGAAAGTAGCAGGTGTGTTGTCTTGAGCTGGGTGGTGACAAGTGGGTGCAGCAATCAATTCCTAGTCTAGGGAGAGATGCTTATCCTTAAGGAAATGCCAATGCACCAGGAGGTGCATCTTTATCTCAAGGGCATTTTTTCTTGTCTTTGGGACATAGCCGATGCTTAAAGCAGATATACAATGTATGCTCAATGGCCACCTCAGGCCCTTTTGGGAAAAAACAAGGTTAGGCCAAATTAGTTTTGCACCAAATGGCTTCCTCATATACTCCAATATCCTATTGCTTGCCATTTATTTATCAATATAAAGAATCTGAAGTAAGAGAGTTTTCAAGAAAAAAAGGATTGGCCAACGATGTTTGATGCCTTAGGGAGGAAGTTTAACTATACGATTAGGCAATTTAGAGGCTGATTTGTTGACCTTTGTCAGTGACATCTAAATGATGGAATGGGACCAGAGGCAAGACTGACTGGAGTTAGGGAAAGAACCTGAAGCAAGGAAGTGAACGTGTCTGGCAGAATGTATTTTGGAAGCAGCTTGATGGAGGAGGCACAGGAAAGGTCACCACCTAGTGTGAATTCAAGGTACTGAGAGAAAAAATAAAGCCAAGAATAGCTGATTTGAACTTTGAATTACTGGGAAGAAAAAAAAAAGCAGAGAAATCAGTTTAGGTCCAACCTTATCTTGGTTTGCTCTGCTCTCTTAGCCTCCAAACTCCTCCAACACTTCCAGCTCCCAAAATATTCCCCTCAACTACCTCAGAGCACCTGGTACTGCCCAAATGCACTGGCTTGGCTATCAGTGCCTCTGACCCCAAGCAGACAGCAGAGGACCAATCTACAGTCATAACTCATTAACATGACCTCCCATGATTTCATCTGCCCACCAAGTCTCTTCCTTGTGCTTTATCTTCATTTGTTGGTAAGGTGTGATCTCTGTTGAAATCAAGTCAGAAACACGGGCTTTCCCTCTGCCTGCACCTCTGCCATTAACATGCCTAATTAAACCTTACTTCCACCTGCTTTATGTTCCTCTAGGCATTTTCCTCTTCTTAGAGTTTGACCTCAGGCAATTTAGCTCATCTCTCTGGGCTTCAGTGTCCTCATATGTATCACAGGTATGAGTAATATATATCCACGTAGGGCTATTGCAAGACTTAAGTAATATAATGTGTGAGAGATCAATTCGTTGGGTTTGTCACATAAATTTGTAGCAATTTTTTTAAATAGAAAGGGGCACATGTGGATCCCTCTGAATTCAGATGAATTAATATGAAAGAACTGTCAAGCATGTGTTATGTTTTTCAGATCTGGAGTATATAAAAACCTTCTCCCACACATTTGGGAAGGTAAAAAGTCCTAGAATTGTGAAGAAAACTCCAATGGCCTGCAATTTCCTCATCTGTAAAATGGAGGGTTTGGTTATCTCAAGGACTGTTTCAAGGATAAGATGAATTAGCAAATGATCTAATGTCTATAATCCTTATTCAATATTAGTCTCTGGTCTCTTCTGCTCCCAATCTCAGTATTCCTTAGTCGAATGATATATCAAGCAATGTGGATCCTCTGTGAGCCTGACAAGCCTTCCATACTCACACATCCTGCAGTCTATAACATAATAGGATGGTAGTGACAAGCATGAGGTCAGAGATCAGACTGTCTGGGTCAGAGGCTTCCTCTATGGTCTAAATCTCTCTGTCCCTGGTGTCCTCTAAGTCTAAGTGGGGGTAAAATAGTACCTACTTTGTCAGGGTATTACAAAGATAAATAAGAAAATTGGATTCAGTTGGTGCTCAATGAATGGAAGCCAGGTTTTGAAGAGGTGGATTAGGTAAGGTGATCCAAGGGTGTATCTGGGGTGGAGCCCCACCTAGGGTGGAGCCATGTCTAGGGCTGTGTCTAAGGTGTGTCTAGGGTGGGCACCTCAGGGGTATATTATTGCTGCTCCAGAGCTCATCACTTTGTCACTCCAAAAGACCCTGGACTAGAGATTCAACATGTCTTCCAACGGTGAGTTTCTTTGGTGAGAGGCAACCTACCTTATGTACTAGTGCTTTCCGAGGGATTGAGCTTTCATTTTTTAAAAGTGCAGGTTTGTAGGCTGAGGACAGCTCATGTCACTGATGTAATTGTTTGTGGTTGCCGAACAGTGGAATTGGGTGCTAGGACTTTCTGAGAGGCTCAGGTATTTGAAAATGAAGTTTTGATTACATTAAAAGGGATATCTTGTCAATTGTATCTCAATAAAACTGGAATAAAAAAGAGAAATGAGAACAAACCTAAATAAATATCCAACAATATGGAACTCATTATAAAAAATATTTCTTATATTTTAGAGATATATATTGAAGTAGTTTTGGGTGAAACAGTATGTCTGGGATTCACTTCAGAGTAATGGGAAGGGGTGTCAAGGAGGTGAGTGGATGAAATAAGACTGGCTATGTAGTGCCATTTATTTGAGTCAGTGATAGGATCATCAGGTTCATTCCTCTCTTCTCTCTTACTTTTCATGCATGTTTAAAAGTTAACAGGGTAAAAAGTTAAAAAAAAACCTTCCCAAACCTAAAGAGCTATCCTGGAAGAATTGCTGAAGTGGTCCTGGGATTTTTTCCCCCCTGGTTCCCAAATGATTTGATATTCTGTGCAATTCAAAATAACTTGGAACTTTCCAAGCTTGGGGTATGAAAGAGACTTGACAATCTTGTTCTTTGAGAAGGTAAATATCACAAAATATCAGTGTTCTGGCTTTGATTTTTTTTTTTAGAAGAACCTTAACTGAGGAGAGAAGGCTCTGTGGTCTGCTCCAACTGTGTCTTATATCTTTTGGTGTTGTGCTCAATGAATAATATGTGACTCATTTGTCAGAGGCTCCTGAACTATGTATGGTGGACCCAGGAGTCCACTGCTCCCATCACCATCTCTGTCTCGAGGCAAAAATCTTCAACAGAGAGACTCCAAAGCAATGATGGCTCAATCACAGTGCCTGTAGGATGTGAAGTCCTCCAAGCAAGTGCTTTGGGAATGGCTTTCAGTCTTTCACCACTGAGTATTATATTTGCTGTGGGTCTTTCAAAAATGGCTTTTATTATGTTGAGGTACTTTCTTTCTGTTCCTAGTTTGTTGAGTGTTTTTATCCTGAATGGGTGTTGAAAATTGTCAAGTGCTTTTTCTGCATCAATTAAGATGATAATATGGTTTTTGTGCTTTTTGTTAATATGGTATGTTACATTGAAATTTTTGTATGTTAAACCATCCTTGCATTTCAGGTATAAATCCCACTTGGTCATGATGTATAAACACTTTAATGTGCTGTTGAATTTGGTTTGCTAGTATTTTGTTAAGGATTTTTGCATCAATATTTATCAGAGATATTGTTCTGTAGTTTTCTTATGATATTTTTGTCTACCTTTGTTATCAGGATAATGGAGGGTAAAACTCATAAAATGAGTTTGGAAGTATTCTCTTCTCTTCAATGTTTTGGAAGTATTTGAGAAGGATTGGCATTAATTTTTCTCAAAATGTTTGGTAGAATTCTCCAGTGAAGCCATCTTGTCCTAGGCTTTTCTTTACTGGGAGGTTTTTGATTACTGAGTCAGTCTTGTTATTAGTCTGTTCAGATTTTCTTTTTCTGCATGATTTAGTCTTGGTAGATTGAGTGTTTCCAGAAATTTTTCCATTTCTTCTAGGTTATCAAATATGTTGGTATACAGTTGTTATGAAACACAAATGCAGGTTCATTTACCTGATGCATTGTAGGCACAATAAGCGAAATGTCAGGCTTGTGGCAAGGAAAGAGGTTTACTATTGAAAGGCAGTCAGACAAGGACATGGGAGTTAGAACTCAGATTCACCTCCTTAAAGGGAAAAAGGGAGGGGTTTTTATCTGGGGTTTTAGGTAGGAAAGGGAGAGCATGTGCTGGAGTGTTAAGTAGGGGTAGCGGGAGCATAATGCATTGCTGGTTGGTACCTTCTCATCAGCCTGCATTTGGCCTTGAAGACTGAATTTCTTTTCCCTTGACTGGACTTTTCTGTTTAGTTTTCATCTTCAGCCTACATTTGGCCTTATGAAGCTGAATCTTGACATCTGGGTCTTGAGTTCCTGGGAAAGACAGCTCCTTCCTTTACTAAGGAGGGACATCAAAATCTGGTTAGTTTTAAACAATAGTTGATTATGCAAAGCTGGAGTTAGCAAAGCTTATCTCAAAGTTTTCTGCTCTAGGGGAGATTTTTTAACTTTTTCATTCTTGGTTTCACAATTGTTCGTAGTATTCTCTTGTACTCATTTTTATTTCCATGGTATTAGGTGTGATGCTCCCATTTCTGATTTTTATTTGAATCTTTCTTAGTTAATGTAGACAAGGATCTATCTATTTTGTTGATCCTTTAGAAAAACCAACTGCTAGTTTTGTTGATCTTTTCAGTTTTTTTCTATTCTCTACTTTTTAAAAAAATTTTATTTTTCCTTTTTCTCCCCAAAGCCCCCCAGTACATAGTTGTGTATTTTTAGTTGTGGGTCCTTCTAGTTGTGGCATGTGGGATGCCACCTCAGCATGGCCTGACAAGTGGTGCCATGTCCACCCCCAGGATCTGAACTGGCAAAACCCTTGGCTGCCAAAGCAGAGCACTCAAACTTAACCACTTGGGACATGGGGCCGGCCCCTTTATTCTCCATTTTTAAAAATCTTTAATCTTTATTATATCCTTCTGTCTTCTATTTGGATTTAGTTTGTTCTTTTTCTAATCACTTGAGGTCTAAGGTTAGGTTGTTGATTTGATATATTTTTTAACGTACTCACTTACAGCTAAAAAATTCTCTCTTAGCACTGCTTTCACTGCATCCCATAAGTTTTGGTGTTATGTTTTTTATTTTCACTTGTCATAAGGTATTTTCTAATTTCCATGGTGACTTGTTTGACCCATTGATTGTTCTAGGGTATGTTGATTGATTTCTACAGATGGGTAGATTTTCAGCTTCCTTTTGGCTATTAATTTCTAATTTCATTCCACTGTAATTGGAAATATACTTTGTGTGATTTCAATATTGAATTTTTTAAGACTGCTTTTGTGGCCTAATGTATGGTCTCTTCTAGAAAATGTTTCATGTGCACTTGAGAAGAATGTATATTCTTCATTTAGGTGGGGTGTTCTGTATATGTCTGGTATGTCTAATTAGTCTATACTTTTGTTCAAGTCCTCTATTTCCTTATTGATCTTCTGTTTGGTTGTTTTATCCATCATAGAAAGTGGGGCATTGATGTTCCTACTATTATTATGTTGTTCACTATTTCTACCTTCAATTTTGTCAATGTTGGCTTCATATATTTGAGAGGTCTGAGGTTTGGTCTGTCATACTTAAAATTATTGTATCTCTTTGGTAAATTGATCCTTTTGTCATTATATAATGTCTTAGTCTCATAACAGTTGTGACTTGAAGTATATTTTGCCTGATGTTAGTATAGCCACCTGTGCTTTCTTTTGGTTACTATTTGCATGGGATGTCTTCTTCCATCTTTTCACTCTTTGGCCTATATGTGTCCTTAGGTCCAAAATGAGTCTCTCATAGACAGTGTATAGTTAAACCTTGTTTTTTTGTTTTGTTCTTGTTTTTACCATTCTTGTAACCTCACTACAAAACCTTCCTACTGTTTTCAAGTGTCCTTTGATTGCTGTGTTGAAGGATATGTGCATTTTCAATTTGATTGTATATAATAAAATTACTTCCAAGGTGGTTCTAAGAACTTATACTTATACCAACCCTGCTTCTGATTTCCTATTTTCTTTATCGTTCTTCCCTACTCTAGTCCCATACATTTAAGTTGGTTACCAGATGGGTGTGAGCTGGTTTATTTGTATTTCTTCAATTACTAATGAGGCTGAGCATTTTTTCATCAGCCTTTTCTTTTATAATGTGTGACTTCTTATTAAACTAAAGAAATCCTTCCCTACCCTTGTTGCTAGTGCTGTTGAGTTGATTCCCTACCTTAGAGGTCATAAATCTCATTTTCTCCTCATAATTTTAAAGATAGGCCTTTAACCTATTAGTAATCTTATTATTGTAAATAGGTGTGAGGTGGGGTTCCACTTTTTAAAAATCTTTTATGAATGGTTAGTCAGTGAACAGTCTTTTCTTTTTCTAGATACTATCATTATTCCTCAATGCATTTCCCTTTCCATTTATATATTTTTCAGTATCTCCAGTCGAAGAAGATGGTCATAAGGAAGTTAAAGGAACAAAATGGAGAGGAGGAAAGGGAAAACAACAACATAAATTTACTACAGATGAATTGTATATTCTTAATCAGACATTTGAAGAGACTCCTTACCCTGATTTTACCACTCGAAAAGAACTGGCCAAACAACTGCGTTGTCAAGTATATATAATTGATGTAAATGAAATATTCAAAGCTTTGCATTCATATATCTTTTATTGACAAATATAAAATGTAAAGAATTCTGAAAAAGTTTCATAGTATTTCATCACACAGAACAAAGTGTTGACATCTGGTCACTTTTCTTATTTATGTCAGTGTGGGCATGAATATGTTATGTATGTGTTTTATGGAAAATAGACTATTGTGGATCAAGTTTGGAAGCAGAGACCAGTTAAGATTCTGTTGTAATTATCTAGGATAAGGACAATGATGGTTTGGATTAGGTTGCTGACTGTAGAAGTATAAAGAACTATTATTATTATTATTACTTTTGAGGAAGATTAGCCTTGAGCTAACATCTGCCACCAATCCTCCTCTTTTTGCTGAGGAAGATTGACCCTGAGCTAACATCGGTGCCCATCTTCCTCTACTTTATATGTGGGACGCCTGCCACAGCATGGCTTGACAAGCAGTGCATAGGTCCACACCCAGGATCTGAACCAGTGGATCCCAGGCCAACAAAGCAGAATGTGTGGATTTAACTGCTGCACCACTGGGCTGGCACCTAGAGAACTATTATTTTGAAGGTAGAGCCAATAGTTTGCTGAGAGGTCTTTGCATCTTCTCACTGTATATCCAATAAAGAGGGATCCAAAATTTTGGCCTAAGCAAGTGGAAGATTAGAGTTGCCTTTAAGATAGGGAGGCCTGGAATAGAGTGGTTTTATGCTAGAGGCATTAGGAGCTTTACTTTGGACATAATAAGTTCAGTATGCCAATTAAACCTCCAAGTGGAAATAGTAAGTAAATAGTTGAATATCCAAGTCTGAAGTGCAAGAGAAAGGACTTGGCTCAATAGTGTCCCATCACTTGGCACAATACATCACAGCTATAGCAGGTGCTTCATAACCATTTGCTGTGTGAACCAAATTTTGTCCAGGGAATCTCTCATATGATTGTTTTTAGAAATGATTGATAATAGCTCCATGAAATTTTATTAGAGCTGTACTTTTTGTGCCATACACACAATTAGGAAGATTTTCTTATTTCTCTTTGTCCTGTAATTTCCATAGATCTTTGAATTTATTGGTTGTTTGTTTGACAATAGGAGGAAATTATCTTGGTGGAAATAAGAAAGGGAATGCAAGAGTAGCTTTGGAGGATAAAAGTATAGGCAAATACTATGTAAGTAATTATGTCATCATATTATAAGAGTTTCATGAGTTGGAAACATTTCAAGAAAAATACAAGTTAATGATTTCATATAACTAAGTAGAAACTCTAAAAAAGGTAACAGCCAGGAAACAATAGAGACTGGTCAAATACTTAAAACATTTTTATACTGTATTTTCTTTACATTTCTGGATTCATGACCACTGGGTTTCTCAAGTTCAAACTGTTTTTTAGTCTTTTTTTTTTAATCCTCCAAACATGTCACAGGGATAGTTTTATAACATGAAGTTCACAGATATGGCCATTCAAATTGCCTTGCACTGAATTGAGCTGCATGTGCTTAGAGAGAGTGTCCATGATGTGATCAGGAAGCAAACACAGTTGGGGGAGGATCAGGGCAGGCTGTTAGACTAGGGAAAGTGAGCACTTGTTTTCTGGTTGGGTCTTCGTGAAATCAACATTCGAACTGGCCCTATAATCTCTGACAAATTGACTCTTGTAACTCAGCTTTCTGTAAAATTATCTATGTTGTGGAGTTGTGAGGAAAAAATGAGAAAGTGTGTTTGGAGGTGTCAGGGTCACTGTGCGCAGTCAGAATTTTGCTTTAAACAATCATCATGAGGGGATCAGAGATCCGTTTAGCTTTAGTAATACTAATGGCCTAAAGCTATTCTGAACTGGGAGCCAGAGGGCAGTTCCAGGAGTGAGCAGATGGCAAAAGGCCCCCAGGTACTGTTGCTTAGGCTGCATGACTCTAACTGTCTACAGCAACCCTGGCTTATTAGGATGGATTGTCTACAAAAGCATTTTATCATTTCCAGCTCACCCAATGTCCTGGGGATTATGGGTTGGCATGTATAATTATCCTCATTTTAGGGAGGATGAACAATGGAGACTAGAGGTGTTAAAATGAAATGCTTAGAGACACATATACAATACAGTAAAGTTATGACTTAAACTCTTGCTTATGTATAACGTTTGAAAACAATGAATTTAAGAACATGATTTAGAATACATTGAGCCATGAATTCATTCTTATGCAGCAGCTTGAGTAATGGTTTAATGTAGGTTTGAATGTACAGAAGGGCCAGTGAAGACTTTGAAGGTGGTTGGAGTTTTGGAATTGTGTACAGTATGACTTCCATAATCACACGTGTAGCCCCAGGGAAGATTGCCTTTATTTTTGAGTACAAGGTCAGGAGGAAAGTCAGTGATAATGCTGAGACTAGGCTTAACTACAAAATTCTCTCCTACATTATGGAAATATACTGAGGAATATAACCAGATAAGTCAATTTGATAAAACACTACTCTTTTTTTCTCTTTAGAACTGGTTCCAGAATAAAAGAGCCCGACTGCCACCCAGAGAGAGACACAGAATGTTTGCTATTTGGAAACTACATGAATTCCCTGTTCAAGGTCGTTCATGTTTAAGCCTCCAGGATACTCAGGCAGAATCTCCCAACTACACCACTGAGCACAACTTCTCTTCTACTGAGGAGGCTGTACTGGGGAGAGCTGGCTATTCTTCTCTAGAGACACAGGAAATTCCCAGTCAACAGGATGGCCCAGGCGACACTATGGTCCCAGGCATTGTAAAGGAACCAAGCTGTACTTTGGAGTATCAAGGTGATACGAGAAGTAAACTTTGTCCTGCCTATCCATTTTCCAGCTACAAATCAGCACTCTTTTTTCATCCTCCTACATCTTCTGTGCAGTATTTTTAGAGGGATGGGCCTGAGAAAGAAGAAAGCCAGCATGCAAGGCCCTTCATTCTGCACCATATTTCTACTGTGCAGGGAGAGAGGCAACAGCAACAGGAGAAGAAGGCCCATTGTCATCACTCACTATTTCAAGGACAGCAGGCTAATGGTTGCAGATGTCCTTTACAGCAGCCTCAACAGCTTCAGGATTATCAAGAGAATCTGCTCTTCCAGGCTCAGTATCTAATGCACCTGAGTTGTGGGGATTTAGGGCAGCAGGTGCCTTCCCTTCCATCACAAGAGCAGAGGGGGTTTTCTCAAACTAATGGAGAGCCCCTGTGTTCTCAGCTGCAGCATACACCTCTACAAATGGTGGTCAAGTCTCGGCCAATGCCTCTTGGGCAAGGTATGCGTCAAGGAGCTGCCGAGGAATCCCATTCTGAAATGCAGCATCTTTGGGATGAGGGGTCTGCAAAGGTCCACTGCTGGGATCGAGATTGTGGCCACAGGAAATAATAACCATATAACATTCAATAGTAATCCACACAGCAGATCAAGGCGAACACCTCTCCAGAGCCTGAACATAAACACTGTCTTGAGGAAAGCTCCATGAGCTGTTGATCCCTTCTGGTTGGGCAGCAGTGTCCACCAGTGTTTTAGCCCCTGATCATACAGCTTATAGTGCCCTCTAGGGCTGGGCTAGAGGATGGAGCACAAAACCAACAAACACAAACATAGCAAGACAACCAGCAAACAGCAGTTGCCAAATTCAAAGCAATTTGTGCTTCAGAAGAAAGAGGCCCTTGCACAGTACCTGTTTCAGATATTGTCTGCCCCTCAGAGGGGAGATAGCCAACAAGAATCCGAAGGACCCCACTGCAGCAGCCTTTGGATGAGAGGCCTATGAGGCTGCTACTGCAATGTTCCTACACCATGGAGCCACCGCAGTAGCCATATGTCCTGCAGCAGCCTCACTGAAGCCCTACTGTGAGAGACATCCAAACGTCAGCCAGGTCTCCATACATCTAAAAGGCAGTCCCTTTGTTGAGGCCACCCAAGTTTTCCCCACTTAAGGCAAGAACTTCAGTGGAGATGCAGGCCCAGCTGTTGCCCTTTGAAGAGCCCCAGGAGGATCCTGTGCTGGGTCAGGTGTGCAGCCCCCACCATCCCCCTTACCTGAGAGCTGCTGCCTGGGAACCCAGAGTGTTGTGACCAAGTCTCCTGTGGATGTGCATAAAGCAGATGTCACAAGATCTGAGAGTACCCAGTTGAGCATCTGAATGCTACATTATTTCATATGTACACAATTACCTCATCTGCCAGTAATGGCACCTGTATTTCTATACAATCCTTATTCTATTTTCCTTTTACTGTGTTGGCTGAAAACTGCAGTAATACATTGAATCAGCAGAGTGAGAGGTGACATCGTTGTCAGTATTTCCCAGTTTCATATTTAGTATGTGGCATTTACTATACTGCATATTATCAATTTCTGCAAAAGGAGTCCACTTATTTCTAATTTGTTCAGTTTCTTTATTTCTTCCCTCTCTATGGATTTTGAAGCACTTAAATGTTTTTTCATTAATTGCAATTATATAATTTTTTTTCTCTTGTAACTTGTTCCTGTGGTGATTTAAATAGATTTTTCTTATATCAAAGAATGTCGTGTTTTTGGAATAACCCAACTACGTCATGATGTATCCTTCTTATGTATTTTTGGGTTGTAGTTTCCAATATTTTGATTACAATCATAGCATCTATGTTCACAAAGGAGTGGGCCTCTAATCATTTTCTTTACTAGCACTATCTTTAGGGGTCTGGATCATGTTAAACCAGCCTTGGAATGAATTAGGTTTGCTACCTCTCTCACTATTCTCTAAAATCTTGTGTAAAAACTTATTCCTTCATTAAATGAATTTTCTAGTCAATCCGTCTGAGTCTGATGTTTTCTTTATGGGAAGATTTTTGACTACTAATTCCATATTTTAAA
Organism: Equus asinus; assembly: GCF_041296235.1. Lineage (NCBI taxonomy): Eukaryota > Metazoa > Chordata > Mammalia > Perissodactyla > Equidae > Equus > Equus asinus. Next base: position 8,980,568 of record NC_091809.1, on the reverse strand, counting down.
TGATCATAGGACAACCATTTCTCCTTGAGTCATTTTTGCCAAGTTGAACTTTTCCAAGAATATGTCCATTTCATCTCTGTTCTCAAATTTATTGCTATAAAGTCATTGGAAATATCCTCTTAACTGATGTGCCTGGAGCATATGTAGTAATGTATATTGCATTTTACAATTTATATTTGTACTTTTTATTCTTTCTTTCTTTGGCAGAGGTTTGGAAAGACCCGGCCAGGCCAGCCCAGAGAAGCCTCAGGATGCAGACCTGTGCAGTGGATTACATCTTGTCACCTTGCCCATGAAGGCCTCTGTCAGGTCTGGTCCATTCCCATCAGTTGACAGTCTCCTCCAGGGGAACATCTGTTAAAGCGGAGAGGAATCCTCAGGTGCAAAAAGCCTCCCCTTTGCCTCTGGAGCAGGATTTAGCACCTGGAAATGGGAGTTGGGATTCACTCACTAGCAGTCTAGGTCAGATCTTAGGCTCTGAAGAAGGTCCAAGTGCTGTTTCTTGCTGGAGAGTTGGGACTCATTCCTTGGCCTGGCCAGTTTGTACTTTGTGCAAGTCAGGAGTCAGGAATTTGTGGCTGGCCCTAAACAAAGGACTTTGTACCCCTGAAGAGTTTCTCAGGGAGTCAGGTGCAGTCCTGTTGCTCCCCAACCAGCTCCAGTGGAGAACCAAGGTTGAAGAAGAAAAGAGTGTCAGGCAACTGGCCAGCTACAGAGGGGAGACTGCTGTGGGGATTCAGATAGTCCCCAGTCACTGAGGGGCCTCTCCTTAAAAGCCTTTATGTGTTCCAGGCAGGCAGGAGCCAAACTGTACCTTTGATACCTCTCTTGGCTGGGGCATGGGTGGAGGTCAGATGGCTGGTAGCTGTATGCAAAGTTTTTGGGTGAAAAGAGTATTAAACCTCTTAAAGTGTGTTATTACTTGTCTCAGATAAGATGTGGTCAAAATGAATTCCTATAGGAAATACCACAGGTATTTTTATCTCCTTACAAGTGCTTCATCTGGATCCTATATCTTAATTCACTTCAAGTCCTTGGTAGCCCATCACAACAGTGGTTGACATGGCAGAAACTACACTGAGTGGCAATTACTATTGTAGTAAGAGATGGGAGATAGTTACAGAATGAACAGAATATTCCTTTCATTTCCTCAAGAATAGGAGAAACCAACACAGTTTTTGAGGTACACCCCAAGGAAAAGTCCCATGAAGATTGTCTGCCTATCAGTATGTCCATTCTGCAATTTTTGAAAGTCAAACTGAGTTTTATAATCGCCTAGACAAAGACAGATAGATGGAAAGAAAGAATTGGGGAGCAAACATTTGCACAAAGGTTTATTCATTTCTTTCTACATTATACTCTATAATAAATATTTGAATTGCAGTTGCAAAATAAGCAAATACTTCTTTCTCATTGAAAATATTTAGCAAAAAGCATTGTAAAGTTCTTGAATGGTGGATAAAGTTGCCTCTCAGAACCACACCCTGACCTCTTTGGGGCATTGTCTGTCTCTCACTGAAAATGTTCTCAGCTGAAAAATGACACACCTGCTTTCAATAGAAAAGATCTGATCAAAAAAATCTGTGGAGAATGCATGAACGCTGCACAAATTACAAGGCCTCTCCAGGGCCTGGCCTGGTGGTGTAGCAGTTAAGTTCACGTGCTCTGCTTTAGCAGTCTGCGGTTCGCAGTTTTGGATTGCAGGCACGGACCTATACACTGCTCATCAAGCCATGCTGTGGTGGCATCCAACATACAAAATAGAGGGAGATTGGCACAGACCTTAGTTCAGGGATAATCTTCCTCAAGCAAAAAGAGGAAGGTTGGCAACAGATGTTAGCTCACGGCCAATCTTCCTCACAAAAAAAAAGCCTATCCAACATAAAATAAAATGGCCAAGCCAAGATAATTAAGAAACAAGAGAACTTGAACATAGTAAAGAACAACATGTTTATATATGTATAAACTAGAGAGCACAGAACCAAAGTCATATTTGGAAAGGCATTATGATAGATGCAAAATTACCTACTGTAATCTTTACTTTCACATCCTCTTAATCTGATTGCTTTGAAATCCTTTGTAAAGGCATTAAATATTTAATGAAATGATTAAATAGAAAGATATTTAAGAAATAGGTGGGCCACCCTAGGTCTTGATAAATCCTGTGTCTCTGGGATTTGCTAAATTGGCCAGCAGTCTCTGTGAAAGCTAGGTGACTCTCCCAATATGGATTTGATCAGCATTTCAAGTGATAAGTTCCCATCAACCTCTTCACTGTTTTCTTTTATAATAACAAAAGCCTAATTTATTTTCCAGAGTTTATGAAAGTTTAAATTATCACCATGATTGGAGGGATATGTTTTTGGAGGAGACCCAGTGATAAACTGGATCCAAGGACGGTGTCTTTTGAAAAGTGTTACTGTAATTTCAAGTTTAAGATGGCAACCAGGGGTACCACACATGAGTTGTTTACCTGAAGTGTTAAAGTTAACATTTTAGTTGGACAAAACACAAGGAATTCCTGACATTATATATTTAATTTTATCAAAATATGTCATTTATTCCACTGTACCAACTTCTATGATTTTATTCAAACTTTTAATTTTTTCATGATATTGTTTCATTTAGTTTCAGGAATTTTCCTAGGTTCTGTTCCTTCCTATTTTCTTTGCATGTAATGTCATGGATGTTCTGTAAACTCTTGCTTTGTATACTTCGATCATTGATTATCATCCTTTCTAAAATATATATTTATACCTATTTGTGTCCATAGTAGCATGGCTTAATCTGTGTCCCTAAAGTAAAAATATATAGTCATCATTGAATGTACAGACTTTCAACCTGGAATAAACAAAAACTATGTGCTCCCACCACAATCCTTCATGCTCCCTATCCCTTTTTTGTTTTCATCAGGCTCACTACAAAGAGAGCCCAGCAAAGGAGGATTGTTTTGAACCACAGTGAAAAGGATATCCTCCAATCATGGTTTGAACAGAACGCTTATCCTGGAATAGCTACCAGGGAACAACTGACCAAAGAAATTGACATTCTAGAACCTAGAATAACGGTTGGCATTAATTTCTATTTCATTCTCTCTCAGAATCAAAGTAACAAGAAAAGCTAGGCTAAACGTTTTTGAGCAATTCTCTTATATCAGGTATTTTGCCAAGAAATTTTTCCTGTTGTATAATGGAAAAATAACACAAATACAGAATTCTGTTTATAACTTTTACTAACAGTGGAAATATTGGTTGTGTGTATTCACTGATGGGGGAAGGATGATGTACTGGCTCAGGCTTTCTGCATAGGAGATAATGAAAGCAAATTTTGAGATTTACAGAATATAGTACAGAATTGGATGAGTATGATAATGATATGGTGCCTTTAGTTATTGGATTAAATACAGCAAAACAATAACATATAATTTAGAGAAAACTGTGGAGTAAGAATTCATGGAAATTGCCAATTCATAGGCTAATCTTTAGTTAATGTCTGAAGTGTGATTCATACACAAAAGAGTGTTGGAAGTAAAGTTCTGTATTGAATTATTTTGAATAAAATTGTTGATGTAAAAATGAAACAACTGCTGTTGTGATGAATTTCTCCTAATCATTAAAGAGATAGATGTATATAATTATACCAGGTGAAGCAGTATTTAAACTGATGAAGATAAGTAAAAATGTCTTTTTAGAGATAAATGAGTTCAGGGTTTTGTATGCATTATGTAGTCTCAGGTTAACAATTGGCTAGAATGACCTCAGTCTTGGAGGATGCTGAAAAGAAGAAATTTTTCTTATCTCTCTATGTATCTGTTCTGGATAGGGAAGACAGTATTTACTCAAACTCTGGTAATGAAAGTGATTCATGTGGAAACACCTGTCAGAGAGATTTGGCTGTCAGAGAGAGAGAGAGAGAGATAGACAGAGACAGCGAGAGGGATTTCTTTGAGGAGACATAGCAGTGTTTTGAACGAGGGAAATTTACTTTGGATACTATGAGAATGGTCATAGAAGACATGCTAATTTGAGTGTGGATCAAGTGCTGTCCTGAACTTCTTGCTAATATTTGAGATAATAACATTCCTAGAATAATACGTTGCCTTTCTCTTATGGATAATACTCCACCAGCAGATGCCAAACCAGCGTTGTTCAATTGGATCAATGTTTGGAGTGATATAGACTGAGTTACATGACTCACACCTTCTTTTTCCCACTTAGATTTGGTTTGAAAACCACAGCTTAGATAGAGATGGCTGAGATCTGAATGCTCCTTAGGAGACTATCAAACCCAAGGATGGGATAAGCCTCATCTTAGGACTCATGGTAAGAAGTCAGCAGTCCAAATACAGTTCAGTAATAGATCTCCTTGAGAGGATAAACAACTCTGCATGTTGTGCCCAAATTTTCTGCAAACAACTGCACAGAACAGGAAAAAATAATAGTATGGTTGGGGCATCCTAGTGTCAAAGATATAAACATCATCCCACTGTTTGCTGGGAAAGGCAGGTTCTTAGCAAGAAAGCCTTTGGACTTTGTTTCTGCTGTTGCTAAGCAGTGCAGTGTCCTGCTCTTCTGTCACCTCAGGGGTTTTATCCAAGGGCCAAGAGTTGTTGATGAATTCCTCGGGGAAATAAGAGGGAGTGAAGGTTGTCAGAATGATATTTAGAAATCTCTGTTTTGAGGTTAAATGTGAAAGATCGCCTAAAAACCCTTTTTTCTTCTCGAGTTTTCCTTTACAATGCTTACCAAAAGAAGCCAGACAAAAGGAGACATCCATCACTGGATCACCAACTTGTTCAAGCCTTTGAGAGGAATTGATTTCCTGGTATCAGCACCAGGGAAGAACTAGCTAGACAAACAGACATTCCAGAACCCAGAATTCGGATAAGTTGTCTGTGGCACACAATTTTGTCCTCTCTGGAAGTGGTATGCCCCCTGAGATGTTGATGAAGAAATGAGGGCTATTTGGGGTTATCCCAGTGATCTAGTGTAAAAATATATAATGGGAAACACCTGACATTGTGAGTTTGAGTCTGGAAAAAGGACATATTTTCAAATCAAATTGGCAGGAGCATATGCATTTAGAACCAATAGTAGGACAAAAAGTGGAAAAAAGTGAAAGTTGATACTTATTTTGAGAACATACTCTGTGGCAGGGCTTCCAAACCCCGGCAGTAGTATCATGTTTGGCTAATTAGTTCTCTGTTGTGAGGGCTTTCCTGTGTGTGGGAGGATGTTCATCAGCATCCTGGATCCCTAGGCACTAGACACCAGTAGAGGCCCTGACCCCACCCCTCTCCTAATTGTAAGCATCTAGGGTCATTGCCAATGACCTGGGGTGGGGATGGGTGCACAATGACCCCTACTGGACAACTACTGTTCTACATAAGTCATGAGGATAGTGGTTTCATGTATGTTAAATGTTTGTGAATTATGAAGCAGGTGCTTGGGTAAATCAAGATGGAAACTCTCATTTGGATCAAAGAACCTAGGATTCTAATTGAACATGCATTCAGAAGCCCTGTGTTCTTATCTATGAAACTCAAGCTGGTCAGGAGAGCTCCTTTCCTGATCCAGCCTGGGCTGATTCTAGATCCATTTTTCTTTTCCATCTGTATTCAGTGGCTACCTTTGTCATGACCTCCATCCATAATAGATGTGCTTGTATACACATCAACTATACACATGGACTAGAGGCATGAATTTCAACCCATGACTGAACCAGGGATAACCTCTGAGCCAGATTAGGTGATTTCCATTTGGGTTGCAGCCATTAGCAAACAGACGAAAGGTTCCGAGGAATGCATATATACTTGAGGACTTGGAGTATTCTGGGTAGGAAAGAAGAGGTGCATATCTAAATATTTGCCCTAGAACTCATAAGGTGATTGATATTAAGGTATAGATTTCCAGGAAATGAAGAGAAAGAGAGTTCCTGGGCAGAGTGTGAAAGGCCCATAATTCCAGCCAATAAATGTGGGATCCACTCCTACACAGGTCTCAGTAGTTACCCTGAATTTGTACCTAGTTTTCAAAGAGCAGAAGAAAGGTATAGATAGAATCCCCCCTGAGATTAGGCCAACATGCATGGCCCTCTACCTCTCCTGTATTCAGGAAAGATAGAGCTGAATGCTCTGATATCCGTATCTCCCTTTATCCGTCCTAGATATGGTTTCAGAACCAAAGAGCTCAGCACCCAGGGCAGAGTAGAAGTGAAGCTGTGAATTTCCTGGCAGAAAGACCCCAAGTAGGAGACCTTATCTGGCTGTTCAGCTGGAACAAAGCAACCTGCACACTGCCCCAGGCAGCTCTCATCACTTTCCTATGCTCAAATATTTCATCAGCAAACAATCACCTGTACTGACTCTTTATCCACTTCACACATCTTTTGTTCCTTGGATTTTTTCTGGGGGCCATGTGGGCCAGTAACTGGAGGCCATGGTGGTCCAGCCCTCTCAGGCTGTGAAGGGAGGATGGAACTCTCACCTTCCTCAGACACTTATGAGTGACTTGTCAACAGGACCAACAGTGAGGGGCATCCTTCACCTACTCACCCTCCTCTCTAGCCCCCATATCAAGGAAAATATTGGGAGCATGAGCACACTGGCATGGCAGCTCTGTCCTTCCAAGACTCCCCTCAGCATGACCCTGACAGTCCTCAGTGACAGTTGCATGATCTGGGTCCGTGAGACATATCTCTCTTTATGCAGCGTTGGAATGAGTCATTCCAGTCTGTGATTGCTGAATGGGAAACCTATGATGGGATGCTTCAGCTGCCTGGACACACTGAGACACTTTTCTGAAGCAGCAGGGCCAGCTACCTGAAGAGCCATCTTGTCCATTTGACCAACCACACTAGCTCTCTGTAGAAACCTCAAGCATTTTACATCAACTCTTGTCAACCACATTTTCAGGAAAAGACAATCTTTCTGAATCCATATCTATCAGCAGAGGACCATTTGTGACCTGAACAACCTCTCAGTGAAGATTTTCAAGCTCTGCTCCACATGCTGCAAAGCTCATCAGGGCCTCTGCTTTAGTAGGAGGAAAGCATCATTCTCACAATCTTGATCCATGCCTCCTTTCCTTTGATGCAGAATCAGTGTGATTTAAGGTGGATGAATGAGAGACACATCATGTTTGGGGGCAAGAAGGAACATAAACCACTTGGAAGTATAAAGGTTGCATCTTTGCTTATTTGGTTATTTTTTTAAAACTTTTAATTGTGGTAAGGAATACATAATATAAAATTTACCATTTTAACAATTAAATTTTTTTTTAAATTTATTTTTGTTTTTTTAATTTTTAATTTTTTTTAATTTTTATTTTTTCCGATGTACATCATTTTTCGAATTCTGTATACATTACATCATGTTCACCACCCGAACACTAATTATAGTGCATCCCCTCACATGTGACCCTAATCACCCCTTTTGCCCTCCCCCCTTTCCCAAATGGTAACCACCAGTCCAATCTCCAATGCGATGTTTTTTTTTTTTTTGTCGTTTTTATCTTCTACTTAGTGAGATCATATGGTATTTGACTTTCTCCCTCTGACTTATTTCACTCAGCATAATACCCTCAAGGCCCATCCATGTTGTCACAAATGGCTGGATTTCGTCATTTCTTATGGCTGAGTAGTAGTCCATCGTGTATATATACCACACCTTCTTTATCCATTCATCCCTTGATGGGCACCTAGGTTGCTTCCAAGTCTTGGAGATTGTGTACAATGCCGCAGTGAACATAGGGGTGCAAGTATCTTTATGCTTCTGTGTTTTCAAGTTCTTTGGATAAATACCCAGCAGTGGAATAGCTGGATCATATGGGAGATCTATCCTTAATTTTCTGAGGATACTCCATACTGCTTTCCATAGTGGCTGCACCAGTTTGCACTGCCACCAGCAGTGAACAAGTGTTCCCTTCTCTCCACATCCTCTCCAACATTTGTTGTTTCCTGTCTTGTTAATTATAGCCATTCTGACTGGAGTGAGGTGATACCTCATTGTAGTTTTGATTTGCATTTCCCTGATAGCTTATGATGTTGAGCATCTTTTCATATGCCTGTTGGCCATTGGTATATCTTCTTTGGAGAAATCTCTGTTCAGATCTTTTGCCCATTTTCTAATTGGATTGTTGGGGGTTTTTTTTTGTTGAGCTGTATGAGTTCTTTGTATATTTTGGATATTAACCCCTTATCTGATATATGGTTTGCAAATATCTTCTCCCAATTGTTAGGTTGTCTTTTCGTTTTGTTGATGGTTTCCTTTGCTGTGCAGAAGCTTTTTAGTTTGATGTAGTCCCATTTGTTCATTTTTTCTTTTGTTCCCCTTGCCCGGTCAGGCATGGGACTTGAAAATATGCTGCTCAGACCGATGTCAAAGAGCGTACTGCCCATGTTTTCTTCTAGAAGCTTCATGGTTTTGGGTCTTACATTCAAGACTTTAATCCATTTTGAGTTGATTTTTGTGCATGGAGTACTAGCTGTGCATAAATGTGTGGGTTTACTTCTGGGCTCTCAATTCTGTTCCATTGATCCGTGTGTCTGTTTTTGTGCCAGTACCATACTGTTTTGGTTACTATGGCTTTGTAGTATAATTTGAAATCAGGGAGTGTGACACCTCCAGCTTTGTTCTTTTTTCTCAGGAATCCTTTGGCTATTCGATGTCTTTTGTTGTTTCATATATATTTTAGGATTCTTGTTTCTATTTCAGTGAAAAATGTCTTTGGAACTTTGATAGAGATTACATTGTATCTGTAGATTGCTTTAGGGAGTATAGATATTTTATCTATGTTAAATTTTCCCATTCCAAGAGCACGGAATATCTTTCCATTTCTTAGTGTCTTCTTCTATTTCTTTTGACAATGTTTTACAATTTTCAGTGTATAGGTCTTTCATTTGTTTAGTTAAATTTATTCCTAGGTAGTTTATTCTTTTTGTTGGAATTGTAAATGGGATTGTTTTCTTAATTTCTCTTTCTGCTACTTCATTGTTAGTGTATAGAAACACAACTGATTTTTATGTTGATTTTTTACCCTTCAACTTTACTATTTTCCCATTTATTATTTCTAAAGCGTTTTGGTGGATTCTTTAGGGTTTTCTTTATATAAAATCATATCATCTGCAAATAGTGACAGTTTTACTTCTTCCTTTCCAATATGGATCACTTTTATTTCCTTTTCTTGCTTGATTGCTCTGGCTAGAACTTCCAAATTATGTTAAGTAAGAGTGGTGAAAGTGGGCATCCTTGTCTAACTCCTGTTCTTAGAGGGATAGCTTTCAGTTATTCACCATTGGGAATGATATTAGCTGTGGGTTTGTCATATATGGCCTTTATTATATTGAGGTTCTTTCTATACCCATTTTATTCAAGGTTTTTATTGTAAATGGATGCTGTATCTTTCAAATATTTTCTCCTCATCTATTGAGATAATCATGAGAGTTTATTCTTCATTCTGTTAATGTGGTGTATCACGTTGATGCATTTGCCGATGTTGAACCATCCCTGCATCCCTGAAATAAGTCCCACTTGATCACAGTGTATATTTTTAATGTATTGTTGTATTCGATTTGAAAGTATTTTGTTAAGAATTTTTGCATTGATGTTCATCAGTGATATTGCCCTATCATTTTCTTTTTTTGTGTTGTCCTTGCCTGGTTTTGGTATCGGGGTAATGTTGGCTTCATAGAATGAATTAGGAAGCCTCCCCTCCTCTTCAATTTTTTGGAAGAGTTTGAGAAGGATAGGTATTGTGTCTCTTTGAATGTTTGGTAGAATTCACCAGGGAAGATGCCTAGTCCTGGAATTCATTTTGGGGGACTTTTTTGATTTGTTTCCATCTCCTTATTGGTGATTGGTCTATTCGAATTCTCTATTTCTTCTTGATTAAGTTTTGTAAGGTTTCACGATTCTAAGAATTTATCCATTTTTTCTAGAACATTCAATTTGTTGGCATATAGCTTTCTGTAGTATTCTCTTACAATCTTGTATTTGTGATGTATCCATTGTAATTTCTCCTCTTTCATTTCTGAGTTTAAGTTTTCTCTCTTTTTTTCTTGGTGAGTCTAGCTAAAGGTTTGTCAATTTTGTTTTCAAAAAACTAGATCTTAGTTTCATTGATTCCCCCCCCATTTTTAAGACTCTATTTCATTTATTTCTCCTCTTATTTTTGTTATATCTTTCCTTCTACTGATTTTGATCTTTGTTCTTCTCTTTCCAGGGCTGTTAGATGCACTGTTAGATTGTTTATTTGAGATTTTCTTGTTTGTTGAGGTAAGCCTATATTGCTATAAACTTCCCTCTTAGAACCACTTTTGATGTATCCCATAAATTTTGACATGTCGTATTTTCATTTTCATTTGTCAAGTACTTTTTGATTTCTCCTTTGATTTCTTCATGGACTCAATCGTTATTCAGTAGCATTTTGTTTAATCTCCACATTTTTGTGGCTTTTCCAATTTTCTCCCTTTAGTTGATTTCTAGTTTCATACTGTTGTAGTCAGAAGAGATGCTTGGTATTATTTCAATCTTCTTAAGTTTATTGAAACTTGTTTTGTGGCCTAATATGTGATATATTATGGAGAATGTCCAATGTGCATTTGAAAAGAATGTGTATTCTGCAGTTTTTGGATGGAATGTTCTGTATATATCTACTAAATCCATTGGTCTAATGTGTCATTTAAGATCACTGTTTCCTTATTGATCTTCTGTTTGGGTGATCTATCCATTGGTGTAAGTAGTGTGTTCAAGTCCCCTATTATTATTGTGTTGCTATTTCTCATTTTATGTCTTTTATTAACTGCTTTATATATGGAGGTTCTCCCATGTTGGTTGCAGATATATTTATGTGTTATATCCTCTTGTTGCATTGTTCCCTTTATCATCATGTAGTGCCTTTCTTTGTCTCCTGTTACAGTTTTTGTTTTAGTTTCTTTTTTCTGAGATAACTATTGCTACCCCAGCTTTGTTTCATTTGCCATTTGCATGGAGTATCTTTTTCCATCCCTTCACTTTCAGTTTGTGAGTGTCTTTAGGTCTGAAGTATGTCTGTTGTATGCAGCATATATATGGGTCTTGTTTTTTATCCAATTGGCCACCCTATGCTTTTTGAGTGGAGCATTTACTCCATTGACATTTATAGTAGCTCTTGGTAAGAATGTGTTTATTGCCATTTTGTTAATTTTTCCCGGGTGTTTTAGTAGTTCTAATCTGTTCCTTTCTTCTTCTCTTGCTCTGTTCTCTGTGGTTTGATGGCTTTCTTTTTTTTTTTATTATGTTGGGGTTCCTTTCTCTTATTTTTTTTGTATTTATTATTAGTTTCTGTTTTGTGATTACCATGTGGTTCATATAAAATAACCTATGTATGTAACAACCTATATTAAGTTGATAGTCTTTTAAGTTTGATCTGTTGCTAAGCTCTACTCCTTTACTCCTCTCCTTCCACATTTTATGTTTTTGATATCATATCTAACCTCTTTTTTGTTCCTGTATATCCATTGCCCTCTTATCGTGGAAATAGATAATTTTAGTATTTTTGTCTTTTGACCATATTAGCTTCATAGGTGGTTGATCTTTCTTGTATATTTGCCTTTACCAGTGATTTTACTGCTTTTTTGGATAATTTTCCTATTCCTACTTATGGTCTTTTGTTTTCCACTTAAGTTCCATTAGCATTTCTTGTAAATCTGGTTTCTTGGTGATAAACTCCCTTAATTTTTGATTGTCTGGGGAACACTTTATCTCTCCTTCCATCCTAATGATAACCTTGCTAGGGAGAGTAGTCTTGGCTGTAGGTGTTTTCCTTACAGCACTTTAAATATATCACTCTATTCCCTTCTAGCCTGCAAAGCTTCTGGTGAATAGTCAGCAGGCAACCTTATGTGGTTTCCTTTGTACATAACTTGTTGCCTTTCTCTTGTGGCTTTTAGGATTCTCTCGTTATGTTTAATTAGAGGACATTTTAAGTATAATGTGTCTTGGTGTGGGCCTCTTTGGGTTTATCTTGTTTGGTGCTCTCTGTACCTGGATGTCTGCTTCCTTCCTTAGGTTAGGAAAGTTTTCAGGTATTATTTCTTCAAATAGATTCTCTTCCCCTTTGTCTCCATATTCTTCTTCTGGGACACCTGTAGCACAGATGTAAGAGCACTTGGTCTTGTTCCAGAGGTCCCTTATAATGTGCTTATTATTTTTAATTCTTTTTTCTTTTATCTGTTCTGCTTGGGTGATTTCTTCTAGTCTTTCATCCAGCTGATCCATTCTTCTGTATTATTTACTCTGCTTTTGAGTCCCACAAGTGAATTTTTCATTTCCAGTGTTGCATTTTTAATTTATGATTTCTTCTTTTTCATATTTGCCAGTTCTTGTTGAAGTTCTCACTAAATCCATCCATTGTTCTCCCAAGCTCAGTGAGCATCTGAACATCTTATTACTCTTTGCTTGAACTCTTTTTCACTTAGATTGTTTTTCTCTGTTTCATTTAGTTCTTTTTCTGAGGTTTTGTCCTGTTCCCTTACATGGAACATATTCCTTTGTCTCCTCATTTTGCCTATTTCTCTGTGCTTATATCTATGTATTAGGTATGTCAGCTACACCTCCCAATCTTGGAGAGATGGACTTATGTACAAGATTCCCTATGAGGCCCAGCAGTTTGCTTCCCTCTCATCACCAGTTCCAACTCTTTCTGGATGTCTCTGTGTGGGCTACATATGTCCTTCTGTTATAGCAGGGTTGCTCTTGCTACAGGTGCCCAGGGAGTGTAGGCTGTCCCCCTGGCATGCTGGTTGTAATGCTTAGCTGCATTTAGCTGTTATGGTCCTTTCAGTCACTTTATCAGGCATGGGAAGCTCCAGCATAGTTGGCTGCAAGGACTAATAGCACATTCCTGTTTCAGTTTTTCTAAGTGAGTAGGTCATCAGTATGGCTGGTTGCTAGGCTCAATACCTTACAATTGCTGCAGGCCTGCTGCCGGCAAGGCTGTTGTCAGCTGTCTCAGGGTTGTAGGTGAGTGGGCCTAGCACAGGTATTGGAGCGCCCAGTTTTTCAGGCCTTGGAAGATGGGGCCAATCCCCTATGTGGCTGTTTGAGAAGCACAAGTCTGCTGCAGCTGACAGTCCTCACCACCCACAGGGCCACACACCGTGTCAACAGAGTCCTGCCCTAAGTGTGTGTCCAGATTCACTCAAGTGGACTCAATTGCCCCACTGCAGAATCCCCACATGCTCCACAAATGCAGGCCTTCCCCTCATACACATCCTGCCCCACAGAGGCAGATCCACTCACCTGGTAGCATCTGTATCAGTCACCCCACCTATGTGGACCCACAAGTTGTCTAAGTTCTTGCTCTTTGCAGGCTGCCTGCCCTGGTTAAGCTGGACTAAATTGGTGGTCTGGTGGGGGTAGGGGGGGCAGACTCCTGCACTAACAGGCCAGAGGAAGAACTCCAATGGTATCTGCCAGTGTCTGTCTCAACACACCTGAAGTAGACCAGAATAATGGTTACCACCAATGTCTAAGTCCCTGCAGGGGTCTTGCCTCTCATTGAGATGCTCCCAGAGTCTATCAGGTGAGTCTCTTTTCACCAAAGGATAGTGTACCTTCCTTCTGCTGATTTTAGGTAGCTTTCTGAAGAGGGTGAATTGGTGCATGGGCTCTTTTTCTCCCCTTGTGTCTGATAGTGTTTCTGGGGATACTCCTCATTTTAGTTAATAGCCAACAAAAGTATTCCAGGTATTAGGACACTTGCCTCAGTTGTGCCGAGTACAAAAGCTGTTTATTGTGGTAATGCTCCCTTGCTCAGATCCACCACTCCTGTATGGAAGGCTTTGTACCTTAAGGTTGTGTCCAGCTAGCCACGAATAATCGTGGCTATAAGATGGCTTTTTTCCTCTCTAGAAAGGAATTTCTGCCTCTTCCACTGCCATCAGCACCATCCCTTGTTGTGGTGGTTCTTTTTATCCAGTTTTCAGTTCTTTCTTAGGGGTAGTTGTTCAAAGAGTAGTTGTAAATTCATTCTGTCCATGGGAGGAGGTGAGTTCAGAGTCTGCCCATGCCACCATCTTGACGCCATCTGCTGAAAAGTCTTATAGAAGATGTTCCTAAAGAACTACAAGCAAGATTCTTTATCCCCTGTGTTCTTTAAGTGAATGAAATTCATAGATATTCCCTCATGCTTTTAGTGAAATGTTTGATCTGTCTTATATGAAGACGTTCCTAAATGGCTGTAAGCAAGACAGATTAACCACAGTTTTCTTTCCTTGATTGAACGTTATAGACATTACGTCACAACTGGAGTGGTATGTTTTGTAAGGCTTATATGAGGATGTTCTTAAATAGCTACCTGAAAGCTTAGTTCACCACAGTGTTATTTCATTATAAGGACGTCATCACCATTCTTTAAACCATATAATAAAATCTTTGAAAACCTTTATCAGAAGATGTTCCTGAAAGTTAGGTACAGCACAATATTCTTTCTTTGTAAGAAGATGATCAGTGTTCTGTGAGGCCTTAGCTAAAATGCTTGAAAAGTCTTGTAAGAAGATGTTCCTAAACAGCTACAACCGAGATGGATTAACCACTGGCTTATTACCCTGAATGAACATTATAGATATTCTGTCACACTGGTTGTGATGTTTGTTGTCTTATATGAAGATTTTCCTAAACAATTACTTGCAAGCTGGGTTTAGAAAAGTGATCTTTCCTTGTGATAAAGTAATAGTCATTCTGCATAACATATACTGAAATGTCTGAAAATCTTATAAGAAGCTGTTCCTAGTGATCTACAGGCAAGATGGTTTAACTGCAGTGTTCTTCCAGTGAATGAATGTTATAGACACTCTGTCATACCTGTACTGATATGTTTGTTAAGCCTGATATGAACATGTTCCTGAATAGCTACCTGCAAGCTGGGTTCACCACAGTGTTCTTTCATTGTAAGAATGTGATACCATCCTGTGCAGCATATTCTAAATTGTTTGGAAACCCATAGAGGAAGATGTTTCTAAACAGCTGCAAACAAGTTGGTTTAACCACAGTGTGATTTCACAGAATGAACGTTATAGATATCTGTCCCACCTGTAATGAAATCTTTGATAATGTTCCTAAACAGCTATGTGCAAGCTAGGTTCAACACAGTGTTTCTTTCCTTGTAAGAAAGTGATAGCCATTGTGTTCAGAATATACTGAGATGTTTGAAACTCATATTAGAAGATGTTTCAGAAGAGCTAGAAGTAAGATGGTTTACTACAGTGTTCTTTCAGTGAAAGAATGTTATGGATATTCTGTCATGCAGGGAGTGACTTGTTTGTTAGCTCTTATATGTGAATGTTCCTTTACAGGTATCTGCAAGCTGGGTTCATAACAGTGTTCTTTGATTATAAGGGAGTTATAGGCAGTCTGTCAGGCCTAAGCTAAAATGTCTGAAATGTTTTATACAAAGATTTTCCCAGAAAGCTACAAGCAAGATGGCTTAACTACAGTGTTCTTCCAGTGAATGAACACTATAAATATTCTTCCACAGCTTTATTGATATGTTTGTTAGTATTATATCAAGATATTTCTAAACAGCTACCTGAAAGCTTGGTTCAGCACAGTGTTCTTTCCTTGTCAGGACTTGTTAGCCATTCTGTTTGGCATATAGTCAAAAGTTTGAAAAGTCATATATGAAGATGTTCCTAAAGAGCTCCAAGCAAAATGGCTTAACCAGAGTGTTATTTCATCATTGAATGTTAAGATAGTCTGTCCTGCCTGTAGTGAAATGTTCATTAAGAGTTATATGAAGATGTTTCTAAACAGCTGTCTTCAAGCCTGGTTCAGTACAGTGTTCTTTCATTGTAAGAAAGAGAGGCATTCTGTAAGGTATAAGCTGAAATGTTTGAAAAGTCTTATAAGAAAATATTCCTAAACAAATACAAGCAAGACAATTTAAACACAATGTTCTTTCAGTGAATGAACATTGTAAGTGTTCTGTCATGCCTGTAGTGACATGTTTTTTAACTTGCATTTGTATATTCCTAAAAAGTTATGTGCAGACTGGGCTCACAATAGCGTACTTTCCCTGTGAGACAGTGATAGCTGTTTGTATGGCATATACTGGAATGTTTACAAAGTCATAAAAAGATCATCCCAGAGTACTACAAGCAAGATGGTTTAACCACAGTCTTGGTTCAGTGTATGAATGTAATAAATATTCTTTCACACATGCAGTGAGTTGTTGATAAGTCTTATGTGAAGATGTTCCTAAACAGCTAAATTCAAGATGGCTTAAGCACAGTATTCTTTCAATGTATAAAAGTGATCAGCATTTTGTAAGGTCTAAGCTGAAATGTTTGAAATATCTTGTAAGATGTTCCTAAACAGCACAAGCAAGATGGTTTACCCACAGTGTTATTTCAGAGAATGAATGTTATAGATATTCCCTGATGCCTGTAGTGAAATGTTTGAGAGGTCTTGTAAGAAAACATCCATAAACAGCTACAAGCAAGATGGTTTAATTATGCTGTTATTTCAATGAATTAATTTTATAGAAACTGTGTTACCCCTGTAATGAAATGTTGAACAGTCTTATATGAAGATGATTCTAAATAGCTACGTTTAAAATGGATTCAGAATGGTGTTCTTTCATTGCAAGAAATTGATAGGGTTCTGCAAAGCATAACCGAAATCTTTCAGAATTCTTATAAGATTTTCCTAAGCAGTTACAAAATTTTTTAACTCCAGTGTTCTTTAAGTGAATGAAAGTTATAGATATTCCTTCACACCAATAGTGAACTGTTTAAGTGTTACATCATGATGTTACTAAACAGCTACAAGGTCATTTATTCACAGCATCCTTTAATTGTGAGAAAGTGACATTCATTCTGTAAGGGGTGTACTGAACTGTATGTAAGCCTTCTCTGATGACGTTCCTAAACACCTACAAGCAACATAGTTTCACCCAAGTGTTCTTTTGTTGTAAGAAAGTGATAGCCATTCTGTATGGCATCTACTGAAAAGTTTGAAAAGTCTTAATATAAGATGTTCCTAAAGATCTAAAAAAAGATATTTCAACCATATTATTGTTTCATTAAATGAACTTTAAATATATTCTGTCCTGCTTGTTGTGAAATGTTTGCTAACTCTTATGCGTAACCATTTGTAAACAGCTACCTTCAAGCTGCTTTCAGCACAATGCTCTTTCATTGTAAGAAATTGATAGCTGTTCTGTAAGGCCTAACCTGAAATGTTTGACATAATGTGTATAACATTCATTCAGAGAAAGAACACTGTGGTTAAACCATGTTGTTTGAAGCTATTTAGGAACATTTTCATGTAAGACATTTCAAACATTTCAGTATATGTCTTACATAATGACTGTAATTTTCTTACAGTGAAAGAACACTGTGGTGAACCATCTTGCTTGTAGATGTTTAGGAACATTTTAATACAAAACATTTCAAACATTTCCTTATATGCCCTAAAGACATCTGTCACTTTCTTACAGTGAAAGTACACTGTGTTAAACGATCTTGATTGTAGCTCTTTAGGAACACCATATGAGAATTATCAAACATTTCACTATTGGTGTGAGAGAATATCTATAATAATCTTTGACTGAAACAACACTGTGGCTAAACCAATGTGCTTGTAGCAGTTTAGGTACATTTTATTAGAAGATATTTCAAATATTTCAGCATATGCCTTATAGAATGACTTTCACTTTATTGCAAGGAAAACACTGTGCTGACCCAGAGTGCACATAGTTGTTTAGGAACATCTTCATGTGAGACTTATCAAACTTTTCACTATGGGCATGTCAGAATATGTATAACTTTCATTCACTGAAAGAGCATGGTGCTTAAAGCATTTTTCTTGCATCTGTTTAGTAAATCTTCATATAAGACATCAAAAAGTTCACTATTGCATGAGTGAATATCTATAACTTTCATTCACTGAAAGAATACTTTGGTTAAACCTTCTTGCTTACAGCTCTATAAGACATCTTCTTATAAGATTTTTGAATTATTTCAGATTATACCTTATAAAATGACTATGACTTCATTACAATGAAAGAACACTGTTCTGAACCCACCTGAAGCTAGCTACTTAGAAACACCTTCATATAAGACTTAATCAAAGAATTCACTACAGTTGTAACAGAATATCTATAACATACATTCACTGCAATAACACTGCTGTTAAACTGTCTTGATTGTAGCTATTTAGGAACATCTTTTAAGACCTTTCAAACATTTCAAGTTATGCTTTATGGAACACCTATCACACTCTTACAATAAATGATCACTGTGCTGAACCTAGCTTGATGGTAGTCATTTAGAAACAGCCTCATACAACATTTATCAAACTTTTCACTGCAGGCTGGAGAGAATGTCTATAAATTTACTTTCTAAAGGAACACTGTAGTTAAACAATCTTACTTGTAGCTGTAGAAACATCCTCCTATAAGATTTTCAAAGATTTCAGTATATGCTGTACAGAATGGCTATCATATTCTTACAAGGAAAGAGCATGTGCTGAACCAAGCTTGCAGGTGGCTGCTTAGGAACATCTTCATGTAAGACATAAGAAACATTTCACTACAAGTGTCACTGAGTTTCTGTAACATCATTCACTGACAGAACACTGTAGATAACCATCCAGTTTGTAGCTCTTTAGGAACAGCTTCATGTGAGGCTTATCAAACACATTTCACCACAGGCCTGAGGGAATATTTGTAACTATCATTCACTGAAAGAAGACGTGTTGAAACCATCTTGCTTGTTGCTGCTTAGGAACATCTTCCTGTAAGACCTTTCAAAAATATCAGGTTATGCCTTAGATAATGCCTATCACTTTTGTACAATGAAAGTACACTATGAAAATCCAGCTTGAAGGTAGTTGTTTAGAAAAATCTTCATGTAAGATTTTCAAATATTTCACCACAACCGTGATAGAATATCTATAATATTCAAGCACTGAAATAACACTGTAGTCCAACTCTCTATGTTGTAGCTCTTAAGGAACATTTTCATACAAGATTTTTCAATCATTTGTGTATATGCTGAACAGAATGGCCATTATTTTCTTATGAGCAAAGAACAGCTTGCTGAACCAGCTTGCACATAGCTGTTTAAGAACACTTTTATAGGGGATTTATCAAATATTTTACTACAGCTGTGAGGAAATATCTGCACCTTCCATTCACTGAAAGAACACTGTGGTTAGAGCATCTTACTTGTAGCTGTTTAGGAACATCTTCTTATAAGGCTTTTCAAGAGTTTTAGGTTAGGGCTTTGGGAAAACTGATCACTTTCTTACGTTAAAGAACAAGGTGCTGATCCCAGCTTGAATGTAGCTGTTTAGAAACGTCTTCACATAAGACTCATCATACATTTCACTGCAGGTAGGACAGAATATCTATAACATTCATTCACTGAAATAACACTGTGGTTAAACCATCTTGCTTGGAGCTCTTTAGGTACATTTTCTTACAAGACATTTTACACATTTCAGCATATGCCATTCATGATGCTATTACTTTCTTTATAGGAACTACATTCTGCTGAACCCAGTTTGCATGTAGACATTTAGGGACATCTTATAAAACTTATCAAATATTTCACTACAGATGTGACAGACTATTACATTCACTCACTGAAAGAACACTATGGTGAGACCATATTCCTTATACCTGTTTAGGAACATCTTATAAGACATTTCAAACTTTTCAGGTTAGGCCTTAAAGGCTATCACTTTCTTACAATGAAAGAACTCTGTGATGAACCCAGCTTGCTGGTATCTATTTAGGAACTTCTTCACATAAAACTTATCAAACATTTTACTACAAATGTGAGGGAATATCTATAACTTTCATTCACTGAAAGAACACTGTTTAAACATCTTGCTTGTAGCTCTTTAGGATCATCTTCTTATAAGACATTTCAAACATTTAAGTTTACGCCTTAGAGAACAGCTATCAATTTCTTACAATGAATGAACACTGTGCTGACCCAGGTTGAAGGTAAGTTGTCCAGAATCATCTTCTTATAAGGCTTATCAAACATTCCACTATAGGCAGATCAGAATACTTATAACATTCATTCACAGAAATAATATGTTGGTTACACCATCTTGCTTGTAGCCCTTTTAAGTACATTTTCTTACAAGACATTTCCAACATTCAGTAAATGCTGTACAGGACAGTTATCACTTTCTTACAGGGAAACACACTGTGCTGAATTCCGCTTTCAGGTAGTTGTTTAAGAATATCTTCGTTTAAGACTTATCAAAAATTTCATTACACGCATGACAGAATATAATATTCATTCACTGTAAGAACACTGTACTTCAACCATCTTGCATGTAGCTGCTTAGGAATGTCTTAATTTATGACTTATCAAAGATTTCACTACTGGCAGGAGAGAATATTTTAACTTTCATTCAGGGAAAGAAATCTGTTAAACCATCTTACTTGTAGCTGTTTAGAAACATCTTCATAGGGGCCGGCCCGGTGGTGCAGTGGTTAAATGCACACGTTCCACATCTCAGCAGCCTGGGGTTCACAGGTTTGGATCTCAATTGTGGACACGGCACCACTTGGAAAACCATGCTGTGGTAGGTGTCCCACACATAAGGTGGAGGAATATGGGCACAGATGTTAGCTTAGGGCCTGTCTTCCTCAGCAAAAAGAGGAGGGTTGGCAGTAGTTAGTTCACTGCTAATCTTCCTCAAAAAAAAATCTTTATATAAGACTTAACAAACATTTCACTATTGGCAGGATAGAGTATCTATATCATTCATTCAGTGAAAGAAGACTGTGGTTAAACCATCTTTCTTGTAGGTATTTAGGAACATCTTCCTATAAGACCTATCAGACATTTCAGTACATGTGAAAAAATATCTATAACATTCATTCACTGAAAAGACACCTTGTTTAAACCATTTTCCTTGGTGCTTTTGGAACATCTTCATATGGGCTTTTCAAACATTTCAGTATATGCTAAACAGAATGGCTTCACTTTCTTTCAATGAATGAACACTCTGATGATACCATCTTGCTGGTAGCTATTTAGGCAATGTTCATATAAGACATAGTAAACTTCACTACAAGCATGAAGGAATATCTATAACTTTCATTCACTGAAATAACACTGTGCAGAACCATCTTGTTTGTAGTTCTTTAGGTACATTTTCTTACAAGAAATTTCAAGCTTTTGTTACATGGGGCATACAGAATGATCTTTCTTACAGGCAAATAAACTGCACTGAATGCCGGCTTGCAGGTAGCTGTTTAGGAACATCTTCTTATAAGACTTATCAAATATTTCACATCAAGCATAAGATAATACATAAGATAAGTAACATTCTTTCACTGAAAGAACACAGTAGTTAAACATTCTTACTTGTAACTGTTTTGAAACATCTTCACATAAAACATTTCACTACAGGAATGAGGGAATATCTATAACATTCAATCACTGCAAGAATATTGTGCCTAAATGATCTTACTTGTAGATGCTGAGGAATATATTCTTGAAAGACTTTTCAAATATTTCAGGTTAGGCCTTAGAGAATGCCTATCACTTTCTTAGAATGAAAGAACACTGTGCTGAATGAAGCTAAAAGGTAGCTCTTTAGAAATATCTTCATAGAACATAACATACTTTTTACTACTGGTGGGATAGATTATCTATAATATTCATTAACTGAAAAATCACAGAGGTTAACCATCTTGCTTGTAGCTGTTTAGGAGAACCTTCATAGAAGATGTTAGAAACATTTCAGATTAGGTCTTAAGGAAAGGCTATCAATTTCTTACATGGAATTAACACTGTGTTGAATCCAACTTGTAGATAGCTATTGAGGAAAATCCTCATATACAACTTATCAAGTATTTCTCCATAGGAATTACAGAATACCTAGAATGTTTATTCACTGAAAATATCCATTGGTTAAACGATCTTGCTAGTTAGCAGTTTAGGAAGATCCTTGCATAAGGTTTATCAAACATTTCACTACAGGTATGACAATATATATATAACATTTTTCACTGATGCAATACTGTGGTTAAAGCACGTTGCTTATAGATTCTTAGGAACATGTTATTATGAGACATTTCAAACATTTCTGGTTAGATCTTACAGAATGGCTATCATTTCTTACAATGAAAGAACACTGACTGACCCCAGCTTGAAGGTATCTGTTTAGAAACACCTTCGTGTAAGCCATCAAAAATTTCACCACAGGCAGGATAGAATGTCTATAACATTCATTAACTGAAATAACACTGTGGTTAAACCATCTTGATTGTGGCTCTTTAGGAACATCTTGGATGACTTTTCAAGTATTTCTGTATATGTTGTGGAGAATGGCTGTCACCTTCTTACAAGGAAAGAACGCTGCAGAACATATCGTGGTAGCTGTTTAGGAACATCTTCATATAAGATGATAAACATTTCACTACAGGTGTTACTGAATAACTGTAACACTCATTCACTGAAAGAACACTGGTTAAACCATCTTGCTTCTAGGTGTTTAAGAACATCTTCATATAAGAGCTAGCAACGATTTTACTACAGGTGTGATGGTTATCTATATCTTTCATTCACTGAGAGAACACTGTGGTTAAACCTTCTTGCTTGTAGCTGTTTAGGAACACCTTCTTATAAGACTTTTCAAACATTTCATGTTATGCCTTACAGAACACACTTTCTTACAATGAAATTACTCTGTGCTGAACCCAGCTCGAAGGTAAATATTTAGAAAAATCTTCATATATGACTTATCAGGGGAATGCTGAGACAATGGTGGCATAGCAGGACTCTGAATTCACCTCCTCCCATGAGCCAAATAAATTTACAGTTACCCTTGGCACAAGTACACTTGACGACTGGAAACTGGATAAAAAGAACCCCTACAACAAGGGACAGTGCTAACTAAGGTGAACGATCAAGAAATATCTTTCTGGGGAAGAAAACAACACATTCTGGCCATGGTGCTTCACAGTCAATTGCAATCTTAAGGTCCAAAGCTTTCCCTTGAGGAGAGGGTATCTGAGCACAGAGAGCTAAGCCACAATAAGTAGCTTTTGAACTCAGCACCACCGAGATGAAAGTCATAGTATCTGGCTTTGCTGTCTCTTAAAAACAATGATGAATACCCCTTGAAGAGCTATGGAACATAAGAGAAAGAAAATCCTGCTCCTAACAAGCCCATGAAAAATTTACTCATTTCATAAAGTAACACAAAATCACCAGAAAGAAAGATGCTCAGCTCTTTGGTGCAAAGAGACTCACATGATAGGCCCTGGGTGCATCTCAAGGAAGAAGGAGGCAGCTGGGACCACCTCCACAGGAACTGAGACATTGGCAGCAGCCATGATTGTGACCTATAATAGGCATACTAACACAGATACTGGCAGACATCATTGGAGTTACTGGCATGTTAGGAGTTTTCCCTGACCACTAGAGCACTGTTTTAATCCAGCTCACTCAGGGCAGGTAGCCCTCCCTAGGGGTGAGCCCCATGACCAGCAAGCCCTTGTGGGCCTGCATATGTGGGATGTGTGGTCTCACTGCAGTGGGGAGGATGGGTCTGCCTTCATGGGACAGAGAGTGCATGAGGGGTGGGCCTGGGGTGTCTGAGTGTGTGGGGACTCTGCAGCAGGGTAAGTGGGTCCACATCAGTGTGGTGGGTGTGCACTCAGGGCAGGACTGTGTGGATGGGTTGGATGGGCCCAAGGGTGGTGGGGCTTGTCAGCTGCAGCAAACTTGTGCTTTTCAAATAACCACATAGGGGATCTGCCCCACCTCCAATGCCTGAAACAATTGTTTGCTGCCACACCAGGGACCAGTGCCACCCAGCTACTCTCCTGAGAGAGCTGACAACAGCCTTGCAGGGTAGATGCCTACAGCAAGTGTGAGTCCCTAAGCCTAGCAACCAGCCATGCTGGATACCTCCTTATTTAACAGAAAAACTGCAGGAGGATTGTCATATTAGACTTTTCAGCCAACAATGCTGGTATCCCCTGCCCAATAAAGTGACTGAAGGGACCATAGAAGTCACATGCAGCTGAGCCTTACAACCAGCTAGCCATGGACAGAGTAGCCTTCCCATACACCTGCAGTAAGAGCCACCCTGCCACAACAGGACACACACAGCCCACACAGGGGACACATTTGGAACACTGGAATAGGTAATGACAGGGAAGCATGTTTCTTGGTTTCATAAGGAATCTCTTACATAAAGCCCATTCTCTAAGATTGGGAGACATAGCAGATATACCTAAAACATAGATATAAGCACAGAGAAATAGGCAAAATAAGGAGACAAAAGAATATCTTCCAAATATGGAACAGGGCAAATCCTCTGAAAAAGAACTAAATGAAACAGAGACAAATAACTTACTTGATAAAAAGTACAAACTAATCATGATAAGGATGCTCACTAATCTTGGAAGAGGAATAGATGAACATAGTGAAAAATTGAACAAAGTATTGGAAAATATAAGAAAGAACCAACTAGAACTAAAGAATAAAATAAAGGAAAGGAAAAATTCACTAGAGGATATCAATAGCAGAATAGATGATACAAAAGAACAGATCAGTGAGCTGGGTGAAAGACCAGAGGAAATCACCCAAGCTGAACAGAAAAAATAAAAAGAATGAGGACAGTCTAAGGGACATCTGGGACAACATCAAGTGCAATAACTTCTTTATTAGGTGTCTCAGAAGGAGAAGAAGAGAGACAAAGAGGTAGAGAAGCCATTCAAAGAAATAATTGCTGAACCCTCCTACCTAAGGAAGGAAACAGACATCCAGAGACAGGAAACACAGAGAGCACCAAACAAGAAGAACCCAAAGAGGACCACACCAAGACAAATGATAATCAAAATGACAAGAACTAAAGACAAAGAGAAAATCCTAAAAGCTGCAAGAGAAAGGCAATAAGTTACATAGAAAGGAAATCCCGTAAGTCTATCCACTGACTTCTCAGTAGAAACCTTACAGGCTAGAAGGGAGTGATGTGATTTATTTAAAGTGCTTAAAGGAAAAAGCCTACACAAGAATACTCTACCTGACAAGGTTATCATTCAGAATGGAGGGAGAGATAAACAGTTTTCCAGACAAGCCAAAACTAAACGAGTTTAATATCAATAAGCCAGTCTTACAAGAAATGCTAAAGGGACTTATTTAAGTGGAAAAGACAAAAACCACAGATAGGAATAAAAAATTTATCAACAAAACCAAACAAGAAAATCATTGTTAAAGGCATATATACAATACAGGTAGCAGATCAACCACCTATGAAGTGAACATGAAGGTCAAAAGACAAGATTGCTAAAATTATTTCCATGATAAGAGGATAACAGATACACATGCACAAAAAAGGGGTTAAATATGATAGCAAAAATATAGAATGTGGGAGAAAGGGAGTAAAAAGTAGAGCTTTTAGCAAGAGGTCAAACTTAAGAGACCATCAACATTATATAGATGGCTATATATACATATATTATTATATATGAACCTCATGGTAATCACAAACCAGAAACCTATAATAAATACACAAAAAATTTAGAGAAAGGAAGCCAACATAATACTAAATAAATCCATCAAACCATAAGGGAAGAGAGCAAGAGAAGAAGAGCGGAACAGAGAATAACTAAAACACCCAGAAAAAAAGTAACACAATGGCAATAAGTACATACTTATAAATAGGTACTTTAAATGTCAATAGACTAAATGCTACCATCAAAGACATAGGGTGGCTGATTGGATAAAAAACAAGACCTATATATATGCTGCACACAAGAGACACACTTCAGACCTAAAGACACTCATAAACTGAAAGTGAGGGATGGAAAAAGATACTCCATGCAAATTGCAATGAAAAGAAAGCTGGGGTAGCAATACTTATCTCAGACAAAAGAGACTTTAAAACAAAAACTGTAACAAGAGACAAAGAAGGGCACTATGTAATGATAAAGGGAACAATCCAACAAGAGGATACAACACAGGTAAATGTCTATGCATCCAACATAAGAGCACCTAAATATATAAAGTAATTATTAGCATAAATAAGGAGAAATAGACAACAACGAAATAATTTTAAAGGACTTTAATACTCCGCCTACATCAAAGGATAGATCATCCAAACAGAAAATCAATCATGAAACTTTGGCCTTAAATGAAACATTAAACCAGATGGACTTGGTATATATGGAACATTCTATCCAAAACCCACAGAACCCACATTCTTTTCAAATGGACATAGAACTTTCTCCAGTATAGATCACATCTTAGGCCATAAAATGTTTGAATAAATTTAAGAAGATTGAAATAATACCAAGCATCCTTTCTGACCACAATGGTATGAACCTAGAAATCAACTACAGGAAGAAAATTGGAAAAACCACAAAAATGTGGAGATTAACCAAAATGCTACTGAATAATGATATGATCAAAGGAGAAATAGAAAAATACCTGGAGACAAATAAAAATGAAAATACAACTTGCCAAAATTTATGGGATACAGCAAAAGTGGTTCTAAGAGGGAAGTTTATAGCAATGCAAGCCTACCTAAACAAACAAGAAAAATCTCAAAAAATCTAACAGTGCACATAACAGGACTGGAAAAAGAAGAACAAGTAAAGCCCAAAAGCAGTAGAAGGAAGTAAATAATAAAAATAAGAGCAGAAACAAATAAAATAAAGGCTAAAGAACAATAGAAAAGAATCAATGAAAATAAGAGCTGGTTCTTTGAAAAGGTAAACAAAATGGACAAATCCTTAGTCAGAATCATCATAAAAATAAGAGAGAATGCTCAAATAAATAAAATCAGACATGAAAGAGGAGAAAATTACAATGAAAACCTCAGAAATATAAAAGATTATGAGTATATGAAAAGCTATACACCAATAAATTGGATAAACTAGAAATAATAGATAACTTCTTAAAATCATACAACGTTTCAAAACTGAATCAAGCAGAAATGGAAAATTTGAATAGACCAACCACCTGTAAGGGATGGAAACTGTAATCAAAAACCTCCCAGAAAATGAAAGTCCAGGAATACATGGCTTCCCTGGTGAATTCTACCAAACATTAAAAGAAGACATAATACCTATCAATTTCCAGCTCTTTCAAAAAATAAGAGGACGAGAATCTTCTTAACTCATTCTACAAGGCCAACGTTACCTTACTACCAAAACCAGACAAGAACAACACAAAAAAAGAAAATTACAGGCCAATATCACTGATGAACATTGATGCAAAAATCCTCAACAAAATACTAGCAAATTGAATGTAACAATACATTAAAAAGGTCATACACAATGATCAAGTGGGATTTATTCCAGGAATGCAGAAATGGTTCAACATTTGCAAATCAATCAAAGTGAAACACCACATTAACAAAAGGAAGACAAAAATCACATGATCATCTCAATAGATGCAGAGGGAGCATTTAACAAGATACAGCATCCATTTATGATAAAAACTCAGAATAAAATAGGTATAGAAGGAAAGCAAGTCAACATAAAAAGGCCATAAATGGCAAACCCACGGCTAATATCATTCTCAATGGAGAAAAACTGAAAACTATCCATCTAAGAACAGGAACCAGATAAGGATGCCCACTTTCACCACTCTTATTTAATATAGCCTTGGCAGTCCTACGTGGAGCAATCAGTCAAGAAAAAGAAAGAAAAAGAATCCAAATTGGAAAAGAAGTGAAACTATGACTATTTGCAGATGACATCATTTTATATATAGAAAACTCTAAAGAATTCAACAAAAATTTCCAGAAATAGTAAATGAATACAGTCAATTTGCAGGATACAATATCAACATACAAAAATCAGTTGCATTTCTATACAGTGACAACAAAGTAGTAGAAAGAGAAATTAAGCATACAATATTATTTACAATTGCAACAGAAAGAATGCAATACGTAGGAATAAACTTGACCAAAAAGGTGAAAGACCAGTACACTGAAAATTGTAAAATTTTGTCAAAAGAAATAGAAAGCACAAAGACATGGAAAGATATTTCACACTCTTGAACTGGAAAAATTAACATAGTTAAAATGTCCGTACTTCCTAAAGCAATCTACAGATTCAATGCAATCCTTATCAAAGTTACAATGACATTTTTCACAGAAATAGAGCAAAGAGTCATAAAATTTAAATGGAACAACAAAAGGCCCTGAATAGCCAAGGGAATCCTAAGAAAAACAACAAAGCTTGATACATCACACTCCCTGATTTAAGAATACACTACAAAGCCTTAGTAATCAAAACTGCATGGCACTGTCACAAAAACAGACACACAGATCAATGGAACAGAATTGAAAGCCCAGAAATAAAACCGCTCATCTATGAACAGTGAATTTTTGACAACGGAGCAGAGAACACACCATGGAGAAAGGAAAGTTTCTTCAATAAATGGTGTTGGGAAAACTGGGCAGCCACATGAAAAGAATAAAACTAGACCATTATCTTACCCCATACACAAAAATTAACTCAAAGTGGATTAAAGACTTGACTGTAAGACTGGAATCATAAGACTTCTAGAAGAAAACATAAGCAGTATGCTCTTAGACTTTGGTCTTATCAGTAAATTTCAAGAACCATGTATGACAAGGCAAGGGAAACACTAGAAACAATAAACAAATGGGACCAAATAAAACTAAAAAGCTTCTCCACAGCAATGGAAACCATCAACAAAACAAAAACACAACCTAACAACTGGGAGAAGACATTTATAAACCATATATCTGATAAGGGGTTAATATCCAAAATATCCAATGAACTCATACATCTCAACAACAAAAAAACTAACATCCCAATTAAAAAATGGGAGAAAATCTGAAAAGACAGTTTTCCAAAGAAGATATCCAGATGGCCAACAGGAACATGAAAAGTTGTTCAACATTAGTAATTATTAGGGAAATGCAAATCAAAACTACAATGAAATATCACTTCATGTCCATCAGAATGGCTATAATTAACAAGAGAAGAAATGACAAGTCTTGGAGAAGATGTAGGTAAAGGGAAGTATCCTACATTGCTGATGGAAATGCAAGCTGGTGTAGTGACTATGGAAAACAGTATGGAGATTCCTCAAAAAATTAAGAATAGAAGTACCATATGATCCAGCTATTCCACTGCTGGATATTTATCCAAAGAATAGGAAAACATGAATGTGTAAAGATAGATGCACCCTATGTTCATTGCAGCATTATTCACAATATCCAAGACTTGGAAACACCCTAAGTGCCCATCAAGGGACGTATGGATATAGAAGATGTGGTATAGATACACAGTAGAATACTATGGAGCCATAAAAAATGATAAAATGTGGCCATTTGTGACAACATGGATGGACCTTTAAGGTATTATGCTAAGTGAAATAAGTCACAGGGAGAAAGTCCAACACCATATGACCTTGCTTATAAATAGAAGATAAAAACAACAATAGCAACATCAACCAAACACAGATACAGAGATTAGATTGTTGGTTATCAGAGGGGAAGGGTGGAGGGAGGAAGAGATCACTGGGCATGTGTGTATGCTGATGGATAGTAATTCATCTTTGAGTGGTGAACATGAAGTAATATACACAAAATCAAAATATACAGATGTACACCTGAAATTTAAATGTTATAAACTAATATAACCTCAGTTTTAAAAAGTACAGTAAAAGCAAAAGAAAAGTTATACCTTTTTGTAAGTCAGATACTGAAATGATAAAAATGTCTTATCAGAAGATGTTCCTAAACAGCTACAAGCAAGGTGGTTTGCCACAGTGTTCTTTCATTGTAAGAAAGTGGCAGCCACTCTGCAAGGCATATACTTAAATGTTTGAAATGTCTCATATGAAGACTTTCCTCAGCAGCTTCCAGCAAGATGTTTTCACAACAGTGTTCCTTCTTTGTAAGAAGGTGATAGTCGTTCAATAAGGCATAAATTGCTGTGTTTGAATTGTCTTATAAGAAGATGTTTCTAAACAGCTACAAGCATGATGGTTTAATCAAAGTACTATGTCAGTGAATGGATGTTATAGATATGGTCTCATGCCTATAGTGCAATGTTTGATAAGTCTTACAATGGAAATATTCCTAAACAGCTACAAGCAAGATGGTTTAACCTTGGCGTTCTTTCATTGTAAGAAACTGACAGGGGCTTTGTAAAGCATTTACTGAAATGTTTGAAATATCTTATATTATGATGTCCCTAAACACTTACAAGCAATATTGAGCCACCACACTGTTCCTTCATTGTAAGAAAGTGATATCCGTTCTGTAAGGCATATCCTGAAATATTTGAAATGTCTTATTAGAATATGTTCCTAAACAGTACCGGCAACATTGTTTAACCACAGTGTTCTCTTAGTGAATGAATGTTACATTCTCTCACATCTGTAGTGAAATGTTTGATGTCTTATATGAAGATGTTTTTCAGCAGTTACAAGTAAGATGGTTTCACCACAGTGTTCTAACATTCATGAAAGAAAGATCCATTCAGTAGATATATTCTGAAATTTAAAAAATGTCTTATAAGAAGATGTTCCCAAACGGCTAAAATAAACCTGGTTTAACCACAGTGTTTCTTCAATGTAAGAAAGTGTTAGGTGTTCTATAAGGCACATACAGAAATGTTTGAAATGTTTTATGAGATGTTCCTAAAACTACAAGTAGCATGGTTTAACCACCGTGTTCTAGCATTGAATGAATGTTATTGATATTCTATCATGCATGTAGTAAAATGTTTTAAAAGTCTTGTACAAAGATGTTCCTAAACACCTACAATGAAAATTGTTTAAACACATGTACTTTCGGTGAAAGAATGTTACAGATATTCTCTCAATCCTGTATTGAAATGTTTTGCAACTCTTATATGAAGATGTTCCTAAACAGCTCCAAGCAAGATGGTTTAACCATAGTGTTCTTTCAGTGAGAGTGTTATGACATTTTCTCACAAATGCACTGAAATATTTCATAATGCTTACACAAAGAGCTTCCTAAAAAGCTACAAGAAGATGTTTTTTAAACACAAGGCTCTTTATGTAAATGAGTGTTATATATATTCTCTAATACCTGTAATGAAAAGTTTGATAGGTCTTATAGGGAGCTGTTCCTAAACAGCTGCAAGCAAGATGGTTTAACCAAAGTTTTATCTTTCAGTGAAGGAATTTTACAGATATTCCACCCTGCCTATAGTGAAGTGTTTGATAAGTCCTATATGAAGATGTTCCTAAACAGCTATGTGCAAGATGGTTTAACCACAGTGTTCTTTCATTGTAAGAAATGGAAACCTGCTCTGTAAGGCGTTTACTCAGTGTTTTAAATGCCTTAAGTGAAGATATTCCTAAACAGCAACAATCAAGACAGATTCATCACAGTGTTCTTTCATTGTAAGAAAGTGACAGCCATTCTGTACCACATACACGGAAATATTTGAAATGTTTTATTAGAATATGTTCCTAAACAGCTCCCAGCAATGTTGTTTAATCACAGTATTTTTTGGGTGAATGAATGTTACACTCTCTCACATCTGTAGTGAAAAGTTTGATAAGTCATATAAAGATGTGTTTAAACGGCTACAAGCAAGATGGTTTCTCCACAGTGTTCTTTCATTTTGAGAAAGTGACAACCACTCTGTAAGGTCTACACTGAAATATTTGAAATGTCTTAAATAAAAATGTTACTAAGCAACTTAAAGCAAGATGTTTTCATGACAGTGATCTTTCATTGTACGAAAGTAACAGTCATTCTATAAGGCATGTAATGCAATGTTTGAGTTGTCTCTAAGAAAATGTTCCCAAATGACTACAAACAGGAAGTCTTAGCCACAGTGTTTTTTCAGTTAATGAATGTTATAGATATTCTCTCATGCATATGTTGAAATGTGTGATAAGTCTTATATGAAAATGTTCCTAAAGAGCTACAAGCAACAAGGTTTCACCAAAGTTTCCTTTCAATCTAAGAAAATGAAGGCTGTTCTGAAAGGCGTATACTGAAATTTTGAAGTATCTTATATGAACATGTTGGTAAACAGCTTCAAGCAAGATGATTCCACCACAGTGTTCTTTTATTGTAAGAAGCTGATAGCCTTTTTTCCAGACTACACTGACGTGTTTGAATTGTCTCATAAGAAGTTGCTCCTGAACAGCTACAAGGAGGATGGATTAATCACATTGTTCTTTCAGTGAATGAATATTACAGATATTCCCTCAGGCCTGTAAAGAAATGTTTGAAATTACTTATGTGAAGTTGTTCTTAAACAACTTTGAGCAACGTGGTTTCACCATAGTGTTCCTTCATTGTGAAAACATGATAGCCATTCCACAAAGCATATATTGAAGTTTTAAAAATGTGTTTTAAGAAGATATTTTTAAAACAAATGCAAGCAACATGGTTTAACCCGTGTTGTTTCAGTGAATGAATGTTATATTCTCTCACTGCTGTAGTGAAATGTTGATAATTCTCATATAAAGAAGTTTCTTTTTATTTATTTATTCAATTTTGGTTTATCTTTGTTTTTTACTGTGGTAACATTGGTCTATAACATTATATAAACTTCGGTTGTGCAACCCTATATTTGAATTTCTGTGTAGATTACATCATGCTCATAACCCAAAGACTGCCTACAATCCACCATGATACACGTGTGCCTAATCATCCCTTTCACCTTCCTCCCTCCCTTCACCCTCTGGTAACCATCAATGCAATCTCTGTCTCTATGTTACTTTGTTGTTGTTTTTATCTTCTATTAATGAGTGAGATCATATGGTATTTCACTTTCTCCCTCTGACTTATTTCACTTAGTATAATACCCTCAAGGCACATCCATGTTGTCACAAATCACCATATTTCACCCTTTTTTATGGCTGGGTAGTATTCCATTGTGTACGTAGACCACATCTTCTTTATCTATTCATCCCTTGATGGTCACTAAGTGTTTTTTCGAGTCTTGGCTATTGTGAATAATGCTGAAGTGAACATAGGGTGCATATATCTTTATTCATTCATGTTTTTATGTCCTTTGGATAAATACCCATCAGTGGAATAGCTGGATTGTACGGAAGTTCTATTCTTAAGTTTCTGAGGAATGTCCATACTGTTCTTCATAGTGACTGCACTGGTTTGTATTCCCACCAGTAGTGTATGAGAGTTCCATTTTCCCCACATCCTCTCCAAGACTTGTTAATTATAGCCATTCTGATGGGTGTGAGGTAGTATCTCACTGGAATTTTGATTTGCATTTCCCTCATAATTAGTGACACAGAAGTGGAATGTGTGAACTCAACCACTGTGCCACAGGGCTGGCCCCTGACCATTTTTTAATTGGGTTGTTAGTTTTTCGTTGTTGAGATGTAGGAGTTCTCTATATATTTTGGATATTAACCCTTTATCAGATATACGGTTTGCAAATATCTTCTCCCAATTGTTAGGTTGTCTTATTTTTGTTGATTTTCTTTTCTGTGCAGAAGCTTTTTAGCTTGATGTAGTCCCATGCATTTATTTTTTCTATTGTTTCCCTTGCCCAGTCAGATCTGGTACTTGAAAATATGCTGCTAAGACCAACATCTAATAGTGAACTGCTTAGGTTTTCTTCTAGAAGTTTTGTAGTTTCAGGTCTTATGTTCAAGTCTATAATCC
This sequence comes from Equus asinus, assembly GCF_041296235.1. Lineage (NCBI taxonomy): Eukaryota > Metazoa > Chordata > Mammalia > Perissodactyla > Equidae > Equus > Equus asinus. The sequence goes on along the minus strand of NC_091809.1, from coordinate 8,946,934 downwards.
ATTTTGAGTTAATTTTTGCGTGTGGTGTAAGATAATGGTCTACTTCCATTCTTTTCCATGTTGCTGTCCAGTTTTCCCAACACCACTTATTGAAGAGACTTTCCTTTCTCCATTTTACATTCTTGGCTCCCTCGTTGAAAATTAGCTGTCCATAGATGTGTGGTTTTACTTGGGGCTTTCAATTCTGTTACATTGATCTGTGAGTCTGGTTTTGTGCCAGTACCATGCTGTTTTGATTACTGTAGGTTTGGAGTATATCTTGAAGTCAGAGAGTATGATACCTCCAGCTTTGTTCTTTTTTCTCAGGATTCCTTTGGCTATTTGGGGTCTTTTATTATTCCATATAAATTTTAAGATTCTTTGCTTTGTGAAAAATGTCATTGGAAGTTTGATAAGGATTGCAGTGAATCTGTAGATTGCTTTAGAAAGTCTGGACATTTTAACTATATAAATTATTCCAATCCAAGAACATGAAATATCTTTCTATGTCTTTGTGTCTTCTTCTATTTCTTTTAATAATGTTTTACAGGTTTCAGTGTAGGTCTTTCACCTTTTTGGTTAAGTTTATTCCTAGGTATTGTACTCTTTCTGTTGCAATTGTAAATGGGATTATATTCTTAATTTCTGTTTCTACTAATCAATTCTTAGTGTATAGAAAAGCAATTCATTTTTGTAGGTTGATTTTGTATCCTGTAACTTTACCATATTCATTTACTATTTCTAAAATCTTTTGTGGATCCTTTGGGGTTTTCTATATATAAAATCATGTCATCTGCAAAAAGTGGCGGTTTCACTTCTTACTTTCCAATTTTGATCCCATTTATTTTTTGTCTTGCCATTGATCTGGTAGGACTTCCAATACTGCGTTAAATAAGAGTGATGGAATAAGACACCCTTGTCTGGTTCCTGTTTTAGATGGATAGATTTCAGTTTTTCATCATTGAGATTATTAGCTGTGGGTTTGTCATATATGGTCTTTATGATGTTGAACTACTTTCTTTCTATACCCATTTTATTCAGAGTTTTTTAAAATCATAAATGTATGCTCTATCTTGTCAAGGGATTTCTCTACATCTGTTAAGATGACTATGTGATTTTTCTTCTTCATTTTGTTAATGTGGTGTATCACTCTGATTTACAGATGTTAAACCATCCCTGCATCACTGGAATTACTTCCAATTGTCATGGTGCATGATATTTTTCATATTTTTGTATTTGATTTGCTAGTATTTTGTTAAGGATTTTTGCATTGATGCTCATCAGTGATATTGGCCTGTAATTTTCTGTTTTGTGTCTTCCTTGTTTGGCTTTGGTTTCAAGGTAAGGTTGATTTTGTGGAATGAGTTAGGAAGCTTTGCCTCCTCTTCAATTTTTTGTAAGAGTTTGATCTGGATAGGCACCATTTCTTATCTGAATGTTTGCTGGCATTCACCATGGAAGCCATCTGGTCCTGGATTTTTATTTTGGGGTATGTTTTTCATTACTGTTTCAATTTCCTTACTTGTGACTGGTCTATTCAATTTCTCTATTTATTCTTGATTCAGTTTTGGAAGCTTTCATGATTCTAAGAATTTATTTTTTTCTAGCTTATTCGATTTGTTGATATACAGCTTTTCATAGTATTCTCTTATAATCTTTTGTATTTTTTAGGTCTGTTGCAATTTCTCTTCTTTCGTTTCTGATTTTACTTTCATTTCTGATTTATTTGCGCACTCTCTCTTATTTTCTTGGTAAGCCTAGCTAAAGTTTTATCAAATTTATTTATCTTTTGAAAGAATGGCTCCTGATTTCATTGATTTTTTCTATTTTTTTAGACTCTATTTCAATTATTTTTGCTCTTTTCATTATATCCTTCTTTCTACTGATTTCGGGCCCTGTTTGTTCCTCTTTTTCCAGTTCCATTGGGTGCACTGTTAGATTGTTTATTTGAGATTTTTCTTGTTTGTTGAGGTAGGCCTATATTGCTACAAACTTTACTCTTAGAATCACTTTTGCTATGTTCCATAAATTTTGGCATGTTGTATTTTCATTTTCCTTTGTCTCCAGGTATTTTTTTAATTTCTCCGTTGATTTATCCATTGACCCAATCGTTGTTTAGTAGCATTTTGTTTGATCTCCACATATTTGTGGTTTTTCCAATTTTCTTCTTATAGTTGACTTCTAGTTTCATACCATTGTAGTCAGAAAATATGCTTGGTTTATTTCAATGTTCTTAAATTTATAGAGACTTTTTTGTGGCCTCATATGCCATCTATCCTGGAGAATGTTCCATGTCCTCTTCAAAAAAATGTGTATTCTGAGGTTGTTGGATGCAATGTTTGGTATATATCTACTACGTCCAGCTGGTCTAATTTATTATTGAAGGCCAATATTTCCTTATTGATTTACTGTTTGGATGATCTATCCATTGGTGAAAGTGGAGTGTTAAAGTCTCCTATTATTATTGTGTTGCTGTCTATTTCTCCTTTTAGGTCTGTTAATAATCACTTTTATATTTAGGTCCTCCTATATTAGGTGCATAGATATTTACAAGTACTGTATCTTCTTGTTGGATTGTTCCCCTTATTATCATGTAGTGCCCTTCTTTGTATCTTGTTACAGTTTTTGTTTTAAAGTCTCTTTTGTCTGAGATAAGTATTGCTACCCCAGCTTTCTTTTCATTGCAATTTGCATGGAGTATCTTTTTCCATCCCTCACTTTCAGTTTGTGAGTGTCTTTAGGTCTGAAGTGTGTCTCTTGTGTGCAGCATATATATAGGTCTTGTTTTTTTATCCAATCAGCCACCCTATGTCTTTGATTGTAGCATTTAGCTCATTGACATTTATTGTATCTATTGATAAGAATGTACTTATTGCCATTTTGTTATTTTTATGGGTGTTTTAGTAGTTCTTCTCCGTCCCTTTCTTCTTCCCTTGTGGTTTGATGGCTTTGTTTAGTATTATGTTTGGGTTCCTTTCTCTTAATTTTTTCTATATTTGTTATAGGTTTCTGGTTTGTGATTGCCATGAGGTTCATAGATAATAACCTATGTATATATCAGTTTATATTAAGTTGATGATCTCTTTAGTTTGACATTTGCTAAAAGCTCTACTCTTTTACTCCACCCCTTTATCTAACCTCTTTTTGTATGTATGTGTATCCATTACCCTCTTGTCATGGAAATAGATAACTTTTGTACTGTTGTATTTTGACCTTCGTATTATCTTCATAGGTGGTTATCTGCTACATTTACCATATAGTTGCCTTTACTGGTGATTTTATTGTCTTCTTTTTTGATAATTTTCTTATTCTTATTTGTGTTCTTCTCTTTCTCACTTAAATAAGTCCCTTTTGCATTTCTTGTAAAGCTGGTTTCTTGGAGTTAAATTATTTGCTTTTGCTTGTTTGGGGAAGTCTTTATCTCTCCTTCTATTCTGAATGATAACCTTGCTAGGGAGAGTATTCTTGGCCGTAGGTGTTTTCCTTTCAGCATTTTAAATATACCGTGCTGCTCCTTTGTAGCCTGTAAGTTTTCTGCTGAGAAGCCAGCTGATAGAAGTATGGAGTTTCCTTTGTATGTAACTTGTTGTCTTTCTCTTGTGACTTTTAAAATTCTCTCTGTATCTTTAATAGTATACATTTTAATTATAATGTGTCTTGGTGTGGGCCTCTTTGGATTTATCTTGTTTTGTGCTGTCTGTGATTCCTGTACCTGGATGTCTGCTTCCTTCCTTAGGTTAGAAAAGTTTTCAGCCATTATTTCTTCAAATAGATTCTCTGCCCTTTTTTCTCTCTCTTCTCACTGGGACTCCTATAACACAGATATTACTGTTCTTGATGTTGTCCCAGTTGTCTCTTATACTGTCTTCATTCTTTTAAATTCTTTTTTCTTTTGTTTGTTCAGGCTGGGTTATTTCCTCTAGTCTTTCATCCAGCTTGCTAATCCATTCTTCATATCATATACTTTGCTATTGAGACCCTGTAGAGAATTTTTCATTTCCAGTATTGTATTCTTAATTTCTGATTTGTTCTTTTTTGTATTTTCCACTTCTTTGTTGAAGTTCTCACTGAGTTCATCCATTCTTCTCCTGAGACCAATGAGCATCTTTATGACTATTTTTTTGAACTCTTTGTCAGGTAGATTGTTTATTTCTGTTCAATTTAGTTCTTTTTCTGGGGTTTTGTTCTGTTCCTTTACTTGGAACATATTCCTTTGTCTCCTCATTTTCCTCCTTCTCTGTGCTTATATCTATGTATTAGTTACATCAGCTACATCTCCCAGTTTGGAGACGTGGCCTTGTGTACAAGATTCCCTATGAGGTCCAGTAGTGTGCTTTCCTTTAATCACCAGTTCCCGATGTTCCAGGGTTTTTCCCTTTGTGGTTTACGTGTCCTTATTTTATGGCAGTGTTGCTCTTGCTGCAGGTACCCAAGGAGGCTAGGCTGTCCCCATAGCTTGCTGGTTGTTATGCTCAGCTGTGTGTGGCTGCTATCATCCTTTCAGCCACTTTATCAGGCATGGGGAGCCCCAGCATAGTTGGATGCAAGTTCTAATAGCACATTCCTGTTGCAGTTTTTCTGTTAAGTGAGTAGACCTCCAGCATTATTGGTTGCTAGACTCAGGGGATTACACTTGTTGTAGGCCTCTGGCCTAGGAGGCTGTTGTCAGCTCTCTCATTGTTACTGCTGAGTGGGCCCAGCCCCAGGCATGGGAGTACCTAATTGTTTCAAGATTGAGAAGTGGGGCAAGTCCCCTATGTGGTTTTTTGACAAGCACAAGTCTGCTGCAGCTGTCAGGCTCCACCCCCTTCAGGGCTACACGCTCCATGAACACCTTCTTGCCCCATGTATGTGACCTGAAAAACTGAATTGGACCCAGTCACCCACTGCAGAGGTGCCACACACTCCACCAATGCAGGCCCACCACTCATGTACACCCTACCCTACTGAGGCAGACCCACTTGCCCAGTTACATAGGTTTCAGGCACTCCACCTATATTGGCCCACAAGTTGCCCAAGGGCTTGCTGTTGGCTGGGGCCAGTCCCTAGGGTGGGCTGCCCACCCTGGCTGAGCTGGATTAAATTAGTACTCTAGTGGGTGTGGCATTCCCATGGTCTAACAGGCCAGGGAAGGTACTCCAATATTGTCTGACAGCATCTGTGTAAGCATGCCTGCACTAGGTCACAATAATGGCTGCCACCAATCTTAAGTCCCTGGAAAGGTCTTGCCTCTCATTGAGATGCACCTAGAGCATATCAGTTGAGTCTCTTTGTATCTTTTCACCAAAGGACTGTGTACCTTTCTTTCTCATGATTTTAGATTGCTTTCTGAAATGGATGAATTTATGTGTGGGCCCTTTAAGAGCGGGCTTTTTTTTACCCTTATATCCAATAACTTTTCTCAGGGTATTCCCTGTTGTAGTTAATAGCCAGAAAGGCAAGTATTATAAGACTTGTCTCGGTTGTACTGAGACCAAAAGTTGCTTATTTTGGTAATGCTCTCCCACTCAGATCCCTGACTCCTCCAGAGAAGCCTTCATAGTTTAAGGTTACTCCCAGCCTGCCATGAAGCATTGCAGCTCAAAGGTTGCTTTTTTCTCTCCAGAAGTGGATTTCTGTATCTTCCACCTCAATCAGAACTGTCCCTTATTGTCAGGATTCTTTTTAGCCAGTTTTCTGTTCTCTCTTAATAATAATTGTTCCAAGAGTAGTTGTAAATTTATTCTGTCCATGGGAGGAGGTGAATTCAGAGTCCTCCTATGTCACCATCTTGACGCTGTCCTCTATAAAGATGTTTCTAAGAAGCTACCAGAAATTGGTTTCATCACAGCATCCTTTCATTTACAAAAGTAATAGCTGTTCTGTAGTCATATACTGAAATATTTGAAATTTCTCTTAAGATGTTCCTAAACAGCTACAAGCAATATTGTTTAGCCACAATGATCTTTCAGTGAATGAATGTTACAGATATTCTCTCATAATTGTAGTGACATGTTTGATAAGTCATATGATTTTTTTCCTGAACAGCCATAAACAAGACTGTTTAACTGAGAAGTTATTTCATTGTAAAAAAAAATGATACCTGTATGTAAGGCATTTACTGATGGGTTCAAAATGTCTTATATTAAGATTTCCTTAAACAGTTACAAGCTATATTGTTTTGCCACAGTGTTGCTTTACTGTAAGAGAGTGATAGTTGTTCTGTAGGCATATATGGAATTGTTTGAACTGTCTTATGAGAAGATGTTCCCAAACAGCTACGAGAATAGTTTAACCACAGTGTTCTTTCAGTGAATGAATGTTATTGATATTCTCTCATGCCTGTAGTAAAATGTTTGATGTCTTGTATGAAGATTTTCCTAAAGACCTACAAGGAAGATGGTTTAAAATGTGTACTTTCAGTGAATGTATGCTGTAGATATTTTCTCAGTTCTGTAATGAAATGTTTTATGTCATATGAACATGTTCATAAACGGCTCCAAACAAGATCATTTAATCACAATATTCTTTCAGTGAATGAATGTTATAGATATTCCCTCATGTCTGTAGTGATTTCATATGAAAATGTTCCTAAACAGTCACAAGCAAGATGGTTTAACCAGAGTGTTCTTTCAGTGTAAGAAAGTGATAGCCATTCTGTAAGGCAATAATAACTGTTTGAAGTGTCTTTTATGAAGATGTTTCTAAACAACTACAAGCAAAATGGTTTCACACAGTGTTTTTTCAGTTTAAGAAAGTAATAGCCATTTTTTAAAGCATATACTGAAATGATTTAAATGTCTTATAGGAATATGTTCCTAAACAGCTACAAGCTATACAGTTTAACCAGAGTATTCTTTCAATGAATCAATGTAATAGATATTCTGTCCCACCTATAGTGAAATGTTTGACAGATCTTGTATGAAGATGTTCCGACCAGATAAAAGCAAGGTGGTTTAATTGTAGTGTTCTTTCATTGTAAGAAAGTGATAGCTGATGTGTAAGGAATGTACTGAAATGTCTTGTATGAAAATGTTCCTAAGCAACTTCAAGCAAGATATTTTCACGACTGTTCTTTCATTGTAAGAAAATGATAGTCATTCTATAAGGCATATACTGAAATATTCGAATTGCCTCACAATAAAGTGTTCCTTCCTACACAGCTACAAGCAGGATGGTTTCATCAAAGTGTTATTTTAGTGAATGAATGTTACAGATATTCATTCATGCATAGATTGAAATGTTTGATAAGTCTTATATGAAAACGTACGTAAACAGCTATGAGCATGATGGTTTCACCACAATGATCTTTCATTCTAAGAAAATGATAACCGTTCTGAAAGGCAGCTATTGAAATGTATGAAACTTCTTATATGAAGATGACCCTAAGCAGCCTCTAGCAAGATGTTTTCACTGCAGTGTTCTTTCATTCCTACAAAGTGATAGGCATTCTGTAAGGCTTATACTGAAATATTTGAATTGTCTCCTAAGAAGATGTTCCTAAACAGCCATGAGTAGGATGGTTTAACCACAGTGTTATTTCATTGAATAAATGTTATAGAAATTCTCTCACACCTTTAGTGAAATGTTGGTAAGTCTTATATGAAGATATTCTGAAATAGCTACAACAAAGACAGTTAAACAGCATGCTCTTTCAATGAATGAATGTTGTAAATATTCTGTGCTGCCTATGTGAAATGTTTCATACATCTTATATGAAGATTTTCTTACACATCTACTTAAGATTTGTCAGCCAGAGTGTACAATCAAGGTAAGAAAGTAACATCTATTCTGCAGGGAATATACTGAAATGTGTGAGCTATCTTCTATGAAGAACTTCTTGTACAGCTCCAAGCAAGATGGTTCACCAATGTGTTTTTTCATTGGAAGAAAATGATAACTATTTTGTAAGGCATATGCAGAAATGTTTGAAATGTCTTATAAGAAGATGTTTCTAAACAGCTACAATCAACATGATTTGACCAGTGTCATTTCAGTGAATGGATGTTAGATATTCTTTCATGCCTGTAGTCAATTATTTGTTGTGTTTTATTAAGATGTTCCTGAAGAGCAGCAAGCAAACTGGCTTAACCACAGTGTACTTACACTGTAAGAATGCGATAGTCTTTCTGTGAGGCTTATACTGAAAAGTCTGAAATGTTTTATAGGAAGATATTCCTAAACAGCTACAGGCAAGATGGTTTCACTATAGTGTTCTCTCAGTGAAAGAAGGTTATAGATCATCTGTTATGTCTCTAGTGAAATGTTTGCTAAGTCATATAAAGATGATCATAAATAGCTACCTGCTACCTTGGTTCAGAATAGTGTTCTTCCACAGTAAGAATTTGATAGCCATTCTGTACAGCATATACATTTGTTTGAAATGTCTTGTATGAACATGTTCATAAACAACTATAAGAAAGTTTCACTACAATGTTGTTTCAGTGAATGAATGTTGTAGATATTCTGGTGTCAGCACGGTGTTCTTTCATTGCAAGAGAATGATAGTCATTCTGTACAACATATACTGAAAAGCTTGAAAGACTTAAATGAAGATTTTCCTTAACAGGTACAAACCAGCCAGTATCACCACCGTGTTCTGTGAGTGAATGAATGTTACTGATATTCTGTCATGTCTGTAGGGAAATGTTTAAGTGTTATATGAAGACGTTCCTAAAGAGGTACAAGCAAGCTGGCTTCACAATAGTGTTCTTTCATTTAATGAATGTTATATGTAATTCTGTCATTCTTGTAGTGAAATGTTTAATAAGTTTTTAAAGAAGTTTGTGAATAGGTACTGGCAAGCTAGGTTCAGAACAGTGTTCTTTCATTTTAAAGAAAAAGTGATAGCTTTTATGTATGGCACAGCCTGAAAAGTTTGAAATGACTTATTTGAAGATGTTCCTAAACAGCTGCAAATGAGATGGTTCACCACAGTGTTCTTTCACTGAATGAGTGTTATATTCTGTCAGATCAGTAGGGAAATTTTTGATGTCTTATATGCAAATGTTCATAAAGAGCTACAAAAGCTTGTTTCATCATAGTGTTCTCTTTTTTTTTGAAATAAGGTAAATTTATTGCGTTTTAGTTTAACAAATAGTATTTTTTAAAATTATTATATTTGGGTTATAATGGTTTATAACATTGTGTAATTTTGGGTGTATATTATCGTTGATCAGTTTCTGTAGACTGCATCGTGTTCACCACCAAAGTCTTATTTTTATCCATCACCATACATATGTGGCCCTTTATCCCTTTCACCCTCCCCACAGTGCCTTTTGTCTCTGGTAACCGCTACTCTGTTCTCTTTATCCATATGTTTGTTTATCTTCCACAAATGAGAGAAATCATATGGTTTTTGCCTTCTCTGTCTGGCTTATTTTGCTTAATGTAATACCATCTAGGACCATACATGTTGTTGCAAATGAAATGATATTGATTTTTTTATGGATGAGCAGTATTCCATTTTATATATGTACTCCATGTCCTCTTTATCCATTCACCAGTTGGTGGGCATATGGATTGCTTCCTTGTCTTGGATATTGTGAATAATGCTGCAATGAATATATAGGGATACACAAATCTCTTTGAGTTGTTGATTTAAAGTTGTTTGATAAGTACCCAGCAATGGGATATCTGGATTGTATGGCATTCGTATTTTTAATTGTTTGAGAAATCTCTACACTCTTTTCCTTAGTGGCTGAGCCAGTTTGCATTGCCACCAGCAGTGTATGAGAGTTCCCTTTTCTCCACATCCTCTCTAACATTTGTTATGCTTTGTCTTGGTAATTTTAGCCATTCTGACTGGTGTAAGGCAGTATCTTATTGTAGTCTTGATTTGCATTTCCCTGATAATTAGTGATGTTGAACATCTTTTCATGTGCCTGTTGGCTATCTGTATATCTTCTTTGGAAAAATATCTGTTCATATCCTCTGCCCATTTTTTGATAGGATTGTTTGATCTTTCTGTTGTTGAGTTGAATGAGTTCTTTATATATTTTGGAAATTAGTACCATGTTGGATATATGATTTACAAATATTTCCTCCCTTTTGGTGGGCTGTCTTTTAATTTTGTTCATAATTTCCTTTGCCTTACAGAAGTATTTTAGTCTGATGTTGTTCCATTTGTTAGTTTTTCCTTTTGTTTCCCTTGTCTGAGTAGACATGAAATTCAAGAAAATGCTGCTAAGACTGATGTCAAAGAGTGTACAGCCTACATTTTCTTCCAGCAGTTGTACGGTTTCAGGTCTAACATTCAAGTCTTTAATCCACTTGGAGTTAATTTTTCAGTATGGTGCAAGACAGTGGTCTAATTTCATTCTTTTGCATGTGGCTGTCCAGTTTTACCAAGACCATTTATTGAAGAGACTTTGCTTTCTCCATTGTATGTTCTTGGCTCCTTTGTTGAATATTAGCTTTGTGTTGATATGTAGTTTTGCTTCTGGGCTTCCAATTCTGTTCCTTTGATCTCTGTGTCTGCTTGTGTGCCAGTACCATGTTGCTTTGATTACTATAGCATTGAGGTCGGCGATTGTGATGCCTCCATCTTTGACCTTTTTCTCAGGATTCCTTTGTCTATTCAGGGTCTTTTGTTTTTACATATAAATTTTAGGATCCTCTGTTCTGTTTCCATGAAGAATGTCATTGCAGTTCTGATTAGGATTGCATTGAATCTGTAATTGCTTTAAGTAATATGGACATTTTAATTATGTTTACTCTTCCAATCCATAAGCATGGAATTTCTTTCCATTTCTTTAAGTCCTCTTTGATGTTTTTGAATAATGCCATATAGTTTTCAGTGTATAGATCTTTCATCTCTTTAGTTAAATTTATTCCTAGATACTTTTTCTTTTCGTTGTGATTGTAAATAGGATTTTATTCTTTACTTCTCTCTGCCAGTTAGTTGTTAGAGTATAGAAATGTAACTGATTTTTGAAAGTTGGTTTTGTACCCTGCAACTTTGCTGTAGTTATTGATTAGTTCTAATAGTTTTCTGAATGATTCTTTAGGGTTTTCTATATATAGAAACTTGTCATCCACAAACAATGAGAGTTTCACTTCTTCCTTTCCAATTTGGATACCTTTTATTTCTTTTTCTTTCCTAATTGCTCTGGCCAAAACCTCTAGTACTATCTCGAATAGAAGTGGGAAGAATGGGCATCTGTGTCTTGTTCCTCTTCTCAGAGGGATGGCTTTCAGTTTTTTCCCCATTGAGTATGATGTTGGCTGTAGGTTTGTCATATATGGCCTTTATTATGTTGAGGTGCTTTCCTTCTATGCGCATTTTCTTGAGAGTTTTTGTTGTAAATGGAAGTTGGGTCTTGTCAAATGCTATTTTGCATCTGTTGAGGTGATCATGTAATTTTTATTCCTTATTTTGTTAATATGATGTATCACACTGATTGATTTGAGGATGTTGAACCATCCCTGCATCCCTGATATAAGTCCCACCTGATCATGATGTATGGTCCTTTTAATGTATTGCTATATTCAGTTCATCAATATTTTGTTGAGGATTTTTGCCTCAACGTTAATGAGTGATATTGGCCTGTAATTTTCCTTATTTGTGTTGTCCTTTTCTGGTTTTGGTATCATGGTAATGTTGACCTCATAGAATGAGTTAGGGAGTGTTCTGTCTTCTTTAAATTTTTGGAAAAGCTTGCTATGGATAGGTATTAAACCTTACTTGATTGTCTAGTCAAATTCTCCAAAGAAGCCATCTGGCCTTGGCCTTTTGTTTTATGGGAGGACTTGTTTTCATGAGGAAGAATTGCCCTGAACTAACATTAGTGCCAATCTTCCTTTATTTTGCATGTGGTTCACCACGAGAGTATGGCTGCCAATGAGTGGTTTAGTGGTGTAGGTCTGCACCCTGGAACCAAAGCTGGGCCAAACTTAACCACTAGGCCATGGGGCTGGCCCTGGGAGGTTTTTTTTTTTTATTACTGTTTCAATCCCTTTCCTTGTGATTGGTCTATTCAGATTCTCTATTTCTTCTTGATTTTGTTCTGGGAGGTGGTATGAGTCTAAGAATTTATCCATTTCATCTAGGTTGTCCAATTTGCTGGCACACTAGTTTTTTCATAGCATACTCTTATAATTCCTTGTATTTCTGTGGTAGCCATTGTAACTTCTCCTTTTTCGTTTCTAATGTTATTTGACCCTTATTTATTTTTTCCTTAGTGAGTCTGACTAAAGTTTGTCTATTTTGTTTATCTTCTCAAAGAACCAACTCAGTTTCATTTATACTTTCTACTGTTTATTTATTTCACTTATTTCTGGTCTAATTTTTATTATTTATCTCCTGCTTTCTTGAGCTTTGTTTGTCCTTCTTCTCCTAGTTCTTCTAGATGTGGTTGAAGGTTACTTATTTGAGTTGTTTAAAATTTCTTGAGGTAGGCCTGTATTGCTATATATGTCCCTTTTAGAACTGCTCTTCCTTCATCCCATTAGAGTTGGTATGTTTTATTTTCATTTTCATTTGTCTATTGGTATTTTTTAATTTCTCTTTTGATTTCTTCATTGATCCAATGGTTAAATAGCATGTTGTTTAGTCTCCACTTACTTGTGACTGTCCCAGCCTTTTTCTTGTAGGTGATTTCTAGTTTCATAGCATTGTGGTTGGAAAAGATGCTTGATATGATTTCAGTCTTCTTAAATTTCTTGAGATTTGCTTTATTTTCCCACATATGGTCTATCCTTGACAATGTTCTATGTGCACTTGAGAAGAATGTGTATTCTGCTGTTTTGGGACAAGTGTTAAAGCCACTGTGTTCTTTCAATGAATGAATGTTATAGATATTCTGTCACGTTTGTAGTGAAGTGCTTGATAAGTCTTTTATGAAGATGTCCCTAAACAGCTACCCATAAGCTGGGTCAAGCACAGTGCTCTTTCATTTTAATAAAGTGATAGCCCTTCAGATAGCTTTATATGAAGGTGTTCCTCACCAGTTACAAGAAAACTGCTTTCATCCCTGTGTTCATTCAATGAGTGAATGTTTAGAGATTCTGTCATTCCTGCAAAGGAATGTTTAATAAGTCTTACATGAAGATGTTTCTAAACAGCTACAAGGAAATTTTTTTAAATATAGTGTTATTACATTGAATAAACATTAAAGATATCCTGTCATGACTGTAGGCAAATGTCTGATAAGACTTGAGCAAAATATTAATAAACAATTACTTGCAAGCTGGGTTCATCACAGTATTCTTTTCTGGCTATGGAGATGATAGCCATTCTGTATGGCATAAAGTGATATGTTTGAAGAGCCTTTTATTTATATTCTTAAACAGCTAACAAGCAAGATGGTTTCTTCACAGTGTTCTTTCAGTGAATGAATGTTCTAGATATTGTCACATCTGTGGTGAAATATTTGATATATGATGTTCCTAAACAGCTACCTATAAACTGGATTCAGCATGTGTTCTTTCATTTTGTGAAAATGATAGTCGCTCTGTGTGGAATATACTTAAGTATTTGAAGTGTACTATGTGCAGATGTTCCTAAACAGTGAAAAGAAGATGGTTTTTGCATAATTTTCTTTCAGATAACAAATGTTATAGACATTGTCACACCTGTAGTCAAATGTTTGATATGATTTATGTGAAAAATATCCCTAAACAGCTACCTGTTGGCTTGATTAAGCACAATGCTCTTTCATTGTAAGAAAGTGATAGCCGTTCCATGTGGCATATACTGAAATGTTTGAAATGTCATATGTGAAGATGTTCCTTAAGAGCTACTTGCTAGGTGTTTTCAAGACAATGTTCTTTCAGTGAATGAATGTTATAGATAGTCTATCACACCCGTAGTGAAATGCTGGATAAGTTTTATGAAGATGTCCCTAAGTAGCTACAAGCAAAATGGTTTCACAACAGTGTTCTTACAGACATTGCATGTTATAGATATTCTGTCATGCCTGTAGTGAAATGTTTGATAAGACTTGCATGAACACTTACATGAAGATGTTTCTCAACAGCCACAAGCAAGCTTTTTGAACACAGTATTTCATTGAATGAATGTAATAATTATCACATTGTGGCTGCAGAGAAACGTTTGATAAGACACACACAAAATGTTCATAAATAGCATGTGCCAGCTGGTTGCATCACAATGTTGTTTAATTTAATGGAAGTGATAATCATTCTGTATAGCATATGATGTGTTTGAATAGCCTTATATAAAGATATTCCTAAAAACTTATGAGCAATCTGGTTTCACCAGAGTGTGTTCCTCAGTGAAGGAATCTTACAGAGATTCTGTCAGAGCAGTAGTGACATGTTTGGTGTTTTGTATGAAGAAATCCTAAATGGCTTCCTGCAAGATGAGTTCAACACAGTGTTATTTCATTTTAAGAAAATGATAGTCATTCTGTTTGGCATAAACTGAAATATTAGAAAAGCCTTATATCAAGATGTTCCTAATTAGCTACCAGCAATCTGGCTTCACAATAGTGTTCTTTCATTGAATGGATGTAATAGATACTTTGTAGTGAAATGTATGATAAGTCTCTTAGGAAAAGGTTCCTAAACAGCTGCCTGCAATCTGGCTTCAGCACATTATATCATTGTCTCAAAGTGATATTCATTCAGTATGTCTTATATGGAAATGCTTGAAATGGTGAACATGAAGAAGTTTCTAAATATATACAAGCAAGATTGTTTCTCCACAGTTTTCTTTCAGTGACTGAATGTTATGTATAGTCTGTCACGACTATTGTAAAATGTTTGATAAGTCTTATGTAAAAACGTTCCTAGATAGCTATCTGTGAGCTCTATTTAGCACAGTGTTCTTTCATTGTAGGAAAATGATACCCATTCATTATGGCATATACTGAAATGTGAGAAATGTCTCAAATACAAATGTTCCTAATAATAGCTTCAAGATGCTTTCACCACAGAGTTCTTTCAGTGAAACAATATTGCAGATATTCTGTGACACTTGTAGTGAAGTGTTAGTTAAAACTTACTTGCAAGCTGGATTCAGCACAGTGCTTCTTTCATTGTTGGAAACTCATATTCAATCAGAACAGCAAATATTGAAATGGTTATAATGACTAATATGAAGATGATCCTTAATGGCTGCAAGTAAGATGGTTTCACCACAGTTTTCTCTCAGTGAACAAATGCTATATATATTCTGTCCCACATGCAATGAAATGTTTGTTAAGTCTTATATGAACATGTTCCTAAACAGCTACCCGCAAACTGGGCTTAGAACAGTGTTCTCACATTGTTAGTAATTGATAGGTCATCTGTAGGGCATATACTGAAATGTTTGAAATGTCTTAGGTGAATATGCCCCTAAACAGCTGTAAGCACATTTGTTTCACCAGAGTTCCTTTAGTGTCTGAATCTTATGGATATTTTTCAAGTCTGTAGTGTAATTTTTTAAGTATTTTATGAAGTTCTTCCTAAACAGATACTAGGAAACAAGGGTTCAGCTCATCCTTCTTTCCTTGAGTGAATATTAAAATTATTCTGTCATGACCATAGCGCAATATTTGTTAAGACTTATAAAAAGATATTTCTAAAAGACAACTTTCCAGCTGGGTTCTTAACATCGTTCTTTCATTTTATGGAAGTGATAACCATTCTGGATGGAATACACCGAAATGTTTGAAAAGACTTGTATGAAGATACTCCTAAATAGCCTCAAGCAATCTGGTTACACCACAGTGTTCTTTCATTTAATAAACTTTATATATATTCTCCTATAGCTGTAGTGAAATGTTTTATATCATATATGAAAATGTTCCTACAGCTACCTGCAAGCTGGGATCAGCACACTGACTTTTCATTGTAATAAAGTGATAGTTACTTTGTATGGCATACACTGAAATGTCAGAAAAGACTTATATGAGTGTATTTCTAAAGAGATACAAGCAAGCTGGTTTCACAATAGTGATCTTTCATTGAATTAATGTAATAGATATTCTGTCGCACATGTTGTGAAATTTTCAATAAATCTTACATGAGAATGTTACTATAAGTCTACCTGAAAGCTGAGTTAAGTACAATGTTTTTTCATTTTAAGAAAGTATAGCTGTTCTCTATGGCTCATACTGAAATGCTAGAAAAGACTTACATGAAGATGTTCCTTAAAGGCTACAAGGAAGTTGGTTTCACCACAGCATTCTTTCAATGTGTGAATGTTATAGATATTCCATCATGCCCGTAGTGAAATGTTTGATAGGACTTATTTGAAGATTCCCCTAAACAGCTGCAAGCAAGGTGTTTTCACCACAGTGTTCATTCAGAAAATGAATGTTATACGTATTCTGTCATGCCTCAAGAGAACTATTTGATGTCTTATGTGAGAGTGTTCCTGAACAGCTACAAGCAAGCTTTTTCAACATAGTGTGGTTTCCTTGAATGAATGTTATGGATATCATGTTGCGGCTGCAGAGAAACGTTTGATAAGACATAAATGAAATGCTCATAAAGAGCCACTGGTTTCATCAGAACGTTCTTTCTGGATATGGAAGTGATAGCCATTCTGTAGGCATAATGAAGTGTTTGAAGAGCCTTATACGAAGACATTCCCAAGGCGCCAGAAGTAATCTGGCTTCACCACAGTGTTCTTTCAGTGAACGAGTGTTATAGCTAGTCTGTCATGCCTGTAGTGAAATGTTTAATAAGTCTTATATGAAGAGGTTTCAAACAGCCGCCAGCAAGCCGGGTTTAGCACAGTGTCCTTTAACTGTAAGTAAGTGAGAGCCATTCTGTATGGCATATACTTAAATGTTAGAGAGGTCTTATATGAAGATGTTCCTAAATAGAATCCAACAAGATGTGTTCAGGACAGAATAATTTCATCATAAGATAGTGACAGCCGTTTAGTATGGCATATACAGAAATGCTGAAAAGGACTTCAATGAAGATCTTCCTTAACAGTAAAACCAAGCCACTTTCACCATAGTGTTCTTTCATTGAATGGATGTAATGGATATTCTGTCATGCCTGTAGTTAAATGTTCAATAGGTCTTATATAAAAATACTCCTAATAATCTACCTGAAAGCTATTAAACACAACCTTCTTTCCTTGTAAGAAGGGTATGGCCATGCTGTATGCCATATACTGAAATGCTTGAAAAGCTTTATATGAAGATGCTCCTCAACAGTTACAAGAAAACTGCTTTCATCCCTGTGTTCATTCAATGAGTGAATGTTTAGAGATTCTGTCATTCCTGCAAAGGAATGTTTAATAAGTCTTACATGAAGATGTTTCTAAACAGCTACAAGGAAATTTTTTTAAATATAGTGTTATTACATTGAATAAACATTAAAGATATCCTGTCATGACTGTAGGCAAATGTCTGATAAGACTTGAGCAAAATATTAATAAACAATTACTTGCAAGCTGGGTTCATCACAGTATTCTTTTCTGGCTATGGAGATGATAGCCATTCTGTATGGCATAAAGTGATATGTTTGAAGAGCCTTTTATTTATATTCTTAAACAGCTAACAAGCAAGATGGTTTCTTCACAGTGTTCTTTCAGTGAATGAATGTTCTAGATATTGTCACATCTGTGGTGAAATATTTGATATATGATGTTCCTAAACAGCTACCCATAAACTGGATTCAGCATGTGTTCTTTCATTTTGTGAAAATGATAGTCGCTCTGTGTGGAATATACTTAAGTATTTGAAGTGTACTATGTGCAGATGTTCCTAAACAGTGAAAAGAAGATGGTTTTTGCATAATTTTCTTTCAGATAACAAATGTTATAGACATTGTCACACCTGTAGTCAAATGTTTGATATGATTTATGTGAAAAATATCCCTAAACAGCTACCTGTTGGCTTGATTAAGCACAATGCTCTTTCATTGTAAGAAAGTGATAGCCGTTCCATGTGGCATATACTGAAATGTTTGAAATGTCATATGTGAAGATGTTCCTTAAGAGCTACTTGCTAGGTGTTTTCCAGACAATGTTCTTTCAGTGAATGGATGTTATAGATAGTCTATCACACCCGTAGTGAAATGCTGGATAAGTTTTATGAAGATGTCCCTAAGTAGCTACAAGCAAAATGGTTTCACAACAGTGTTCTTACAGACATTGCATGCTATAGATATTCTGTCATGCCTGTAGTGAAATGTTTGATAAGACTTGCATGAACACTTACATGAAGATGTTTCTCAACAGCCACAAGCAAGCTTTTTCAACACAGTATTTCATTGAATGAATGTAATAATTATCACATTGTGGCTGCAGAGAAACGTTTGATAAGACACACACAAAATGTTCATAAATAGCATGTGCCAGCTGGTTGCATCACAATGTTGTTTAATTTAATGGAAGTGATAATCATTCTGTATAGCATATGATGTGTTTGAATAGCCTTATATAAAGATATTCCTAAAAACTTATGAGCAATCTGGTTTCACCAGAGTGTGTTCCTCAGTGAAGGAATCTTACAGAGATTCTGTCAGAGCAGTAGTGACATGTTTGGTGTTTTGTATGAAGAAATCCTAAATGGCTTCCTGCAAGATGAGTTCAACACAGTGTTATTTCATTTTAAGAAAATGATAGTCATTCTGTTTGGCATAAACTGAAATATTAGAAAAGCCTTATATCAAGATGTTCCTAATTAGCTACCAGCAATCTGGCTTCACAATAGTGTTCTTTCATTGAATGGATGTAATAGATACTTTGTAGTGAAATGTATGATAAGTCTCTTAGGAAAAGGTTCCTAAACAGCTGCCTGCAATCTGGCTTCAGCACATTATATCATTGTCTCAAAGTGATATTCATTCAGTATGTCTTATATGGAAATGCTTGAAATGGTGAACATGAAGAAGTTTCTAAATATATACAAGCAAGATTGTTTCTCCACAGTTTTCTTTCAGTGACTGAATGTTATGTATAGTCTGTCACGACTATTGTAAAATGTTTGATAAGTCTTATGTAAAAACGTTCCTAGATAGCTATCTGTGAGCTCTATTTAGCACAGTGTTCTTTCATTGTAGGAAAATGATACCCATTCATTATGGCATATACTGAAATGTGAGAAATGTCTCAAATACAAATGTTCCTAATAATAGCTTCAAGATGCTTTCACCACAGAGTTCTTTCAGTGAAACAATATTGCAGATATTCTGTGACACTTGTAGTGAAGTGTTAGTTAAAACTTACTTGCAAGCTGGATTCAGCACAGTGTTTCTTTCATTGTTGGAAACTCATATTCAATCAGAACAGCAAATATTGAAATGGTTATAATGACTAATATGAAGATGATCCTTAATGGCTGCAAGTAAGATGGTTTCACCACAGTTTTCTCTCAGTGAACAAATGCTATATATATTCTGTCCCACATGCAATGAAATGTTTGTTAAGTCTTATATGAACATGTTCCTAAACAGCTACCCGCAAACTGGGCTTAGAACAGTGTTCTCACATTGTTAGTAATTGATAGGTCATCTGTAGGGCATATGCTGAAATGTTTGAACTGTCTTAGGTGAATATGCCCCTAAACAGCTGTAAGCACATTTGTTTCACCAGAGTTCCTTTAGTGTCTGAATCTTATGGATATTTTTCAAGTCTGTAGTGTAATTTTTTAAGTATTTTATGAAGTTCTTCCTAAACAGATACTAGGAAACAAGGGTTCAGCTCATCCTTCTTTCCTTGAGTGAATATTAAAATTATTCTGTCATGACCATAGCGCAATATTTGTTAAGACTTATAAAAAGATATTTCTAAAAAACAACTTTCCAGCTGGGTTCTTAACATCGTTCTTTCATTTTATGGAAGTGATAACCATTCTGGATGGAATACACCGAAATGTTTGAAAAGACTTGTATGAAGATACTCCTAAATAGCTACAAGCAATCTGGTTACACCACAGTGTTCTTTCATTTAATAAACTTTATATATATTCTCCTATAGCTGTAGTGAAATGTTTTATATCATATATGAAAATGTTCCTACAGCTACCTGCAAGCTGGGATCAGCACACTGACTTTTCATTGTAATAAAGTGATAGTTACTTTGTATGGCATACACTGAAATGTCAGAAAAGACTTATATGAGTGTATTTCTAAAGAGATACAAGCAAGCTGGTTTCACAATAGTGATCTTTCATTGAATTAATGTAATAGATATTCTGTCGCACATGTTGTGAAATTTTCAATAAATCTTACATGAGAATGTTACTATAAGTCTACCTGAAAGCTGAGTTAAGTACAATGTTTTTTCATTTTAAGAAAGTATAGCTGTTCTCTATGGCTCATACTGAAATGCTAGAAAAGACTTACATGAAGATGTTCCTTAAAGGCTACAAGGAAGTTGGTTTCACCACAGCATTCTTTCAATGTGTGAATGTTATAGATATTCCATCATGCCCGTAGTGAAATGTTTGATAGGACTTATTTGAAGATTCCCCTAAACAGCTGCAAGCAAGGTGTTTTCACCACAGTGTTCATTCAGAAAATGAATGTTATACGTATTCTGTCATGCCTCAAGAGAACTATTTGATGTCTTAGGTGAGAGTGTTCCTGAACAGCTACAAGCAAGCTTTTTCAACATAGTGTGGTTTCCTTGAATGAATGTTATGGATATCATGTTGCGGCTGCAGAGAAACGTTTGATAAGACATAAATGAAATGCTCATAAAGAGCCACTGGTTTCATCAGAACGTTCTTTCTGGATATGGAAGTGATAGCCATTCTGTAGGCATAATGAAGTGTTTGAAGAGCCTTATACGAAGACATTCCCAAGGCGCCAGAAGTAATCTGGCTTCACCACAGTGTTCTTTCAGTGAACGAGTGTTATAGCTAGTCTGTCATGCCTGTAGTGAAATGTTTAATAAGTCTTATATGAAGAGGTTTCAAACAGCCGCCAGCAAGCCGGGTTTAGCACAGTGTCCTTTAACTGTAAGTAAGTGAGAGCCATTCTGTATGGCATATACTTAAATGTTAGAGAGGTCTTATATGAAGATGTTCCTAAATAGAATCCAACAAGATGTGTTCAGGACAGAATAATTTCATCATAAGATAGTGACAGCCGTTTAGTATGGCATATACAGAAATGCTGAAAAGGACTTCAATGAAGATCTTCCTTAACAGTAAAACCAAGCCACTTTCACCATAGTGTTCTTTCATTGAATGGATGTAATGGATATTCTGTCATGCCTGTAGTTAAATGTTCAATAGGTCTTATATAAAAATACTCCTAATAATCTACCTGAAAGCTATTAAACACAACCTTCTTTCCTTGTAAGAAGGGTATGGCCATGCTGTATGCCATATACTGAAATGCTTGAAAAGCTTTATATGAAGATGCTCCTCAACAGTTACAAGAAAACTGCTTTCATCCCTGTGTTCATTCAATGAGTGAATGTTTAGAGATTCTGTCATTCCTGCAAAGGAATGTTTAATAAGTCTTACATGAAGATGTTTCTAAACAGCTACAAGGAAATTTTTTTAAATATAGTGTTATTACATTGAATAAACATTAAAGATATCCTGTCATGACTGTAGGCAAATGTCTGATAAGACTTGAGCAAAATATTAATAAACAATTACTTGCAAGCTGGGTTCATCACAGTATTCTTTTCTGGCTATGGAGATGATAGCCATTCTGTATGGCATAAAGTGATATGTTTGAAGAGCCTTTTATTTATATTCTTAAACAGCTAACAAGCAAGATGGTTTCTTCACAGTGTTCTTTCAGTGAATGAATGTTCTAGATATTGTCACATCTGTGGTGAAATATTTGATATATGATGTTCCTAAACAGCTACCTATAAACTGGATTCAGCATGTGTTCTTTCATTTTGTGAAAATGATAGTCGCTCTGTGTGGAATATACTTAAGTATTTGAAGTGTACTATGTGCAGATGTTCCTAAACAGTGAAAAGAAGATGGTTTTTGCATAATTTTCTTTCAGATAACAAATGTTATAGACATTGTCACACCTGTAGTCAAATGTTTGATATGATTTATGTGAAAAATATCCCTAAACAGCTACCTGTTGGCTTGATTAAGCACAATGCTCTTTCATTGTAAGAAAGTGATAGCCGTTCCATGTGGCATATACTGAAATGTTTGAAATGTCATATGTGAAGATGTTCCTTAAGAGCTACTTGCTAGGTGTTTTCCAGACAATGTTCTTTCAGTGAATGGATGTTATAGATAGTCTATCACACCCGTAGTGAAATGCTGGATAAGTTTTATGAAGATGTCCCTAAGTAGCTACAAGCAAAATGGTTTCACAACAGTGTTCTTACAGACATTGCATGCTATAGATATTCTGTCATGCCTGTAGTGAAATGTTTGATAAGACTTGCATGAACACTTACATGAAGATGTTTCTCAACAGCCACAAGCAAGCTTTTTCAACACAGTATTTCATTGAATGAATGTAATAATTATCACATTGTGGCTGCAGAGAAACGTTTGATAAGACACACACAAAATGTTCATAAATAGCATGTGCCAGCTGGTTGCATCACAATGTTGTTTAATTTAATGGAAGTGATAATCATTCTGTATAGCATATGATGTGTTTGAATAGCCTTATATAAAGATATTCCTAAAAACTTATGAGCAATCTGGTTTCACCAGAGTGTGTTCCTCAGTGAAGGAATCTTACAGAGATTCTGTCAGAGCAGTAGTGACATGTTTGGTGTTTTGTATGAAGAAATCCTAAATGGCTTCCTGCAAGATGAGTTCAACACAGTGTTATTTCATTTTAAGAAAATGATAGTCATTCTGTTTGGCATAAACTGAAATATTAGAAAAGCCTTATATCAAGATGTTCCTAATTAGCTACCAGCAATCTGGCTTCACAATAGTGTTCTTTCATTGAATGGATGTAATAGATACTTTGTAGTGAAATGTATGATAAGTCTCTTAGGAAAAGGTTCCTAAACAGCTGCCTGCAATCTGGCTTCAGCACATTATATCATTGTCTCAAAGTGATATTCATTCAGTATGTCTTATATGGAAATGCTTGAAATGGTGAACATGAAGAAGTTTCTAAATATATACAAGCAAGATTGTTTCTCCACAGTTTTCTTTCAGTGACTGAATGTTATGTATAGTCTGTCACGACTATTGTAAAATGTTTGATAAGTCTTATGTAAAAACGTTCCTAGATAGCGATCTGTGAGCTCTATTTAGCACAGTGTTCTTTCATTGTAGGAAAATGATACCCATTCATTATGGCATATACTGAAATGTGAGAAATGTCTCAAATACAAATGTTCCTAATAATAGCTTCAAGATGCTTTCACCACAGAGTTCTTTCAGTGAAACAATATTGCAGATATTCTGTGACACTTGTAGTGAAGTGTTAGTTAAAACTTACTTGCAAGCTGGATTCAGCACAGTGTTTCTTTCATTGTTGGAAACTCATATTCAATCAGAACAGCAAATATTGAAATGGTTATAATGACTAATATGAAGATGATCCTTAATGGCTGCAAGTAAGATGGTTTCACCACAGTTTTCTCTCAGTGAACAAATGCTATATATATTCTGTCCCACATGCAATGAAATGTTTGTTAAGTCTTATATGAACATGTTCCTAAACAGCTACCCGCAAACTGGGCTTAGAACAGTGTTCTCACATTGTTAGTAATTGATAGGTCATCTGTAGGGCATATGCTGAAATGTTTGAACTGTCTTAGGTGAATATGCCCCTAAACAGCTGTAAGCACATTTGTTTCACCAGAGTTCCTTTAGTGTCTGAATCTTATGGATATTTTTCAAGTCTGTAGTGTAATTTTTTAAGTATTTTATGAAGTTCTTCCTAAACAGATACTAGGAAACAAGGGTTCAGCTCATCCTTCTTTCCTTGAGTGAATATTAAAATTATTCTGTCATGACCATAGCGCAATATTTGTTAAGACTTATAAAAAGATATTTCTAAAAAACAACTTTCCAGCTGGGTTCTTAACATCGTTCTTTCATTTTATGGAAGTGATAACCATTCTGGATGGAATACACCGAAATGTTTGAAAAGACTTGTATGAAGATACTCCTAAATAGCTACAAGCAATCTGGTTACACCACAGTGTTCTTTCATTTAATAAACTTTATATATAGTCTCCTATAGCTGTAGTGAAATGTTTTATATCATATATGAAAATGTTCCTACAGCTACCTGCAAGCTGGGATCAGCACACTGACTTTTCATTGTAATAAAGTGATAGTTACTTTGTATGGCATACACTGAAATGTCAGAAAAGACTTATATGAGTGTATTTCTAAAGAGATACAAGCAAGCTGGTTTCACAATAGTGATCTTTCATTGAATTAATGTAATAGATATTCTGTCGCACATGTTGTGAAATTTTCAATAAATCTTACATGAGAATGTTACTATAAGTCTACCTGAAAGCTGAGTTAAGTACAATGTTTTTTCATTTTAAGAAAGTATAGCTGTTCTCTATGGCTCATACTGAAATGCTAGAAAAGACTTACATGAAGATGTTCCTTAAAGGCTACAAGGAAGTTGGTTTCACCACAGCATTCTTTCAATGTGTGAATGTTATAGATATTCCATCATGCCCGTAGTGAAATGTTTGATAGGACTTATTTGAAGATTCCCCTAAACAGCTGCAAGCAAGGTGTTTTCACCACAGTGTTCATTCAGAAAATGAATGTTATACGTATTCTGTCATGCCTCAAGAGAACTATTTGATGTCTTAGGTGAGAGTGTTCCTGAACAGCTACAAGCAAGCTTTTTCAACATAGTGTGGTTTCCTTGAATGAATGTTATGGATATCATGTTGCGGCTGCAGAGAAACGTTTGATAAGACATAAATGAAATGCTCATAAAGAGCCACTGGTTTCATCAGAACGTTCTTTCTGGATATGGAAGCGATAGCCATTCTGTAGGCATAATGAAGTGTTTGAAGAGCCTTATACGAAGACATTCCCAAGGCGCCAGAAGTAATCTGGCTTCACCACAGTGTTCTTTCAGTGAACGAGTGTTATAGCTAGTCTGTCATGCCTGTAGTGAAATGTTTAATAAGTCTTATATGAAGAGGTTTCAAACAGCCGCCAGCAAGCCGGGTTTAGCACAGTGTCCTTTAACTGTAAGTAAGTGAGAGCCATTCTGTATGGCATATACTTAAATGTTAGAGAGGTCTTATATGAAGATGTTCCTAAATAGAATCCAACAAGATGTGTTCAGGACAGAATAATTTCATCATAAGATAGTGACAGCCGTTTAGTATGGCATATACAGAAATGCTGAAAAGGACTTCAATGAAGATCTTCCTTAACAGTAAAACCAAGCCACTTTCACCATAGTGTTCTTTCATTGAATGGATGTAATGGATATTCTGTCATGCCTGTAGTTAAATGTTCAATAGGTCTTATATAAAAATACTCCTAATAATCTACCTGAAAGCTATTAAACACAACCTTCTTTCCTTGTAAGAAGGGTATGGCCATGCTGTATGCCATATACTGAAATGCTTGAAAAGCTTTATATGAAGATGCTCCTCAACAGTTACAAGAAAACTGCTTTCATCCCTGTGTTCATTCAATGAGTGAATGTTTAGAGATTCTGTCATTCCTGCAAAGGAATGTTTAATAAGTCTTACATGAAGATGTTTCTAAACAGCTACAAGGAAATTTTTTTAAATATAGTGTTATTACATTGAATAAACATTAAAGATATCCTGTCATGACTGTAGGCAAATGTCTGATAAGACTTGAGCAAAATATTAATAAACAATTACTTGCAAGCTGGGTTCATCACAGTATTCTTTTCTGGCTATGGAGATGATAGCCATTCTGTATGGCATAAAGTGATATGTTTGAAGAGCCTTTTATTTATATTCTTAAACAGCTAACAAGCAAGATGGTTTCTTCACAGTGTTCTTTCAGTGAATGAATGTTCTAGATATTGTCACATCTGTGGTGAAATATTTGATATATGATGTTCCTAAACAGCTACCTATAAACTGGATTCAGCATGTGTTCTTTCATTTTGTGAAAATGATAGTCGCTCTGTGTGGAATATACTTAAGTATTTGAAGTGTACTATGTGCAGATGTTCCTAAACAGTGAAAAGAAGATGGTTTTTGCATAATTTTCTTTCAGATAACAAATGTTATAGACATTGTCACACCTGTAGTCAAATGTTTGATATGATTTATGTGAAAAATATCCCTAAACAGCTACCTGTTGGCTTGATTAAGCACAATGCTCTTTCATTGTAAGAAAGTGATAGCCGTTCCATGTGGCATATACTGAAATGTTTGAAATGTCATATGTGAAGATGTTCCTTAAGAGCTACTTGCTAGGTGTTTTCCAGACAATGTTCTTTCAGTGAATGGATGTTATAGATAGTCTATCACACCCGTAGTGAAATGCTGGATAAGTTTTATGAAGATGTCCCTAAGTAGCTACAAGCAAAATGGTTTCACAACAGTGTTCTTACAGACATTGCATGCTATAGATATTCTGTCATGCCTGTAGTGAAATGTTTGATAAGACTTGCATGAACACTTACATGAAGATGTTTCTCAACAGCCACAAGCAAGCTTTTTCAACACAGTATTTCATTGAATGAATGTAATAATTATCACATTGTGGCTGCAGAGAAACGTTTGATAAGACACACACAAAATGTTCATAAATAGCATGTGCCAGCTGGTTGCATCACAATGTTGTTTAATTTAATGGAAGTGATAATCATTCTGTATAGCATATGATGTGTTTGAATAGCCTTATATAAAGATATTCCTAAAAACTTATGAGCAATCTGGTTTCACCAGAGTGTGTTCCTCAGTGAAGGAATCTTACAGAGATTCTGTCAGAGCAGTAGTGACATGTTTGGTGTTTTGTATGAAGAAATCCTAAATGGCTTCCTGCAAGATGAGTTCAACACAGTGTTATTTCATTTTAAGAAAATGATAGTCATTCTGTTTGGCATAAACTGAAATATTAGAAAAGCCTTATATCAAGATGTTCCTAATTAGCTACCAGCAATCTGGCTTCACAATAGTGTTCTTTCATTGAATGGATGTAATAGATACTTTGTAGTGAAATGTATGATAAGTCTCTTAGGAAAAGGTTCCTAAACAGCTGCCTGCAATCTGGCTTCAGCACATTATATCATTGTCTCAAAGTGATATTCATTCAGTATGTCTTATATGGAAATGCTTGAAATGGTGAACATGAAGAAGTTTCTAAATATATACAAGCAAGATTGTTTCTCCACAGTTTTCTTTCAGTGACTGAATGTTATGTATAGTCTGTCACGACTATTGTAAAATGTTTGATAAGTCTTATGTAAAAACGTTCCTAGATAGCGATCTGTGAGCTCTATTTAGCACAGTGTTCTTTCATTGTAGGAAAATGATACCCATTCATTATGGCATATACTGAAATGTGAGAAATGTCTCAAATACAAATGTTCCTAATAATAGCTTCAAGATGCTTTCACCACAGAGTTCTTTCAGTGAAACAATATTGCAGATATTCTGTGACACTTGTAGTGAAGTGTTAGTTAAAACTTACTTGCAAGCTGGATTCAGCACAGTGTTTCTTTCATTGTTGGAAACTCATATTCAATCAGAACAGCAAATATTGAAATGGTTATAATGACTAATATGAAGATGATCCTTAATGGCTGCAAGTAAGATGGTTTCACCACAGTTTTCTCTCAGTGAACAAATGCTATATATATTCTGTCCCACATGCAATGAAATGTTTGTTAAGTCTTATATGAACATGTTCCTAAACAGCTACCCGCAAACTGGGCTTAGAACAGTGTTCTCACATTGTTAGTAATTGATAGGTCATCTGTAGGGCATATGCTGAAATGTTTGAACTGTCTTAGGTGAATATGCCCCTAAACAGCTGTAAGCACATTTGTTTCACCAGAGTTCCTTTAGTGTCTGAATCTTATGGATATTTTTCAAGTCTGTAGTGTAATTTTTTAAGTATTTTATGAAGTTCTTCCTAAACAGATACTAGGAAACAAGGGTTCAGCTCATCCTTCTTTCCTTGAGTGAATATTAAAATTATTCTGTCATGACCATAGCGCAATATTTGTTAAGACTTATAAAAAGATATTTCTAAAAAACAACTTTCCAGCTGGGTTCTTAACATCGTTCTTTCATTTTATGGAAGTGATAACCATTCTGGATGGAATACACCGAAATGTTTGAAAAGACTTGTATGAAGATACTCCTAAATAGCTACAAGCAATCTGGTTACACCACAGTGTTCTTTCATTTAATAAACTTTATATATATTCTCCTATAGCTGTAGTGAAATGTTTTATATCATATATGAAAATGTTCCTACAGCTACCTGCAAGCTGGGATCAGCACACTGACTTTTCATTGTAATAAAGTGATAGTTACTTTGTATGGCATACACTGAAATGTCAGAAAAGACTTATATGAGTGTATTTCTAAAGAGATACAAGCAAGCTGGTTTCACAATAGTGATCTTTCATTGAATTAATGTAATAGATATTCTGTCGCACATGTTGTGAAATTTTCAATAAATCTTACATGAGAATGTTACTATAAGTCTACCTGAAAGCTGAGTTAAGTACAATGTTTTTTCATTTTAAGAAAGTATAGCTGTTCTCTATGGCTCATACTGAAATGCTAGAAAAGACTTACATGAAGATGTTCCTTAAAGGCTACAAGGAAGTTGGTTTCACCACAGCATTCTTTCAATGTGTGAATGTTATAGATATTCCATCATGCCCGTAGTGAAATGTTTGATAGGACTTATTTGAAGATTCCCCTAAACAGCTGCAAGCAAGGTGTTTTCACCACAGTGTTCATTCAGAAAATGAATGTTATACGTATTCTGTCATGCCTCAAGAGAACTATTTGATGTCTTAGGTGAGAGTGTTCCTGAACAGCTACAAGCAAGCTTTTTCAACATAGTGTGGTTTCCTTGAATGAATGTTATGGATATCATGTTGCGGCTGCAGAGAAACGTTTGATAAGACATAAATGAAATGCTCATAAAGAGCCACTGGTTTCATCAGAACGTTCTTTCTGGATATGGAAGTGATAGCCATTCTGTAGGCATAATGAAGTGTTTGAAGAGCCTTATACGAAGACATTCCCAAGGCGCCAGAAGTAATCTGGCTTCACCACAGTGTTCTTTCAGTGAACGAGTGTTATAGCTAGTCTGTCATGCCTGTAGTGAAATGTTTAATAAGTCTTATATGAAGAGGTTTCAAACAGCCGCCAGCAAGCCGGGTTTAGCACAGTGTCCTTTAACTGTAAGTAAGTGAGAGCCATTCTGTATGGCATATACTTAAATGTTAGAGAGGTCTTATATGAAGATGTTCCTAAATAGAATCCAACAAGATGTGTTCAGGACAGAATAATTTCATCATAAGATAGTGACAGCCGTTTAGTATGGCATATACAGAAATGCTGAAAAGGACTTCAATGAAGATCTTCCTTAACAGTAAAACCAAGCCACTTTCACCATAGTGTTCTTTCATTGAATGGATGTAATGGATATTCTGTCATGCCTGTAGTTAAATGTTCAATAGGTCTTATATAAAAATACTCCTAATAATCTACCTGAAAGCTATTAAACACAACCTTCTTTCCTTGTAAGAAGGGTATGGCCATGCTGTATGCCATATACTGAAATGCTTGAAAAGCTTTATATGAAGATGCTCCTCAACAGTTACAAGAAAACTGCTTTCATCCCTGTGTTCATTCAATGAGTGAATGTTTAGAGATTCTGTCATTCCTGCAAAGGAATGTTTAATAAGTCTTACATGAAGATGTTTCTAAACAGCTACAAGGAAATTTTTTTAAATATAGTGTTATTACATTGAATAAACATTAAAGATATCCTGTCATGACTGTAGGCAAATGTCTGATAAGACTTGAGCAAAATATTAATAAACAATTACTTGCAAGCTGGGTTCATCACAGTATTCTTTTCTGGCTATGGAGATGATAGCCATTCTGTATGGCATAAAGTGATATGTTTGAAGAGCCTTTTATTTATATTCTTAAACAGCTAACAAGCAAGATGGTTTCTTCACAGTGTTCTTTCAGTGAATGAATGTTCTAGATATTGTCACATCTGTGGTGAAATATTTGATATATGATGTTCCTAAACAGCTACCTATAAACTGGATTCAGCATGTGTTCTTTCATTTTGTGAAAATGATAGTCGCTCTGTGTGGAATATACTTAAGTATTTGAAGTGTACTATGTGCAGATGTTCCTAAACAGTGAAAAGAAGATGGTTTTTGCATAATTTTCTTTCAGATAACAAATGTTATAGACATTGTCACACCTGTAGTCAAATGTTTGATATGATTTATGTGAAAAATATCCCTAAACAGCTACCTGTTGGCTTGATTAAGCACAATGCTCTTTCATTGTAAGAAAGTGATAGCCGTTCCATGTGGCATATACTGAAATGTTTGAAATGTCATATGTGAAGATGTTCCTTAAGAGCTACTTGCTAGGTGTTTTCCAGACAATGTTCTTTCAGTGAATGGATGTTATAGATAGTCTATCACACCCGTAGTGAAATGCTGGATAAGTTTTATGAAGATGTCCCTAAGTAGCTACAAGCAAAATGGTTTCACAACAGTGTTCTTACAGACATTGCATGCTATAGATATTCTGTCATGCCTGTAGTGAAATGTTTGATAAGACTTGCATGAACACTTACATGAAGATGTTTCTCAACAGCCACAAGCAAGCTTTTTCAACACAGTATTTCATTGAATGAATGTAATAATTATCACATTGTGGCTGCAGAGAAACGTTTGATAAGACACACACAAAATGTTCATAAATAGCATGTGCCAGCTGGTTGCATCACAATGTTGTTTAATTTAATGGAAGTGATAATCATTCTGTATAGCATATGATGTGTTTGAATAGCCTTATATAAAGATATTCCTAAAAACTTATGAGCAATCTGGTTTCACCAGAGTGTGTTCCTCAGTGAAGGAATCTTACAGAGATTCTGTCAGAGCAGTAGTGACATGTTTGGTGTTTTGTATGAAGAAATCCTAAATGGCTTCCTGCAAGATGAGTTCAACACAGTGTTATTTCATTTTAAGAAAATGATAGTCATTCTGTTTGGCATAAACTGAAATATTAGAAAAGCCTTATATCAAGATGTTCCTAATTAGCTACCAGCAATCTGGCTTCACAATAGTGTTCTTTCATTGAATGGATGTAATAGATACTTTGTAGTGAAATGTATGATAAGTCTCTTAGGAAAAGGTTCCTAAACAGCTGCCTGCAATCTGGCTTCAGCACATTATATCATTGTCTCAAAGTGATATTCTTTCAGTATGTCTTATATGGAAATGCTTGAAATGGTGAACATGAAGAAGTTTCTAAATATATACAAGCAAGATTGTTTCTCCACAGTTTTCTTTCAGTGACTGAATGTTATGTATAGTCTGTCACGACTATTGTAAAATGTTTGATAAGTCTTATGTAAAAACGTTCCTAGATAGCGATCTGTGAGCTCTATTTAGCACAGTGTTCTTTCATTGTAGGAAAATGATACCCATTCATTATGGCATATACTGAAATGTGAGAAATGTCTCAAATACAAATGTTCCTAATAATAGCTTCAAGATGCTTTCACCACAGAGTTCTTTCAGTGAAACAATATTGCAGATATTCTGTGACACTTGTAGTGAAGTGTTAGTTAAAACTTACTTGCAAGCTGGATTCAGCACAGTGTTTCTTTCATTGTTGGAAACTCATATTCAATCAGAACAGCAAATATTGAAATGGTTATAATGACTAATATGAAGATGATCCTTAATGGCTGCAAGTAAGATGGTTTCACCACAGTTTTCTCTCAGTGAACAAATGCTATATATATTCTGTCCCACATGCAATGAAATGTTTGTTAAGTCTTATATGAACATGTTCCTAAACAGCTACCCGCAAACTGGGCTTAGAACAGTGTTCTCACATTGTTAGTAATTGATAGGTCATCTGTAGGGCATATGCTGAAATGTTTGAACTGTCTTAGGTGAATATGCCCCTAAACAGCTGTAAGCACATTTGTTTCACCAGAGTTCCTTTAGTGTCTGAATCTTATGGATATTTTTCAAGTCTGTAGTGTAATTTTTTAAGTATTTTATGAAGTTCTTCCTAAACAGATACTAGGAAACAAGGGTTCAGCTCATCCTTCTTTCCTTGAGTGAATATTAAAATTATTCTGTCATGACCATAGCGCAATATTTGTTAAGACTTATAAAAAGATATT
This sequence comes from Equus asinus, assembly GCF_041296235.1. Taxonomy (NCBI): domain Eukaryota; kingdom Metazoa; phylum Chordata; class Mammalia; order Perissodactyla; family Equidae; genus Equus; species Equus asinus. Next base: position 8,914,760 of record NC_091809.1, on the reverse strand, counting down.
TCTAAAAAACAACTTTCCAGCTGGGTTCTTAACATCGTTCTTTCATTTTATGGAAGTGATAACCATTCTGGATGGAATACACCGAAATGTTTGAAAAGACTTGTATGAAGATACTCCTAAATAGCTACAAGCAATCTGGTTACACCACAGTGTTCTTTCATTTAATAAACTTTATATATATTCTCCTATAGCTGTAGTGAAATGTTTTATATCATATATGAAAATGTTCCTACAGCTACCTGCAAGCTGGGATCAGCACACTGACTTTTCATTGTAATAAAGTGATAGTTACTTTGTATGGCATACACTGAAATGTCAGAAAAGACTTATATGAGTGTATTTCTAAAGAGATACAAGCAAGCTGGTTTCACAATAGTGATCTTTCATTGAATTAATGTAATAGATATTCTGTCGCACATGTTGTGAAATTTTCAATAAATCTTACATGAGAATGTTACTATAAGTCTACCTGAAAGCTGAGTTAAGTACAATGTTTTTTCATTTTAAGAAAGTATAGCTGTTCTCTATGGCTCATACTGAAATGCTAGAAAAGACTTACATGAAGATGTTCCTTAAAGGCTACAAGGAAGTTGGTTTCACCACAGCATTCTTTCAATGTGTGAATGTTATAGATATTCCATCATGCCCGTAGTGAAATGTTTGATAGGACTTATTTGAAGATTCCCCTAAACAGCTGCAAGCAAGGTGTTTTCACCACAGTGTTCATTCAGAAAATGAATGTTATACGTATTCTGTCATGCCTCAAGAGAACTATTTGATGTCTTAGGTGAGAGTGTTCCTGAACAGCTACAAGCAAGCTTTTTCAACATAGTGTGGTTTCCTTGAATGAATGTTATGGATATCATGTTGCGGCTGCAGAGAAACGTTTGATAAGACATAAATGAAATGCTCATAAAGAGCCACTGGTTTCATCAGAACGTTCTTTCTGGATATGGAAGTGATAGCCATTCTGTAGGCATAATGAAGTGTTTGAAGAGCCTTATACGAAGACATTCCCAAGGCGCCAGAAGTAATCTGGCTTCACCACAGTGTTCTTTCAGTGAACGAGTGTTATAGCTAGTCTGTCATGCCTGTAGTGAAATGTTTAATAAGTCTTATATGAAGAGGTTTCAAACAGCCGCCAGCAAGCCGGGTTTAGCACAGTGTCCTTTAACTGTAAGTAAGTGAGAGCCATTCTGTATGGCATATACTTAAATGTTAGAGAGGTCTTATATGAAGATGTTCCTAAATAGAATCCAACAAGATGTGTTCAGGACAGAATAATTTCATCATAAGATAGTGACAGCCGTTTAGTATGGCATATACAGAAATGCTGAAAAGGACTTCAATGAAGATCTTCCTTAACAGTAAAACCAAGCCACTTTCACCATAGTGTTCTTTCATTGAATGGATGTAATGGATATTCTGTCATGCCTGTAGTTAAATGTTCAATAGGTCTTACATAAAAATACTCCTAATAATCTACCTGAAAGCTATTAAACACAACCTTCTTTCCTTGTAAGAAGGGTATGGCCATGCTGTATGCCATATACTGAAATGCTTGAAAAGCTTTATATGAAGATGCTCCTCAACAGTTACAAGAAAACTGCTTTCATCCCTGTGTTCATTCAATGAGTGAATGTTTAGAGATTCTGTCATTCCTGCAAAGGAATGTTTAATAAGTCTTACATGAAGATGTTTCTAAACAGCTACAAGGAAATTTTTTTAAATATAGTGTTATTACATTGAATAAACATTAAAGATATCCTGTCATGACTGTAGGCAAATGTCTGATAAGACTTGAGCAAAATATTAATAAACAATTACTTGCAAGCTGGGTTCATCACAGTATTCTTTTCTGGCTATGGAGATGATAGCCATTCTGTATGGCATAAAGTGATATGTTTGAAGAGCCTTTTATTTATATTCTTAAACAGCTAACAAGCAAGATGGTTTCTTCACAGTGTTCTTTCAGTGAATGAATGTTCTAGATATTGTCACATCTGTGGTGAAATATTTGATATATGATGTTCCTAAACAGCTACCTATAAACTGGATTCAGCATGTGTTCTTTCATTTTGTGAAAATGATAGTCGCTCTGTGTGGAATATACTTAAGTATTTGAAGTGTACTATGTGCAGATGTTCCTAAACAGTGAAAAGAAGATGGTTTTTGCATAATTTTCTTTCAGATAACAAATGTTATAGACATTGTCACACCTGTAGTCAAATGTTTGATATGATTTATGTGAAAAATATCCCTAAACAGCTACCTGTTGGCTTGATTAAGCACAATGCTCTTTCATTGTAAGAAAGTGATAGCCGTTCCATGTGGCATATACTGAAATGTTTGAAATGTCATATGTGAAGATGTTCCTTAAGAGCTACTTGCTAGGTGTTTTCCAGACAATGTTCTTTCAGTGAATGGATGTTATAGATAGTCTATCACACCCGTAGTGAAATGCTGGATAAGTTTTATGAAGATGTCCCTAAGTAGCTACAAGCAAAATGGTTTCACAACAGTGTTCTTACAGACATTGCATGCTATAGATATTCTGTCATGCCTGTAGTGAAATGTTTGATAAGACTTGCATGAACACTTACATGAAGATGTTTCTCAACAGCCACAAGCAAGCTTTTTCAACACAGTATTTCATTGAATGAATGTAATAATTATCACATTGTGGCTGCAGAGAAACGTTTGATAAGACACACACAAAATGTTCATAAATAGCATGTGCCAGCTGGTTGCATCACAATGTTGTTTAATTTAATGGAAGTGATAATCATTCTGTATAGCATATGATGTGTTTGAATAGCCTTATATAAAGATATTCCTAAAAACTTATGAGCAATCTGGTTTCACCAGAGTGTGTTCCTCAGTGAAGGAATCTTACAGAGATTCTGTCAGAGCAGTAGTGACATGTTTGGTGTTTTGTATGAAGAAATCCTAAATGGCTTCCTGCAAGATGAGTTCAACACAGTGTTATTTCATTTTAAGAAAATGATAGTCATTCTGTTTGGCATAAACTGAAATATTAGAAAAGCCTTATATCAAGATGTTCCTAATTAGCTACCAGCAATCTGGCTTCACAATAGTGTTCTTTCATTGAATGGATGTAATAGATACTTTGTAGTGAAATGTATGATAAGTCTCTTAGGAAAAGGTTCCTAAACAGCTGCCTGCAATCTGGCTTCAGCACATTATATCATTGTCTCAAAGTGATATTCATTCAGTATGTCTTATATGGAAATGCTTGAAATGGTGAACATGAAGAAGTTTCTAAATATATACAAGCAAGATTGTTTCTCCACAGTTTTCTTTCAGTGACTGAATGTTATGTATAGTCTGTCACGACTATTGTAAAATGTTTGATAAGTCTTATGTAAAAACGTTCCTAGATAGCGATCTGTGAGCTCTATTTAGCACAGTGTTCTTTCATTGTAGGAAAATGATACCCATTCATTATGGCATATACTGAAATGTGAGAAATGTCTCAAATACAAATGTTCCTAATAATAGCTTCAAGATGCTTTCACCACAGAGTTCTTTCAGTGAAACAATATTGCAGATATTCTGTGACACTTGTAGTGAAGTGTTAGTTAAAACTTACTTGCAAGCTGGATTCAGCACAGTGTTTCTTTCATTGTTGGAAACTCATATTCAATCAGAACAGCAAATATTGAAATGGTTATAATGACTAATATGAAGATGATCCTTAATGGCTGCAAGTAAGATGGTTTCACCACAGTTTTCTCTCAGTGAACAAATGCTATATATATTCTGTCCCACATGCAATGAAATGTTTGTTAAGTCTTATATGAACATGTTCCTAAACAGCTACCCGCAAACTGGGCTTAGAACAGTGTTCTCACATTGTTAGTAATTGATAGGTCATCTGTAGGGCATATGCTGAAATGTTTGAACTGTCTTAGGTGAATATGCCCCTAAACAGCTGTAAGCACATTTGTTTCACCAGAGTTCCTTTAGTGTCTGAATCTTATGGATATTTTTCAAGTCTGTAGTGTAATTTTTTAAGTATTTTATGAAGTTCTTCCTAAACAGATACTAGGAAACAAGGGTTCAGCTCATCCTTCTTTCCTTGAGTGAATATTAAAATTATTCTGTCATGACCATAGCGCAATATTTGTTAAGACTTATAAAAAGATATTTCTAAAAAACAACTTTCCAGCTGGGTTCTTAACATCGTTCTTTCATTTTATGGAAGTGATAACCATTCTGGATGGAATACACCGAAATGTTTGAAAAGACTTGTATGAAGATACTCCTAAATAGCTACAAGCAATCTGGTTACACCACAGTGTTCTTTCATTTAATAAACTTTATATATATTCTCCTATAGCTGTAGTGAAATGTTTTATATCATATATGAAAATGTTCCTACAGCTACCTGCAAGCTGGGATCAGCACACTGACTTTTCATTGTAATAAAGTGATAGTTACTTTGTATGGCATACACTGAAATGTCAGAAAAGACTTATATGAGTGTATTTCTAAAGAGATACAAGCAAGCTGGTTTCACAATAGTGATCTTTCATTGAATTAATGTAATAGATATTCTGTCGCACATGTTGTGAAATTTTCAATAAATCTTACATGAGAATGTTACTATAAGTCTACCTGAAAGCTGAGTTAAGTACAATGTTTTTTCATTTTAAGAAAGTATAGCTGTTCTCTATGGCTCATACTGAAATGCTAGAAAAGACTTACATGAAGATGTTCCTTAAAGGCTACAAGGAAGTTGGTTTCACCACAGCATTCTTTCAATGAGTGAATGTTATAGATATTCCATCATGCCCGTAGTGAAATGTTTGATAGGACTTATTTGAAGATTCCCCTAAACAGCTGCAAGCAAGGTGTTTTCACCACAGTGTTCATTCAGAAAATGAATGTTATACGTATTCTGTCATGCCTCAAGAGAACTATTTGATGTCTTAGGTGAGAGTGTTCCTGAACAGCTACAAGCAAGCTTTTTCAACATAGTGTGGTTTCCTTGAATGAATGTTATGGATATCATGTTGCGGCTGCAGAGAAACGTTTGATAAGACATAAATGAAATGCTCATAAAGAGCCACTGGTTTCATCAGAACGTTCTTTCTGGATATGGAAGCGATAGCCATTCTGTAGGCATAATGAAGTGTTTGAAGAGCCTTATACGAAGACATTCCCAAGGCGCCAGAAGTAATCTGGCTTCACCACAGTGTTCTTTCAGTGAACGAGTGTTATAGCTAGTCTGTCATGCCTGTAGTGAAATGTTTAATAAGTCTTATATGAAGAGGTTTCAAACAGCCGCCAGCAAGCCGGGTTTAGCACAGTGTCCTTTAACTGTAAGTAAGTGAGAGCCATTCTGTATGGCATATACTTAAATGTTAGAGAGGTCTTATATGAAGATGTTCCTAAATAGAATCCAACAAGATGTGTTCAGGACAGAATAATTTCATCATAAGATAGTGACAGCCGTTTAGTATGGCATATACAGAAATGCTGAAAAGGACTTCAATGAAGATCTTCCTTAACAGTAAAACCAAGCCACTTTCACCATAGTGTTCTTTCATTGAATGGATGTAATGGATATTCTGTCATGCCTGTAGTTAAATGTTCAATAGGTCTTACATAAAAATACTCCTAATAATCTACCTGAAAGCTATTAAACACAACCTTCTTTCCTTGTAAGAAGGGTATGGCCATGCTGTATGCCATATACTGAAATGCTTGAAAAGCTTTATATGAAGATGCTCCTCAACAGTTACAAGAAAACTGCTTTCATCCCTGTGTTCATTCAATGAGTGAATGTTTAGAGATTCTGTCATTCCTGCAAAGGAATGTTTAATAAGTCTTACATGAAGATGTTTCTAAACAGCTACAAGGAAATTTTTTTAAATATAGTGTTATTACATTGAATAAACATTAAAGATATCCTGTCATGACTGTAGGCAAATGTCTGATAAGACTTGAGCAAAATATTAATAAACAATTACTTGCAAGCTGGGTTCATCACAGTATTCTTTTCTGGCTATGGAGATGATAGCCATTCTGTATGGCATAAAGTGATATGTTTGAAGAGCCTTTTATTTATATTCTTAAACAGCTAACAAGCAAGATGGTTTCTTCACAGTGTTCTTTCAGTGAATGAATGTTCTAGATATTGTCACATCTGTGGTGAAATATTTGATATATGATGTTCCTAAACAGCTACCTATAAACTGGATTCAGCATGTGTTCTTTCATTTTGTGAAAATGATAGTCGCTCTGTGTGGAATATACTTAAGTATTTGAAGTGTACTATGTGCAGATGTTCCTAAACAGTGAAAAGAAGATGGTTTTTGCATAATTTTCTTTCAGATAACAAATGTTATAGACATTGTCACACCTGTAGTCAAATGTTTGATATGATTTATGTGAAAAATATCCCTAAACAGCTACCTGTTGGCTTGATTAAGCACAATGCTCTTTCATTGTAAGAAAGTGATAGCCGTTCCATGTGGCATATACTGAAATGTTTGAAATGTCATATGTGAAGATGTTCCTTAAGAGCTACTTGCTAGGTGTTTTCCAGACAATGTTCTTTCAGTGAATGGATGTTATAGATAGTCTATCACACCCGTAGTGAAATGCTGGATAAGTTTTATGAAGATGTCCCTAAGTAGCTACAAGCAAAATGGTTTCACAACAGTGTTCTTACAGACATTGCATGCTATAGATATTCTGTCATGCCTGTAGTGAAATGTTTGATAAGACTTGCATGAACACTTACATGAAGATGTTTCTCAACAGCCACAAGCAAGCTTTTTCAACACAGTATTTCATTGAATGAATGTAATAATTATCACATTGTGGCTGCAGAGAAACGTTTGATAAGACACACACAAAATGTTCATAAATAGCATGTGCCAGCTGGTTGCATCACAATGTTGTTTAATTTAATGGAAGTGATAATCATTCTGTATAGCATATGATGTGTTTGAATAGCCTTATATAAAGATATTCCTAAAAACTTATGAGCAATCTGGTTTCACCAGAGTGTGTTCCTCAGTGAAGGAATCTTACAGAGATTCTGTCAGAGCAGTAGTGACATGTTTGGTGTTTTGTATGAAGAAACCCTAAATGGCTTCCTGCAAGATGAGTTCAACACAGTGTTATTTCATTTTAAGAAAATGATAGTCATTCTGTTTGGCATAAACTGAAATATTAGAAAAGCCTTATATCAAGATGTTCCTAATTAGCTACCAGCAATCTGGCTTCACAATAGTGTTCTTTCATTGAATGGATGTAATAGATACTTTGTAGTGAAATGTATGATAAGTCTCTTAGGAAAAGGTTCCTAAACAGCTGCCTGCAATCTGGCTTCAGCACATTATATCATTGTCTCAAAGTGATATTCATTCAGTATGTCTTATATGGAAATGCTTGAAATGGTGAACATGAAGAAGTTTCTAAATATATACAAGCAAGATTGTTTCTCCACAGTTTTCTTTCAGTGACTGAATGTTATGTATAGTCTGTCACGACTATTGTAAAATGTTTGATAAGTCTTATGTAAAAACGTTCCTAGATAGCGATCTGTGAGCTCTATTTAGCACAGTGTTCTTTCATTGTAGGAAAATGATACCCATTCATTATGGCATATACTGAAATGTGAGAAATGTCTCAAATACAAATGTTCCTAATAATAGCTTCAAGATGCTTTCACCACAGAGTTCTTTCAGTGAAACAATATTGCAGATATTCTGTGACACTTGTAGTGAAGTGTTAGTTAAAACTTACTTGCAAGCTGGATTCAGCACAGTGCTTCTTTCATTGTTGGAAACTCATATTCAATCAGAACAGCAAATATTGAAATGGTTATAATGACTAATATGAAGATGATCCTTAATGGCTGCAAGTAAGATGGTTTCACCACAGTTTTCTCTCAGTGAACAAATGCTATATATATTCTGTCCCACATGCAATGAAATGTTTGTTAAGTCTTATATGAACATGTTCCTAAACAGCTACCCGCAAACTGGGCTTAGAACAGTGTTCTCACATTGTTAGTAATTGATAGGTCATCTGTAGGGCATATGCTGAAATGTTTGAACTGTCTTAGGTGAATATGCCCCTAAACAGCTGTAAGCACATTTGTTTCACCAGAGTTCCTTTAGTGTCTGAATCTTATGGATATTTTTCAAGTCTGTAGTGTAATTTTTTAAGTATTTTATGAAGTTCTTCCTAAACAGATACTAGGAAACAAGGGTTCAGCTCATCCTTCTTTCCTTGAGTGAATATTAAAATTATTCTGTCATGACCATAGCGCAATATTTGTTAAGACTTATAAAAAGATATTTCTAAAAAACAACTTTCCAGCTGGGTTCTTAACATCGTTCTTTCATTTTATGGAAGTGATAACCATTCTGGATGGAATACACCGAAATGTTTGAAAAGACTTGTATGAAGATACTCCTAAATAGCTACAAGCAATCTGGTTACACCACAGTGTTCTTTCATTTAATAAACTTTATATATATTCTCCTATAGCTGTAGTGAAATGTTTTATATCATATATGAAAATGTTCCTACAGCTACCTGCAAGCTGGGATCAGCACACTGACTTTTCATTGTAATAAAGTGATAGTTACTTTGTATGGCATACACTGAAATGTCAGAAAAGACTTATATGAGTGTATTTCTAAAGAGATACAAGCAAGCTGGTTTCACAATAGTGATCTTTCATTGAATTAATGTAATAGATATTCTGTCGCACATGTTGTGAAATTTTCAATAAATCTTACATGAGAATGTTACTATAAGTCTACCTGAAAGCTGAGTTAAGTACAATGTTTTTTCATTTTAAGAAAGTATAGCTGTTCTCTATGGCTCATACTGAAATGCTGGAAAAGACTTACATGAAGATGTTCCTTAAAGGCTACAAGGAAGTTGGTTTCACCACAGCATTCTTTCAATGTGTGAATGTTATAGATATTCCATCATGCCCGTAGTGAAATGTTTGATAGGACTTATTTGAAGATTCCCCTAAACAGCTGCAAGCAAGGTGTTTTCACCACAGTGTTCATTCAGAAAATGAATGTTATACGTATTCTGTCATGCCTCAAGAGAACTATTTGATGTCTTAGGTGAGAGTGTTCCTGAACAGCTACAAGCAAGCTTTTTCAACATAGTGTGGTTTCCTTGAATGAATGTTATGGATATCATGTTGCGGCTGCAGAGAAACGTTTGATAAGACATAAATGAAATGCTCATAAAGAGCCACTGGTTTCATCAGAACGTTCTTTCTGGATATGGAAGTGATAGCCATTCTGTAGGCATAATGAAGTGTTTGAAGAGCCTTATACGAAGACATTCCCAAGGCGCCAGAAGTAATCTGGCTTCACCACAGTGTTCTTTCAGTGAACGAGTGTTATAGCTAGTCTGTCATGCCTGTAGTGAAATGTTTAATAAGTCTTATATGAAGAGGTTTCAAACAGCCGCCAGCAAGCCGGGTTTAGCACAGTGTCCTTTAACTGTAAGTAAGTGAGAGCCATTCTGTATGGCATATACTTAAATGTTAGAGAGGTCTTATATGAAGATGTTCCTAAATAGAATCCAACAAGATGTGTTCAGGACAGAATAATTTCATCATAAGATAGTGACAGCCGTTTAGTATGGCATATACAGAAATGCTGAAAAGGACTTCAATGAAGATCTTCCTTAACAGTAAAACCAAGCCACTTTCACCATAGTGTTCTTTCATTGAATGGATGTAATGGATATTCTGTCATGCCTGTAGTTAAATGTTCAATAGGTCTTACATAAAAATACTCCTAATAATCTACCTGAAAGCTATTAAACACAACCTTCTTTCCTTGTAAGAAGGGTATGGCCATGCTGTATGCCATATACTGAAATGCTTGAAAAGCTTTATATGAAGATGCTCCTCAACAGTTACAAGAAAACTGCTTTCATCCCTGTGTTCATTCAATGAGTGAATGTTTAGAGATTCTGTCATTCCTGCAAAGGAATGTTTAATAAGTCTTACATGAAGATGTTTCTAAACAGCTACAAGGAAATTTTTTTAAATATAGTGTTATTACATTGAATAAACATTAAAGATATCCTGTCATGACTGTAGGCAAATGTCTGATAAGACTTGAGCAAAATATTAATAAACAATTACTTGCAAGCTGGGTTCATCACAGTATTCTTTTCTGGCTATGGAGATGATAGCCATTCTGTATGGCATAAAGTGATATGTTTGAAGAGCCTTTTATTTATATTCTTAAACAGCTAACAAGCAAGATGGTTTCTTCACAGTGTTCTTTCAGTGAATGAATGTTCTAGATATTGTCACATCTGTGGTGAAATATTTGATATATGATGTTCCTAAACAGCTACCTATAAACTGGATTCAGCATGTGTTCTTTCATTTTGTGAAAATGATAGTCGCTCTGTGTGGAATATACTTAAGTATTTGAAGTGTACTATGTGCAGATGTTCCTAAACAGTGAAAAGAAGATGGTTTTTGCATAATTTTCTTTCAGATAACAAATGTTATAGACATTGTCACACCTGTAGTCAAATGTTTGATATGATTTATGTGAAAAATATCCCTAAACAGCTACCTGTTGGCTTGATTAAGCACAATGCTCTTTCATTGTAAGAAAGTGATAGCCGTTCCATGTGGCATATACTGAAATGTTTGAAATGTCATATGTGAAGATGTTCCTTAAGAGCTACTTGCTAGGTGTTTTCCAGACAATGTTCTTTCAGTGAATGGATGTTATAGATAGTCTATCACACCCGTAGTGAAATGCTGGATAAGTTTTATGAAGATGTCCCTAAGTAGCTACAAGCAAAATGGTTTCACAACAGTGTTCTTACAGACATTGCATGCTATAGATATTCTGTCATGCCTGTAGTGAAATGTTTGATAAGACTTGCATGAACACTTACATGAAGATGTTTCTCAACAGCCACAAGCAAGCTTTTTCAACACAGTATTTCATTGAATGAATGTAATAATTATCACATTGTGGCTGCAGAGAAACGTTTGATAAGACACACACAAAATGTTCATAAATAGCATGTGCCAGCTGGTTGCATCACAATGTTGTTTAATTTAATGGAAGTGATAATCATTCTGTATAGCATATGATGTGTTTGAATAGCCTTATATAAAGATATTCCTAAAAACTTATGAGCAATCTGGTTTCACCAGAGTGTGTTCCTCAGTGAAGGAATCTTACAGAGATTCTGTCAGAGCAGTAGTGACATGTTTGGTGTTTTGTATGAAGAAACCCTAAATGGCTTCCTGCAAGATGAGTTCAACACAGTGTTATTTCATTTTAAGAAAATGATAGTCATTCTGTTTGGCATAAACTGAAATATTAGAAAAGCCTTATATCAAGATGTTCCTAATTAGCTACCAGCAATCTGGCTTCACAATAGTGTTCTTTCATTGAATGGATGTAATAGATACTTTGTAGTGAAATGTATGATAAGTCTCTTAGGAAAAGGTTCCTAAACAGCTGCCTGCAATCTGGCTTCAGCACATTATATCATTGTCTCAAAGTGATATTCATTCAGTATGTCTTATATGGAAATGCTTGAAATGGTGAACATGAAGAAGTTTCTAAATATATACAAGCAAGATTGTTTCTCCACAGTTTTCTTTCAGTGACTGAATGTTATGTATAGTCTGTCACGACTATTGTAAAATGTTTGATAAGTCTTATGTAAAAACGTTCCTAGATAGCGATCTGTGAGCTCTATTTAGCACAGTGTTCTTTCATTGTAGGAAAATGATACCCATTCATTATGGCATATACTGAAATGTGAGAAATGTCTCAAATACAAATGTTCCTAATAATAGCTTCAAGATGCTTTCACCACAGAGTTCTTTCAGTGAAACAATATTGCAGATATTCTGTGACACTTGTAGTGAAGTGTTAGTTAAAACTTACTTGCAAGCTGGATTCAGCACAGTGCTTCTTTCATTGTTGGAAACTCATATTCAATCAGAACAGCAAATATTGAAATGGTTATAATGACTAATATGAAGATGATCCTTAATGGCTGCAAGTAAGATGGTTTCACCACAGTTTTCTCTCAGTGAACAAATGCTATATATATTCTGTCCCACATGCAATGAAATGTTTGTTAAGTCTTATATGAACATGTTCCTAAACAGCTACCCGCAAACTGGGCTTAGAACAGTGTTCTCACATTGTTAGTAATTGATAGGTCATCTGTAGGGCATATGCTGAAATGTTTGAACTGTCTTAGGTGAACATGCCCCTAAACAGCTGTAAGCACATTTGTTTCACCAGAGTTCCTTTAGTGTCTGAATCTTATGGATATTTTTCAAGTCTGTAGTGTAATTTTTTAAGTATTTTATGAAGTTCTTCCTAAACAGATACTAGGAAACAAGGGTTCAGCTCATCCTTCTTTCCTTGAGTGAATATTAAAATTATTCTGTCATGACCATAGCGCAATATTTGTTAAGACTTATAAAAAGATATTTCTAAAAAACAACTTTCCAGCTGGGTTCTTAACATCGTTCTTTCATTTTATGGAAGTGATAACCATTCTGGATGGAATACACCGAAATGTTTGAAAAGACTTGTATGAAGATACTCCTAAATAGCTACAAGCAATCTGGTTACACCACAGTGTTCTTTCATTTAATAAACTTTATATATATTCTCCTATAGCTGTAGTGAAATGTTTTATATCATATATGAAAATGTTCCTACAGCTACCTGCAAGCTGGGATCAGCACACTGACTTTTCATTGTAATAAAGTGATAGTTACTTTGTATGGCATACACTGAAATGTCAGAAAAGACTTATATGAGTGTATTTCTAAAGAGATACAAGCAAGCTGGTTTCACAATAGTGATCTTTCATTGAATTAATGTAATAGATATTCTGTCGCACATGTTGTGAAATTTTCAATAAATCTTACATGAGAATGTTACTATAAGTCTACCTGAAAGCTGAGTTAAGTACAATGTTTTTTCATTTTAAGAAAGTATAGCTGTTCTCTATGGCTCATACTGAAATGCTGGAAAAGACTTACATGAAGATGTTCCTTAAAGGCTACAAGGAAGTTGGTTTCACCACAGCATTCTTTCAATGTGTGAATGTTATAGATATTCCATCATGCCCGTAGTGAAATGTTTGATAGGACTTATTTGAAGATTCCCCTAAACAGCTGCAAGCAAGGTGTTTTCACCACAGTGTTCATTCAGAAAATGAATGTTATACGTATTCTGTCATGCCTCAAGAGAACTATTTGATGTCTTAGGTGAGAGTGTTCCTGAACAGCTACAAGCAAGCTTTTTCAACATAGTGTGGTTTCCTTGAATGAATGTTATGGATATCATGTTGCGGCTGCAGAGAAACGTTTGATAAGACATAAATGAAATGCTCATAAAGAGCCACTGGTTTCATCAGAACGTTCTTTCTGGATATGGAAGTGATAGCCATTCTGTAGGCATAATGAAGTGTTTGAAGAGCCTTATACGAAGACATTCCCAAGGCGCCAGAAGTAATCTGGCTTCACCACAGTGTTCTTTCAGTGAACGAGTGTTATAGCTAGTCTGTCATGCCTGTAGTGAAATGTTTAATAAGTCTTATATGAAGAGGTTTCAAACAGCCGCCAGCAAGCCGGGTTTAGCACAGTGTCCTTTAACTGTAAGTAAGTGAGAGCCATTCTGTATGGCATATACTTAAATGTTAGAGAGGTCTTATATGAAGATGTTCCTAAATAGAATCCAACAAGATGTGTTCAGGACAGAATAATTTCATCATAAGATAGTGACAGCCGTTTAGTATGGCATATACAGAAATGCTGAAAAGGACTTCAATGAAGATCTTCCTTAACAGTAAAACCAAGCCACTTTCACCATAGTGTTCTTTCATTGGATGGATGTAATGGATATTCTGTCATGCCTGTAGTTAAATGTTCAATAGGTCTTACATAAAAATACTCCTAATAATCTACCTGAAAGCTATTAAACACAACCTTCTTTCCTTGTAAGAAGGGTATGGCCATGCTGTATGCCATATACTGAAATGCTTGAAAAGCTTTATATGAAGATGCTCCTCAACAGTTACAAGAAAACTGCTTTCATCCCTGTGTTCATTCAATGAGTGAATGTTTAGAGATTCTGTCATTCCTGCAAAGGAATGTTTAATAAGTCTTACATGAAGATGTTTCTAAACAGCTACAAGGAAATTTTTTTAAATATAGTGTTATTACATTGAATAAACATTAAAGATATCCTGTCATGACTGTAGGCAAATGTCTGATAAGACTTGAGCAAAATATTAATAAACAATTACTTGCAAGCTGGGTTCATCACAGTATTCTTTTCTGGCTATGGAGATGATAGCCATTCTGTATGGCATAAAGTGATATGTTTGAAGAGCCTTTTATTTATATTCTTAAACAGCTAACAAGCAAGATGGTTTCTTCACAGTGTTCTTTCAGTGAATGAATGTTCTAGATATTGTCACATCTGTGGTGAAATATTTGATATATGATGTTCCTAAACAGCTACCTATAAACTGGATTCAGCATGTGTTCTTTCATTTTGTGAAAATGATAGTCGCTCTGTGTGGAATATACTTAAGTATTTGAAGTGTACTATGTGCAGATGTTCCTAAACAGTGAAAAGAAGATGGTTTTTGCATAATTTTCTTTCAGATAACAAATGTTATAGACATTGTCACACCTGTAGTCAAATGTTTGATATGATTTATGTGAAAAATATCCCTAAACAGCTACCTGTTGGCTTGATTAAGCACAATGCTCTTTCATTGTAAGAAAGTGATAGCCGTTCCATGTGGCATATACTGAAATGTTTGAAATGTCATATGTGAAGATGTTCCTTAAGAGCTACTTGCTAGGTGTTTTCCAGACAATGTTCTTTCAGTGAATGGATGTTATAGATAGTCTATCACACCCGTAGTGAAATGCTGGATAAGTTTTATGAAGATGTCCCTAAGTAGCTACAAGCAAAATGGTTTCACAACAGTGTTCTTACAGACATTGCATGCTATAGATATTCTGTCATGCCTGTAGTGAAATGTTTGATAAGACTTGCATGAACACTTACATGAAGATGTTTCTCAACAGCCACAAGCAAGCTTTTTCAACACAGTATTTCATTGAATGAATGTAATAATTATCACATTGTGGCTGCAGAGAAACGTTTGATAAGACACACACAAAATGTTCATAAATAGCATGTGCCAGCTGGTTGCATCACAATGTTGTTTAATTTAATGGAAGTGATAATCATTCTGTATAGCATATGATGTGTTTGAATAGCCTTATATAAAGATATTCCTAAAAACTTATGAGCAATCTGGTTTCACCAGAGTGTGTTCCTCAGTGAAGGAATCTTACAGAGATTCTGTCAGAGCAGTAGTGACATGTTTGGTGTTTTGTATGAAGAAACCCTAAATGGCTTCCTGCAAGATGAGTTCAACACAGTGTTATTTCATTTTAAGAAAATGATAGTCATTCTGTTTGGCATAAACTGAAATATTAGAAAAGCCTTATATCAAGATGTTCCTAATTAGCTACCAGCAATCTGGCTTCACAATAGTGTTCTTTCATTGAATGGATGTAATAGATACTTTGTAGTGAAATGTATGATAAGTCTCTTAGGAAAAGGTTCCTAAACAGCTGCCTGCAATCTGGCTTCAGCACATTATATCATTGTCTCAAAGTGATATTCATTCAGTATGTCTTATATGGAAATGCTTGAAATGGTGAACATGAAGAAGTTTCTAAATATATACAAGCAAGATTGTTTCTCCACAGTTTTCTTTCAGTGACTGAATGTTATGTATAGTCTGTCACGACTATTGTAAAATGTTTGATAAGTCTTATGTAAAAACGTTCCTAGATAGCGATCTGTGAGCTCTATTTAGCACAGTGTTCTTTCATTGTAGGAAAATGATACCCATTCATTATGGCATATACTGAAATGTGAGAAATGTCTCAAATACAAATGTTCCTAATAATAGCTTCAAGATGCTTTCACCACAGAGTTCTTTCAGTGAAACAATATTGCAGATATTCTGTGACACTTGTAGTGAAGTGTTAGTTAAAACTTACTTGCAAGCTGGATTCAGCACAGTGCTTCTTTCATTGTTGGAAACTCATATTCAATCAGAACAGCAAATATTGAAATGGTTATAATGACTAATATGAAGATGATCCTTAATGGCTGCAAGTAAGATGGTTTCACCACAGTTTTCTCTCAGTGAACAAATGCTATATATATTCTGTCCCACATGCAATGAAATGTTTGTTAAGTCTTATATGAACATGTTCCTAAACAGCTACCCGCAAACTGGGCTTAGAACAGTGTTCTCACATTGTTAGTAATTGATAGGTCATCTGTAGGGCATATGCTGAAATGTTTGAACTGTCTTAGGTGAATATGCCCCTAAACAGCTGTAAGCACATTTGTTTCACCAGAGTTCCTTTAGTGTCTGAATCTTATGGATATTTTTCAAGTCTGTAGTGTAATTTTTTAAGTATTTTATGAAGTTCTTCCTAAACAGATACTAGGAAACAAGGGTTCAGCTCATCCTTCTTTCCTTGAGTGAATATTAAAATTATTCTGTCATGACCATAGCGCAATATTTGTTAAGACTTATAAAAAGATATTTCTAAAAAACAACTTTCCAGCTGGGTTCTTAACATCGTTCTTTCATTTTATGGAAGTGATAACCATTCTGGATGGAATACACCGAAATGTTTGAAAAGACTTGTATGAAGATACTCCTAAATAGCTACAAGCAATCTGGTTACACCACAGTGTTCTTTCATTTAATAAACTTTATATATATTCTCCTATAGCTGTAGTGAAATGTTTTATATCATATATGAAAATGTTCCTACAGCTACCTGCAAGCTGGGATCAGCACACTGACTTTTCATTGTAATAAAGTGATAGTTACTTTGTATGGCATACACTGAAATGTCAGAAAAGACTTATATGAGTGTATTTCTAAAGAGATACAAGCAAGCTGGTTTCACAATAGTGATCTTTCATTGAATTAATGTAATAGATATTCTGTCGCACATGTTGTGAAATTTTCAATAAATCTTACATGAGAATGTTACTATAAGTCTACCTGAAAGCTGAGTTAAGTACAATGTTTTTTCATTTTAAGAAAGTATAGCTGTTCTCTATGGCTCATACTGAAATGCTGGAAAAGACTTACATGAAGATGTTCCTTAAAGGCTACAAGGAAGTTGGTTTCACCACAGCATTCTTTCAATGTGTGAATGTTATAGATATTCCATCATGCCCGTAGTGAAATGTTTGATAGGACTTATTTGAAGATTCCCCTAAACAGCTGCAAGCAAGGTGTTTTCACCACAGTGTTCATTCAGAAAATGAATGTTATACGTATTCTGTCATGCCTCAAGAGAACTATTTGATGTCTTAGGTGAGAGTGTTCCTGAACAGCTACAAGCAAGCTTTTTCAACATAGTGTGGTTTCCTTGAATGAATGTTATGGATATCATGTTGCGGCTGCAGAGAAACGTTTGATAAGACATAAATGAAATGCTCATAAAGAGCCACTGGTTTCATCAGAACGTTCTTTCTGGATATGGAAGTGATAGCCATTCTGTAGGCATAATGAAGTGTTTGAAGAGCCTTATACGAAGACATTCCCAAGGCGCCAGAAGTAATCTGGCTTCACCACAGTGTTCTTTCAGTGAACGAGTGTTATAGCTAGTCTGTCATGCCTGTAGTGAAATGTTTAATAAGTCTTATATGAAGAGGTTTCAAACAGCCGCCAGCAAGCCGGGTTTAGCACAGTGTCCTTTAACTGTAAGTAAGTGAGAGCCATTCTGTATGGCATATACTTAAATGTTAGAGAGGTCTTATATGAAGATGTTCCTAAATAGAATCCAACAAGATGTGTTCAGGACAGAATAATTTCATCATAAGATAGTGACAGCCGTTTAGTATGGCATATACAGAAATGCTGAAAAGGACTTCAATGAAGATCTTCCTTAACAGTAAAACCAAGCCACTTTCACCATAGTGTTCTTTCATTGAATGGATGTAATGGATATTCTGTCATGCCTGTAGTTAAATGTTCAATAGGTCTTACATAAAAATACTCCTAATAATCTACCTGAAAGCTATTAAACACAACCTTCTTTCCTTGTAAGAAGGGTATGGCCATGCTGTATGCCATATACTGAAATGCTTGAAAAGCTTTATATGAAGATGCTCCTCAACAGTTACAAGAAAACTGCTTTCATCCCTGTGTTCATTCAATGAGTGAATGTTTAGAGATTCTGTCATTCCTGCAAAGGAATGTTTAATAAGTCTTACATGAAGATGTTTCTAAACAGCTACAAGGAAATTTTTTTAAATATAGTGTTATTACATTGAATAAACATTAAAGATATCCTGTCATGACTGTAGGCAAATGTCTGATAAGACTTGAGCAAAATATTAATAAACAATTACTTGCAAGCTGGGTTCATCACAGTATTCTTTTCTGGCTATGGAGATGATAGCCATTCTGTATGGCATAAAGTGATATGTTTGAAGAGCCTTTTATTTATATTCTTAAACAGCTAACAAGCAAGATGGTTTCTTCACAGTGTTCTTTCAGTGAATGAATGTTCTAGATATTGTCACATCTGTGGTGAAATATTTGATATATGATGTTCCTAAACAGCTACCTATAAACTGGATTCAGCATGTGTTCTTTCATTTTGTGAAAATGATAGTCGCTCTGTGTGGAATATACTTAAGTATTTGAAGTGTACTATGTGCAGATGTTCCTAAACAGTGAAAAGAAGATGGTTTTTGCATAATTTTCTTTCAGATAACAAATGTTATAGACATTGTCACACCTGTAGTCAAATGTTTGATATGATTTATGTGAAAAATATCCCTAAACAGCTACCTGTTGGCTTGATTAAGCACAATGCTCTTTCATTGTAAGAAAGTGATAGCCGTTCCATGTGGCATATACTGAAATGTTTGAAATGTCATATGTGAAGATGTTCCTTAAGAGCTACTTGCTAGGTGTTTTCCAGACAATGTTCTTTCAGTGAATGGATGTTATAGATAGTCTATCACACCCGTAGTGAAATGCTGGATAAGTTTTATGAAGATGTCCCTAAGTAGCTACAAGCAAAATGGTTTCACAACAGTGTTCTTACAGACATTGCATGCTATAGATATTCTGTCATGCCTGTAGTGAAATGTTTGATAAGACTTGCATGAACACTTACATGAAGATGTTTCTCAACAGCCACAAGCAAGCTTTTTCAACACAGTATTTCATTGAATGAATGTAATAATTATCACATTGTGGCTGCAGAGAAACGTTTGATAAGACACACACAAAATGTTCATAAATAGCATGTGCCAGCTGGTTGCATCACAATGTTGTTTAATTTAATGGAAGTGATAATCATTCTGTATAGCATATGATGTGTTTGAATAGCCTTATATAAAGATATTCCTAAAAACTTATGAGCAATCTGGTTTCACCAGAGTGTGTTCCTCAGTGAAGGAATCTTACAGAGATTCTGTCAGAGCAGTAGTGACATGTTTGGTGTTTTGTATGAAGAAACCCTAAATGGCTTCCTGCAAGATGAGTTCAACACAGTGTTATTTCATTTTAAGAAAATGATAGTCATTCTGTTTGGCATAAACTGAAATATTAGAAAAGCCTTATATCAAGATGTTCCTAATTAGCTACCAGCAATCTGGCTTCACAATAGTGTTCTTTCATTGAATGGATGTAATAGATACTTTGTAGTGAAATGTATGATAAGTCTCTTAGGAAAAGGTTCCTAAACAGCTGCCTGCAATCTGGCTTCAGCACATTATATCATTGTCTCAAAGTGATATTCATTCAGTATGTCTTATATGGAAATGCTTGAAATGGTGAACATGAAGAAGTTTCTAAATATATACAAGCAAGATTGTTTCTCCACAGTTTTCTTTCAGTGACTGAATGTTATGTATAGTCTGTCACGACTATTGTAAAATGTTTGATAAGTCTTATGTAAAAACGTTCCTAGATAGCGATCTGTGAGCTCTATTTAGCACAGTGTTCTTTCATTGTAGGAAAATGATACCCATTCATTATGGCATATACTGAAATGTGAGAAATGTCTCAAATACAAATGTTCCTAATAATAGCTTCAAGATGCTTTCACCACAGAGTTCTTTCAGTGAAACAATATTGCAGATATTCTGTGACACTTGTAGTGAAGTGTTAGTTAAAACTTACTTGCAAGCTGGATTCAGCACAGTGCTTCTTTCATTGTTGGAAACTCATATTCAATCAGAACAGCAAATATTGAAATGGTTATAATGACTAATATGAAGATGATCCTTAATGGCTGCAAGTAAGATGGTTTCACCACAGTTTTCTCTCAGTGAACAAATGCTATATATATTCTGTCCCACATGCAATGAAATGTTTGTTAAGTCTTATATGAACATGTTCCTAAACAGCTACCCGCAAACTGGGCTTAGAACAGTGTTCTCACATTGTTAGTAATTGATAGGTCATCTGTAGGGCATATGCTGAAATGTTTGAACTGTCTTAGGTGAATATGCCCCTAAACAGCTGTAAGCACATTTGTTTCACCAGAGTTCCTTTAGTGTCTGAATCTTATGGATATTTTTCAAGTCTGTAGTGTAATTTTTTAAGTATTTTATGAAGTTCTTCCTAAACAGATACTAGGAAACAAGGGTTCAGCTCATCCTTCTTTCCTTGAGTGAATATTAAAATTATTCTGTCATGACCATAGCGCAATATTTGTTAAGACTTATAAAAAGATATTTCTAAAAAACAACTTTCCAGCTGGGTTCTTAACATCGTTCTTTCATTTTATGGAAGTGATAACCATTCTGGATGGAATACACCGAAATGTTTGAAAAGACTTGTATGAAGATACTCCTAAATAGCTACAAGCAATCTGGTTACACCACAGTGTTCTTTCATTTAATAAACTTTATATATATTCTCCTATAGCTGTAGTGAAATGTTTTATATCATATATGAAAATGTTCCTACAGCTACCTGCAAGCTGGGATCAGCACACTGACTTTTCATTGTAATAAAGTGATAGTTACTTTGTATGGCATACACTGAAATGTCAGAAAAGACTTATATGAGTGTATTTCTAAAGAGATACAAGCAAGCTGGTTTCACAATAGTGATCTTTCATTGAATTAATGTAATAGATATTCTGTCGCACATGTTGTGAAATTTTCAATAAATCTTACATGAGAATGTTACTATAAGTCTACCTGAAAGCTGAGTTAAGTACAATGTTTTTTCATTTTAAGAAAGTATAGCTGTTCTCTATGGCTCATACTGAAATGCTGGAAAAGACTTACATGAAGATGTTCCTTAAAGGCTACAAGGAAGTTGGTTTCACCACAGCATTCTTTCAATGTGTGAATGTTATAGATATTCCATCATGCCCGTAGTGAAATGTTTGATAGGACTTATTTGAAGATTCCCCTAAACAGCTGCAAGCAAGGTGTTTTCACCACAGTGTTCATTCAGAAAATGAATGTTATACGTATTCTGTCATGCCTCAAGAGAACTATTTGATGTCTTAGGTGAGAGTGTTCCTGAACAGCTACAAGCAAGCTTTTTCAACATAGTGTGGTTTCCTTGAATGAATGTTATGGATATCATGTTGCGGCTGCAGAGAAACGTTTGATAAGACATAAATGAAATGCTCATAAAGAGCCACTGGTTTCATCAGAACGTTCTTTCTGGATATGGAAGTGATAGCCATTCTGTAGGCATAATGAAGTGTTTGAAGAGCCTTATACGAAGACATTCCCAAGGCGCCAGAAGTAATCTGGCTTCACCACAGTGTTCTTTCAGTGAACGAGTGTTATAGCTAGTCTGTCATGCCTGTAGTGAAATGTTTAATAAGTCTTATATGAAGAGGTTTCAAACAGCCGCCAGCAAGCCGGGTTTAGCACAGTGTCCTTTAACTGTAAGTAAGTGAGAGCCATTCTGTATGGCATATACTTAAATGTTAGAGAGGTCTTATATGAAGATGTTCCTAAATAGAATCCAACAAGATGTGTTCAGGACAGAATAATTTCATCATAAGATAGTGACAGCCGTTTAGTATGGCATATACAGAAATGCTGAAAAGGACTTCAATGAAGATCTTCCTTAACAGTAAAACCAAGCCACTTTCACCATAGTGTTCTTTCATTGAATGGATGTAATGGATATTCTGTCATGCCTGTAGTTAAATGTTCAATAGGTCTTACATAAAAATACTCCTAATAATCTACCTGAAAGCTATTAAACACAACCTTCTTTCCTTGTAAGAAGGGTATGGCCATGCTGTATGCCATATACTGAAATGCTTGAAAAGCTTTATATGAAGATGCTCCTCAACAGTTACAAGAAAACTGCTTTCATCCCTGTGTTCATTCAATGAGTGAATGTTTAGAGATTCTGTCATTCCTGCAAAGGAATGTTTAATAAGTCTTACATGAAGATGTTTCTAAACAGCTACAAGGAAATTTTTTTAAATATAGTGTTATTACATTGAATAAACATTAAAGATATCCTGTCATGACTGTAGGCAAATGTCTGATAAGACTTGAGCAAAATATTAATAAACAATTACTTGCAAGCTGGGTTCATCACAGTATTCTTTTCTGGCTATGGAGATGATAGCCATTCTGTATGGCATAAAGTGATATGTTTGAAGAGCCTTTTATTTATATTCTTAAACAGCTAACAAGCAAGATGGTTTCTTCACAGTGTTCTTTCAGTGAATGAATGTTCTAGATATTGTCACATCTGTGGTGAAATATTTGATATATGATGTTCCTAAACAGCTACCTATAAACTGGATTCAGCATGTGTTCTTTCATTTTGTGAAAATGATAGTCGCTCTGTGTGGAATATACTTAAGTATTTGAAGTGTACTATGTGCAGATGTTCCTAAACAGTGAAAAGAAGATGGTTTTTGCATAATTTTCTTTCAGATAACAAATGTTATAGACATTGTCACACCTGTAGTCAAATGTTTGATATGATTTATGTGAAAAATATCCCTAAACAGCTACCTGTTGGCTTGATTAAGCACAATGCTCTTTCATTGTAAGAAAGTGATAGCCGTTCCATGTGGCATATACTGAAATGTTTGAAATGTCATATGTGAAGATGTTCCTTAAGAGCTACTTGCTAGGTGTTTTCCAGACAATGTTCTTTCAGTGAATGGATGTTATAGATAGTCTATCACACCCGTAGTGAAATGCTGGATAAGTTTTATGAAGATGTCCCTAAGTAGCTACAAGCAAAATGGTTTCACAACAGTGTTCTTACAGACATTGCATGCTATAGATATTCTGTCATGCCTGTAGTGAAATGTTTGATAAGACTTGCATGAACACTTACATGAAGATGTTTCTCAACAGCCACAAGCAAGCTTTTTCAACACAGTATTTCATTGAATGAATGTAATAATTATCACATTGTGGCTGCAGAGAAACGTTTGATAAGACACACACAAAATGTTCATAAATAGCATGTGCCAGCTGGTTGCATCACAATGTTGTTTAATTTAATGGAAGTGATAATCATTCTGTATAGCATATGATGTGTTTGAATAGCCTTATATAAAGATATTCCTAAAAACTTATGAGCAATCTGGTTTCACCAGAGTGTGTTCCTCAGTGAAGGAATCTTACAGAGATTCTGTCAGAGCAGTAGTGACATGTTTGGTGTTTTGTATGAAGAAACCCTAAATGGCTTCCTGCAAGATGAGTTCAACACAGTGTTATTTCATTTTAAGAAAATGATAGTCATTCTGTTTGGCATAAACTGAAATATTAGAAAAGCCTTATATCAAGATGTTCCTAATTAGCTACCAGCAATCTGGCTTCACAATAGTGTTCTTTCATTGAATGGATGTAATAGATACTTTGTAGTGAAATGTATGATAAGTCTCTTAGGAAAAGGTTCCTAAACAGCTGCCTGCAATCTGGCTTCAGCACATTATATCATTGTCTCAAAGTGATATTCATTCAGTATGTCTTATATGGAAATGCTTGAAATGGTGAACATGAAGAAGTTTCTAAATATATACAAGCAAGATTGTTTCTCCACAGTTTTCTTTCAGTGACTGAATGTTATGTATAGTCTGTCACGACTATTGTAAAATGTTTGATAAGTCTTATGTAAAAACGTTCCTAGATAGCGATCTGTGAGCTCTATTTAGCACAGTGTTCTTTCATTGTAGGAAAATGATACCCATTCATTATGGCATATACTGAAATGTGAGAAATGTCTCAAATACAAATGTTCCTAATAATAGCTTCAAGATGCTTTCACCACAGAGTTCTTTCAGTGAAACAATATTGCAGATATTCTGTGACACTTGTAGTGAAGTGTTAGTTAAAACTTACTTGCAAGCTGGATTCAGCACAGTGCTTCTTTCATTGTTGGAAACTCATATTCAATCAGAACAGCAAATATTGAAATGGTTATAATGACTAATATGAAGATGATCCTTAATGGCTGCAAGTAAGATGGTTTCACCACAGTTTTCTCTCAGTGAACAAATGCTATATATATTCTGTCCCACATGCAATGAAATGTTTGTTAAGTCTTATATGAACATGTTCCTAAACAGCTACCCGCAAACTGGGCTTAGAACAGTGTTCTCACATTGTTAGTAATTGATAGGTCATCTGTAGGGCATATGCTGAAATGTTTGAACTGTCTTAGGTGAATATGCCCCTAAACAGCTGTAAGCACATTTGTTTCACCAGAGTTCCTTTAGTGTCTGAATCTTATGGATATTTTTCAAGTCTGTAGTGTAATTTTTTAAGTATTTTATGAAGTTCTTCCTAAACAGATACTAGGAAACAAGGGTTCAGCTCATCCTTCTTTCCTTGAGTGAATATTAAAATTATTCTGTCATGACCATAGCGCAATATTTGTTAAGACTTATAAAAAGATATTTCTAAAAAACAACTTTCCAGCTGGGTTCTTAACATCGTTCTTTCATTTTATGGAAGTGATAACCATTCTGGATGGAATACACCGAAATGTTTGAAAAGACTTGTATGAAGATACTCCTAAATAGCTACAAGCAATCTGGTTACACCACAGTGTTCTTTCATTTAATAAACTTTATATATATTCTCCTATAGCTGTAGTGAAATGTTTTATATCATATATGAAAATGTTCCTACAGCTACCTGCAAGCTGGGATCAGCACACTGACTTTTCATTGTAATAAAGTGATAGTTACTTTGTATGGCATACACTGAAATGTCAGAAAAGACTTATATGAGTGTATTTCTAAAGAGATACAAGCAAGCTGGTTTCACAATAGTGATCTTTCATTGAATTAATGTAATAGATATTCTGTCGCACATGTTGTGAAATTTTCAATAAATCTTACATGAGAATGTTACTATAAGTCTACCTGAAAGCTGAGTTAAGTACAATGTTTTTTCATTTTAAGAAAGTATAGCTGTTCTCTATGGCTCATACTGAAATGCTGGAAAAGACTTACATGAAGATGTTCCTTAAAGGCTACAAGGAAGTTGGTTTCACCACAGCATTCTTTCAATGTGTGAATGTTATAGATATTCCATCATGCCCGTAGTGAAATGTTTGATAGGACTTATTTGAAGATTCCCCTAAACAGCTGCAAGCAAGGTGTTTTCACCACAGTGTTCATTCAGAAAATGAATGTTATACGTATTCTGTCATGCCTCAAGAGAACTATTTGATGTCTTAGGTGAGAGTGTTCCTGAACAGCTACAAGCAAGCTTTTTCAACATAGTGTGGTTTCCTTGAATGAATGTTATGGATATCATGTTGCGGCTGCAGAGAAACGTTTGATAAGACATAAATGAAATGCTCATAAAGAGCCACTGGTTTCATCAGAACGTTCTTTCTGGATATGGAAGTGATAGCCATTCTGTAGGCATAATGAAGTGTTTGAAGAGCCTTATACGAAGACATTCCCAAGGCGCCAGAAGTAATCTGGCTTCACCACAGTGTTCTTTCAGTGAACGAGTGTTATAGCTAGTCTGTCATGCCTGTAGTGAAATGTTTAATAAGTCTTATATGAAGAGGTTTCAAACAGCCGCCAGCAAGCCGGGTTTAGCACAGTGTCCTTTAACTGTAAGTAAGTGAGAGCCATTCTGTATGGCATATACTTAAATGTTAGAGAGGTCTTATATGAAGATGTTCCTAAATAGAATCCAACAAGATGTGTTCAGGACAGAATAATTTCATCATAAGATAGTGACAGCCGTTTAGTATGGCATATACAGAAATGCTGAAAAGGACTTCAATGAAGATCTTCCTTAACAGTAAAACCAAGCCACTTTCACCATAGTGTTCTTTCATTGAATGGATGTAATGGATATTCTGTCATGCCTGTAGTTAAATGTTCAATAGGTCTTACATAAAAATACTCCTAATAATCTACCTGAAAGCTATTAAACACAACCTTCTTTCCTTGTAAGAAGGGTATGGCCATGCTGTATGCCATATACTGAAATGCTTGAAAAGCTTTATATGAAGATGCTCCTCAACAGTTACAAGAAAACTGCTTTCATCCCTGTGTTCATTCAATGAGTGAATGTTTAGAGATTCTGTCATTCCTGCAAAGGAATGTTTAATAAGTCTTACATGAAGATGTTTCTAAACAGCTACAAGGAAATTTTTTTAAATATAGTGTTATTACATTGAATAAACATTAAAGATATCCTGTCATGACTGTAGGCAAATGTCTGATAAGACTTGAGCAAAATATTAATAAACAATTACTTGCAAGCTGGGTTCATCACAGTATTCTTTTCTGGCTATGGAGATGATAGCCATTCTGTATGGCATAAAGTGATATGTTTGAAGAGCCTTTTATTTATATTCTTAAACAGCTAACAAGCAAGATGGTTTCTTCACAGTGTTCTTTCAGTGAATGAATGTTCTAGATATTGTCACATCTGTGGTGAAATATTTGATATATGATGTTCCTAAACAGCTACCTATAAACTGGATTCAGCATGTGTTCTTTCATTTTGTGAAAATGATAGTCGCTCTGTGTGGAATATACTTAAGTATTTGAAGTGTACTATGTGCAGATGTTCCTAAACAGTGAAAAGAAGATGGTTTTTGCATAATTTTCTTTCAGATAACAAATGTTATAGACATTGTCACACCTGTAGTCAAATGTTTGATATGATTTATGTGAAAAATATCCCTAAACAGCTACCTGTTGGCTTGATTAAGCACAATGCTCTTTCATTGTAAGAAAGTGATAGCCGTTCCATGTGGCATATACTGAAATGTTTGAAATGTCATATGTGAAGATGTTCCTTAAGAGCTACTTGCTAGGTGTTTTCCAGACAATGTTCTTTCAGTGAATGGATGTTATAGATAGTCTATCACACCCGTAGTGAAATGCTGGATAAGTTTTATGAAGATGTCCCTAAGTAGCTACAAGCAAAATGGTTTCACAACAGTGTTCTTACAGACATTGCATGCTATAGATATTCTGTCATGCCTGTAGTGAAATGTTTGATAAGACTTGCATGAACACTTACATGAAGATGTTTCTCAACAGCCACAAGCAAGCTTTTTCAACACAGTATTTCATTGAATGAATGTAATAATTATCACATTGTGGCTGCAGAGAAACGTTTGATAAGACACACACAAAATGTTCATAAATAGCATGTGCCAGCTGGTTGCATCACAATGTTGTTTAATTTAATGGAAGTGATAATCATTCTGTATAGCATATGATGTGTTTGAATAGCCTTATATAAAGATATTCCTAAAAACTTATGAGCAATCTGGTTTCACCAGAGTGTGTTCCTCAGTGAAGGAATCTTACAGAGATTCTGTCAGAGCAGTAGTGACATGTTTGGTGTTTTGTATGAAGAAACCCTAAATGGCTTCCTGCAAGATGAGTTCAACACAGTGTTATTTCATTTTAAGAAAATGATAGTCATTCTGTTTGGCATAAACTGAAATATTAGAAAAGCCTTATATCAAGATGTTCCTAATTAGCTACCAGCAATCTGGCTTCACAATAGTGTTCTTTCATTGAATGGATGTAATAGATACTTTGTAGTGAAATGTATGATAAGTCTCTTAGGAAAAGGTTCCTAAACAGCTGCCTGCAATCTGGCTTCAGCACATTATATCATTGTCTCAAAGTGATATTCATTCAGTATGTCTTATATGGAAATGCTTGAAATGGTGAACATGAAGAAGTTTCTAAATATATACAAGCAAGATTGTTTCTCCACAGTTTTCTTTCAGTGACTGAATGTTATGTATAGTCTGTCACGACTATTGTAAAATGTTTGATAAGTCTTATGTAAAAACGTTCCTAGATAGCGATCTGTGAGCTCTATTTAGCACAGTGTTCTTTCATTGTAGGAAAATGATACCCATTCATTATGGCATATACTGAAATGTGAGAAATGTCTCAAATACAAATGTTCCTAATAATAGCTTCAAGATGCTTTCACCACAGAGTTCTTTCAGTGAAACAATATTGCAGATATTCTGTGACACTTGTAGTGAAGTGTTAGTTAAAACTTACTTGCAAGCTGGATTCAGCACAGTGCTTCTTTCATTGTTGGAAACTCATATTCAATCAGAACAGCAAATATTGAAATGGTTATAATGACTAATATGAAGATGATCCTTAATGGCTGCAAGTAAGATGGTTTCACCACAGTTTTCTCTCAGTGAACAAATGCTATATATATTCTGTCCCACATGCAATGAAATGTTTGTTAAGTCTTATATGAACATGTTCCTAAACAGCTACCCGCAAACTGGGCTTAGAACAGTGTTCTCACATTGTTAGTAATTGATAGGTCATCTGTAGGGCATATGCTGAAATGTTTGAACTGTCTTAGGTGAACATGCCCCTAAACAGCTGTAAGCACATTTGTTTCACCAGAGTTCCTTTAGTGTCTGAATCTTATGGATATTTTTCAAGTCTGTAGTGTAATTTTTTAAGTATTTTATGAAGTTCTTCCTAAACAGATACTAGGAAACAAGGGTTCAGCTCATCCTTCTTTCCTTGAGTGAATATTAAAATTATTCTGTCATGACCATAGCGCAATATTTGTTAAGACTTATAAAAAGATATTTCTAAAAAACAACTTTCCAGCTGGGTTCTTAACATCGTTCTTTCATTTTATGGAAGTGATAACCATTCTGGATGGAATACACCGAAATGTTTGAAAAGACTTGTATGAAGATACTCCTAAATAGCTACAAGCAATCTGGTTACACCACAGTGTTCTTTCATTTAATAAACTTTATATATATTCTCCTATAGCTGTAGTGAAATGTTTTATATCATATATGAAAATGTTCCTACAGCTACCTGCAAGCTGGGATCAGCACACTGACTTTTCATTGTAATAAAGTGATAGTTACTTTGTATGGCATACACTGAAATGTCAGAAAAGACTTATATGAGTGTATTTCTAAAGAGATACAAGCAAGCTGGTTTCACAATAGTGATCTTTCATTGAATTAATGTAATAGATATTCTGTCGCACATGTTGTGAAATTTTCAATAAATCTTACATGAGAATGTTACTATAAGTCTACCTGAAAGCTGAGTTAAGTACAATGTTTTTTCATTTTAAGAAAGTATAGCTGTTCTCTATGGCTCATACTGAAATGCTGGAAAAGACTTACATGAAGATGTTCCTTAAAGGCTACAAGGAAGTTGGTTTCACCACAGCATTCTTTCAATGTGTGAATGTTATAGATATTCCATCATGCCCGTAGTGAAATGTTTGATAGGACTTATTTGAAGATTCCCCTAAACAGCTGCAAGCAAGGTGTTTTCAC
The DNA here is from genome assembly GCF_041296235.1 of Equus asinus. Lineage (NCBI taxonomy): Eukaryota > Metazoa > Chordata > Mammalia > Perissodactyla > Equidae > Equus > Equus asinus. The sequence goes on along the minus strand of NC_091809.1, from coordinate 8,884,841 downwards.
CACAGTGTTCATTCAGAAAATGAATGTTATACGTATTCTGTCATGCCTCAAGAGAACTATTTGATGTCTTAGGTGAGAGTGTTCCTGAACAGCTACAAGCAAGCTTTTTCAACATAGTGTGGTTTCCTTGAATGAATGTTATGGATATCATGTTGCGGCTGCAGAGAAACGTTTGATAAGACATAAATGAAATGCTCATAAAGAGCCACTGGTTTCATCAGAACGTTCTTTCTGGATATGGAAGTGATAGCCATTCTGTAGGCATAATGAAGTGTTTGAAGAGCCTTATACGAAGACATTCCCAAGGCGCCAGAAGTAATCTGGCTTCACCACAGTGTTCTTTCAGTGAACGAGTGTTATAGCTAGTCTGTCATGCCTGTAGTGAAATGTTTAATAAGTCTTATATGAAGAGGTTTCAAACAGCCGCCAGCAAGCCGGGTTTAGCACAGTGTCCTTTAACTGTAAGTAAGTGAGAGCCATTCTGTATGGCATATACTTAAATGTTAGAGAGGTCTTATATGAAGATGTTCCTAAATAGAATCCAACAAGATGTGTTCAGGACAGAATAATTTCATCATAAGATAGTGACAGCCGTTTAGTATGGCATATACAGAAATGCTGAAAAGGACTTCAATGAAGATCTTCCTTAACAGTAAAACCAAGCCACTTTCACCATAGTGTTCTTTCATTGGATGGATGTAATGGATATTCTGTCATGCCTGTAGTTAAATGTTCAATAGGTCTTACATAAAAATACTCCTAATAATCTACCTGAAAGCTATTAAACACAACCTTCTTTCCTTGTAAGAAGGGTATGGCCATGCTGTATGCCATATACTGAAATGCTTGAAAAGCTTTATATGAAGATGCTCCTCAACAGTTACAAGAAAACTGCTTTCATCCCTGTGTTCATTCAATGAGTGAATGTTTAGAGATTCTGTCATTCCTGCAAAGGAATGTTTAATAAGTCTTACATGAAGATGTTTCTAAACAGCTACAAGGAAATTTTTTTAAATATAGTGTTATTACATTGAATAAACATTAAAGATATCCTGTCATGACTGTAGGCAAATGTCTGATAAGACTTGAGCAAAATATTAATAAACAATTACTTGCAAGCTGGGTTCATCACAGTATTCTTTTCTGGCTATGGAGATGATAGCCATTCTGTATGGCATAAAGTGATATGTTTGAAGAGCCTTTTATTTATATTCTTAAACAGCTAACAAGCAAGATGGTTTCTTCACAGTGTTCTTTCAGTGAATGAATGTTCTAGATATTGTCACATCTGTGGTGAAATATTTGATATATGATGTTCCTAAACAGCTACCTATAAACTGGATTCAGCATGTGTTCTTTCATTTTGTGAAAATGATAGTCGCTCTGTGTGGAATATACTTAAGTATTTGAAGTGTACTATGTGCAGATGTTCCTAAACAGTGAAAAGAAGATGGTTTTTGCATAATTTTCTTTCAGATAACAAATGTTATAGACATTGTCACACCTGTAGTCAAATGTTTGATATGATTTATGTGAAAAATATCCCTAAACAGCTACCTGTTGGCTTGATTAAGCACAATGCTCTTTCATTGTAAGAAAGTGATAGCCGTTCCATGTGGCATATACTGAAATGTTTGAAATGTCATATGTGAAGATGTTCCTTAAGAGCTACTTGCTAGGTGTTTTCCAGACAATGTTCTTTCAGTGAATGGATGTTATAGATAGTCTATCACACCCGTAGTGAAATGCTGGATAAGTTTTATGAAGATGTCCCTAAGTAGCTACAAGCAAAATGGTTTCACAACAGTGTTCTTACAGACATTGCATGCTACAGATATTCTGTCATGCCTGTAGTGAAATGTTTGATAAGACTTGCATGAACACTTACATGAAGATGTTTCTCAACAGCCACAAGCAAGCTTTTTCAACACAGTATTTCATTGAATGAATGTAATAATTATCACATTGTGGCTGCAGAGAAACGTTTGATAAGACACACACAAAATGTTCATAAATAGCATGTGCCAGCTGGTTGCATCACAATGTTGTTTAATTTAATGGAAGTGATAATCATTCTGTATAGCATATGATGTGTTTGAATAGCCTTATATAAAGATATTCCTAAAAACTTATGAGCAATCTGGTTTCACCAGAGTGTGTTCCTCAGTGAAGGAATCTTACAGAGATTCTGTCAGAGCAGTAGTGACATGTTTGGTGTTTTGTATGAAGAAACCCTAAATGGCTTCCTGCAAGATGAGTTCAACACAGTGTTATTTCATTTTAAGAAAATGATAGTCATTCTGTTTGGCATAAACTGAAATATTAGAAAAGCCTTATATCAAGATGTTCCTAATTAGCTACCAGCAATCTGGCTTCACAATAGTGTTCTTTCATTGAATGGATGTAATAGATACTTTGTAGTGAAATGTATGATAAGTCTCTTAGGAAAAGGTTCCTAAACAGCTGCCTGCAATCTGGCTTCAGCACATTATATCATTGTCTCAAAGTGATATTCATTCAGTATGTCTTATATGGAAATGCTTGAAATGGTGAACATGAAGAAGTTTCTAAATATATACAAGCAAGATTGTTTCTCCACAGTTTTCTTTCAGTGACTGAATGTTATGTATAGTCTGTCACGACTATTGTAAAATGTTTGATAAGTCTTATGTAAAAACGTTCCTAGATAGCGATCTGTGAGCTCTATTTAGCACAGTGTTCTTTCATTGTAGGAAAATGATACCCATTCATTATGGCATATACTGAAATGTGAGAAATGTCTCAAATACAAATGTTCCTAATAATAGCTTCAAGATGCTTTCACCACAGAGTTCTTTCAGTGAAACAATATTGCAGATATTCTGTGACACTTGTAGTGAAGTGTTAGTTAAAACTTACTTGCAAGCTGGATTCAGCACAGTGCTTCTTTCATTGTTGGAAACTCATATTCAATCAGAACAGCAAATATTGAAATGGTTATAATGACTAATATGAAGATGATCCTTAATGGCTGCAAGTAAGATGGTTTCACCACAGTTTTCTCTCAGTGAACAAATGCTATATATATTCTGTCCCACATGCAATGAAATGTTTGTTAAGTCTTATATGAACATGTTCCTAAACAGCTACCCGCAAACTGGGCTTAGAACAGTGTTCTCACATTGTTAGTAATTGATAGGTCATCTGTAGGGCATATGCTGAAATGTTTGAACTGTCTTAGGTGAATATGCCCCTAAACAGCTGTAAGCACATTTGTTTCACCAGAGTTCCTTTAGTGTCTGAATCTTATGGATATTTTTCAAGTCTGTAGTGTAATTTTTTAAGTATTTTATGAAGTTCTTCCTAAACAGATACTAGGAAACAAGGGTTCAGCTCATCCTTCTTTCCTTGAGTGAATATTAAAATTATTCTGTCATGACCATAGCGCAATATTTGTTAAGACTTATAAAAAGATATTTCTAAAAAACAACTTTCCAGCTGGGTTCTTAACATCGTTCTTTCATTTTATGGAAGTGATAACCATTCTGGATGGAATACACCGAAATGTTTGAAAAGACTTGTATGAAGATACTCCTAAATAGCTACAAGCAATCTGGTTACACCACAGTGTTCTTTCATTTAATAAACTTTATATATATTCTCCTATAGCTGTAGTGAAATGTTTTATATCATATATGAAAATGTTCCTACAGCTACCTGCAAGCTGGGATCAGCACACTGACTTTTCATTGTAATAAAGTGATAGTTACTTTGTATGGCATACACTGAAATGTCAGAAAAGACTTATATGAGTGTATTTCTAAAGAGATACAAGCAAGCTGGTTTCACAATAGTGATCTTTCATTGAATTAATGTAATAGATATTCTGTCGCACATGTTGTGAAATTTTCAATAAATCTTACATGAGAATGTTACTATAAGTCTACCTGAAAGCTGAGTTAAGTACAATGTTTTTTCATTTTAAGAAAGTATAGCTGTTCTCTATGGCTCATACTGAAATGCTGGAAAAGACTTACATGAAGATGTTCCTTAAAGGCTACAAGGAAGTTGGTTTCACCACAGCATTCTTTCAATGTGTGAATGTTATAGATATTCCATCATGCCCGTAGTGAAATGTTTGATAGGACTTATTTGAAGATTCCCCTAAACAGCTGCAAGCAAGGTGTTTTCACCACAGTGTTCATTCAGAAAATGAATGTTATACGTATTCTGTCATGCCTCAAGAGAACTATTTGATGTCTTAGGTGAGAGTGTTCCTGAACAGCTACAAGCAAGCTTTTTCAACATAGTGTGGTTTCCTTGAATGAATGTTATGGATATCATGTTGCGGCTGCAGAGAAACGTTTGATAAGACATAAATGAAATGCTCATAAAGAGCCACTGGTTTCATCAGAACGTTCTTTCTGGATATGGAAGTGATAGCCATTCTGTAGGCATAATGAAGTGTTTGAAGAGCCTTATACGAAGACATTCCCAAGGCGCCAGAAGTAATCTGGCTTCACCACAGTGTTCTTTCAGTGAACGAGTGTTATAGCTAGTCTGTCATGCCTGTAGTGAAATGTTTAATAAGTCTTATATGAAGAGGTTTCAAACAGCCGCCAGCAAGCCGGGTTTAGCACAGTGTCCTTTAACTGTAAGTAAGTGAGAGCCATTCTGTATGGCATATACTTAAATGTTAGAGAGGTCTTATATGAAGATGTTCCTAAATAGAATCCAACAAGATGTGTTCAGGACAGAATAATTTCATCATAAGATAGTGACAGCCGTTTAGTATGGCATATACAGAAATGCTGAAAAGGACTTCAATGAAGATCTTCCTTAACAGTAAAACCAAGCCACTTTCACCATAGTGTTCTTTCATTGAATGGATGTAATGGATATTCTGTCATGCCTGTAGTTAAATGTTCAATAGGTCTTACATAAAAATACTCCTAATAATCTACCTGAAAGCTATTAAACACAACCTTCTTTCCTTGTAAGAAGGGTATGGCCATGCTGTATGCCATATACTGAAATGCTTGAAAAGCTTTATATGAAGATGCTCCTCAACAGTTACAAGAAAACTGCTTTCATCCCTGTGTTCATTCAATGAGTGAATGTTTAGAGATTCTGTCATTCCTGCAAAGGAATGTTTAATAAGTCTTACATGAAGATGTTTCTAAACAGCTACAAGGAAATTTTTTTAAATATAGTGTTATTACATTGAATAAACATTAAAGATATCCTGTCATGACTGTAGGCAAATGTCTGATAAGACTTGAGCAAAATATTAATAAACAATTACTTGCAAGCTGGGTTCATCACAGTATTCTTTTCTGGCTATGGAGATGATAGCCATTCTGTATGGCATAAAGTGATATGTTTGAAGAGCCTTTTATTTATATTCTTAAACAGCTAACAAGCAAGATGGTTTCTTCACAGTGTTCTTTCAGTGAATGAATGTTCTAGATATTGTCACATCTGTGGTGAAATATTTGATATATGATGTTCCTAAACAGCTACCTATAAACTGGATTCAGCATGTGTTCTTTCATTTTGTGAAAATGATAGTCGCTCTGTGTGGAATATACTTAAGTATTTGAAGTGTACTATGTGCAGATGTTCCTAAACAGTGAAAAGAAGATGGTTTTTGCATAATTTTCTTTCAGATAACAAATGTTATAGACATTGTCACACCTGTAGTCAAATGTTTGATATGATTTATGTGAAAAATATCCCTAAACAGCTACCTGTTGGCTTGATTAAGCACAATGCTCTTTCATTGTAAGAAAGTGATAGCCGTTCCATGTGGCATATACTGAAATGTTTGAAATGTCATATGTGAAGATGTTCCTTAAGAGCTACTTGCTAGGTGTTTTCCAGACAATGTTCTTTCAGTGAATGGATGTTATAGATAGTCTATCACACCCGTAGTGAAATGCTGGATAAGTTTTATGAAGATGTCCCTAAGTAGCTACAAGCAAAATGGTTTCACAACAGTGTTCTTACAGACATTGCATGCTATAGATATTCTGTCATGCCTGTAGTGAAATGTTTGATAAGACTTGCATGAACACTTACATGAAGATGTTTCTCAACAGCCACAAGCAAGCTTTTTCAACACAGTATTTCATTGAATGAATGTAATAATTATCACATTGTGGCTGCAGAGAAACGTTTGATAAGACACACACAAAATGTTCATAAATAGCATGTGCCAGCTGGTTGCATCACAATGTTGTTTAATTTAATGGAAGTGATAATCATTCTGTATAGCATATGATGTGTTTGAATAGCCTTATATAAAGATATTCCTAAAAACTTATGAGCAATCTGGTTTCACCAGAGTGTGTTCCTCAGTGAAGGAATCTTACAGAGATTCTGTCAGAGCAGTAGTGACATGTTTGGTGTTTTGTATGAAGAAACCCTAAATGGCTTCCTGCAAGATGAGTTCAACACAGTGTTATTTCATTTTAAGAAAATGATAGTCATTCTGTTTGGCATAAACTGAAATATTAGAAAAGCCTTATATCAAGATGTTCCTAATTAGCTACCAGCAATCTGGCTTCACAATAGTGTTCTTTCATTGAATGGATGTAATAGATACTTTGTAGTGAAATGTATGATAAGTCTCTTAGGAAAAGGTTCCTAAACAGCTGCCTGCAATCTGGCTTCAGCACATTATATCATTGTCTCAAAGTGATATTCATTCAGTATGTCTTATATGGAAATGCTTGAAATGGTGAACATGAAGAAGTTTCTAAATATATACAAGCAAGATTGTTTCTCCACAGTTTTCTTTCAGTGACTGAATGTTATGTATAGTCTGTCACGACTATTGTAAAATGTTTGATAAGTCTTATGTAAAAACGTTCCTAGATAGCGATCTGTGAGCTCTATTTAGCACAGTGTTCTTTCATTGTAGGAAAATGATACCCATTCATTATGGCATATACTGAAATGTGAGAAATGTCTCAAATACAAATGTTCCTAATAATAGCTTCAAGATGCTTTCACCACAGAGTTCTTTCAGTGAAACAATATTGCAGATATTCTGTGACACTTGTAGTGAAGTGTTAGTTAAAACTTACTTGCAAGCTGGATTCAGCACAGTGCTTCTTTCATTGTTGGAAACTCATATTCAATCAGAACAGCAAATATTGAAATGGTTATAATGACTAATATGAAGATGATCCTTAATGGCTGCAAGTAAGATGGTTTCACCACAGTTTTCTCTCAGTGAACAAATGCTATATATATTCTGTCCCACATGCAATGAAATGTTTGTTAAGTCTTATATGAACATGTTCCTAAACAGCTACCCGCAAACTGGGCTTAGAACAGTGTTCTCACATTGTTAGTAATTGATAGGTCATCTGTAGGGCATATGCTGAAATGTTTGAACTGTCTTAGGTGAATATGCCCCTAAACAGCTGTAAGCACATTTGTTTCACCAGAGTTCCTTTAGTGTCTGAATCTTATGGATATTTTTCAAGTCTGTAGTGTAATTTTTTAAGTATTTTATGAAGTTCTTCCTAAACAGATACTAGGAAACAAGGGTTCAGCTCATCCTTCTTTCCTTGAGTGAATATTAAAATTATTCTGTCATGACCATAGCGCAATATTTGTTAAGACTTATAAAAAGATATTTCTAAAAAACAACTTTCCAGCTGGGTTCTTAACATCGTTCTTTCATTTTATGGAAGTGATAACCATTCTGGATGGAATACACCGAAATGTTTGAAAAGACTTGTATGAAGATACTCCTAAATAGCTACAAGCAATCTGGTTACACCACAGTGTTCTTTCATTTAATAAACTTTATATATATTCTCCTATAGCTGTAGTGAAATGTTTTATATCATATATGAAAATGTTCCTACAGCTACCTGCAAGCTGGGATCAGCACACTGACTTTTCATTGTAATAAAGTGATAGTTACTTTGTATGGCATACACTGAAATGTCAGAAAAGACTTATATGAGTGTATTTCTAAAGAGATACAAGCAAGCTGGTTTCACAATAGTGATCTTTCATTGAATTAATGTAATAGATATTCTGTCGCACATGTTGTGAAATTTTCAATAAATCTTACATGAGAATGTTACTATAAGTCTACCTGAAAGCTGAGTTAAGTACAATGTTTTTTCATTTTAAGAAAGTATAGCTGTTCTCTATGGCTCATACTGAAATGCTGGAAAAGACTTACATGAAGATGTTCCTTAAAGGCTACAAGGAAGTTGGTTTCACCACAGCATTCTTTCAATGTGTGAATGTTATAGATATTCCATCATGCCCGTAGTGAAATGTTTGATAGGACTTATTTGAAGATTCCCCTAAACAGCTGCAAGCAAGGTGTTTTCACCACAGTGTTCATTCAGAAAATGAATGTTATACGTATTCTGTCATGCCTCAAGAGAACTATTTGATGTCTTAGGTGAGAGTGTTCCTGAACAGCTACAAGCAAGCTTTTTCAACATAGTGTGGTTTCCTTGAATGAATGTTATGGATATCATGTTGCGGCTGCAGAGAAACGTTTGATAAGACATAAATGAAATGCTCATAAAGAGCCACTGGTTTCATCAGAACGTTCTTTCTGGATATGGAAGTGATAGCCATTCTGTAGGCATAATGAAGTGTTTGAAGAGCCTTATACGAAGACATTCCCAAGGCGCCAGAAGTAATCTGGCTTCACCACAGTGTTCTTTCAGTGAACGAGTGTTATAGCTAGTCTGTCATGCCTGTAGTGAAATGTTTAATAAGTCTTATATGAAGAGGTTTCAAACAGCCGCCAGCAAGCCGGGTTTAGCACAGTGTCCTTTAACTGTAAGTAAGTGAGAGCCATTCTGTATGGCATATACTTAAATGTTAGAGAGGTCTTATATGAAGATGTTCCTAAATAGAATCCAACAAGATGTGTTCAGGACAGAATAATTTCATCATAAGATAGTGACAGCCGTTTAGTATGGCATATACAGAAATGCTGAAAAGGACTTCAATGAAGATCTTCCTTAACAGTAAAACCAAGCCACTTTCACCATAGTGTTCTTTCATTGGATGGATGTAATGGATATTCTGTCATGCCTGTAGTTAAATGTTCAATAGGTCTTACATAAAAATACTCCTAATAATCTACCTGAAAGCTATTAAACACAACCTTCTTTCCTTGTAAGAAGGGTATGGCCATGCTGTATGCCATATACTGAAATGCTTGAAAAGCTTTATATGAAGATGCTCCTCAACAGTTACAAGAAAACTGCTTTCATCCCTGTGTTCATTCAATGAGTGAATGTTTAGAGATTCTGTCATTCCTGCAAAGGAATGTTTAATAAGTCTTACATGAAGATGTTTCTAAACAGCTACAAGGAAATTTTTTTAAATATAGTGTTATTACATTGAATAAACATTAAAGATATCCTGTCATGACTGTAGGCAAATGTCTGATAAGACTTGAGCAAAATATTAATAAACAATTACTTGCAAGCTGGGTTCATCACAGTATTCTTTTCTGGCTATGGAGATGATAGCCATTCTGTATGGCATAAAGTGATATGTTTGAAGAGCCTTTTATTTATATTCTTAAACAGCTAACAAGCAAGATGGTTTCTTCACAGTGTTCTTTCAGTGAATGAATGTTCTAGATATTGTCACATCTGTGGTGAAATATTTGATATATGATGTTCCTAAACAGCTACCTATAAACTGGATTCAGCATGTGTTCTTTCATTTTGTGAAAATGATAGTCGCTCTGTGTGGAATATACTTAAGTATTTGAAGTGTACTATGTGCAGATGTTCCTAAACAGTGAAAAGAAGATGGTTTTTGCATAATTTTCTTTCAGATAACAAATGTTATAGACATTGTCACACCTGTAGTCAAATGTTTGATATGATTTATGTGAAAAATATCCCTAAACAGCTACCTGTTGGCTTGATTAAGCACAATGCTCTTTCATTGTAAGAAAGTGATAGCCGTTCCATGTGGCATATACTGAAATGTTTGAAATGTCATATGTGAAGATGTTCCTTAAGAGCTACTTGCTAGGTGTTTTCCAGACAATGTTCTTTCAGTGAATGGATGTTATAGATAGTCTATCACACCCGTAGTGAAATGCTGGATAAGTTTTATGAAGATGTCCCTAAGTAGCTACAAGCAAAATGGTTTCACAACAGTGTTCTTACAGACATTGCATGCTATAGATATTCTGTCATGCCTGTAGTGAAATGTTTGATAAGACTTGCATGAACACTTACATGAAGATGTTTCTCAATAGCCACAAGCAAGCTTTTTCAACACAGTATTTCATTGAATGAATGTAATAATTATCACATTGTGGCTGCAGAGAAACGTTTGATAAGACACACACAAAATGTTCATAAATAGCATGTGCCAGCTGGTTGCATCACAATGTTGTTTAATTTAATGGAAGTGATAATCATTCTGTATAGCATATGATGTGTTTGAATAGCCTTATATAAAGATATTCCTAAAAACTTATGAGCAATCTGGTTTCACCAGAGTGTGTTCCTCAGTGAAGGAATCTTACAGAGATTCTGTCAGAGCAGTAGTGACATGTTTGGTGTTTTGTATGAAGAAACCCTAAATGGCTTCCTGCAAGATGAGTTCAACACAGTGTTATTTCATTTTAAGAAAATGATAGTCATTCTGTTTGGCATAAACTGAAATATTAGAAAAGCCTTATATCAAGATGTTCCTAATTAGCTACCAGCAATCTGGCTTCACAATAGTGTTCTTTCATTGAATGGATGTAATAGATACTTTGTAGTGAAATGTATGATAAGTCTCTTAGGAAAAGGTTCCTAAACAGCTGCCTGCAATCTGGCTTCAGCACATTATATCATTGTCTCAAAGTGATATTCATTCAGTATGTCTTATATGGAAATGCTTGAAATGGTGAACATGAAGAAGTTTCTAAATATATACAAGCAAGATTGTTTCTCCACAGTTTTCTTTCAGTGACTGAATGTTATGTATAGTCTGTCACGACTATTGTAAAATGTTTGATAAGTCTTATGTAAAAACGTTCCTAGATAGCGATCTGTGAGCTCTATTTAGCACAGTGTTCTTTCATTGTAGGAAAATGATACCCATTCATTATGGCATATACTGAAATGTGAGAAATGTCTCAAATACAAATGTTCCTAATAATAGCTTCAAGATGCTTTCACCACAGAGTTCTTTCAGTGAAACAATATTGCAGATATTCTGTGACACTTGTAGTGAAGTGTTAGTTAAAACTTACTTGCAAGCTGGATTCAGCACAGTGCTTCTTTCATTGTTGGAAACTCATATTCAATCAGAACAGCAAATATTGAAATGGTTATAATGACTAATATGAAGATGATCCTTAATGGCTGCAAGTAAGATGGTTTCACCACAGTTTTCTCTCAGTGAACAAATGCTATATATATTCTGTCCCACATGCAATGAAATGTTTGTTAAGTCTTATATGAACATGTTCCTAAACAGCTACCCGCAAACTGGGCTTAGAACAGTGTTCTCACATTGTTAGTAATTGATAGGTCATCTGTAGGGCATATGCTGAAATGTTTGAACTGTCTTAGGTGAATATGCCCCTAAACAGCTGTAAGCACATTTGTTTCACCAGAGTTCCTTTAGTGTCTGAATCTTATGGATATTTTTCAAGTCTGTAGTGTAATTTTTTAAGTATTTTATGAAGTTCTTCCTAAACAGATACTAGGAAACAAGGGTTCAGCTCATCCTTCTTTCCTTGAGTGAATATTAAAATTATTCTGTCATGACCATAGCGCAATATTTGTTAAGACTTATAAAAAGATATTTCTAAAAAACAACTTTCCAGCTGGGTTCTTAACATCGTTCTTTCATTTTATGGAAGTGATAACCATTCTGGATGGAATACACCGAAATGTTTGAAAAGACTTGTATGAAGATACTCCTAAATAGCTACAAGCAATCTGGTTACACCACAGTGTTCTTTCATTTAATAAACTTTATATATATTCTCCTATAGCTGTAGTGAAATGTTTTATATCATATATGAAAATGTTCCTACAGCTACCTGCAAGCTGGGATCAGCACACTGACTTTTCATTGTAATAAAGTGATAGTTACTTTGTATGGCATACACTGAAATGTCAGAAAAGACTTATATGAGTGTATTTCTAAAGAGATACAAGCAAGCTGGTTTCACAATAGTGATCTTTCATTGAATTAATGTAATAGATATTCTGTCGCACATGTTGTGAAATTTTCAATAAATCTTACATGAGAATGTTACTATAAGTCTACCTGAAAGCTGAGTTAAGTACAATGTTTTTTCATTTTAAGAAAGTATAGCTGTTCTCTATGGCTCATACTGAAATGCTGGAAAAGACTTACATGAAGATGTTCCTTAAAGGCTACAAGGAAGTTGGTTTCACCACAGCATTCTTTCAATGTGTGAATGTTATAGATATTCCATCATGCCCGTAGTGAAATGTTTGATAGGACTTATTTGAAGATTCCCCTAAACAGCTGCAAGCAAGGTGTTTTCACCACAGTGTTCATTCAGAAAATGAATGTTATACGTATTCTGTCATGCCTCAAGAGAACTATTTGATGTCTTAGGTGAGAGTGTTCCTGAACAGCTACAAGCAAGCTTTTTCAACATAGTGTGGTTTCCTTGAATGAATGTTATGGATATCATGTTGCGGCTGCAGAGAAACGTTTGATAAGACATAAATGAAATGCTCATAAAGAGCCACTGGTTTCATCAGAACGTTCTTTCTGGATATGGAAGTGATAGCCATTCTGTAGGCATAATGAAGTGTTTGAAGAGCCTTATACGAAGACATTCCCAAGGCGCCAGAAGTAATCTGGCTTCACCACAGTGTTCTTTCAGTGAACGAGTGTTATAGCTAGTCTGTCATGCCTGTAGTGAAATGTTTAATAAGTCTTATATGAAGAGGTTTCAAACAGCCGCCAGCAAGCCGGGTTTAGCACAGTGTCCTTTAACTGTAAGTAAGTGAGAGCCATTCTGTATGGCATATACTTAAATGTTAGAGAGGTCTTATATGAAGATGTTCCTAAATAGAATCCAACAAGATGTGTTCAGGACAGAATAATTTCATCATAAGATAGTGACAGCCGTTTAGTATGGCATATACAGAAATGCTGAAAAGGACTTCAATGAAGATCTTCCTTAACAGTAAAACCAAGCCACTTTCACCATAGTGTTCTTTCATTGAATGGATGTAATGGATATTCTGTCATGCCTGTAGTTAAATGTTCAATAGGTCTTACATAAAAATACTCCTAATAATCTACCTGAAAGCTATTAAACACAACCTTCTTTCCTTGTAAGAAGGGTATGGCCATGCTGTATGCCATATACTGAAATGCTTGAAAAGCTTTATATGAAGATGCTCCTCAACAGTTACAAGAAAACTGCTTTCATCCCTGTGTTCATTCAATGAGTGAATGTTTAGAGATTCTGTCATTCCTGCAAAGGAATGTTTAATAAGTCTTACATGAAGATGTTTCTAAACAGCTACAAGGAAATTTTTTTAAATATAGTGTTATTACATTGAATAAACATTAAAGATATCCTGTCATGACTGTAGGCAAATGTCTGATAAGACTTGAGCAAAATATTAATAAACAATTACTTGCAAGCTGGGTTCATCACAGTATTCTTTTCTGGCTATGGAGATGATAGCCATTCTGTATGGCATAAAGTGATATGTTTGAAGAGCCTTTTATTTATATTCTTAAACAGCTAACAAGCAAGATGGTTTCTTCACAGTGTTCTTTCAGTGAATGAATGTTCTAGATATTGTCACATCTGTGGTGAAATATTTGATATATGATGTTCCTAAACAGCTACCTATAAACTGGATTCAGCATGTGTTCTTTCATTTTGTGAAAATGATAGTCGCTCTGTGTGGAATATACTTAAGTATTTGAAGTGTACTATGTGCAGATGTTCCTAAACAGTGAAAAGAAGATGGTTTTTGCATAATTTTCTTTCAGATAACAAATGTTATAGACATTGTCACACCTGTAGTCAAATGTTTGATATGATTTATGTGAAAAATATCCCTAAACAGCTACCTGTTGGCTTGATTAAGCACAATGCTCTTTCATTGTAAGAAAGTGATAGCCGTTCCATGTGGCATATACTGAAATGTTTGAAATGTCATATGTGAAGATGTTCCTTAAGAGCTACTTGCTAGGTGTTTTCCAGACAATGTTCTTTCAGTGAATGGATGTTATAGATAGTCTATCACACCCGTAGTGAAATGCTGGATAAGTTTTATGAAGATGTCCCTAAGTAGCTACAAGCAAAATGGTTTCACAACAGTGTTCTTACAGACATTGCATGCTATAGATATTCTGTCATGCCTGTAGTGAAATGTTTGATAAGACTTGCATGAACACTTACATGAAGATGTTTCTCAACAGCCACAAGCAAGCTTTTTCAACACAGTATTTCATTGAATGAATGTAATAATTATCACATTGTGGCTGCAGAGAAACGTTTGATAAGACACACACAAAATGTTCATAAATAGCATGTGCCAGCTGGTTGCATCACAATGTTGTTTAATTTAATGGAAGTGATAATCATTCTGTATAGCATATGATGTGTTTGAATAGCCTTATATAAAGATATTCCTAAAAACTTATGAGCAATCTGGTTTCACCAGAGTGTGTTCCTCAGTGAAGGAATCTTACAGAGATTCTGTCAGAGCAGTAGTGACATGTTTGGTGTTTTGTATGAAGAAACCCTAAATGGCTTCCTGCAAGATGAGTTCAACACAGTGTTATTTCATTTTAAGAAAATGATAGTCATTCTGTTTGGCATAAACTGAAATATTAGAAAAGCCTTATATCAAGATGTTCCTAATTAGCTACCAGCAATCTGGCTTCACAATAGTGTTCTTTCATTGAATGGATGTAATAGATACTTTGTAGTGAAATGTATGATAAGTCTCTTAGGAAAAGGTTCCTAAACAGCTGCCTGCAATCTGGCTTCAGCACATTATATCATTGTCTCAAAGTGATATTCATTCAGTATGTCTTATATGGAAATGCTTGAAATGGTGAACATGAAGAAGTTTCTAAATATATACAAGCAAGATTGTTTCTCCACAGTTTTCTTTCAGTGACTGAATGTTATGTATAGTCTGTCACGACTATTGTAAAATGTTTGATAAGTCTTATGTAAAAACGTTCCTAGATAGCGATCTGTGAGCTCTATTTAGCACAGTGTTCTTTCATTGTAGGAAAATGATACCCATTCATTATGGCATATACTGAAATGTGAGAAATGTCTCAAATACAAATGTTCCTAATAATAGCTTCAAGATGCTTTCACCACAGAGTTCTTTCAGTGAAACAATATTGCAGATATTCTGTGACACTTGTAGTGAAGTGTTAGTTAAAACTTACTTGCAAGCTGGATTCAGCACAGTGCTTCTTTCATTGTTGGAAACTCATATTCAATCAGAACAGCAAATATTGAAATGGTTATAATGACTAATATGAAGATGATCCTTAATGGCTGCAAGTAAGATGGTTTCACCACAGTTTTCTCTCAGTGAACAAATGCTATATATATTCTGTCCCACATGCAATGAAATGTTTGTTAAGTCTTATATGAACATGTTCCTAAACAGCTACCCGCAAACTGGGCTTAGAACAGTGTTCTCACATTGTTAGTAATTGATAGGTCATCTGTAGGGCATATGCTGAAATGTTTGAACTGTCTTAGGTGAATATGCCCCTAAACAGCTGTAAGCACATTTGTTTCACCAGAGTTCCTTTAGTGTCTGAATCTTATGGATATTTTTCAAGTCTGTAGTGTAATTTTTTAAGTATTTTATGAAGTTCTTCCTAAACAGATACTAGGAAACAAGGGTTCAGCTCATCCTTCTTTCCTTGAGTGAATATTAAAATTATTCTGTCATGACCATAGCGCAATATTTGTTAAGACTTATAAAAAGATATTTCTAAAAAACAACTTTCCAGCTGGGTTCTTAACATCGTTCTTTCATTTTATGGAAGTGATAACCATTCTGGATGGAATACACCGAAATGTTTGAAAAGACTTGTATGAAGATACTCCTAAATAGCTACAAGCAATCTGGTTACACCACAGTGTTCTTTCATTTAATAAACTTTATATATATTCTCCTATAGCTGTAGTGAAATGTTTTATATCATATATGAAAATGTTCCTACAGCTACCTGCAAGCTGGGATCAGCACACTGACTTTTCATTGTAATAAAGTGATAGTTACTTTGTATGGCATACACTGAAATGTCAGAAAAGACTTATATGAGTGTATTTCTAAAGAGATACAAGCAAGCTGGTTTCACAATAGTGATCTTTCATTGAATTAATGTAATAGATATTCTGTCGCACATGTTGTGAAATTTTCAATAAATCTTACATGAGAATGTTACTATAAGTCTACCTGAAAGCTGAGTTAAGTACAATGTTTTTTCATTTTAAGAAAGTATAGCTGTTCTCTATGGCTCATACTGAAATGCTGGAAAAGACTTACATGAAGATGTTCCTTAAAGGCTACAAGGAAGTTGGTTTCACCACAGCATTCTTTCAATGTGTGAATGTTATAGATATTCCATCATGCCCGTAGTGAAATGTTTGATAGGACTTATTTGAAGATTCCCCTAAACAGCTGCAAGCAAGGTGTTTTCACCACAGTGTTCATTCAGAAAATGAATGTTATACGTATTCTGTCATGCCTCAAGAGAACTATTTGATGTCTTAGGTGAGAGTGTTCCTGAACAGCTACAAGCAAGCTTTTTCAACATAGTGTGGTTTCCTTGAATGAATGTTATGGATATCATGTTGCGGCTGCAGAGAAACGTTTGATAAGACATAAATGAAATGCTCATAAAGAGCCACTGGTTTCATCAGAACGTTCTTTCTGGATATGGAAGTGATAGCCATTCTGTAGGCATAATGAAGTGTTTGAAGAGCCTTATACGAAGACATTCCCAAGGCGCCAGAAGTAATCTGGCTTCACCACAGTGTTCTTTCAGTGAACGAGTGTTATAGCTAGTCTGTCATGCCTGTAGTGAAATGTTTAATAAGTCTTATATGAAGAGGTTTCAAACAGCCGCCAGCAAGCCGGGTTTAGCACAGTGTCCTTTAACTGTAAGTAAGTGAGAGCCATTCTGTATGGCATATACTTAAATGTTAGAGAGGTCTTATATGAAGATGTTCCTAAATAGAATCCAACAAGATGTGTTCAGGACAGAATAATTTCATCATAAGATAGTGACAGCCGTTTAGTATGGCATATACAGAAATGCTGAAAAGGACTTCAATGAAGATCTTCCTTAACAGTAAAACCAAGCCACTTTCACCATAGTGTTCTTTCATTGGATGGATGTAATGGATATTCTGTCATGCCTGTAGTTAAATGTTCAATAGGTCTTACATAAAAATACTCCTAATAATCTACCTGAAAGCTATTAAACACAACCTTCTTTCCTTGTAAGAAGGGTATGGCCATGCTGTATGCCATATACTGAAATGCTTGAAAAGCTTTATATGAAGATGCTCCTCAACAGTTACAAGAAAACTGCTTTCATCCCTGTGTTCATTCAATGAGTGAATGTTTAGAGATTCTGTCATTCCTGCAAAGGAATGTTTAATAAGTCTTACATGAAGATGTTTCTAAACAGCTACAAGGAAATTTTTTTAAATATAGTGTTATTACATTGAATAAACATTAAAGATATCCTGTCATGACTGTAGGCAAATGTCTGATAAGACTTGAGCAAAATATTAATAAACAATTACTTGCAAGCTGGGTTCATCACAGTATTCTTTTCTGGCTATGGAGATGATAGCCATTCTGTATGGCATAAAGTGATATGTTTGAAGAGCCTTTTATTTATATTCTTAAACAGCTAACAAGCAAGATGGTTTCTTCACAGTGTTCTTTCAGTGAATGAATGTTCTAGATATTGTCACATCTGTGGTGAAATATTTGATATATGATGTTCCTAAACAGCTACCTATAAACTGGATTCAGCATGTGTTCTTTCATTTTGTGAAAATGATAGTCGCTCTGTGTGGAATATACTTAAGTATTTGAAGTGTACTATGTGCAGATGTTCCTAAACAGTGAAAAGAAGATGGTTTTTGCATAATTTTCTTTCAGATAACAAATGTTATAGACATTGTCACACCTGTAGTCAAATGTTTGATATGATTTATGTGAAAAATATCCCTAAACAGCTACCTGTTGGCTTGATTAAGCACAATGCTCTTTCATTGTAAGAAAGTGATAGCCGTTCCATGTGGCATATACTGAAATGTTTGAAATGTCATATGTGAAGATGTTCCTTAAGAGCTACTTGCTAGGTGTTTTCCAGACAATGTTCTTTCAGTGAATGGATGTTATAGATAGTCTATCACACCCGTAGTGAAATGCTGGATAAGTTTTATGAAGATGTCCCTAAGTAGCTACAAGCAAAATGGTTTCACAACAGTGTTCTTACAGACATTGCATGCTATAGATATTCTGTCATGCCTGTAGTGAAATGTTTGATAAGACTTGCATGAACACTTACATGAAGATGTTTCTCAACAGCCACAAGCAAGCTTTTTCAACACAGTATTTCATTGAATGAATGTAATAATTATCACATTGTGGCTGCAGAGAAACGTTTGATAAGACACACACAAAATGTTCATAAATAGCATGTGCCAGCTGGTTGCATCACAATGTTGTTTAATTTAATGGAAGTGATAATCATTCTGTATAGCATATGATGTGTTTGAATAGCCTTATATAAAGATATTCCTAAAAACTTATGAGCAATCTGGTTTCACCAGAGTGTGTTCCTCAGTGAAGGAATCTTACAGAGATTCTGTCAGAGCAGTAGTGACATGTTTGGTGTTTTGTATGAAGAAACCCTAAATGGCTTCCTGCAAGATGAGTTCAACACAGTGTTATTTCATTTTAAGAAAATGATAGTCATTCTGTTTGGCATAAACTGAAATATTAGAAAAGCCTTATATCAAGATGTTCCTAATTAGCTACCAGCAATCTGGCTTCACAATAGTGTTCTTTCATTGAATGGATGTAATAGATACTTTGTAGTGAAATGTATGATAAGTCTCTTAGGAAAAGGTTCCTAAACAGCTGCCTGCAATCTGGCTTCAGCACATTATATCATTGTCTCAAAGTGATATTCATTCAGTATGTCTTATATGGAAATGCTTGAAATGGTGAACATGAAGAAGTTTCTAAATATATACAAGCAAGATTGTTTCTCCACAGTTTTCTTTCAGTGACTGAATGTTATGTATAGTCTGTCACGACTATTGTAAAATGTTTGATAAGTCTTATGTAAAAACGTTCCTAGATAGCGATCTGTGAGCTCTATTTAGCACAGTGTTCTTTCATTGTAGGAAAATGATACCCATTCATTATGGCATATACTGAAATGTGAGAAATGTCTCAAATACAAATGTTCCTAATAATAGCTTCAAGATGCTTTCACCACAGAGTTCTTTCAGTGAAACAATATTGCAGATATTCTGTGACACTTGTAGTGAAGTGTTAGTTAAAACTTACTTGCAAGCTGGATTCAGCACAGTGCTTCTTTCATTGTTGGAAACTCATATTCAATCAGAACAGCAAATATTGAAATGGTTATAATGACTAATATGAAGATGATCCTTAATGGCTGCAAGTAAGATGGTTTCACCACAGTTTTCTCTCAGTGAACAAATGCTATATATATTCTGTCCCACATGCAATGAAATGTTTGTTAAGTCTTATATGAACATGTTCCTAAACAGCTACCCGCAAACTGGGCTTAGAACAGTGTTCTCACATTGTTAGTAATTGATAGGTCATCTGTAGGGCATATGCTGAAATGTTTGAACTGTCTTAGGTGAATATGCCCCTAAACAGCTGTAAGCACATTTGTTTCACCAGAGTTCCTTTAGTGTCTGAATCTTATGGATATTTTTCAAGTCTGTAGTGTAATTTTTTAAGTATTTTATGAAGTTCTTCCTAAACAGATACTAGGAAACAAGGGTTCAGCTCATCCTTCTTTCCTTGAGTGAATATTAAAATTATTCTGTCATGACCATAGCGCAATATTTGTTAAGACTTATAAAAAGATATTTCTAAAAAACAACTTTCCAGCTGGGTTCTTAACATCGTTCTTTCATTTTATGGAAGTGATAACCATTCTGGATGGAATACACCGAAATGTTTGAAAAGACTTGTATGAAGATACTCCTAAATAGCTACAAGCAATCTGGTTACACCACAGTGTTCTTTCATTTAATAAACTTTATATATATTCTCCTATAGCTGTAGTGAAATGTTTTATATCATATATGAAAATGTTCCTACAGCTACCTGCAAGCTGGGATCAGCACACTGACTTTTCATTGTAATAAAGTGATAGTTACTTTGTATGGCATACACTGAAATGTCAGAAAAGACTTATATGAGTGTATTTCTAAAGAGATACAAGCAAGCTGGTTTCACAATAGTGATCTTTCATTGAATTAATGTAATAGATATTCTGTCGCACATGTTGTGAAATTTTCAATAAATCTTACATGAGAATGTTACTATAAGTCTACCTGAAAGCTGAGTTAAGTACAATGTTTTTTCATTTTAAGAAAGTATAGCTGTTCTCTATGGCTCATACTGAAATGCTGGAAAAGACTTACATGAAGATGTTCCTTAAAGGCTACAAGGAAGTTGGTTTCACCACAGCATTCTTTCAATGTGTGAATGTTATAGATATTCCATCATGCCCGTAGTGAAATGTTTGATAGGACTTATTTGAAGATTCCCCTAAACAGCTGCAAGCAAGGTGTTTTCACCACAGTGTTCATTCAGAAAATGAATGTTATACGTATTCTGTCATGCCTCAAGAGAACTATTTGATGTCTTAGGTGAGAGTGTTCCTGAACAGCTACAAGCAAGCTTTTTCAACATAGTGTGGTTTCCTTGAATGAATGTTATGGATATCATGTTGCGGCTGCAGAGAAACGTTTGATAAGACATAAATGAAATGCTCATAAAGAGCCACTGGTTTCATCAGAACGTTCTTTCTGGATATGGAAGTGATAGCCATTCTGTAGGCATAATGAAGTGTTTGAAGAGCCTTATACGAAGACATTCCCAAGGCGCCAGAAGTAATCTGGCTTCACCACAGTGTTCTTTCAGTGAACGAGTGTTATAGCTAGTCTGTCATGCCTGTAGTGAAATGTTTAATAAGTCTTATATGAAGAGGTTTCAAACAGCCGCCAGCAAGCCGGGTTTAGCACAGTGTCCTTTAACTGTAAGTAAGTGAGAGCCATTCTGTATGGCATATACTTAAATGTTAGAGAGGTCTTATATGAAGATGTTCCTAAATAGAATCCAACAAGATGTGTTCAGGACAGAATAATTTCATCATAAGATAGTGACAGCCGTTTAGTATGGCATATACAGAAATGCTGAAAAGGACTTCAATGAAGATCTTCCTTAACAGTAAAACCAAGCCACTTTCACCATAGTGTTCTTTCATTGGATGGATGTAATGGATATTCTGTCATGCCTGTAGTTAAATGTTCAATAGGTCTTATATAAAAATACTCCTAATAATCTACCTGAAAGCTATTAAACACAACCTTCTTTCCTTGTAAGAAGGGTATGGCCATGCTGTATGCCATATACTGAAATGCTTGAAAAGCTTTATATGAAGATGCTCCTCAACAGTTACAAGAAAACTGCTTTCATCCCTGTGTTCATTCAATGAGTGAATGTTTAGAGATTCTGTCATTCCTGCAAAGGAATGTTTAATAAGTCTTACATGAAGATGTTTCTAAACAGCTACAAGGAAATTTTTTTAAATATAGTGTTATTACATTGAATAAACATTAAAGATATCCTGTCATGACTGTAGGCAAATGTCTGATAAGACTTGAGCAAAATATTAATAAACAATTACTTGCAAGCTGGGTTCATCACAGTATTCTTTTCTGGCTATGGAGATGATAGCCATTCTGTATGGCATAAAGTGATATGTTTGAAGAGCCTTTTATTTATATTCTTAAACAGCTAACAAGCAAGATGGTTTCTTCACAGTGTTCTTTCAGTGAATGAATGTTCTAGATATTGTCACATCTGTGGTGAAATATTTGATATATGATGTTCCTAAACAGCTACCTATAAACTGGATTCAGCATGTGTTCTTTCATTTTGTGAAAATGATAGTCGCTCTGTGTGGAATATACTTAAGTATTTGAAGTGTACTATGTGCAGATGTTCCTAAACAGTGAAAAGAAGATGGTTTTTGCATAATTTTCTTTCAGATAACAAATGTTATAGACATTGTCACACCTGTAGTCAAATGTTTGATATGATTTATGTGAAAAATATCCCTAAACAGCTACCTGTTGGCTTGATTAAGCACAATGCTCTTTCATTGTAAGAAAGTGATAGCCGTTCCATGTGGCATATACTGAAATGTTTGAAATGTCATATGTGAAGATGTTCCTTAAGAGCTACTTGCTAGGTGTTTTCCAGACAATGTTCTTTCAGTGAATGGATGTTATAGATAGTCTATCACACCCGTAGTGAAATGCTGGATAAGTTTTATGAAGATGTCCCTAAGTAGCTACAAGCAAAATGGTTTCACAACAGTGTTCTTACAGACATTGCATGCTATAGATATTCTGTCATGCCTGTAGTGAAATGTTTGATAAGACTTGCATGAACACTTACATGAAGATGTTTCTCAACAGCCACAAGCAAGCTTTTTCAACACAGTATTTCATTGAATGAATGTAATAATTATCACATTGTGGCTGCAGAGAAACGTTTGATAAGACACACACAAAATGTTCATAAATAGCATGTGCCAGCTGGTTGCATCACAATGTTGTTTAATTTAATGGAAGTGATAATCATTCTGTATAGCATATGATGTGTTTGAATAGCCTTATATAAAGATATTCCTAAAAACTTATGAGCAATCTGGTTTCACCAGAGTGTGTTCCTCAGTGAAGGAATCTTACAGAGATTCTGTCAGAGCAGTAGTGACATGTTTGGTGTTTTGTATGAAGAAACCCTAAATGGCTTCCTGCAAGATGAGTTCAACACAGTGTTATTTCATTTTAAGAAAATGATAGTCATTCTGTTTGGCATAAACTGAAATATTAGAAAAGCCTTATATCAAGATGTTCCTAATTAGCTACCAGCAATCTGGCTTCACAATAGTGTTCTTTCATTGAATGGATGTAATAGATACTTTGTAGTGAAATGTATGATAAGTCTCTTAGGAAAAGGTTCCTAAACAGCTGCCTGCAATCTGGCTTCAGCACATTATATCATTGTCTCAAAGTGATATTCATTCAGTATGTCTTATATGGAAATGCTTGAAATGGTGAACATGAAGAAGTTTCTAAATATATACAAGCAAGATTGTTTCTCCACAGTTTTCTTTCAGTGACTGAATGTTATGTATAGTCTGTCACGACTATTGTAAAATGTTTGATAAGTCTTATGTAAAAACGTTCCTAGATAGCGATCTGTGAGCTCTATTTAGCACAGTGTTCTTTCATTGTAGGAAAATGATACCCATTCATTATGGCATATACTGAAATGTGAGAAATGTCTCAAATACAAATGTTCCTAATAATAGCTTCAAGATGCTTTCACCACAGAGTTCTTTCAGTGAAACAATATTGCAGATATTCTGTGACACTTGTAGTGAAGTGTTAGTTAAAACTTACTTGCAAGCTGGATTCAGCACAGTGCTTCTTTCATTGTTGGAAACTCATATTCAATCAGAACAGCAAATATTGAAATGGTTATAATGACTAATATGAAGATGATCCTTAATGGCTGCAAGTAAGATGGTTTCACCACAGTTTTCTCTCAGTGAACAAATGCTATATATATTCTGTCCCACATGCAATGAAATGTTTGTTAAGTCTTATATGAACATGTTCCTAAACAGCTACCCGCAAACTGGGCTTAGAACAGTGTTCTCACATTGTTAGTAATTGATAGGTCATCTGTAGGGCATATGCTGAAATGTTTGAACTGTCTTAGGTGAATATGCCCCTAAACAGCTGTAAGCACATTTGTTTCACCAGAGTTCCTTTAGTGTCTGAATCTTATGGATATTTTTCAAGTCTGTAGTGTAATTTTTTAAGTATTTTATGAAGTTCTTCCTAAACAGATACTAGGAAACAAGGGTTCAGCTCATCCTTCTTTCCTTGAGTGAATATTAAAATTATTCTGTCATGACCATAGCGCAATATTTGTTAAGACTTATAAAAAGATATTTCTAAAAAACAACTTTCCAGCTGGGTTCTTAACATCGTTCTTTCATTTTATGGAAGTGATAACCATTCTGGATGGAATACACCGAAATGTTTGAAAAGACTTGTATGAAGATACTCCTAAATAGCTACAAGCAATCTGGTTACACCACAGTGTTCTTTCATTTAATAAACTTTATATATATTCTCCTATAGCTGTAGTGAAATGTTTTATATCATATATGAAAATGTTCCTACAGCTACCTGCAAGCTGGGATCAGCACACTGACTTTTCATTGTAATAAAGTGATAGTTACTTTGTATGGCATACACTGAAATGTCAGAAAAGACTTATATGAGTGTATTTCTAAAGAGATACAAGCAAGCTGGTTTCACAATAGTGATCTTTCATTGAATTAATGTAATAGATATTCTGTCGCACATGTTGTGAAATTTTCAATAAATCTTACATGAGAATGTTACTATAAGTCTACCTGAAAGCTGAGTTAAGTACAATGTTTTTTCATTTTAAGAAAGTATAGCTGTTCTCTATGGCTCATACTGAAATGCTGGAAAAGACTTACATGAAGATGTTCCTTAAAGGCTACAAGGAAGTTGGTTTCACCACAGCATTCTTTCAATGTGTGAATGTTATAGATATTCCATCATGCCCGTAGTGAAATGTTTGATAGGACTTATTTGAAGATTCCCCTAAACAGCTGCAAGCAAGGTGTTTTCACCACAGTGTTCATTCAGAAAATGAATGTTATACGTATTCTGTCATGCCTCAAGAGAACTATTTGATGTCTTATGTGAGAGTGTTCCTGAACAGCTACAAGCAAGCTTTTTCAACATAGTGTGGTTTCCTTGAATGAATGTTATGGATATCATGTTGCGGCTGCAGAGAAACGTTTGATAAGACATAAATGAAATGCTCATAAAGAGCCACTGGTTTCATCAGAACGTTCTTTCTGGATATGGAAGTGATAGCCATTCTGTAGGCATAATGAAGTGTTTGAAGAGCCTTATACGAAGACATTCCCAAGGCGCCAGAAGTAATCTGGCTTCACCACAGTGTTCTTTCAGTGAACGAGTGTTATAGCTAGTCTGTCATGCCTGTAGTGAAATGTTTAATAAGTCTTATATGAAGAGGTTTCAAACAGCCGCCAGCAAGCCGGGTTTAGCACAGTGTCCTTTAACTGTAAGTAAGTGAGAGCCATTCTGTATGGCATATACTTAAATGTTAGAGAGGTCTTATATGAAGATGTTCCTAAATAGAATCCAACAAGATGTGTTCAGGACAGAATAATTTCATCATAAGATAGTGACAGCCGTTTAGTATGGCATATACAGAAATGCTGAAAAGGACTTCAATGAAGATCTTCCTTAACAGTAAAACCAAGCCACTTTCACCATAGTGTTCTTTCATTGGATGGATGTAATGGATATTCTGTCATGCCTGTAGTTAAATGTTCAATAGGTCTTATATAAAAATACTCCTAATAATCTACCTGAAAGCTATTAAACACAACCTTCTTTCCTTGTAAGAAGGGTATGGCCATGCTGTATGCCATATACTGAAATGCTTGAAAAGCTTTATATGAAGATGCTCCTCAACAGTTACAAGAAAACTGCTTTCATCCCTGTGTTCATTCAATGAGTGAATGTTTAGAGATTCTGTCATTCCTGCAAAGGAATGTTTAATAAGTCTTACATGAAGATGTTTCTAAACAGCTACAAGGAAATTTTTTTAAATATAGTGTTATTACATTGAATAAACATTAAAGATATCCTGTCATGACTGTAGGCAAATGTCTGATAAGACTTGAGCAAAATATTAATAAACAATTACTTGCAAGCTGGGTTCATCACAGTATTCTTTTCTGGCTATGGAGATGATAGCCATTCTGTATGGCATAAAGTGATATGTTTGAAGAGCCTTTTATTTATATTCTTAAACAGCTAACAAGCAAGATGGTTTCTTCACAGTGTTCTTTCAGTGAATGAATGTTCTAGATATTGTCACATCTGTGGTGAAATATTTGATATATGATGTTCCTAAACAGCTACCTATAAACTGGATTCAGCATGTGTTCTTTCATTTTGTGAAAATGATAGTCGCTCTGTGTGGAATATACTTAAGTATTTGAAGTGTACTATGTGCAGATGTTCCTAAACAGTGAAAAGAAGATGGTTTTTGCATAATTTTCTTTCAGATAACAAATGTTATAGACATTGTCACACCTGTAGTCAAATGTTTGATATGATTTATGTGAAAAATATCCCTAAACAGCTACCTGTTGGCTTGATTAAGCACAATGCTCTTTCATTGTAAGAAAGTGATAGCCGTTCCATGTGGCATATACTGAAATGTTTGAAATGTCATATGTGAAGATGTTCCTTAAGAGCTACTTGCTAGGTGTTTTCCAGACAATGTTCTTTCAGTGAATGGATGTTATAGATAGTCTATCACACCCGTAGTGAAATGCTGGATAAGTTTTATGAAGATGTCCCTAAGTAGCTACAAGCAAAATGGTTTCACAACAGTGTTCTTACAGACATTGCATGCTATAGATATTCTGTCATGCCTGTAGTGAAATGTTTGATAAGACTTGCATGAACACTTACATGAAGATGTTTCTCAACAGCCACAAGCAAGCTTTTTCAACACAGTATTTCATTGAATGAATGTAATAATTATCACATTGTGGCTGCAGAGAAACGTTTGATAAGACACACACAAAATGTTCATAAATAGCATGTGCCAGCTGGTTGCATCACAATGTTGTTTAATTTAATGGAAGTGATAATCATTCTGTATAGCATATGATGTGTTTGAATAGCCTTATATAAAGATATTCCTAAAAACTTATGAGCAATCTGGTTTCACCAGAGTGTGTTCCTCAGTGAAGGAATCTTACAGAGATTCTGTCAGAGCAGTAGTGACATGTTTGGTGTTTTGTATGAAGAAATCCTAAATGGCTTCCTGCAAGATGAGTTCAACACAGTGTTATTTCATTTTAAGAAAATGATAGTCATTCTGTTTGGCATAAACTGAAATATTAGAAAAGCCTTATATCAAGATGTTCCTAATTAGCTACCAGCAATCTGGCTTCACAATAGTGTTCTTTCATTGAATGGATGTAATAGATACTTTGTAGTGAAATGTATGATAAGTCTCTTAGGAAAAGGTTCCTAAACAGCTGCCTGCAATCTGGCTTCAGCACATTATATCATTGTCTCAAAGTGATATTCATTCAGTATGTCTTATATGGAAATGCTTGAAATGGTGAACATGAAGAAGTTTCTAAATATATACAAGCAAGATTGTTTCTCCACAGTTTTCTTTCAGTGACTGAATGTTATGTATAGTCTGTCACGACTATTGTAAAATGTTTGATAAGTCTTATGTAAAAACGTTCCTAGATAGCGATCTGTGAGCTCTATTTAGCACAGTGTTCTTTCATTGTAGGAAAATGATACCCATTCATTATGGCATATACTGAAATGTGAGAAATGTCTCAAATACAAATGTTCCTAATAATAGCTTCAAGATGCTTTCACCACAGAGTTCTTTCAGTGAAACAATATTGCAGATATTCTGTGACACTTGTAGTGAAGTGTTAGTTAAAACTTACTTGCAAGCTGGATTCAGCACAGTGTTTCTTTCATTGTTGGAAACTCATATTCAATCAGAACAGCAAATATTGAAATGGTTATAATGACTAATATGAAGATGATCCTTAATGGCTGCAAGTAAGATGGTTTCACCACAGTTTTCTCTCAGTGAACAAATGCTATATATATTCTGTCCCACATGCAATGAAATGTTTGTTAAGTCTTATATGAACATGTTCCTAAACAGCTACCCGCAAACTGGGCTTAGAACAGTGTTCTCACATTGTTAGTAATTGATAGGTCATCTGTAGGGCATATGCTGAAATGTTTGAACTGTCTTAGGTGAATATGCCCCTAAACAGCTGTAAGCACATTTGTTTCACCAGAGTTCCTTTAGTGTCTGAATCTTATGGATATTTTTCAAGTCTGTAGTGTAATTTTTTAAGTATTTTATGAAGTTCTTCCTAAACAGATACTAGGAAACAAGGGTTCAGCTCATCCTTCTTTCCTTGAGTGAATATTAAAATTATTCTGTCATGACCATAGCGCAATATTTGTTAAGACTTATAAAAAGATATTTCTAAAAAACAACTTTCCAGCTGGGTTCTTAACATCGTTCTTTCATTTTATGGAAGTGATAACCATTCTGGATGGAATACACCGAAATGTTTGAAAAGACTTGTATGAAGATACTCCTAAATAGCTACAAGCAATCTGGTTACACCACAGTGTTCTTTCATTTAATAAACTTTATATATATTCTCCTATAGCTGTAGTGAAATGTTTTATATCATATATGAAAATGTTCCTACAGCTACCTGCAAGCTGGGATCAGCACACTGACTTTTCATTGTAATAAAGTGATAGTTACTTTGTATGGCATACACTGAAATGTCAGAAAAGACTTATATGAGTGTATTTCTAAAGAGATACAAGCAAGCTGGTTTCACAATAGTGATCTTTCATTGAATTAATGTAATAGATATTCTGTCGCACATGTTGTGAAATTTTCAATAAATCTTACATGAGAATGTTACTATAAGTCTACCTGAAAGCTGAGTTAAGTACAATGTTTTTTCATTTTAAGAAAGTATAGCTGTTCTCTATGGCTCATACTGAAATGCTAGAAAAGACTTACATGAAGATGTTCCTTAAAGGCTACAAGGAAGTTGGTTTCACCACAGCATTCTTTCAATGTGTGAATGTTATAGATATTCCATCATGCCCGTAGTGAAATGTTTGATAGGACTTATTTGAAGATTCCCCTAAACAGCTGCAAGCAAGGTGTTTTCACCACAGTGTTCATTCAGAAAATGAATGTTATACGTATTCTGTCATGCCTCAAGAGAACTATTTGATGTCTTATGTGAGAGTGTTCCTGAACAGCTACAAGCAAGCTTTTTCAACATAGTGTGGTTTCCTTGAATGAATGTTATGGATATCATGTTGCGGCTGTAGAGAAACGTTTGATAAGACATAAATGAAATGCTCATAAAGAGCCACTGGTTTCATCAGAACGTTCTTTCTGGATATGGAAGCGATAGCCATTCTGTAGGCATAATGAAGTGTTTGAAGAGCCTTATACGAAGACATTCCCAAGGCGCCAGAAGTAATCTGGCTTCACCACAGTGTTCTTTCAGTGAACGAGTGTTATAGCTAGTCTGTCATGCCTGTAGTGAAATGTTTAATAAGTCTTATATGAAGAGGTTTCAAACAGCCGCCAGCAAGCCGGGTTTAGCACAGTGTCCTTTAACTGTAAGTAAGTGAGAGCCATTCTGTATGGCATATACTTAAATGTTAGAGAGGTCTTATATGAAGATGTTCCTAAATAGAATCCAACAAGATGTGTTCAGGACAGAATAATTTCATCATAAGATAGTGACAGCCGTTTAGTATGGCATATACAGAAATGCTGAAAAGGACTTCAATGAAGATCTTCCTTAACAGTAAAACCAAGCCACTTTCACCATAGTGTTCTTTCATTGGATGGATGTAATGGATATTCTGTCATGCCTGTAGTTAAATGTTCAATAGGTCTTATATAAAAATACTCCTAATAATCTACCTGAAAGCTATTAAACACAACCTTCTTTCCTTGTAAGAAGGGTATGGCCATGCTGTATGCCATATACTGAAATGCTTGAAAAGCTTTATATGAAGATGCTCCTCAACAGTTACAAGAAAACTGCTTTCATCCCTGTGTTCATTCAATGAGTGAATGTTTAGAGATTCTGTCATTCCTGCAAAGGAATGTTTAATAAGTCTTACATGAAGATGTTTCTAAACAGCTACAAGGAAATTTTTTTAAATATAGTGTTATTACATTGAATAAACATTAAAGATATCCTGTCATGACTGTAGGCAAATGTCTGATAAGACTTGAGCAAAATATTAATAAACAATTACTTGCAAGCTGGGTTCATCACAGTATTCTTTTCTGGCTATGGAGATGATAGCCATTCTGTATGGCATAAAGTGATATGTTTGAAGAGCCTTTTATTTATATTCTTAAACAGCTAACAAGCAAGATGGTTTCTTCACAGTGTTCTTTCAGTGAATGAATGTTCTAGATATTGTCACATCTGTGGTGAAATATTTGATATATGATGTTCCTAAACAGCTACCTATAAACTGGATTCAGCATGTGTTCTTTCATTTTGTGAAAATGATAGTCGCTCTGTGTGGAATATACTTAAGTATTTGAAGTGTACTATGTGCAGATGTTCCTAAACAGTGAAAAGAAGATGGTTTTTGCATAATTTTCTTTCAGATAACAAATGTTATAGACATTGTCACACCTGTAGTCAAATGTTTGATATGATTTATGTGAAAATATCCCTAAACAGCTACCTGTTGGCTTGATTAAGCACAATGCTCTTTCATTGTAAGAAAGTGATAGCCGTTCCATGTGGCATATACTGAAATGTTTGAAATGTCATATGTGAAGATGTTCCTTAAGAGCTACTTGCTAGGTGTTTTCCAGACAATGTTCTTTCAGTGAATGGATGTTATAGATAGTCTATCACACCCGTAGTGAAATGCTGGATAAGTTTTATGAAGATGTCCCTAAGTAGCTACAAGCAAAATGGTTTCACAACAGTGTTCTTACAGACATTGCATGCTATAGATATTCTGTCATGCCTGTAGTGAAATGTTTGATAAGACTTGCATGAACACTTACATGAAGATGTTTCTCAACAGCCACAAGCAAGCTTTTTCAACACAGTATTTCATTGAATGAATGTAATAATTATCACATTGTGGCTGCAGAGAAACGTTTGATAAGACACACACAAAATGTTCATAAATAGCATGTGCCAGCTGGTTGCATCACAATGTTGTTTAATTTAATGGAAGTGATAATCATTCTGTACAGCATATGATGTGTTTGAATAGCCTCATATAAAGATATTCCTAAAAACTTATGAGCAATCTGGTTTCACCAGAGTGTGTTCCTCAGTGAAGGAATCTTACAGAGATTCTGTCAGAGCAGTAGTGACATGTTTGGTGTTTTGTATGAAGAAACCCTAAATGGCTTCCTGCAAGATGAGTTCAACACAGTGTTATTTCATTTTAAGAAAATGATAGTCATTCTGTTTGGCATAAACTGAAATATTAGAAAAGCCTTATATCAAGATGTTCCTAATTAGCTACCAGCAATCTGGCTTCACAATAGTGTTCTTTCACTGAATGGATGTAATAGATACTTTGTAGTGAAATGTATGATAAGTCTCTTAGGAAAAGGTTCCTAAACAGCTGCCTGCAATCTGGCTTCAGCACATTATATCATTGTCTCAAAGTGATATTCTTTCAGTATGTCTTATATGGAAATGCTTGAAATGGTGAACATGAAGAAGTTTCTAAATATATACAAGCAAGATTGTTTCTCCACAGTTTTCTTTCAGTGACTGAATGTTATGTATAGTCTGTCACGACTATTGTAAAATGTTTGATAAGTCTTATGTAAAAACGTTCCTAGATAGCGATCTGTGAGCTCTATTTAGCACAGTGTTCTTTCATTGTAGGAAAATGATACCCATTCATTATGGCATATACTGAAATGTGAGAAATGTCTCAAATACAAATGTTCCTAATAATAGCTTCAAGATGCTTTCACCACAGAGGTCTTTCAGTGAAACAATATTGCAGATATTCTGTGACACTTGTAGTGAAGTGTTAGTTAAAACTTACTTGCAAGCTGGATTCAGCACAGTGTTTCTTTCATTGTTGGAAACTCATATTCAATCAGAACAGCAAATATTGAAATGGTTATAATGACTAATACGAAGATGATCCTTAATGGCTGCAAGTAAGATGGTTTCACCACAGTTTTCTCTCAGTGAACAAATGCTATATATATTCTGTCCCACATGCAATGAAATGTTTGTTAAGTCTTATATGAACATGTTCCTAAACAGCTACCCGCAAACTGGGCTTAGAACAGTGTTCTCACATTGTTAGTAATTGATAGGTCATCTGTAGGGCATATGCTGAAATGTTCGAACTGTCTTAGGTGAATATGCCCCTAAACAGCTGTAAGCACATTTGTTTCACCAGAGTTCCTTTAGTGTCTGAATCTTATGGATATTTTTCAAGTCTGTAGTGTAATTTTTTAAGTATTTTATGAAGTTCTTCCTAAACAGATACTAGGAAACAAGGGTTCAGCTCATCCTTCTTTCCTTGAGTGAATATTAAAATTATTCTGTCATGACCATAGCGCAATATTTGTTAAGACTTATAAAAAGATATTTCTAAAAGACAACTTTCCAGCTGGGTTCTTAACATCGTTCTTTCATTTTATGGAAGTGATAACCATTCTGGATGGAATACACCGAAATGTTTGAAAAGACTTGTATGAAGATACTCCTAAATAGCTACAAGCAATCTGGTTACACCACAGTGTTCTTTCATTTAATAAACTTTATATATAGTCTCCTATAGCTGTAGTGAAATGTTTTATATCATATATGAAAATGTTCCTACAGCTACCTGCAAGCTGGGATCAGCACACTGACTTTTCATTGTAATAAAGTGATAGTTACTTTGTATGGCATACACTGAAATGTCAGAAAAGACTTATATGAGTGTATTTCTAAAGAGATACAAGCAAGCTGGTTTCACAATAGTGATCTTTCATTGAATTAATGTAATAGATATTCTGTCGCACATGTTGTGAAATTTTCAATAAATCTTACATGAGAATGTTACTATAAGTCTACCTGAAAGCTGAGTTAGGTACAATGTTTTTTCATTTTAAGAAAGTATAGCTGTTCTCTATGGCTCATACTGAAATGCTAGAAAAGACTTACATGAAGATGTTCCTTAAAGGCTACAAGGAAGTTGGTTTCACCACAGCATTCTTTCAATGTGTGAATGTTATAGATATTCCATCATGCCCGTAGTGAAATGTTTGATAGGACTTATTTGAAGATTCCCCTAAACAGCTGCAAGCAAGGTGTTTTCACCACAGTGTTCATTCAGAAAATGAATGTTATACGTATTCTGTCATGCCTCAAGAGAACTATTTGATGTCTTATGTGAGAGTGTTCCTGAACAGCTACAAGCAAGCTTTTTCAACATAGTGTGGTTTCCTTGAATGAATGTTATGGATATCATGTTGCGGCTGTAGAGAAACGTTTGATAAGACATAAATGAAATGCTCATAAAGAGCCACTGGTTTCATCAGAACGTTCTTTCTGGATATGGAAGCGATAGCCATTCTGTAGGCATAATGAAGTGTTTGAAGAGCCTCATACGAAGACATTCCCAAGGCGCCAGAAGTAATCTGGCTTCACCACAGTGTTCTTTCAGTGAACGAGTGTTATAGCTAGTCTGTCATGCCTGTAGTGAAATGTTTAATAAGTCTTATATGAAGAGGTTTCAAACAGCCGCCAGCAAGCCGGGTTTAGCACAGTGTCCTTTAACTGTAAGTAAGTGAGAGCCATTCTGTATGGCATATGCTTAAATGTTAGAGAGGTCTTATATGAAGATGTTCCTAAATAGAATCCAACAAGATGTGTTCAGGACAGAATAATTTCATCATAAGATAGTGACAGCCGTTTAGTATGGCATATACAGAAATGCTGAAAAGGACTTAAATGAAGATCTTCCTTAACAGTCAAACCAAGCCACTTTCACCATAGTGTTCTTTCATTGAATGGATGTAATAGATATTCTGTCATGCCTGTCGTTAAATGTTCAATAGGTCTTACATAAAAATACTCCTAATAATCTACCTGAAAGCTATTAAACACAACCTTCTTTCCTTGTAAGAAGGGTATGGCCATGCTGTATGCCATATACTGAAATGCTTGAAAAGCTTTATATGAAGATGATCCTCAACAGTTACAAGAAAACTGCTTTCATCCCTGTGTTCATTCAATGAGTGAATGTTTAGAGATTCTGTCATTCCTGCAAAGGAATGTTTAATAAGTCTTACATGAAGATGTTTCTAAACAGCTACAAGGAAATTCTTTTAAATACAGTGTTATTACATTGAATAGACATTAAAGATATCCTGTCATGACTGTAGGCAAATGTCTGATAAGACTTGAGCAAAATATTAATAAACAATTACTTGCAAGCTGGGTTCATCACAGTATTCTTTTCTGGCTATGGAGATGATAGCCATTCTGTATGGCATAAAGTGATATGTTTGAAGAGCCTTTTATTTATATTGTTAAACAGCTAACAAGCAAGATGGTTTCTTCACAGTGTCCTTTCAGTGAATGAATGTTCTAGATATTGTCACATCTGTGGTGAAATAT
This sequence comes from Equus asinus, assembly GCF_041296235.1. Taxonomy (NCBI): domain Eukaryota; kingdom Metazoa; phylum Chordata; class Mammalia; order Perissodactyla; family Equidae; genus Equus; species Equus asinus. The sequence goes on along the minus strand of NC_091809.1, from coordinate 8,850,164 downwards.
TTGATATATGATGTTCCTAAACAGCTACCCATAAACTGGATTCAGCATGTGTTCTTTCATTTTGTGAAAATGATAGTCGCTCTGTGTGGAATATACTTAAGTATTTGAAGTGTACTATGTGCAGATGTTCCTAAACAGTGAAAAGAAGATGGTTTTTGCATAATTTTCTTTCAGATAACAAATGTTATAGACATTGTCACATCTGTAGTCAAATGTTTGATATGATTTATGTGAAAATATCCCTAAACAGCTACCTGTTGGCTTGATTAAGCACAATGCTCTTTCATTGTAAGAAAGTGATAGCCGTTCCTTGTGGCATATACTGAAATGTTTGAAATGTCATATGTGAAGATGTTCCTTAAGAGCTACTTGCTAGGTGTTTTCCAGACAATGTTCTTTCAGTGAATGGATGTTATAGATAGTCTATCACACCCGTAGTGAAATGCTGGATAAGTTTTATGAAGATGTCCCTAAGTAGCTACAAGCAAAATGGTTTCCCAACAGTGTTCTTACAGACATTGAATGTTATAGATATTCTGTCATGCCTGTAGTGAAATGTTTGCTAAGGCTTGCATGAACACTTACATGAAGATGTTTCTAAACAGCCACAAGCAGGCTTTTTCAACACAGTATTTCATTGAATGAATGTAATAATTATCACATTGTGGCTGCAGAGAAACGTTTGATAAGACACACACAAAATGTTCATAAATAGCATGTGCCAGCTGGTTGCATCACAATGTTGTTTAATTTAATGGAAGTGATAATCATTCTGTACAGCATATGATGTGTTTGAATAGCCTCATATAAAGATATTCCTAAAAACTTATGAGCAATCTGGTTTCACCAGAGTGTGTTCCTCAGTGAAGGAATCTTACAGAGATTCTGTCAGAGCAGTAGTGACATGTTTGGTGTTTTGTATGAAGAAATCCTAAATGGCTTCCTGCAAGATGAGTTCAACACAGTGTTATTTCATTTTAAGAAAATGATAGTCATTCTGTTTGGCATAAACTGAAATATTAGAAAAGCCTTATATCAAGATGTTCCTAATTAGCTACCAGCAATCTGGCTTCACAATAGTGTTCTTTCACTGAATGGATGTAATAGATACTTTGTAGTGAAATGTATGATAAGTCTCTTATGAAAAGGTTCCTAAACAGCTGCCTGCAATCTGGCTTCAGCACATTATATCATTGTCTCAAAGTGATATTCTTTCAGTATGTCTTATATGGAAATGCTTGAAATGGTGAACATGAAGAAGTTTCTAAATATATACAAGCAAGATTGTTTCTCCACAGTTTTCTTTCAGTGACTGAATGTTATGTATAGTCTGTCACGACTATTGTAAAATGTTTGATAAGTCTTATGTAAAAACGTTCCTAGATAGCGATCTGTGAGCTCTATTTAGCACAGTGTTCTTTCATTGTAGGAAAATGATACCCATTCATTATGGCATATACTGAAATGTGAGAAATGTCTCAAATACAAATGTTCCTAATAATAGCTTCAAGATGCTTTCACCACAGAGGTCTTTCAGTGAAACAATATTGCAGATATTCTGTGACACTTGTAGTGAAGTGTTAGTTAAAACTTACTTGCAAGCTGGATTCAGCACAGTGTTTCTTTCATTGTTGGAAACTCATATTCAATCAGAACAGCAAATATTGAAATGGTTATAATGACTAATACGAAGATGATCCTTAATGGCTGCAAGTAAGATGGTTTCACCACAGTTTTCTCTCAGTGAACAAATGCTATATATATTCTGTCCCACATGCAATGAAATGTTTGTTAAGTCTTATATGAACATGTTCCTAAACAGCTACCCGCAAACTGGGCTTAGAACAGTCTTCTCACATTGTTAGTAATTGATAGGTCATCTGTAGGGCATATGCTGAAATGTTTGAACTGTCTTAGGTGAATATGCCCCTAAACAGCTGTAAGCACATTTGTTTCACCAGAGTTCCTTTAGTGTCTGAATCTTATGGATATTTTTCAAGTCTGTAGTGTAATTTTTTAAGTATTTTATGAAGTTCTTCCTAAACAGATACTAGGAAACAAGGGTTCAGCTCATCCTTCTTTCCTTGAGTGAATATTAAAATCATTCTGTCATGACCATAGCGCAATATTTGTTAAGACTTATAAAAAGATATTTCTAAAAGACAACTTTCCAGCTGGGTTCTTAACATCGTTCTTTCATTTTATGGAAGTGATAACCATTCTGGATGGAATACACTGAAATGTTTGAAAAGACTTGTATGAAGATACTCCTAAATAGCTACAAGCAATCTGGTTACACCACAGTGTTCTTTCATTTAATAAACTTTATATATAGTCTCCTATAGCTGTAGTGAAATGTTTTATATCATATATGAAAATGTTCCTACAGCTACCTGCAAGCTGGGATCAGCACACTGACTTTTCATTGTAATAAAGTGATAGTTACTTTGTATGGCATACACTGAAATGTCAGAAAAGACTTATATGAGTGTATTTCTAAAGAGATACAAGCAAGCTGGTTTCACAATAGTGATCTTTCATTGAATTAATGTAATAGATATCCTGTCGCACATGTTGTGAAATTTTCAATAAATCTTACATGAGAATGTTACTATAAGTCTACCTGAAAGCTGAGTTAGGTACAATGTTTTTTCATTTTAAGAAAGTATAGCTGTTCTCTATGGCTCATACTGAAATGCTAGAAAAGACTTACATGAAGATGTTCCTTAAAAGCTACAAGGAAGTTGGTTTCACCACAGCATTCTTTCAATGAGTGAATGTTATAGATATTCCATCATGCCCGTAGTGAAATGTTTGATAGGACTTATTTGAAGATTCCCCTAAACAGCTGCAAGCAAGGTGTTTTCACCACAGTGTTCATTCAGAAAATGAATGTTATACGTATTCTGTCATGCCTCAAGAGAACTATTTGATGTCTTAGGTGAGAGTGTTCCTGAACAGCTACAAGCAAGCTTTTTCAACATAGTGTGGTTTCCTTGAATGAATGTTATGGATATCATGTTGCGGCTGTAGAGAAACGTTTGATAAGACATAAATGAAATGCTCATAAAGAGCCACTGGTTTCATCAGAACGTTCTTTCTGCATATGGAAGCGATAGCCATTCTGTAGGCATAATGAAGTGTTTGAAGAGCCTTATACGAAGACATTCCCAAGGCGCCAGAAGTAATCTGGCTTCACCACAGTGTTCTTTCAGTGAACGAGTGTTATAGCTAGTCTGTCATGCCTGTAGTGAAATGTTTAATAAGTCTTATATGAAGAGGTTTCAAACAGCCGCCAGCAAGCCGGGTTTAGCACAGTGTCCTTTAACTGTAAGTAAGTGAGAGCCATTCTGTATGGCATATGCTTAAATGTTAGAGAGGTCTTATATGAAGATGTTCCTAAATAGAATCCAACAAGATGTGTTCAGGACAGAATAATTTCATCATAAGATAGTGACAGCCGTTTAGTATGGCATATACAGAAATGCTGAAAAGGACTTAAATGAAGATCTTCCTTAACAGTCAAACCAAGCCACTTTCACCATAGTGTTCTTTCATTGAATGGATGTAATAGATATTCTGTCATGCCTGTAGTTAAATGTTCAATAGGTCTTACATAAAAATACTCCTAATAATCTACCTGAAAGCTATTAAACACAACCTTCTTTCCTTGTAAGAAGGGTATGGCCATGCTGTATGCCATATACTGAAATGCTTGAAAAGCTTTATATGAAGATGTTCCTCAACAGTTACAAGAAAACTGCTTTCATCCCTGTGTTCATTCAATGAGTGAATGTTTAGAGATTCTGTCATTCCTGCAAAGGAATGCTTAATAAGTCTTACATGAAGATGTTTCTAAACAGCTACAAGGAAATTCTTTTAAATACAGTGTTATTACATTGAATAGACATTAAAGATATCCTGTCATGACTGTAGGCAAATGTCTGATAAGACTTGAGCAAAATATTAATAAACAATTACTTGCAAGCTGGGTTCATCACAGTATTCTTTTCTGGCTATGGAGATGATAGCCATTCTGTATGGCATAAAGTGATATGTTTGAAGAGCCTTTTATTTATATTCTTAAACAGCTAACAAGCAAGATGGTTTCTTCACAGTGTCCTTTCAGTGAATGAATGTTCTAGATATTGTCACATCTGTGGTGAAATATTTGATATATGATGTTCCTAAACAGCTACCCATAAACTGGATTCAGCATGTGTTCTTTCATTTTGTGAAAATGATAGTCGCTCTGTGTGGAATATACTTAAGTATTTGAAGTGTACTATGTGCAGATGTTCCTAAACAGTGAAAAGAAGATGGTTTTTGCATAATTTTCTTTCAGATAACAAATGTTATAGACATTGTCACATCTGTAGTCAAATGTTTGATATGATTTATGTGAAAATATCCCTAAACAGCTACCTGTTGGCTTGATTAAGCACAATGCTCTTTCATTGTAAGAAAGTGATAGCCGTTTCTTGTGGCATATACTGAAATGTTTGAAATGTCATATGTGAAGATGTTCCTTAAGAGCTACTTGCTAGGTGTTTTCCAGACAATGTTCTTTCAGTGAATGGATGTTATAGATAGTCTATCACACCCGTAGTGAAATGCTGGATAAGTTTTATGAAGATGTCCCTAAGTAGCTACAAGCAAAATGGTTTCCCAACAGTGTTCTTACAGACATTGAATGTTATAGATATTCTGTCATGCCTGTAGTGAAATGTTTGCTAAGGCTTGCATGAACACTTACATGAAGATGTTTCTAAACAGCCACAAGCAGGCTTTTTCAACACAGTATTTCATTGAATGAATGTAATAATTATCACATTGTGGCTGCAGAGAAACGTTTGATAAGACACACACAAAATGTTCATAAATAGCATGTGCCAGCTGGTTGCATCACAATGTTGTTTAATTTAATGGAAGTGATAATCATTCTGTACAGCATATGATGTGTTTGAATAGCCTCATATAAAGATATTCCTAAAAACTTATGAGCAATCTGGTTTCACCAGAGTGTGTTCCTCAGTGAAGGAATCTTACAGAGATTCTGTCAGAGCAGTAGTGACATGTTTGGTGTTTTGTATGAAGAAACCCTAAATGGCTTCCTGCAAGATGAGTTCAACACAGTGTTATTTCATTTTAAGAAAATGATAGTCATTCTGTTTGGCATAAACTGAAATATTAGAAAAGCCTTATATCAAGATGTTCCTAATTAGCTACCAGCAATCTGGCTTCACAATAGTGTTCTTTCACTGAATGGATGTAATAGATACTTTGTAGTGAAATGTATGATAAGTCTCTTATGAAAAGGTTCCTAAACAGCTGCCTGCAATCTGGCTTCAGCACATTATATCATTGTCTCAAAGTGATATTCTTTCAGTATGTCTTATATGGAAATGCTTGAAATGGTGAACATGAAGAAGTTTCTAAATATATACAAGCAAGATTGTTTCTCCACAGTTTTCTTTCAGTGACTGAATGTTATGTATAGTCTGTCACGACTATTGTAAAATGTTTGATAAGTCTTATGTAAAAACGTTCCTAGATAGCGATCTGTGAGCTCTATTTAGCACAGTGTTCTTTCATTGTAGGAAAATGATACCCATTCATTATGGCATATACTGAAATGTGAGAAATGTCTCAAATACAAATGTTCCTAATAATAGCTTCAAGATGCTTTCACCACAGAGGTCTTTCAGTGAAACAATATTGCAGATATTCTGTGACACTTGTAGTGAAGTGTTAGTTAAAACTTACTTGCAAGCTGGATTCAGCACAGTGTTTCTTTCATTGTTGGAAACTCATATTCAATCAGAACAGCAAATATTGAAATGGTTATAATGACTAATACGAAGATGATCCTTAATGGCTGCAAGTAAGATGGTTTCACCACAGTTTTCTCTCAGTGAACAAATGCTATATATATTCTGTCCCACATGCAATGAAATGTTTGTTAAGTCTTATATGAACATGTTCCTAAACAGCTACCCGCAAACTGGGCTTAGAACAGTCTTCTCACATTGTTAGTAATTGATAGGTCATCTGTAGGGCATATGCTGAAATGTTTGAACTGTCTTAGGTGAATATGCCCCTAAACAGCTGTAAGCACATTTGTTTCACCAGAGTTCCTTTAGTGTCTGAATCTTATGGATATTTTTCAAGTCTGTAGTGTAATTTTTTAAGTATTTTATGAAGTTCTTCCTAAACAGATACTAGGAAACAAGGGTTCAGCTCATCCTTCTTTCCTTGAGTGAATATTAAAATCATTCTGTCATGACCATAGCACAATATTTGTTAAGACTTATAAAAAGATATTTCTAAAAGACAACTTTCCAGCTGGGTTCTTAACATCGTTCTTTCATTTTATGGAAGTGATAACCATTCTGGATGGAATACACTGAAATGTTTGAAAAGACTTGTATGAAGATACTCCTAAATAGCTACAAGCAATCTGGTTACACCACAGTGTTCTTTCATTTAATAAACTTTATATATAGTCTCCTATAGCTGTAGTGAAATGTTTTATATCATATATGAAAATGTTCCTACAGCTACCTGCAAGCTGGGATCAGCACACTGACTTTTCATTGTAATAAAGTGATAGTTACTTTGTATGGCATACACTGAAATGTCAGAAAAGACTTATATGAGTGTATTTCTAAAGAGATACAAGCAAGCTGGTTTCACAATAGTGATCTTTCATTGAATTAATGTAATAGATATCCTGTCGCACATGTTGTGAAATTTTCAATAAATCTTACATGAAAATGTTACTATAAGTCTACCTGAAAGCTGAGTTAGGTACAATGTTTTTTCATTTTCAGAAAGTATAGCTGTTCTCTATGGCTCATACTGAAATGCTAGAAAAGACTTACATGAAGATGTTCCTTAAAAGCTACAAGGAAGTTGGTTTCACCACAGCATTCTTTCAATGAGTGAATGTTATAGATATTCCATCATGCCCGTAGTGAAATGTTTGATAGGACTTATTTGAAGATTCCCCTAAACAGCTGCAAGCAAGGTGTTTTCACCACAGTGTTCATTCAGAAAATGAATGTTATACGTATTCTGTCATGCCTCAAGAGAACTATTTGATGTCTTAGGTGAGAGTGTTCCTGAACAGCTACAAGCAAGCTTTTTCAACATAGTGTGGTTTCCTTGAATGAATGTTATGGATATCATGTTGCGGCTGTAGAGAAACGTTTGATAAGACATAAATGAAATGCTCATAAAGAGCCACTGGTTTCATCAGAACGTTCTTTCTGGATATGGAAGCGATAGCCATTCTGTAGGCATAATGAAGTGTTTGAAGAGCCTCATACGAAGACATTCCCAAGGCGCCAGAAGTAATCTGGCTTCACCACAGTGTTCTTTCAGTGAACGAGTGTTATAGCTAGTCTGTCATGCCTGTAGTGAAATGTTTAATAAGTCTTATATGAAGAGGTTTCAAACAGCCGCCAGCAAGCCGGGTTTAGCACAGTGTCCTTTAACTGTAAGTAAGTGAGAGCCATTCTGTATGGCATATGCTTAAATGTTAGAGAGGTCTTATATGAAGATGTTCCTAAATAGAATCCAACAAGATGTGTTCAGGACAGAATAATTTCATCATAAGATAGTGACAGCCGTTTAGTATGGCATATACAGAAATGCTGAAAAGGACTTAAATGAAGATCTTCCTTAACAGTCAAACCAAGCCACTTTCACCATAGTGTTCTTTCATTGAATGGATGTAATAGATATTCTGTCATGCCTGTAGTTAAATGTTCAATAGGTCTTACATAAAAATACTCCTAATAATCTACCTGAAAGCTATTAAACACAACCTTCTTTCCTTGTAAGAAGGGTATGGCCATGCTGTATGCCATATACTGAAATGCTTGAAAAGCTTTATATGAAGATGTTCCTCAACAGTTACAAGAAAACTGCTTTCATCCCTGTGTTCATTCAATGAGTGAATGTTTAGAGATTCTGTCATTCCTGCAAAGGAATGTTTAATAAGTCTTACATGAAGATGTTTCTAAACAGCTACAAGGAAATTCTTTTAAATACAGTGTTATTACATTGAATAGACATTAAAGATATCCTGTCATGACTGTAGGCAAATGTCTGATAAGACTTGAGCAAAATATTAATAAACAATTACTTGCAAGCTGGGTTCATCACAGTATTCTTTTCTGGCTATGGAGATGATAGCCATTCTGTATGGCATAAAGTGATATGTTTGAAGAGCCTTTTATTTATATTCTTAAACAGCTAACAAGCAAGATGGTTTCTTCACAGTGTCCTTTCAGTGAATGAATGTTCTAGATATTGTCACATCTGTGGTGAAATATTTGATATATGATGTTCCTAAACAGCTACCCATAAACTGGATTCAGCATGTGTCCTTTCATTTTGTGAAAATGATAGTCGCTCTGTGTGGAATATACTTAAGTATTTGAAGTGTACTATGTGCAGATGTTCCTAAACAGTGAAAAGAAGATGGTTTTTGCATAATTTTCTTTCAGATAACAAATGTTATAGACATTGTCACATCTGTAGTCAAATGTTTGATATGATTTATGTGAAAATATCCCTAAACAGCTACCTGTTGGCTTGATTAAGCACAATGCTCTTTCATTGTAAGAAAGTGATAGCCGTTTCTTGTGGCATATACTGAAATGTTTGAAATGTCATATGTGAAGATGTTCCTTAAGAGCTACTTGCTAGGTGTTTTCCAGACAATGTTCTTTCAGTGAATGGATGTTATAGATAGTCTATCACACCCGTAGTGAAATGCTGGATAAGTTTTATGAAGATGTCCCTAAGTAGCTACAAGCAAAATGGTTTCACAACAGTGTTCTTACAGACATTGAATGTTATAGATATTCTGTCATGCTTGTAGTGAAATGTTTGCTAAGGCTTGCATGAACACTTACATGAAGATGTTTCTAAACAGCCACAAGCAGGCTTTTTCAACACAGTATTTCATTGAATGAATGTAATAATTATCACATTGTGGCTGCAGAGAAACGTTTGATAAGACACACACAAAATGTTCATAAATAGCATGTGCCAGCTGGTTGCATCACAATGTTGTTTAATTTAATGGAAGTGATAATCATTCTGTACAGCATATGATGTGTTTGAATAGCCTCATATAAAGATATTCCTAAAAACTTATGAGCAATCTGGTTTCACCAGAGTGTGTTCCTCAGTGAAGGAATCTTACAGAGATTCTGTCAGAGCAGTAGTGACATGTTTGGTGTTTTGTATGAAGAAACCCTAAATGGCTTCCTGCAAGATGAGTTCAACACAGTGTTATTTCATTTTAAGAAAATGATAGTCATTCTGTTTGGCATAAACTGAAATATTAGAAAAGCCTTATATCAAGATGTTCCTAATTAGCTACCAGCAATCTGGCTTCACAATAGTGTTCTTTCACTGAATGGATGTAATAGATACTTTGTAGTGAAATGTATGATAAGTCTCTTATGAAAAGGTTCCTAAACAGCTGCCTGCAATCTGGCTTCAGCACATTATATCATTGTCTCAAAGTGATATTCATTCAGTATGTCTTATATGGAAATGCTTGAAATGGTGAACATGAAGAAGTTTCTAAATATATACAAGCAAGATTGTTTCTCCACAGTTTTCTTTCAGTGACTGAATGTTATGTATAGTCTGTCACGACTATTGTAAAATGTTTGATAAGTCTTATGTAAAAACGTTCCTAGATAGCGATCTGTGAGCTCTATTTAGCACAGTGTTCTTTCATTGTAGGAAAATGATACCCATTCATTATGGCATATACTGAAATGTGAGAAATGTCTCAAATACAAATGTTCCTAATAATAGCTTCAAGATGCTTTCACCACAGAGGTCTTTCAGTGAAACAATATTGCAGATATTCTGTGACACTTGTAGTGAAGTGTTAGTTAAAACTTACTTGCAAGCTGGAATCAGCACAGTGTTTCTTTCATTGTTGGAAACTCATATTCAATCAGAACAGCAAATATTGAAATGGTTATAATGACTAATACGAAGATGATCCTTAATGGCTGCAAGTAAGATGGTTTCTCCACAGTTTTCTCTCAGTGAACAAATGCTATATATATTCTGTCCCACATGCAATGAAATGTTTGTTAAGTCTTATATGAACATGTTCCTAAACAGCTACCCGCAAACTGGGCTTAGAACAGTCTTCTCACATTGTTAGTAATTGATAGGTCATCTGTAGGGCATATGCTGAAATGTTTGAACTGTCTTAGGTGAATATGCCCCTAAACAGCTGTAAGCACATTTGTTTCACCAGAGTTCCTTTAGTGTCTGAATCTTATGGATATTTTTCAAGTCTGTAGTGTAATTTTTTAAGTATTTTAAGAAGTTCTTCCTAAACAGATACTAGGAAACAAGGGTTCAGCTCATCCTTCTTTCCTTGAGTGAATATTAAAATCATTCTGTCATGACCATAGCGCAATATTTGTCAAGACTTATAAAAAGATATTTCTAAAAGACAACTTTCCAGCTGGGTTCTTAACATCGTTCTTTCATTTTATGGAAGTGATAACCATTCTGGATGGAATACACTGAAATGTTTGAAAAGACTTGTATGAAGATACTCCTAAATAGCTACAAGCAATCTGGTTACACCACAGTGTTCTTTCATTTAATAAACTTTATATATAGTCTCCTATAGCTGTAGTGAAATGTTTTATATCATATATGAAAATGTTCCTACAGCTACCTGCAAGCTGGGATCAGCACACTGACTTTTCATTGTAATAAAGTGATAGTTACTTTGTATGGCATACACTGAAATGTCAGAAAAGACTTATATGAGTGTATTTCTAAAGAGATACAAGCAAGCTGGTTTCACAATAGTGATCTTTCATTGAATTAATGTAATAGATATCCTGTCGCACATGTTGTGAAATTTTCAATAAATCTTACATGAAAATGTTACTATAAGTCTACCTGAAAGCTGAGTTAGGTACAATGTTTTTTCATTTTCAGAAAGTATAGCTGTTCTCTATGGCTCATACTGAAATGCTAGAAAAGACTTACATGAAGATGTTCCTTAAAAGCTACAAGGAAGTTGGTTTCACCACAGCATTCTTTCAATGAGTGAATGTTATAGATATTCCATCATGCCCGTAGTGAAATGTTTGATAGGACTTATTTGAAGATTCCCCTAAACAGCTGCAAGCAAGGTGTTTTCACCACAGTGTTCATTCAGAAAATGAATGTTATACGTATTCTGTCATGCCTCAAGAGAACTATTTGATGTCTTATGTGAGAGTGTTCCTGAACAGCTACAAGCAAGCTTTTTCAACATAGTGTGGTTTCCTTGAATGAATGTTATGGATATCATGTTGCGGCTGTAGAGAAACGTTTGATAAGACATAAATGAAATGCTCATAAAGAGCCACTGGTTTCATCAGAACGTTCTTTCTGGATATGGAAGCGATAGCCATTCTGTAGGCATAATGAAGTGTTTGAAGAGCCTCATACGAAGACATTCCCAAGGCGCCAGAAGTAATCTGGCTTCACCACAGTGTTCTTTCAGTGAACGAGTGTTATAGCTAGTCTGTCATGCCTGTAGTGAAATGTTTAATAAGTCTTATATGAAGAGGTTTCAAACAGCCGCCAGCAAGCCGGGTTTAGCACAGTGTCCTTTAACTGTAAGTAAGTGAGAGCCATTCTGTATGGCATATGCTTAAATGTTAGAGAGGTCTTATATGAAGATGTTCCTAAATAGAATCCAACAAGATGTGTTCAGGACAGAATAATTTCATCATAAGATAGTGACAGCCGTTTAGTATGGCATATACAGAAATGCTGAAAAGGACTTAAATGAAGATCTTCCTTAACAGTCAAACCAAGCCACTTTCACCATAGTGTTCTTTCATTGAATGGATGTAATAGATATTCTGTCATGCCTGTAGTTAAATGTTCAATAGGTCTTACATAAAAATGCTCCTAATAATCTACCTGAAAGCTATTAAACACAACCTTCTTTCCTTGTAAGAAGGGTATGGCCATGCTGTATGCCATATACTGAAATGCTTGAAAAGCTTTATATGAAGATGTTCCTCAACAGTTACAAGAAAACTGCTTTCATCCCTGTGTTCATTCAATGAGTGAATGTTTAGAGATTCTGTCATTCCTGCAAAGGAATGCTTAATAAGTCTTACATGAAGATGTTTCTAAACAGCTACAAGGAAATTCTTTTAAATACAGTGTTATTACATTGAATAGACATTAAAGATATCCTGTCATGACTGTAGGCAAATGTCTGATAAGACTTGAGCAAAATATTAATAAACAATTACTTGCAAGCTGGGTTCATCACAGTATTCTTTTCTGGCTATGGAGATGATAGCCATTCTGTATGGCATAAAGTGATATGTTTGAAGAGCCTTTTATTTATATTCTTAAACAGCTAACAAGCAAGATGGTTTCTTCACAGTGTCCTTTCAGTGAATGAATGTTCTAGATATTGTCACATCTGTGGTGAAATATTTGATATATGATGTTCCTAAACAGCTACCCATAAACTGGATTCAGCATGTGTTCTTTCATTTTGTGAAAATGATAGTCGCTCTGTGTGGAATATACTTAAGTATTTGAAGTGTACTATGTGCAGATGTTCCTAAACAGTGAAAAGAAGATGGTTTTTGCATGATTTTCTTTCAGATAACAAATGTTATAGACATTGTCACATCTGTAGTCAAATGTTTGATATGATTTATGTGAAAATATCCCTAAACAGCTACCTGTTGGCTTGATTAAGCACAATGCTCTTTCATTGTAAGAAAGTGATAGCCGTTTCTTGTGGCATATACTGAAATGTTTGAAATGTCATATGTGAAGATGTTCCTTAAGAGCTACTTGCTAGGTGTTTTCCAGACAATGTTCTTTCAGTGAATGGATGTTATAGATAGTCTATCACACCCGTAGTGAAATGCTGGATAAGTTTTATGAAGATGTCCCTAAGTAGCTACAAGCAAAATGGTTTCCCAACAGTGTTCTTACAGACATTGAATGTTATAGATATTCTGTCATGCCTGTAGTGAAATGTTTGCTAAGGCTTGCATGAACACTTACATGAAGATGTTTCTAAACAGCCACAAGCAGGCTTTTTCAACACAGTATTTCATTGAATGAATGTAATAATTATCACATTGTGGCTGCAGAGAAACGTTTGATAAGACACACACAAAATGTTCATAAATAGCATGTGCCAGCTGGTTGCATCACAATGTTGTTTAATTTAATGGAAGTGATAATCATTCTGTACAGCATATGATGTGTTTGAATAGCCTCATATAAAGATATTCCTAAAAACTTATGAGCAATCTGGTTTCACCAGAGTGTGTTCCTCAGTGAAGGAATCTTACAGAGATTCTGTCAGAGCAGTAGTGACATGTTTGGTGTTTTGTATGAAGAAACCCTAAATGGCTTCCTGCAAGATGAGTTCAACACAGTGTTATTTCATTTTAAGAAAATGATAGTCATTCTGTTTGGCATAAACTGAAATATTAGAAAAGCCTTATATCAAGATGTTCCTAATTAGCTACCAGCAATCTGGCTTCACAATAGTGTTCTTTCACTGAATGGATGTAATAGATACTTTGTAGTGAAATGTATGATAAGTCTCTTATGAAAAGGTTCCTAAACAGCTGCCTGCAATCTGGCTTCAGCACATTATATCATTGTCTCAAAGTGATATTCATTCAGTATGTCTTATATGGAAATGCTTGAAATGGTGAACATGAAGAAGTTTCTAAATATATACAAGCGAGATTGTTTCTCCACAGTTTTCTTTCAGTGACTGAAGGTTATGTATAGTCTGTCACGACTATTGTAAAATGTTTGATAAGTCTTATGTAAAAACGTTCCTAGATAGCGATCTGTGAGCTCTATTTAGCACAGTGTTCTTTCATTGTAGGAAAATGATACCCATTCATTATGGCATATACTGAAATGTGAGAAATGTCTCAAATACAAATGTTCCTAATAATAGCTTCAAGATGCTTTCACCACAGAGGTCTTTCAGTGAAACAATATTGCAGATATTCTGTGACACTTGTAGTGAAGTGTTAGTTAAAACTTACTTGCAAGCTGGATTCAGCACAGTGTTTCTTTCATTGTTGGAAACTCATATTCAATCAGAACAGCAAATATTGAAATGGTTATAATGACTAATACGAAGATGATCCTTAATGGCTGCAAGTAAGATGGTTTCACCACAGTTTTCTCTCAGTGAACAAATGCTATATATATTCTGTCCCACATGCAATGAAATGTTTGTTAAGTCTTATATGAACATGTTCCTAAACAGCTACCCGCAAACTGGGCTTAGAACAGTGTTCTCACATTGTTAGTAATTGATAGGTCATCTGTAGGGCATATGCTGAAATGTTTGAACTGTCTTAGGTGAATATGCCCCTAAACAGCTGTAAGCACATTTGTTTCACCAGAGTTCCTTTAGTGTCTGAATCTTATGGATATTTTTCAAGTCTGTAGTGTAATTTTTTAAGTATTTTATGAAGTTCTTCCTAAACAGATACTAGGAAACAAGGGTTCAGCTCATCCTTCTTTCCTTGAGTGAATATTAAAATCATTCTGTCATGACCATAGCGCAATATTTGTTAAGACTTATAAAAAGATATTTCTAAAAGACAACTTTCCAGCTGGGTTCTTAACATCGTTCTTTCATTTTATGGAAGTGATAACCATTCTGGATGGAATACACTGAAATGTTTGAAAAGACTTGTATGAAGATACTCCTAAATAGCTACAAGCAATCTGGTTACACCACAGTGTTCTTTCATTTAATAAACTTTATATATAGTCTCCTATAGCTGTAGTGAAATGTTTTATATCATATATGAAAAGGTTCCTACAGCTACCTGCAAGCTGGGATCAGCACACTGACTTTTCATTGTAATAAAGTGATAGTTACTTTGTATGGCATACACTGAAATGTCAGAAAAGACTTATATGAGTGTATTTCTAAAGAGATACAAGCAAGCTGGTTTCACAATAGTGATCTTTCATTGAATTAATGTAATAGATATCCTGTCGCACATGTTGTGAAATTTTCAATAAATCTTACATGAAAATGTTACTATAAGTCTACCTGAAAGCTGAGTTAGGTACAATGTTTTTTCATTTTAAGAAAGTATAGCTGTTCTCTATGGCTCATACTGAAATGCTAGAAAAGACTTACATGAAGATGTTCCTTAAAAGCTACAAGGAAGTTGGTTTCACCACAGCATTCTTTCAATGAGTGAATGTTATAGATATTCCATCATGCCCGTAGTGAAATGTTTGATAGGACTTATTTGAAGATTCCCCTAAACAGCTGCAAGCAAGGTGTTGTCACCACAGTGTTCATTCAGAAAATGAATGTTATACGTATTCTGTCATGCCTCAAGAGAACTATTTGATGTCTTAGGTGAGAGTGTTCCTGAACAGCTACAAGCAAGCTTTTTCAACATAGTGTGGTTTCCTTGAATGAATGTTATGGATATCATGTTGCGGCTGTAGAGAAACGTTTGATAAGACATAAATGAAATGCTCATAAAGAGCCACTGGTTTCATCAGAACGTTCTTTCTGGATATGGAAGCGATAGCCATTCTGTAGGCATAATGAAGTGTTTGAAGAGCCTCATACGAAGACATTCCCAAGGCGCCAGAAGTAATCTGGCTTCACCACAGTGTTCTTTCAGTGAACGAGTGTTATAGCTAGTCTGTCATGCCTGTAGTGAAATGTTTAATAAGTCTTATATGAAGAGGTTTCAAACAGCCGCCAGCAAGCCGGGTTTAGCACAGTGTCCTTTAACTGTAAGTAAGTGAGAGCCATTCTGTATGGCATATGCTTAAATGTTAGAGAGGTCTTATATGAAGATGTTCCTAAATAGAATCCAACAAGACGTGTTCAGGACAGAATAATTTCATCATAAGATAGTGACAGCCGTTTAGTATGGCATATACAGAAATGCTGAAAAGGACTTAAATGAAGATCTTCCTTAACAGTCAAACCAAGCCACTTTCACCATAGTGTTCTTTCATTGAATGGATGTAATAGATATTCTGTCATGCCTGTAGTTAAATGTTCAATAGGTCTTACATAAAAATACTCCTAATAATCTACCTGAAAGCTATTAAACACAACCTTCTTTCCTTGTAAGAAGGGTATGGCCATGCTGTATGCCATATACTGAAATGCTTGAAAAGCTTTATATGAAGATGTTCCTCAACAGTTACAAGAAAACTGCTTTCATCCCTGTGTTCATTCAATGAGTGAATGTTTAGAGATTCTGTCATTCCTGCAAAGGAATGCTTAATAAGTCTTACATGAAGATGTTTCTAAACAGCTACAAGGAAATTCTTTTAAATACAGTGTTATTACATTGAATAGACATTAAAGATATCCTGTCATGACTGTAGGCAAATGTCTGATAAGACTTGAGCAAAATATTAATAAACAATTACTTGCAAGCTGGGTTCATCACAGTATTCTTTTCTGGCTATGGAGATGATAGCCATTCTGTATGGCATAAAGTGATATGTTTGAAGAGCCTTTTATTTATATTCTTAAACAGCTAACAAGCAAGATGGTTTCTTCACAGTGTCCTTTCAGTGAATGAATGTTCTAGATATTGTCACATCTGTGGTGAAATATTTGATATATGATGTTCCTAAACAGCTACCCATAAACTGGATTCAGCATGTGTTCTTTCATTTTGTGAAAATGATAGTCGCTCTGTGTGGAATATACTTAAGTATTTGAAGTGTACTATGTGCAGATGTTCCTAAACAGTGAAAAGAAGATGGTTTTTGCATGATTTTCTTTCAGATAACAAATGTTATAGACATTGTCACATCTGTAGTCAAATGTTTGATATGATTTATGTGAAAATATCCCTAAACAGCTACCTGTTGGCTTGATTAAGCACAATGCTCTTTCATTGTAAGAAAGTGATAGCCGTTTCTTGTGGCATATACTGAAATGTTTGAAATGTCATATGTGAAGATGTTCCTTAAGAGCTACTTGCTAGGTGTTTTCCAGACAATGTTCTTTCAGTGAATGGATGTTATAGATAGTCTATCACACCCGTAGTGAAATGCTGGATAAGTTTTATGAAGATGTCCCTAAGTAGCTACAAGCAAAATGGTTTCCCAACAGTGTTCTTACAGACATTGAATGTTATAGATATTCTGTCATGCCTGTAGTGAAATGTTTGCTAAGGCTTGCATGAACACTTACATGAAGATGTTTCTAAACAGCCACAAGCAGGCTTTTTCAACACAGTATTTCATTGAATGAATGTAATAATTATCACATTGTGGCTGCAGAGAAACGTTTGATAAGACACACACAAAATGTTCATAAATAGCATGTGCCAGCTGGTTGCATCACAATGTTGTTTAATTTAATGGAAGTGATAATCATTCTGTACAGCATATGATGTGTTTGAATAGCCTCATATAAAGATATTCCTAAAAACTTATGAGCAATCTGGTTTCACCAGAGTGTGTTCCTCAGTGAAGGAATCTTACAGAGATTCTGTCAGAGCAGTAGTGACATGTTTGGTGTTTTGTATGAAGAAACCCTAAATGGCTTCCTGCAAGATGAGTTCAACACAGTGTTATTTCATTTTAAGAAAATGATAGTCATTCTGTTTGGCATAAACTGAAATATTAGAAAAGCCTTATATCAAGATGTTCCTAATTAGCTACCAGCAATCTGGCTTCACAATAGTGTTCTTTCACTGAATGGATGTAATAGATACTTTGTAGTGAAATGTATGATAAGTCTCTTAGGAAAAGGTTCCTAAACAGCTGCCTGCAATCTGGCTTCAGCACATTATATCATTGTCTCAAAGTGATATTCATTCAGTATGTCTTATATGGAAATGCTTGAAATGGTGAACATGAAGAAGTTTCTAAATATATACAAGCGAGATTGTTTCTCCACAGTTTTCTTTCAGTGACTGAATGTTATGTATAGTCTGTCACGACTATTGTAAAATGTTTGATAAGTCTTATGTAAAAACGTTCCTAGATAGCGATCTGTGAGCTCTATTTAGCACAGTGTTCTTTCATTGTAGGAAAATGATACCCATTCATTATGGCATATACTGAAATGTGAGAAATGTCTCAAATACAAATGTTCCTAATAATAGCTTCAAGATGCTTTCACCACAGAGGTCTTTCAGTGAAACAATATTGCAGATATTCTGTGACACTTGTAGTGAAGTGTTAGTTAAAACTTACTTGCAAGCTGGATTCAGCACAGTGTTTCTTTCATTGTTGGAAACTCATATTCAATCAGAACAGCAAATATTGAAATGGTTATAATGACTAATACGAAGATGATCCTTAATGGCTGCAAGTAAGATGGTTTCACCACAGTTTTCTCTCAGTGAACAAATGCTATATATATTCTGTCCCACATGCAATGAAATGTTTGTTAAGTCTTATATGAACATGTTCCTAAACAGCTACCCGCAAACTGGGCTTAGAACAGTGTTCTCACATTGTTAGTAATTGATAGGTCATCTGTAGGGCATATGCTGAAATGTTTGAACTGTCTTAGGTGAATATGCCCCTAAACAGCTGTAAGCACATTTGTTTCACCAGAGTTCCTTTAGTGTCTGAATCTTATGGATATTTTTCAAGTCTGTAGTGTAATTTTTTAAGTATTTTATGAAGTTCTTCCTAAACAGATACTAGGAAACAAGGGTTCAGCTCATCCTTCTTTCCTTGAGTGAATATTAAAATCATTCTGTCATGACCATAGCGCAATATTTGTTAAGACTTATAAAAAGATATTTCTAAAAGACAACTTTCCAGCTGGGTTCTTAACATCGTTCTTTCATTTTATGGAAGTGATAACCATTCTGGATGGAATACACTGAAATGTTTGAAAAGACTTGTATGAAGATACTCCTAAATAGCTACAAGCAATCTGGTTACACCACAGTGTTCTTTCATTTAATAAACTTTATATATAGTCTCCTATAGCTGTAGTGAAATGTTTTATATCATATATGAAAAGGTTCCTACAGCTACCTGCAAGCTGGGATCAGCACACTGACTTTTCATTGTAATAAAGTGATAGTTACTTTGTATGGCATACACTGAAATGTCAGAAAAGACTTATATGAGTGTATTTCTAAAGAGATACAAGCAAGCTGGTTTCACAATAGTGATCTTTCATTGAATTAATGTAATAGATATCCTGTCGCACATGTTGTGAAATTTTCAATAAATCTTACATGAAAATGTTACTATAAGTCTACCTGAAAGCTGAGTTAGGTACAATGTTTTTTCATTTTAAGAAAGTATAGCTGTTCTCTATGGCTCATACTGAAATGCTAGAAAAGACTTACATGAAGATGTTCCTTAAAAGCTACAAGGAAGTTGGTTTCACCACAGCATTCTTTCAATGAGTGAATGTTATAGATATTCCATCATGCCCGTAGTGAAATGTTTGATAGGACTTATTTGAAGATTCCCCTAAACAGCTGCAAGCAAGGTGTTGTCACCACAGTGTTCATTCAGAAAATGAATGTTATACGTATTCTGTCATGCCTCAAGAGAACTATTTGATGTCTTAGGTGAGAGTGTTCCTGAACAGCTACAAGCAAGCTTTTTCAACATAGTGTGGTTTCCTTGAATGAATGTTATGGATATCATGTTGCGGCTGTAGAGAAACGTTTGATAAGACATAAATGAAATGCTCATAAAGAGCCACTGGTTTCATCAGAACGTTCTTTCTGGATATGGAAGCGATAGCCATTCTGTAGGCATAATGAAGTGTTTGAAGAGCCTCATACGAAGACATTCCCAAGGCGCCAGAAGTAATCTGGCTTCACCACAGTGTTCTTTCAGTGAACGAGTGTTATAGCTAGTCTGTCATGCCTGTAGTGAAATGTTTAATAAGTCTTATATGAAGAGGTTTCAAACAGCCGCCAGCAAGCCGGGTTTAGCACAGTGTCCTTTAACTGTAAGTAAGTGAGAGCCATTCTGTATGGCATATGCTTAAATGTTAGAGAGGTCTTATATGAAGATGTTCCTAAATAGAATCCAACAAGACGTGTTCAGGACAGAATAATTTCATCATAAGATAGTGACAGCCGTTTAGTATGGCATATACAGAAATGCTGAAAAGGACTTAAATGAAGATCTTCCTTAACAGTCAAACCAAGCCACTTTCACCATAGTGTTCTTTCATTGAATGGATGTAATAGATATTCTGTCATGCCTGTAGTTAAATGTTCAATAGGTCTTACATAAAAATACTCCTAATAATCTACCTGAAAGCTATTAAACACAACCTTCTTTCCTTGTAAGAAGGGTATGGCCATGCTGTATGCCATATACTGAAATGCTTGAAAAGCTTTATATGAAGATGTTCCTCAACAGTTACAAGAAAACTGCTTTCATCCCTGTGTTCATTCAATGAGTGAATGTTTAGAGATTCTGTCATTCCTGCAAAGGAATGCTTAATAAGTCTTACATGAAGATGTTTCTAAACAGCTACAAGGAAATTCTTTTAAATACAGTGTTATTACATTGAATAGACATTAAAGATATCCTGTCATGACTGTAGGCAAATGTCTGATAAGACTTGAGCAAAATATTAATAAACAATTACTTGCAAGCTGGGTTCATCACAGTATTCTTTTCTGGCTATGGAGATGATAGCCATTCTGTATGGCATAAAGTGATATGTTTGAAGAGCCTTTTATTTATATTCTTAAACAGCTAACAAGCAAGATGGTTTCTTCACAGTGTCCTTTCAGTGAATGAATGTTCTAGATATTGTCACATCTGTGGTGAAATATTTGATATATGATGTTCCTAAACAGCTACCCATAAACTGGATTCAGCATGTGTTCTTTCATTTTGTGAAAATGATAGTCGCTCTGTGTGGAATATACTTAAGTATTTGAAGTGTACTATGTGCAGATGTTCCTAAACAGTGAAAAGAAGATGGTTTTTGCATGATTTTCTTTCAGATAACAAATGTTATAGACATTGTCACATCTGTAGTCAAATGTTTGATATGATTTATGTGAAAATATCCCTAAACAGCTACCTGTTGGCTTGATTAAGCACAATGCTCTTTCATTGTAAGAAAGTGATAGCCGTTTCTTGTGGCATATACTGAAATGTTTGAAATGTCATATGTGAAGATGTTCCTTAAGAGCTACTTGCTAGGTGTTTTCCAGACAATGTTCTTTCAGTGAATGGATGTTATAGATAGTCTATCACACCCGTAGTGAAATGCTGGATAAGTTTTATGAAGATGTCCCTAAGTAGCTACAAGCAAAATGGTTTCCCAACAGTGTTCTTACAGACATTGAATGTTATAGATATTCTGTCATGCCTGTAGTGAAATGTTTGCTAAGGCTTGCATGAACACTTACATGAAGATGTTTCTAAACAGCCACAAGCAGGCTTTTTCAACACAGTATTTCATTGAATGAATGTAATAATTATCACATTGTGGCTGCAGAGAAACGTTTGATAAGACACACACAAAATGTTCATAAATAGCATGTGCCAGCTGGTTGCATCACAATGTTGTTTAATTTAATGGAAGTGATAATCATTCTGTACAGCATATGATGTGTTTGAATAGCCTCATATAAAGATATTCCTAAAAACTTATGAGCAATCTGGTTTCACCAGAGTGTGTTCCTCAGTGAAGGAATCTTACAGAGATTCTGTCAGAGCAGTAGTGACATGTTTGGTGTTTTGTATGAAGAAACCCTAAATGGCTTCCTGCAAGATGAGTTCAACACAGTGTTATTTCATTTTAAGAAAATGATAGTCATTCTGTTTGGCATAAACTGAAATATTAGAAAAGCCTTATATCAAGATGTTCCTAATTAGCTACCAGCAATCTGGCTTCACAATAGTGTTCTTTCACTGAATGGATGTAATAGATACTTTGTAGTGAAATGTATGATAAGTCTCTTAGGAAAAGGTTCCTAAACAGCTGCCTGCAATCTGGCTTCAGCACATTATATCATTGTCTCAAAGTGATATTCATTCAGTATGTCTTATATGGAAATGCTTGAAATGGTGAACATGAAGAAGTTTCTAAATATATACAAGCGAGATTGTTTCTCCACAGTTTTCTTTCAGTGACTGAATGTTATGTATAGTCTGTCACGACTATTGTAAAATGTTTGATAAGTCTTATGTAAAAACGTTCCTAGATAGCGATCTGTGAGCTCTATTTAGCACAGTGTTCTTTCATTGTAGGAAAATGATACCCATTCATTATGGCATATACTGAAATGTGAGAAATGTCTCAAATACAAATGTTCCTAATAATAGCTTCAAGATGCTTTCACCACAGAGGTCTTTCAGTGAAACAATATTGCAGATATTCTGTGACACTTGTAGTGAAGTGTTAGTTAAAACTTACTTGCAAGCTGGATTCAGCACAGTGTTTCTTTCATTGTTGGAAACTCATATTCAATCAGAACAGCAAATATTGAAATGGTTATAATGACTAATACGAAGATGATCCTTAATGGCTGCAAGTAAGATGGTTTCACCACAGTTTTCTCTCAGTGAACAAATGCTATATATATTCTGTCCCACATGCAATGAAATGTTTGTTAAGTCTTATATGAACATGTTCCTAAACAGCTACCCGCAAACTGGGCTTAGAACAGTGTTCTCACATTGTTAGTAATTGATAGGTCATCTGTAGGGCATATGCTGAAATGTTTGAACTGTCTTAGGTGAATATGCCCCTAAACAGCTGTAAGCACATTTGTTTCACCAGAGTTCCTTTAGTGTCTGAATCTTATGGATATTTTTCAAGTCTGTAGTGTAATTTTTTAAGTATTTTATGAAGTTCTTCCTAAACAGATACTAGGAAACAAGGGTTCAGCTCATCCTTCTTTCCTTGAGTGAATATTAAAATCATTCTGTCATGACCATAGCGCAATATTTGTTAAGACTTATAAAAAGATATTTCTAAAAGACAACTTTCCAGCTGGGTTCTTAACATCGTTCTTTCATTTTATGGAAGTGATAACCATTCTGGATGGAATACACTGAAATGTTTGAAAAGACTTGTATGAAGATACTCCTAAATAGCTACAAGCAATCTGGTTACACCACAGTGTTCTTTCATTTAATAAACTTTATATATAGTCTCCTATAGCTGTAGTGAAATGTTTTATATCATATATGAAAAGGTTCCTACAGCTACCTGCAAGCTGGGATCAGCACACTGACTTTTCATTGTAATAAAGTGATAGTTACTTTGTATGGCATACACTGAAATGTCAGAAAAGACTTATATGAGTGTATTTCTAAAGAGATACAAGCAAGCTGGTTTCACAATAGTGATCTTTCATTGAATTAATGTAATAGATATCCTGTCGCACATGTTGTGAAATTTTCAATAAATCTTACATGAAAATGTTACTATAAGTCTACCTGAAAGCTGAGTTAGGTACAATGTTTTTTCATTTTAAGAAAGTATAGCTGTTCTCTATGGCTCATACTGAAATGCTAGAAAAGACTTACATGAAGATGTTCCTTAAAAGCTACAAGGAAGTTGGTTTCACCACAGCATTCTTTCAATGAGTGAATGTTATAGATATTCCATCATGCCTGTAGTGAAATGTTTGATAGGACTTATTTGAAGATTCCCCTAAACAGCTGCAAGCAAGGTGTTTTCACCACAGTGTTCATTCAGAAAATGAATGTTATACGTATTCTGTCATGCCTCAAGAGAACTATTTGATGTCTTAGGTGAGAGTGTTCCTGAACAGCTACAAGCAAGCTTTTTCAACATAGTGTGGTTTCCTTGAATGAATGTTATGGATATCATGTTGCGGCTGTAGAGAAACGTTTGATAAGACATAAATGAAATGCTCATAAAGAGCCACTGGTTTCATCAGAACGTTCTTTCTGGATATGGAAGCGATAGCCATTCTGTAGGCATAATGAAGTGTTTGAAGAGCCTTATACGAAGACATTCCCAAGGCGCCAGAAGTAATCTGGCTTCACCACAGTGTTCTTTCAGTGAACGAGTGTTATAGCTAGTCTGTCATGCCTGTAGTGAAATGTTTAATAAGTCTTATATGAAGAGGTTTCAAACAGCCGCCAGCAAGCCGGGTTTAGCACAGTGTCCTTTAACTGTAAGTAAGTGAGAGCCATTCTGTATGGCATATGCTTAAATGTTAGAGAGGTCTTATATGAAGATGTTCCTAAATAGAATCCAACAAGATGTGTTCAGGACAGAATAATTTCATCATAAGATAGTGACAGCCGTTTAGTATGGCATATACAGAAATGCTGAAAAGGACTTAAATGAAGATCTTCCTTAACAGTCAAACCAAGCCACTTTCACCATAGTGTTCTTTCATTGAATGGATGTAATAGATATTCTGTCATGCCTGTAGTTAAATGTTCAATAGGTCTTACATAAAAATGCTCCTAATAATCTACCTGAAAGCTATTAAACACAACCTTCTTTCCTTGTAAGAAGGGTATGGCCATGCTGTATGCCATATACTGAAATGCTTGAAAAGCTTTATATGAAGATGTTCCTCAACAGTTACAAGAAAACTGCTTTCATCCCTGTGTTCATTCAATGAGTGAATGTTTAGAGATTCTGTCATTCCTGCAAAGGAATGCTTAATAAGTCTTACATGAAGATGTTTCTAAACAGCTACAAGGAAATTCTTTTAAATACAGTGTTATTACATTGAATAGACATTAAAGATATCCTGTCATGACTGTAGGCAAATGTCTGATAAGACTTGAGCAAAATATTAATAAACAATTACTTGCAAGCTGGGTTCATCACAGTATTCTTTTCTGGCTATGGAGATGATAGCCATTCTGTATGGCATAAAGTGATATGTTTGAAGAGCCTTTTATTTATATTCTTAAACAGCTAACAAGCAAGATGGTTTCTTCACAGTGTCCTTTCAGTGAATGAATGTTCTAGATATTGTCACATCTGTGGTGAAATATTTGATATATGATGTTCCTAAACAGCTACCCATAAACTGGATTCAGCATGTGTTCTTTCATTTTGTGAAAATGATAGTCGCTCTGTGTGGAATATACTTAAGTATTTGAAGTGTACTATGTGCAGATGTTCCTAAACAGTGAAAAGAAGATGGTTTTTGCATGATTTTCTTTCAGATAACAAATGTTATAGACATTGTCACATCTGTAGTCAAATGTTTGATATGATTTATGTGAAAATATCCCTAAACAGCTACCTGTTGGCTTGATTAAGCACAATGCTCTTTCATTGTAAGAAAGTGATAGCCGTTCCTTGTGGCATATACTGAAATGTTTGAAATGGCATATGTGAAGATGTTCCTTAAGAGCTACTTGCTAGGTGTTTTCCAGACAATGTTCTTTCAGTGAATGGATGTTATAGATAGTCTATCACACCCGTAGTGAAATGCTGGATAAGTTTTATGAAGATGTCCCTAAGTAGCTACAAGCAAAATGGTTTCCCAACAGTGTTCTTACAGACATTGAATGTTATAGATATTCTGTCATGCCTGTAGTGAAATGTTTGCTAAGGCTTGCATGAACACTTACATGAAGATGTTTCTAAACAGCCACAAGCAGGCTTTTTCAACACAGTATTTCATTGAATGAATGTAATAATTATCACATTGTGGCTGCAGAGAAACGTTTGATAAGACACACACAAAATGTTCATAAATAGCATGTGCCAGCTGGTTGCATCACAATGTTGTTTAATTTAATGGAAGTGATAATCATTCTGTACAGCATATGATGTGTTTGAATAGCCTCATATAAAGATATTCCTAAAAACTTATGAGCAATCTGGTTTCACCAGAGTGTGTTCCTCAGTGAAGGAATCTTACAGAGATTCTGTCAGAGCAGTAGTGACATGTTTGGTGTTTTGTATGAAGAAACCCTAAATGGCTTCCTGCAAGATGAGTTCAACACAGTGTTATTTCATTTTAAGAAAATGATAGTCATTCTGTTTGGCATAAACTGAAATATTAGAAAAGCCTTATATCAAGATGTTCCTAATTAGCTACCAGCAATCTGGCTTCACAATAGTGTTCTTTCACTGAATGGATGTAATAGATACTTTGTAGTGAAATGTATGATAAGTCTCTTAGGAAAAGGTTCCTAAACAGCTGCCTGCAATCTGGCTTCAGCACATTATATCATTGTCTCAAAGTGATATTCTTTCAGTATGTCTTATATGGAAATGCTTGAAATGGTGAACATGAAGAAGTTTCTAAATATATACAAGCGAGATTGTTTCTCCACAGTTTTCTTTCAGTGACTGAATGTTATGTATAGTCTGTCACGACTATTGTAAAATGTTTGATAAGTCTTATGTAAAAACGTTCCTAGATAGCGATCTGTGAGCTCTATTTAGCACAGTGTTCTTTCATTGTAGGAAAATGATACCCATTCATTATGGCATATACTGAAATGTGAGAAATGTCTCAAATACAAATGTTCCTAATAATAGCTTCAAGATGCTTTCACCACAGAGGTCTTTCAGTGAAACAATATTGCAGATATTCTGTGACACTTGTAGTGAAGTGTTAGTTAAAACTTACTTGCAAGCTGGATTCAGCACAGTGTTTCTTTCATTGTTGGAAACTCATATTCAATCAGAACAGCAAATATTGAAATGGTTATAATGACTAATACGAAGATGATCCTTAATGGCTGCAAGTAAGATGGTTTCACCACAGTTTTCTCTCAGTGAACAAATGCTATATATATTCTGTCCCACATGCAATGAAATGTTTGTTAAGTCTTATATGAACATGTTCCTAAACAGCTACCCGCAAACTGGGCTTAGAACAGTGTTCTCACATTGTTAGTAATTGATAGGTCATCTGTAGGGCATATGCTGAAATGTTCGAACTGTCTTAGGTGAATATGCCCCTAAACAGCTGTAAGCACATTTGTTTCACCAGAGTTCCTTTAGTGTCTGAATCTTATGGATATTTTTCAAGTCTGTAGTGTAATTTTTTAAGTATTTTATGAAGTTCTTCCTAAACAGATACTAGGAAACAAGGGTTCAGCTCATCCTTCTTTCCTTGAGTGAATATTAAAATCATTCTGTCATGACCATAGCGCAATATTTGTTAAGACTTATAAAAAGATATTTCTAAAAGACAACTTTCCAGCTGGGTTCTTAACATCGTTCTTTCATTTTATGGAAGTGATAACCATTCTGGATGGAATACACTGAAATGTTTGAAAAGACTTGTATGAAGATACTCCTAAATAGCTACAAGCAATCTGGTTACACCACAGTGTTCTTTCATTTAATAAACTTTATATATAGTCTCCTATAGCTGTAGTGAAATGTTTTATATCATATATGAAAAGGTTCCTACAGCTACCTGCAAGCTGGGATCAGCACACTGACTTTTCATTGTAATAAAGTGATAGTTACTTTGTATGGCATACACTGAAATGTCAGAAAAGACTTATATGAGTGTATTTCTAAAGAGATACAAGCAAGCTGGTTTCACAATAGTGATCTTTCATTGAATTAATGTAATAGATATCCTGTCGCACATGTTGTGAAATTTTCAATAAATCTTACATGAAAATGTTACTATAAGTCTACCTGAAAGCTGAGTTAGGTACAATGTTTTTTCATTTTAAGAAAGTATAGCTGTTCTCTATGGCTCATACTGAAATGCTAGAAAAGACTTACATGAAGATGTTCCTTAAAAGCTACAAGGAAGTTGGTTTCACCACAGCATTCTTTCAATGAGTGAATGTTATAGATATTCCATCATGCCCGTAGTGAAATGTTTGATAGGACTTATTTGAAGATTCCCCTAAACAGCTGCAAGCAAGGTGTTTTCACCACAGTGTTCATTCAGAAAATGAATGTTATACGTATTCTGTCATGCCTCAAGAGAACTATTTGATGTCTTAGGTGAGAGTGTTCCTGAACAGCTACAAGCAAGCTTTTTCAACATAGTGTGGTTTCCTTGAATGAATGTTATGGATATCATGTTGCGGCTGTAGAGAAACGTTTGATAAGACATAAATGAAATGCTCATAAAGAGCCACTGGTTTCATCAGAACGTTCTTTCTGGATATGGAAGCGATAGCCATTCTGTAGGCATAATGAAGTGTTTGAAGAGCCTTATACGAAGACATTCCCAAGGCGCCAGAAGTAATCTGGCTTCACCACAGTGTTCTTTCAGTGAACGAGTGTTATAGCTAGTCTGTCATGCCTGTAGTGAAATGTTTAATAAGTCTTATATGAAGAGGTTTCAAACAGCCGCCAGCAAGCCGGGTTTAGCACAGTGTCCTTTAACTGTAAGTAAGTGAGAGCCATTCTGTATGGCATATGCTTAAATGTTAGAGAGGTCTTATATGAAGATGTTCCTAAATAGAATCCAACAAGATGTGTTCAGGACAGAATAATTTCATCATAAGATAGTGACAGCCGTTTAGTATGGCATATACAGAAATGCTGAAAAGGACTTAAATGAAGATCTTCCTTAACAGTCAAACCAAGCCACTTTCACCATAGTGTTCTTTCATTGAATGGATGTAATAGATATTCTGTCATGCCTGTAGTTAAATGTTCAATAGGTCTTACATAAAAATGCTCCTAATAATCTACCTGAAAGCTATTAAACACAACCTTCTTTCCTTGTAAGAAGGGTATGGCCATGCTGTATGCCATATACTGAAATGCTTGAAAAGCTTTATATGAAGATGTTCCTCAACAGTTACAAGAAAACTGCTTTCATCCCTGTGTTCATTCAATGAGTGAATGTTTAGAGATTCTGTCATTCCTGCAAAGGAATGCTTAATAAGTCTTACATGAAGATGTTTCTAAACAGCTACAAGGAAATTCTTTTAAATACAGTGTTATTACATTGAATAGACATTAAAGATATCCTGTCATGACTGTAGGCAAATGTCTGATAAGACTTGAGCAAAATATTAATAAACAATTACTTGCAAGCTGGGTTCATCACAGTATTCTTTTCTGGCTATGGAGATGATAGCCATTCTGTATGGCATAAAGTGACATGTTTGAAGAGCCTTTTATTTATATTCTTAAACAGCTAACAAGCAAGATGGTTTCTTCACAGTGTCCTTTCAGTGAATGAATGTTCTAGATATTGTCACATCTGTGGTGAAATATTTGATATATGATGTTCCTAAACAGCTACCCATAAACTGGATTCAGCATGTGTTCTTTCATTTTGTGAAAATGATAGTCGCTCTGTGTGGAATATACTTAAGTATTTGAAGTGTACTATGTGCAGATGTTCCTAAACAGTGAAAAGAAGATGGTTTTTGCATGATTTTCTTTCAGATAACAAATGTTATAGACATTGTCACATCTGTAGTCAAATGTTTGATATGATTTATGTGAAAATATCCCTAAACAGCTACCTGTTGGCTTGATTAAGCACAATGCTCTTTCATTGTAAGAAAGTGATAGCCGTTCCTTGTGGCATATACTGAAATGTTTGAAATGGCATATGTGAAGATGTTCCTTAAGAGCTACTTGCTAGGTGTTTTCCAGACAATGTTCTTTCAGTGAATGGATGTTATAGATAGTCTATCACACCCGTAGTGAAATGCTGGATAAGTTTTATGAAGATGTCCCTAAGTAGCTACAAGCAAAATGGTTTCCCAACAGTGTTCTTACAGACATTGAATGTTATAGATATTCTGTCATGCCTGTAGTGAAATGTTTGCTAAGGCTTGCATGAACACTTACATGAAGATGTTTCTAAACAGCCACAAGCAGGCTTTTTCAACACAGTATTTCATTGAATGAATGTAATAATTATCACATTGTGGCTGCAGAGAAACGTTTGATAAGACACACACAAAATGTTCATAAATAGCATGTGCCAGCTGGTTGCATCACAATGTTGTTTAATTTAATGGTAGTGATAATCATTCTGTACAGCATATGATGTGTTTGAATAGCCTCATATAAAGATATTCCTAAAAACTTATGAGCAATCTGGTTTCACCAGAGTGTGTTCCTCAGTGAAGGAATCTTACAGAGATTCTGTCAGAGCAGTAGTGACATGTTTGGTGTTTTGTATGAAGAAACCCTAAATGGCTTCCTGCAAGATGAGTTCAACACAGTGTTATTTCATTTTAAGAAAATGATAGTCATTCTGTTTGGCATAAACTGAAATATTAGAAAAGCCTTATATCAAGATGTTCCTAATTAGCTACCAGCAATCTGGCTTCACAATAGTGTTCTTTCACTGAATGGATGTAATAGATACTTTGTAGTGAAATGTATGATAAGTCTCTTAGGAAAAGGTTCCTAAACAGCTGCCTGCAATCTGGCTTCAGCACATTATATCATTGTCTCAAAGTGATATTCTTTCAGTATGTCTTATATGGAAATGCTTGAAATGGTGAACATGAAGAAGTTTCTAAATATATACAAGCGAGATTGTTTCTCCACAGTTTTCTTTCAGTGACTGAATGTTATGTATAGTCTGTCACGACTATTGTAAAATGTTTGATAAGTCTTATGTAAAAACGTTCCTAGATAGCGATCTGTGAGCTCTATTTAGCACAGTGTTCTTTCATTGTAGGAAAATGATACCCATTCATTATGGCATATACTGAAATGTGAGAAATGTCTCAAATACAAATGTTCCTAATAATAGCTTCAAGATGCTTTCACCACAGAGGTCTTTCAGTGAAACAATATTGCAGATATTCTGTGACACTTGTAGTGAAGTGTTAGTTAAAACTTACTTGCAAGCTGGATTCAGCACAGTGTTTCTTTCATTGTTGGAAACTCATATTCAATCAGAACAGCAAATATTGAAATGGTTATAATGACTAATACGAAGATGATCCTTAATGGCTGCAAGTAAGATGGTTTCACCACAGTTTTCTCTCAGTGAACAAATGCTATATATATTCTGTCCCACATGCAATGAAATGTTTGTTAAGTCTTATATGAACATGTTCCTAAACAGCTACCCGCAAACTGGGCTTAGAACAGTCTTCTCACATTGTTAGTAATTGATAGGTCATCTGTAGGGCATATGCTGAAATGTTCGAACTGTCTTAGGTGAATATGCCCCTAAACAGCTGTAAGCACATTTGTTTCACCAGAGTTCCTTTAGTGTCTGAATCTTATGGATATTTTTCAAGTCTGTAGTGTAATTTTTTAAGTATTTTATGAAGTTCTTCCTAAACAGATACTAGGAAACAAGGGTTCAGCTCATCCTTCTTTCCTTGAGTGAATATTAAAATCATTCTGTCATGACCATAGCGCAATATTTGTTAAGACTTATAAAAAGATATTTCTAAAAGACAACTTTCCAGCTGGGTTCTTAACATCGTTCTTTCATTTTATGGAAGTGATAACCATTCTGGATGGAATACACTGAAATGTTTGAAAAGACTTGTATGAAGATACTCCTAAATAGCTACAAGCAATCTGGTTACACCACAGTGTTCTTTCATTTAATAAACTTTATATATAGTCTCCTATAGCTGTAGTGAAATGTTTTATATCATATATGAAAAGGTTCCTACAGCTACCTGCAAGCTGGGATCAGCACACTGACTTTTCATTGTAATAAAGTGATAGTTACTTTGTATGGCATACACTGAAATGTCAGAAAAGACTTATATGAGTGTATTTCTAAAGAGATACAAGCAAGCTGGTTTCACAATAGTGATCTTTCATTGAATTAATGTAATAGATATCCTGTCGCACATGTTGTGAAATTTTCAATAAATCTTACATGAAAATGTTACTATAAGTCTACCTGAAAGCTGAGTTAGGTACAATGTTTTTTCATTTTAAGAAAGTATAGCTGTTCTCTATGGCTCATACTGAAATGCTAGAAAAGACTTACATGAAGATGTTCCTTAAAAGCTACAAGGAAGTTGGTTTCACCACAGCATTCTTTCAATGAGTGAATGTTATAGATATTCCATCATGCCCGTAGTGAAATGTTTGATAGGACTTATTTGAAGATTCCCCTAAACAGCTGCAAGCAAGGTGTTTTCACCACAGTGTTCATTCAGAAAATGAATGTTATACGTATTCTGTCATGCCTCAAGAGAACTATTTGATGTCTTAGGTGAGAGTGTTCCTGAACAGCTACAAGCAAGCTTTTTCAACATAGTGTGGTTTCCTTGAATGAATGTTATGGATATCATGTTGCGGCTGTAGAGAAACGTTTGATAAGACATAAATGAAATGCTCATAAAGAGCCACTGGTTTCATCAGAACGTTCTTTCTGGATATGGAAGCGATAGCCATTCTGTAGGCATAATGAAGTGTTTGAAGAGCCTTATACGAAGACATTCCCAAGGCGCCAGAAGTAATCTGGCTTCACCACAGTGTTCTTTCAGTGAACGAGTGTTATAGCTAGTCTGTCATGCCTGTAGTGAAATGTTTAATAAGTCTTATATGAAGAGGTTTCAAACAGCCGCCAGCAAGCCGGGTTTAGCACAGTGTCCTTTAACTGTAAGTAAGTGAGAGCCATTCTGTATGGCATATGCTTAAATGTTAGAGAGGTCTTATATGAAGATGTTCCTAAATAGAATCCAACAAGATGTGTTCAGGACAGAATAATTTCATCATAAGATAGTGACAGCCGTTTAGTATGGCATATACAGAAATGCTGAAAAGGACTTAAATGAAGATCTTCCTTAACAGTCAAACCAAGCCACTTTCACCATAGTGTTCTTTCATTGAATGGATGTAATAGATATTCTGTCATGCCTGTAGTTAAATGTTCAATAGGTCTTACATAAAAATGCTCCTAATAATCTACCTGAAAGCTATTAAACACAACCTTCTTTCCTTGTAAGAAGGGTATGGCCATGCTGTATGCCATATACTGAAATGCTTGAAAAGCTTTATATGAAGATGTTCCTCAACAGTTACAAGAAAACTGCTTTCATCCCTGTGTTCATTCAATGAGTGAATGTTTAGAGATTCTGTCATTCCTGCAAAGGAATGCTTAATAAGTCTTACATGAAGATGTTTCTAAACAGCTACAAGGAAATTCTTTTAAATACAGTGTTATTACATTGAATAGACATTAAAGATATCCTGTCATGACTGTAGGCAAATGTCTGATAAGACTTGAGCAAAATATTAATAAACAATTACTTGCAAGCTGGGTTCATCACAGTATTCTTTTCTGGCTATGGAGATGATAGCCATTCTGTATGGCATAAAGTGACATGTTTGAAGAGCCTTTTATTTATATTCTTAAACAGCTAACAAGCAAGATGGTTTCTTCACAGTGTCCTTTCAGTGAATGAATGTTCTAGATATTGTCACATCTGTGGTGAAATATTTGATATATGATGTTCCTAAACAGCTACCCATAAACTGGATTCAGCATGTGTTCTTTCATTTTGTGAAAATGATAG
This sequence comes from Equus asinus, assembly GCF_041296235.1. NCBI lineage: Eukaryota > Metazoa > Chordata > Mammalia > Perissodactyla > Equidae > Equus > Equus asinus. Next base: position 8,816,720 of record NC_091809.1, on the reverse strand, counting down.
TCGCTCTGTGTGGAATATACTTAAGTATTTGAAGTGTACTATGTGCAGATGTTCCTAAACAGTGAAAAGAAGATGGTTTTTGCATGATTTTCTTTCAGATAACAAATGTTATAGACATTGTCACATCTGTAGTCAAATGTTTGATATGATTTATGTGAAAATATCCCTAAACAGCTACCTGTTGGCTTGATTAAGCACAATGCTCTTTCATTGTAAGAAAGTGATAGCCGTTCCTTGTGGCATATACTGAAATGTTTGAAATGGCATATGTGAAGATGTTCCTTAAGAGCTACTTGCTAGGTGTTTTCCAGACAATGTTCTTTCAGTGAATGGATGTTATAGATAGTCTATCACACCCGTAGTGAAATGCTGGATAAGTTTTATGAAGATGTCCCTAAGTAGCTACAAGCAAAATGGTTTCCCAACAGTGTTCTTACAGACATTGAATGTTATAGATATTCTGTCATGCCTGTAGTGAAATGTTTGCTAAGGCTTGCATGAACACTTACATGAAGATGTTTCTAAACAGCCACAAGCAGGCTTTTTCAACACAGTATTTCATTGAATGAATGTAATAATTATCACATTGTGGCTGCAGAGAAACGTTTGATAAGACACACACAAAATGTTCATAAATAGCATGTGCCAGCTGGTTGCATCACAATGTTGTTTAATTTAATGGAAGTGATAATCATTCTGTACAGCATATGATGTGTTTGAATAGCCTCATATAAAGATATTCCTAAAAACTTATGAGCAATCTGGTTTCACCAGAGTGTGTTCCTCAGTGAAGGAATCTTACAGAGATTCTGTCAGAGCAGTAGTGACATGTTTGGTGTTTTGTATGAAGAAACCCTAAATGGCTTCCTGCAAGATGAGTTCAACACAGTGTTATTTCATTTTAAGAAAATGATAGTCATTCTGTTTGGCATAAACTGAAATATTAGAAAAGCCTTATATCAAGATGTTCCTAATTAGCTACCAGCAATCTGGCTTCACAATAGTGTTCTTTCACTGAATGGATGTAATAGATACTTTGTAGTGAAATGTATGATAAGTCTCTTAGGAAAAGGTTCCTAAACAGCTGCCTGCAATCTGGCTTCAGCACATTATATCATTGTCTCAAAGTGATATTCTTTCAGTATGTCTTATATGGAAATGCTTGAAATGGTGAACATGAAGAAGTTTCTAAATATATACAAGCGAGATTGTTTCTCCACAGTTTTCTTTCAGTGACTGAAGGTTATGTATAGTCTGTCACGACTATTGTAAAATGTTTGATAAGTCTTATGTAAAAACGTTCCTAGATAGCGATCTGTGAGCTCTATTTAGCACAGTGTTCTTTCATTGTAGGAAAATGATACCCATTCATTATGGCATATACTGAAATGTGAGAAATGTCTCAAATACAAATGTTCCTAATAATAGCTTCAAGATGCTTTCACCACAGAGGTCTTTCAGTGAAACAATATTGCAGATATTCTGTGACACTTGTAGTGAAGTGTTAGTTAAAACTTACTTGCAAGCTGGATTCAGCACAGTGTTTCTTTCATTGTTGGAAACTCATATTCAATCAGAACAGCAAATATTGAAATGGTTATAATGACTAATACGAAGATGATCCTTAATGGCTGCAAGTAAGATGGTTTCACCACAGTTTTCTCTCAGTGAACAAATGCTATATATATTCTGTCCCACATGCAATGAAATGTTTGTTAAGTCTTATATGAACATGTTCCTAAACAGCTACCCGCAAACTGGGCTTAGAACAGTGTTCTCACATTGTTAGTAATTGATAGGTCATCTGTAGGGCATATGCTGAAATGTTTGAACTGTCTTAGGTGAATATGCCCCTAAACAGCTGTAAGCACATTTGTTTCACCAGAGTTCCTTTAGTGTCTGAATCTTATGGATATTTTTCAAGTCTGTAGTGTAATTTTTTAAGTATTTTATGAAGTTCTTCCTAAACAGATACTAGGAAACAAGGGTTCAGCTCATCCTTCTTTCCTTGAGTGAATATTAAAATCATTCTGTCATGACCATAGCGCAATATTTGTTAAGACTTATAAAAAGATATTTCTAAAAGACAACTTTCCAGCTGGGTTCTTAACATCGTTCTTTCATTTTATGGAAGTGATAACCATTCTGGATGGAATACACTGAAATGTTTGAAAAGACTTGTATGAAGATACTCCTAAATAGCTACAAGCAATCTGGTTACACCACAGTGTTCTTTCATTTAATAAACTTTATATATAGTCTCCTATAGCTGTAGTGAAATGTTTTATATCATATATGAAAAGGTTCCTACAGCTACCTGCAAGCTGGGATCAGCACACTGACTTTTCATTGTAATAAAGTGATAGTTACTTTGTATGGCATACACTGAAATGTCAGAAAAGACTTATATGAGTGTATTTCTAAAGAGATACAAGCAAGCTGGTTTCACAATAGTGATCTTTCATTGAATTAATGTAATAGATATCCTGTCGCACATGTTGTGAAATTTTCAATAAATCTTACATGAAAATGTTACTATAAGTCTACCTGAAAGCTGAGTTAGGTACAATGTTTTTTCATTTTAAGAAAGTATAGCTGTTCTCTATGGCTCATACTGAAATGCTAGAAAAGACTTACATGAAGATGTTCCTTAAAAGCTACAAGGAAGTTGGTTTCACCACAGCATTCTTTCAATGAGTGAATGTTATAGATATTCCATCATGCCCGTAGTGAAATGTTTGATAGGACTTATTTGAAGATTCCCCTAAACAGCTGCAAGCAAGGTGTTTTCACCACAGTGTTCATTCAGAAAATGAATGTTATACGTATTCTGTCATGCCTCAAGAGAACTATTTGATGTCTTAGGTGAGAGTGTTCCTGAACAGCTACAAGCAAGCTTTTTCAACATAGTGTGGTTTCCTTGAATGAATGTTATGGATATCATGTTGCGGCTGTAGAGAAACGTTTGATAAGACATAAATGAAATGCTCATAAAGAGCCACTGGTTTCATCAGAACGTTCTTTCTGGATATGGAAGCGATAGCCATTCTGTAGGCATAATGAAGTGTTTGAAGAGCCTTATACGAAGACATTCCCAAGGCGCCAGAAGTAATCTGGCTTCACCACAGTGTTCTTTCAGTGAACGAGTGTTATAGCTAGTCTGTCATGCCTGTAGTGAAATGTTTAATAAGTCTTATATGAAGAGGTTTCAAACAGCCGCCAGCAAGCCGGGTTTAGCACAGTGTCCTTTAACTGTAAGTAAGTGAGAGCCATTCTGTATGGCATATGCTTAAATGTTAGAGAGGTCTTATATGAAGATGTTCCTAAATAGAATCCAACAAGATGTGTTCAGGACAGAATAATTTCATCATAAGATAGTGACAGCCGTTTAGTATGGCATATACAGAAATGCTGAAAAGGACTTAAATGAAGATCTTCCTTAACAGTCAAACCAAGCCACTTTCACCATAGTGTTCTTTCATTGAATGGATGTAATAGATATTCTGTCATGCCTGTAGTTAAATGTTCAATAGGTCTTACATAAAAATGCTCCTAATAATCTACCTGAAAGCTATTAAACACAACCTTCTTTCCTTGTAAGAAGGGTATGGCCATGCTGTATGCCATATACTGAAATGCTTGAAAAGCTTTATATGAAGATGTTCCTCAACAGTTACAAGAAAACTGCTTTCATCCCTGTGTTCATTCAATGAGTGAATGTTTAGAGATTCTGTCATTCCTGCAAAGGAATGCTTAATAAGTCTTACATGAAGATGTTTCTAAACAGCTACAAGGAAATTCTTTTAAATACAGTGTTATTACATTGAATAGACATTAAAGATATCCTGTCATGACTGTAGGCAAATGTCTGATAAGACTTGAGCAAAATATTAATAAACAATTACTTGCAAGCTGGGTTCATCACAGTATTCTTTTCTGGCTATGGAGATGATAGCCATTCTGTATGGCATAAAGTGACATGTTTGAAGAGCCTTTTATTTATATTCTTAAACAGCTAACAAGCAAGATGGTTTCTTCACAGTGTCCTTTCAGTGAATGAATGTTCTAGATATTGTCACATCTGTGGTGAAATATTTGATATATGATGTTCCTAAACAGCTACCCATAAACTGGATTCAGCATGTGTTCTTTCATTTTGTGAAAATGATAGTCGCTCTGTGTGGAATATACTTAAGTATTTGAAGTGTACTATGTGCAGATGTTCCTAAACAGTGAAAAGAAGATGGTTTTTGCATGATTTTCTTTCAGATAACAAATGTTATAGACATTGTCACATCTGTAGTCAAATGTTTGATATGATTTATGTGAAAATATCCCTAAACAGCTACCTGTTGGCTTGATTAAGCACAATGCTCTTTCATTGTAAGAAAGTGATAGCCGTTCCTTGTGGCATATACTGAAATGTTTGAAATGGCATATGTGAAGATGTTCCTTAAGAGCTACTTGCTAGGTGTTTTCCAGACAATGTTCTTTCAGTGAATGGATGTTATAGATAGTCTATCACACCCGTAGTGAAATGCTGGATAAGTTTTATGAAGATGTCCCTAAGTAGCTACAAGCAAAATGGTTTCCCAACAGTGTTCTTACAGACATTGAATGTTATAGATATTCTGTCATGCCTGTAGTGAAATGTTTGCTAAGGCTTGCATGAACACTTACATGAAGATGTTTCTAAACAGCCACAAGCAGGCTTTTTCAACACAGTATTTCATTGAATGAATGTAATAATTATCACATTGTGGCTGCAGAGAAACGTTTGATAAGACACACACAAAATGTTCATAAATAGCATGTGCCAGCTGGTTGCATCACAATGTTGTTTAATTTAATGGAAGTGATAATCATTCTGTACAGCATATGATGTGTTTGAATAGCCTCATATAAAGATATTCCTAAAAACTTATGAGCAATCTGGTTTCACCAGAGTGTGTTCCTCAGTGAAGGAATCTTACAGAGATTCTGTCAGAGCAGTAGTGACATGTTTGGTGTTTTGTATGAAGAAACCCTAAATGGCTTCCTGCAAGATGAGTTCAACACAGTGTTATTTCATTTTAAGAAAATGATAGTCATTCTGTTTGGCATAAACTGAAATATTAGAAAAGCCTTATATCAAGATGTTCCTAATTAGCTACCAGCAATCTGGCTTCACAATAGTGTTCTTTCACTGAATGGATGTAATAGATACTTTGTAGTGAAATGTATGATAAGTCTCTTAGGAAAAGGTTCCTAAACAGCTGCCTGCAATCTGGCTTCAGCACATTATATCATTGTCTCAAAGTGATATTCTTTCAGTATGTCTTATATGGAAATGCTTGAAATGGTGAACATGAAGAAGTTTCTAAATATATACAAGCGAGATTGTTTCTCCACAGTTTTCTTTCAGTGACTGAAGGTTATGTATAGTCTGTCACGACTATTGTAAAATGTTTGATAAGTCTTATGTAAAAACGTTCCTAGATAGCGATCTGTGAGCTCTATTTAGCACAGTGTTCTTTCATTGTAGGAAAATGATACCCATTCATTATGGCATATACTGAAATGTGAGAAATGTCTCAAATACAAATGTTCCTAATAATAGCTTCAAGATGCTTTCACCACAGAGGTCTTTCAGTGAAACAATATTGCAGATATTCTGTGACACTTGTAGTGAAGTGTTAGTTAAAACTTACTTGCAAGCTGGATTCAGCACAGTGTTTCTTTCATTGTTGGAAACTCATATTCAATCAGAACAGCAAATATTGAAATGGTTATAATGACTAATACGAAGATGATCCTTAATGGCTGCAAGTAAGATGGTTTCACCACAGTTTTCTCTCAGTGAACAAATGCTATATATATTCTGTCCCACATGCAATGAAATGTTTGTTAAGTCTTATATGAAGATGTTCCTAAACAGCTACCCGCAAACTGGGCTTAGAACAGTCTTCTCACATTGTTAGTAATTGATAGGTCATCTGTAGGGCATATGCTGAAATGTTCGAACTGTCTTAGGTGAATATGCCCCTAAACAGCTGTAAGCACATTTGTTTCACCAGAGTTCCTTTAGTGTCTGAATCTTATGGATATTTTTCAAGTCTGTAGTGTAATTTTTTAAGTATTTTATGAAGTTCTTCCTAAACAGATACTAGGAAACAAGGGTTCAGCTCATCCTTCTTTCCTTGAGTGAATATTAAAATCATTCTGTCATGACCATAGCGCAATATTTGTTAAGACTTATAAAAAGATATTTCTAAAAGACAACTTTCCAGCTGGGTTCTTAACATCGTTCTTTCATTTTATGGAAGTGATAACCATTCTGGATGGAATACACTGAAATGTTTGAAAAGACTTGTATGAAGATACTCCTAAATAGCTACAAGCAATCTGGTTACACCACAGTGTTCTTTCATTTAATAAACTTTATATATAGTCTCCTATAGCTGTAGTGAAATGTTTTATATCATATATGAAAAGGTTCCTACAGCTACCTGCAAGCTGGGATCAGCACACTGACTTTTCATTGTAATAAAGTGATAGTTACTTTGTATGGCATACACTGAAATGTCAGAAAAGACTTATATGAGTGTATTTCTAAAGAGATACAAGCAAGCTGGTTTCACAATAGTGATCTTTCATTGAATTAATGTAATAGATATCCTGTCGCACATGTTGTGAAATTTTCAATAAATCTTACATGAAAATGTTACTATAAGTCTACCTGAAAGCTGAGTTAGGTACAATGTTTTTTCATTTTAAGAAAGTATAGCTGTTCTCTATGGCTCATACTGAAATGCTAGAAAAGACTTACATGAAGATGTTCCTTAAAAGCTACAAGGAAGTTGGTTTCACCACAGCATTCTTTCAATGAGTGAATGTTATAGATATTCCATCATGCCCGTAGTGAAATGTTTGATAGGACTTATTTGAAGATTCCCCTAAACAGCTGCAAGCAAGGTGTTTTCACCACAGTGTTCATTCAGAAAATGAATGTTATACGTATTCTGTCATGCCTCAAGAGAACTATTTGATGTCTTAGGTGAGAGTGTTCCTGAACAGCTACAAGCAAGCTTTTTCAACATAGTGTGGTTTCCTTGAATGAATGTTATGGATATCATGTTGCGGCTGTAGAGAAACGTTTGATAAGACATAAATGAAATGCTCATAAAGAGCCACTGGTTTCATCAGAACGTTCTTTCTGGATATGGAAGCGATAGCCATTCTGTAGGCATAATGAAGTGTTTGAAGAGCCTTATACGAAGACATTCCCAAGGCGCCAGAAGTAATCTGGCTTCACCACAGTGTTCTTTCAGTGAACGAGTGTTATAGCTAGTCTGTCATGCCTGTAGTGAAATGTTTAATAAGTCTTATATGAAGAGGTTTCAAACAGCCGCCAGCAAGCCGGGTTTAGCACAGTGTCCTTTAACTGTAAGTAAGTGAGAGCCATTCTGTATGGCATATGCTTAAATGTTAGAGAGGTCTTATATGAAGATGTTCCTAAATAGAATCCAACAAGATGTGTTCAGGACAGAATAATTTCATCATAAGATAGTGACAGCCGTTTAGTATGGCATATACAGAAATGCTGAAAAGGACTTAAATGAAGATCTTCCTTAACAGTCAAACCAAGCCACTTTCACCATAGTGTTCTTTCATTGAATGGATGTAATAGATATTCTGTCATGCCTGTAGTTAAATGTTCAATAGGTCTTACATAAAAATACTCCTAATAATCTACCTGAAAGCTATTAAACACAACCTTCTTTCCTTGTAAGAAGGGTATGGCCATGCTGTATGCCATATACTGAAATGCTTGAAAAGCTTTATATGAAGATGTTCCTCAACAGTTACAAGAAAACTGCTTTCATCCCTGTGTTCATTCAATGAGTGAATGTTTAGAGATTCTGTCATTCCTGCAAAGGAATGCTTAATAAGTCTTACATGAAGATGTTTCTAAACAGCTACAAGGAAATTCTTTTAAATACAGTGTTATTACATTGAATAGACATTAAAGATATCCTGTCATGACTGTAGGCAAATGTCTGATAAGACTTGAGCAAAATATTAATAAACAATTACTTGCAAGCTGGGTTCATCACAGTATTCTTTTCTGGCTATGGAGATGATAGCCATTCTGTATGGCATAAAGTGATATGTTTGAAGAGCCTTTTATTTATATTCTTAAACAGCTAACAAGCAAGATGGTTTCTTCACAGTGTCCTTTCAGTGAATGAATGTTCTAGATATTGTCACATCTGTGGTGAAATATTTGATATATGATGTTCCTAAACAGCTACCCATAAACTGGATTCAGCATGTGTTCTTTCATTTTGTGAAAATGATAGTCGCTCTGTGTGGAATATACTTAAGTATTTGAAGTGTACTATGTGCAGATGTTCCTAAACAGTGAAAAGAAGATGGTTTTTGCATGATTTTCTTTCAGATAACAAATGTTATAGACATTGTCACATCTGTAGTCAAATGTTTGATATGATTTATGTGAAAATATCCCTAAACAGCTACCTGTTGGCTTGATTAAGCACAATGCTCTTTCATTGTAAGAAAGTGATAGCCGTTCCTTGTGGCATATACTGAAATGTTTGAAATGGCATATGTGAAGATGTTCCTTAAGAGCTACTTGCTAGGTGTTTTCCAGACAATGTTCTTTCAGTGAATGGATGTTATAGATAGTCTATCACACCCGTAGTGAAATGCTGGATAAGTTTTATGAAGATGTCCCTAAGTAGCTACAAGCAAAATGGTTTCCCAACAGTGTTCTTACAGACATTGAATGTTATAGATATTCTGTCATGCCTGTAGTGAAATGTTTGCTAAGGCTTGCATGAACACTTACATGAAGATGTTTCTAAACAGCCACAAGCAGGCTTTTTCAACACAGTATTTCATTGAATGAATGTAATAATTATCACATTGTGGCTGCAGAGAAACGTTTGATAAGACACACACAAAATGTTCATAAATAGCATGTGCCAGCTGGTTGCATCACAATGTTGTTTAATTTAATGGAAGTGATAATCATTCTGTACAGCATATGATGTGTTTGAATAGCCTCATATAAAGATATTCCTAAAAACTTATGAGCAATCTGGTTTCACCAGAGTGTGTTCCTCAGTGAAGGAATCTTACAGAGATTCTGTCAGAGCAGTAGTGACATGTTTGGTGTTTTGTATGAAGAAACCCTAAATGGCTTCCTGCAAGATGAGTTCAACACAGTGTTATTTCATTTTAAGAAAATGATAGTCATTCTGTTTGGCATAAACTGAAATATTAGAAAAGCCTTATATCAAGATGTTCCTAATTAGCTACCAGCAATCTGGCTTCACAATAGTGTTCTTTCACTGAATGGATGTAATAGATACTTTGTAGTGAAATGTATGATAAGTCTCTTATGAAAAGGTTCCTAAACAGCTGCCTGCAATCTGGCTTCAGCACATTATATCATTGTCTCAAAGTGATATTCTTTCAGTATGTCTTATATGGAAATGCTTGAAATGGTGAACATGAAGAAGTTTCTAAATATATACAAGCGAGATTGTTTCTCCACAGTTTTCTTTCAGTGACTGAAGGTTATGTATAGTCTGTCACGACTATTGTAAAATGTTTGATAAGTCTTATGTAAAAACGTTCCTAGATAGCGATCTGTGAGCTCTATTTAGCACAGTGTTCTTTCATTGTAGGAAAATGATACCCATTCATTATGGCATATACTGAAATGTGAGAAATGTCTCAAATACAAATGTTCCTAATAATAGCTTCAAGATGCTTTCACCACAGAGGTCTTTCAGTGAAACAATATTGCAGATATTCTGTGACACTTGTAGTGAAGTGTTAGTTAAAACTTACTTGCAAGCTGGATTCAGCACAGTGTTTCTTTCATTGTTGGAAACTCATATTCAATCAGAACAGCAAATATTGAAATGGTTATAATGACTAATACGAAGATGATCCTTAATGGCTGCAAGTAAGATGGTTTCACCACAGTTTTCTCTCAGTGAACAAATGCTATATATATTCTGTCCCACATGCAATGAAATGTTTGTTAAGTCTTATATGAACATGTTCCTAAACAGCTACCCGCAAACTGGGCTTAGAACAGTGTTCTCACATTGTTAGTAATTGATAGGTCATCTGTAGGGCATATGCTGAAATGTTTGAACTGTCTTAGGTGAACATGCCCCTAAACAGCTGTAAGCACATTTGTTTCACCAGAGTTCCTTTAGTGTCTGAATCTTATGGATATTTTTCAAGTCTGTAGTGTAATTTTTTAAGTATTTTATGAAGTTCTTCCTAAACAGATACTAGGAAACAAGGGTTCAGCTCATCCTTCTTTCCTTGAGTGAATATTAAAATCATTCTGTCATGACCATAGCGCAATATTTGTTAAGACTTATAAAAAGATATTTCTAAAAGACAACTTTCCAGCTGGGTTCTTAACATCGTTCTTTCATTTTATGGAAGTGATAACCATTCTGGATGGAATACACTGAAATGTTTGAAAAGACTTGTATGAAGATACTCCTAAATAGCTACAAGCAATCTGGTTACACCACAGTGTTCTTTCATTTAATAAACTTTATATATAGTCTCCTATAGCTGTAGTGAAATGTTTTATATCATATATGAAAAGGTTCCTACAGCTACCTGCAAGCTGGGATCAGCACACTGACTTTTCATTGTAATAAAGTGATAGTTACTTTGTATGGCATACACTGAAATGTCAGAAAAGACTTATATGAGTGTATTTCTAAAGAGATACAAGCAAGCTGGTTTCACAATAGTGATCTTTCATTGAATTAATGTAATAGATATCCTGTCGCACATGTTGTGAAATTTTCAATAAATCTTACATGAAAATGTTACTATAAGTCTACCTGAAAGCTGAGTTAGGTACAATGTTTTTTCATTTTAAGAAAGTATAGCTGTTCTCTATGGCTCATACTGAAATGCTAGAAAAGACTTACATGAAGATGTTCCTTAAAAGCTACAAGGAAGTTGGTTTCACCACAGCATTCTTTCAATGAGTGAATGTTATAGATATTCCATCATGCCCGTAGTGAAATGTTTGATAGGACTTATTTGAAGATTCCCCTAAACAGCTGCAAGCAAGGTGTTTTCACCACAGTGTTCATTCAGAAAATGAATGTTATACGTATTCTGTCATGCCTCAAGAGAACTATTTGATGTCTTAGGTGAGAGTGTTCCTGAACAGCTACAAGCAAGCTTTTTCAACATAGTGTGGTTTCCTTGAATGAATGTTATGGATATCATGTTGCGGCTGTAGAGAAACGTTTGATAAGACATAAATGAAATGCTCATAAAGAGCCACTGGTTTCATCAGAACGTTCTTTCTGGATATGGAAGCGATAGCCATTCTGTAGGCATAATGAAGTGTTTGAAGAGCCTTATACGAAGACATTCCCAAGGCGCCAGAAGTAATCTGGCTTCACCACAGTGTTCTTTCAGTGAACGAGTGTTATAGCTAGTCTGTCATGCCTGTAGTGAAATGTTTAATAAGTCTTATATGAAGAGGTTTCAAACAGCCGCCAGCAAGCCGGGTTTAGCACAGTGTCCTTTAACTGTAAGTAAGTGAGAGCCATTCTGTATGGCATATGCTTAAATGTTAGAGAGGTCTTATATGAAGATGTTCCTAAATAGAATCCAACAAGATGTGTTCAGGACAGAATAATTTCATCATAAGATAGTGACAGCCGTTTAGTATGGCATATACAGAAATGCTGAAAAGGACTTAAATGAAGATCTTCCTTAACAGTCAAACCAAGCCACTTTCACCATAGTGTTCTTTCATTGAATGGATGTAATAGATATTCTGTCATGCCTGTAGTTAAATGTTCAATAGGTCTTACATAAAAATACTCCTAATAATCTACCTGAAAGCTATTAAACACAACCTTCTTTCCTTGTAAGAAGGGTATGGCCATGCTGTATGCCATATACTGAAATGCTTGAAAAGCTTTATATGAAGATGTTCCTCAACAGTTACAAGAAAACTGCTTTCATCCCTGTGTTCATTCAATGAGTGAATGTTTAGAGATTCTGTCATTCCTGCAAAGGAATGTTTAATAAGTCTTACATGAAGATGTTTCTAAACAGCTACAAGGAAATTCTTTTAAATACAGTGTTATTACATTGAATAGACATTAAAGATATCCTGTCATGACTGTAGGCAAATGTCTGATAAGACTTGAGCAAAATATTAATAAACAATTACTTGCAAGCTGGGTTCATCACAGTATTCTTTTCTGGCTATGGAGATGATAGCCATTCTGTATGGCATAAAGTGACATGTTTGAAGAGCCTTTTATTTATATTCTTAAACAGCTAACAAGCAAGATGGTTTCTTCACAGTGTCCTTTCAGTGAATGAATGTTCTAGATATTGTCACATCTGTGGTGAAATATTTGATATATGATGTTCCTAAACAGCTACCCATAAACTGGATTCAGCATGTGTTCTTTCATTTTGTGAAAATGATAGTCGCTCTGTGTGGAATATACTTAAGTATTTGAAGTGTACTATGTGCAGATGTTCCTAAACAGTGAAAAGAAGATGGTTTTTGCATGATTTTCTTTCAGATAACAAATGTTATAGACATTGTCACATCTGTAGTCAAATGTTTGATATGATTTATGTGAAAATATCCCTAAACAGCTACCTGTTGGCTTGATTAAGCACAATGCTCTTTCATTGTAAGAAAGTGATAGCCGTTCCTTGTGGCATATACTGAAATGTTTGAAATGGCATATGTGAAGATGTTCCTTAAGAGCTACTTGCTAGGTGTTTTCCAGACAATGTTCTTTCAGTGAATGGATGTTATAGATAGTCTATCACACCCGTAGTGAAATGCTGGATAAGTTTTATGAAGATGTCCCTAAGTAGCTACAAGCAAAATGGTTTCCCAACAGTGTTCTTACAGACATTGAATGTTATAGATATTCTGTCATGCCTGTAGTGAAATGTTTGCTAAGGCTTGCATGAACACTTACATGAAGATGTTTCTAAACAGCCACAAGCAGGCTTTTTCAACACAGTATTTCATTGAATGAATGTAATAATTATCACATTGTGGCTGCAGAGAAACGTTTGATAAGACACACACAAAATGTTCATAAATAGCATGTGCCAGCTGGTTGCATCACAATGTTGTTTAATTTAATGGAAGTGATAATCATTCTGTACAGCATATGATGTGTTTGAATAGCCTCATATAAAGATATTCCTAAAAACTTATGAGCAATCTGGTTTCACCAGAGTGTGTTCCTCAGTGAAGGAATCTTACAGAGATTCTGTCAGAGCAGTAGTGACATGTTTGGTGTTTTGTATGAAGAAACCCTAAATGGCTTCCTGCAAGATGAGTTCAACACAGTGTTATTTCATTTTAAGAAAATGATAGTCATTCTGTTTGGCATAAACTGAAATATTAGAAAAGCCTTATATCAAGATGTTCCTAATTAGCTACCAGCAATCTGGCTTCACAATAGTGTTCTTTCACTGAATGGATGTAATAGATACTTTGTAGTGAAATGTATGATAAGTCTCTTAGGAAAAGGTTCCTAAACAGCTGCCTGCAATCTGGCTTCAGCACATTATATCATTGTCTCAAAGTGATATTCTTTCAGTATGTCTTATATGGAAATGCTTGAAATGGTGAACATGAAGAAGTTTCTAAATATATACAAGCGAGATTGTTTCTCCACAGTTTTCTTTCAGTGACTGAAGGTTATGTATAGTCTGTCACGACTATTGTAAAATGTTTGATAAGTCTTATGTAAAAACGTTCCTAGATAGCGATCTGTGAGCTCTATTTAGCACAGTGTTCTTTCATTGTAGGAAAATGATACCCATTCATTATGGCATATACTGAAATGTGAGAAATGTCTCAAATACAAATGTTCCTAATAATAGCTTCAAGATGCTTTCACCACAGAGGTCTTTCAGTGAAACAATATTGCAGATATTCTGTGACACTTGTAGTGAAGTGTTAGTTAAAACTTACTTGCAAGCTGGATTCAGCACAGTGTTTCTTTCATTGTTGGAAACTCATATTCAATCAGAACAGCAAATATTGAAATGGTTATAATGACTAATACGAAGATGATCCTTAATGGCTGCAAGTAAGATGGTTTCACCACAGTTTTCTCTCAGTGAACAAATGCTATATATATTCTGTCCCACATGCAATGAAATGTTTGTTAAGTCTTATATGAACATGTTCCTAAACAGCTACCCGCAAACTGGGCTTAGAACAGTGTTCTCACATTGTTAGTAATTGATAGGTCATCTGTAGGGCATATGCTGAAATGTTTGAACTGTCTTAGGTGAACATGCCCCTAAACAGCTGTAAGCACATTTGTTTCACCAGAGTTCCTTTAGTGTCTGAATCTTATGGATATTTTTCAAGTCTGTAGTGTAATTTTTTAAGTATTTTATGAAGTTCTTCCTAAACAGATACTAGGAAACAAGGGTTCAGCTCATCCTTCTTTCCTTGAGTGAATATTAAAATCATTCTGTCATGACCATAGCGCAATATTTGTTAAGACTTATAAAAAGATATTTCTAAAAGACAACTTTCCAGCTGGGTTCTTAACATCGTTCTTTCATTTTATGGAAGTGATAACCATTCTGGATGGAATACACTGAAATGTTTGAAAAGACTTGTATGAAGATACTCCTAAATAGCTACAAGCAATCTGGTTACACCACAGTGTTCTTTCATTTAATAAACTTTATATATAGTCTCCTATAGCTGTAGTGAAATGTTTTATATCATATATGAAAAGGTTCCTACAGCTACCTGCAAGCTGGGATCAGCACACTGACTTTTCATTGTAATAAAGTGATAGTTACTTTGTATGGCATACACTGAAATGTCAGAAAAGACTTATATGAGTGTATTTCTAAAGAGATACAAGCAAGCTGGTTTCACAATAGTGATCTTTCATTGAATTAATGTAATAGATATCCTGTCGCACATGTTGTGAAATTTTCAATAAATCTTACATGAAAATGTTACTATAAGTCTACCTGAAAGCTGAGTTAGGTACAATGTTTTTTCATTTTAAGAAAGTATAGCTGTTCTCTATGGCTCATACTGAAATGCTAGAAAAGACTTACATGAAGATGTTCCTTAAAAGCTACAAGGAAGTTGGTTTCACCACAGCATTCTTTCAATGAGTGAATGTTATAGATATTCCATCATGCCCGTAGTGAAATGTTTGATAGGACTTATTTGAAGATTCCCCTAAACAGCTGCAAGCAAGGTGTTTTCACCACAGTGTTCATTCAGAAAATGAATGTTATACGTATTCTGTCATGCCTCAAGAGAACTATTTGATGTCTTAGGTGAGAGTGTTCCTGAACAGCTACAAGCAAGCTTTTTCAACATAGTGTGGTTTCCTTGAATGAATGTTATGGATATCATGTTGCGGCTGTAGAGAAACGTTTGATAAGACATAAATGAAATGCTCATAAAGAGCCACTGGTTTCATCAGAACGTTCTTTCTGGATATGGAAGCGATAGCCATTCTGTAGGCATAATGAAGTGTTTGAAGAGCCTTATACGAAGACATTCCCAAGGCGCCAGAAGTAATCTGGCTTCACCACAGTGTTCTTTCAGTGAACGAGTGTTATAGCTAGTCTGTCATGCCTGTAGTGAAATGTTTAATAAGTCTTATATGAAGAGGTTTCAAACAGCCGCCAGCAAGCCGGGTTTAGCACAGTGTCCTTTAACTGTAAGTAAGTGAGAGCCATTCTGTATGGCATATGCTTAAATGTTAGAGAGGTCTTATATGAAGATGTTCCTAAATAGAATCCAACAAGATGTGTTCAGGACAGAATAATTTCATCATAAGATAGTGACAGCCGTTTAGTATGGCATATACAGAAATGCTGAAAAGGACTTAAATGAAGATCTTCCTTAACAGTCAAACCAAGCCACTTTCACCATAGTGTTCTTTCATTGAATGGATGTAATAGATATTCTGTCATGCCTGTAGTTAAATGTTCAATAGGTCTTACATAAAAATACTCCTAATAATCTACCTGAAAGCTATTAAACACAACCTTCTTTCCTTGTAAGAAGGGTATGGCCATGCTGTATGCCATATACTGAAATGCTTGAAAAGCTTTATATGAAGATGTTCCTCAACAGTTACAAGAAAACTGCTTTCATCCCTGTGTTCATTCAATGAGTGAATGTTTAGAGATTCTGTCATTCCTGCAAAGGAATGTTTAATAAGTCTTACATGAAGATGTTTCTAAACAGCTACAAGGAAATTCTTTTAAATACAGTGTTATTACATTGAATAGACATTAAAGATATCCTGTCATGACTGTAGGCAAATGTCTGATAAGACTTGAGCAAAATATTAATAAACAATTACTTGCAAGCTGGGTTCATCACAGTATTCTTTTCTGGCTATGGAGATGATAGCCATTCTGTATGGCATAAAGTGACATGTTTGAAGAGCCTTTTATTTATATTCTTAAACAGCTAACAAGCAAGATGGTTTCTTCACAGTGTCCTTTCAGTGAATGAATGTTCTAGATATTGTCACATCTGTGGTGAAATATTTGATATATGATGTTCCTAAACAGCTACCCATAAACTGGATTCAGCATGTGTTCTTTCATTTTGTGAAAATGATAGTCGCTCTGTGTGGAATATACTTAAGTATTTGAAGTGTACTATGTGCAGATGTTCCTAAACAGTGAAAAGAAGATGGTTTTTGCATGATTTTCTTTCAGATAACAAATGTTATAGACATTGTCACATCTGTAGTCAAATGTTTGATATGATTTATGTGAAAATATCCCTAAACAGCTACCTGTTGGCTTGATTAAGCACAATGCTCTTTCATTGTAAGAAAGTGATAGCCGTTCCTTGTGGCATATACTGAAATGTTTGAAATGGCATATGTGAAGATGTTCCTTAAGAGCTACTTGCTAGGTGTTTTCCAGACAATGTTCTTTCAGTGAATGGATGTTATAGATAGTCTATCACACCCGTAGTGAAATGCTGGATAAGTTTTATGAAGATGTCCCTAAGTAGCTACAAGCAAAATGGTTTCCCAACAGTGTTCTTACAGACATTGAATGTTATAGATATTCTGTCATGCCTGTAGTGAAATGTTTGCTAAGGCTTGCATGAACACTTACATGAAGATGTTTCTAAACAGCCACAAGCAGGCTTTTTCAACACAGTATTTCATTGAATGAATGTAATAATTATCACATTGTGGCTGCAGAGAAACGTTTGATAAGACACACACAAAATGTTCATAAATAGCATGTGCCAGCTGGTTGCATCACAATGTTGTTTAATTTAATGGAAGTGATAATCATTCTGTACAGCATATGATGTGTTTGAATAGCCTCATATAAAGATATTCCTAAAAACTTATGAGCAATCTGGTTTCACCAGAGTGTGTTCCTCAGTGAAGGAATCTTACAGAGATTCTGTCAGAGCAGTAGTGACATGTTTGGTGTTTTGTATGAAGAAACCCTAAATGGCTTCCTGCAAGATGAGTTCAACACAGTGTTATTTCATTTTAAGAAAATGATAGTCATTCTGTTTGGCATAAACTGAAATATTAGAAAAGCCTTATATCAAGATGTTCCTAATTAGCTACCAGCAATCTGGCTTCACAATAGTGTTCTTTCACTGAATGGATGTAATAGATACTTTGTAGTGAAATGTATGATAAGTCTCTTAGGAAAAGGTTCCTAAACAGCTGCCTGCAATCTGGCTTCAGCACATTATATCATTGTCTCAAAGTGATATTCTTTCAGTATGTCTTATATGGAAATGCTTGAAATGGTGAACATGAAGAAGTTTCTAAATATATACAAGCGAGATTGTTTCTCCACAGTTTTCTTTCAGTGACTGAAGGTTATGTATAGTCTGTCACGACTATTGTAAAATGTTTGATAAGTCTTATGTAAAAACGTTCCTAGATAGCGATCTGTGAGCTCTATTTAGCACAGTGTTCTTTCATTGTAGGAAAATGATACCCATTCATTATGGCATATACTGAAATGTGAGAAATGTCTCAAATACAAATGTTCCTAATAATAGCTTCAAGATGCTTTCACCACAGAGGTCTTTCAGTGAAACAATATTGCAGATATTCTGTGACACTTGTAGTGAAGTGTTAGTTAAAACTTACTTGCAAGCTGGATTCAGCACAGTGTTTCTTTCATTGTTGGAAACTCATATTCAATCAGAACAGCAAATATTGAAATGGTTATAATGACTAATACGAAGATGATCCTTAATGGCTGCAAGTAAGATGGTTTCACCACAGTTTTCTCTCAGTGAACAAATGCTATATATATTCTGTCCCACATGCAATGAAATGTTTGTTAAGTCTTATATGAACATGTTCCTAAACAGCTACCCGCAAACTGGGCTTAGAACAGTGTTCTCACATTGTTAGTAATTGATAGGTCATCTGTAGGGCATATGCTGAAATGTTTGAACTGTCTTAGGTGAACATGCCCCTAAACAGCTGTAAGCACATTTGTTTCACCAGAGTTCCTTTAGTGTCTGAATCTTATGGATATTTTTCAAGTCTGTAGTGTAATTTTTTAAGTATTTTATGAAGTTCTTCCTAAACAGATACTAGGAAACAAGGGTTCAGCTCATCCTTCTTTCCTTGAGTGAATATTAAAATCATTCTGTCATGACCATAGCGCAATATTTGTTAAGACTTATAAAAAGATATTTCTAAAAGACAACTTTCCAGCTGGGTTCTTAACATCGTTCTTTCATTTTATGGAAGTGATAACCATTCTGGATGGAATACACTGAAATGTTTGAAAAGACTTGTATGAAGATACTCCTAAATAGCTACAAGCAATCTGGTTACACCACAGTGTTCTTTCATTTAATAAACTTTATATATAGTCTCCTATAGCTGTAGTGAAATGTTTTATATCATATATGAAAAGGTTCCTACAGCTACCTGCAAGCTGGGATCAGCACACTGACTTTTCATTGTAATAAAGTGATAGTTACTTTGTATGGCATACACTGAAATGTCAGAAAAGACTTATATGAGTGTATTTCTAAAGAGATACAAGCAAGCTGGTTTCACAATAGTGATCTTTCATTGAATTAATGTAATAGATATCCTGTCGCACATGTTGTGAAATTTTCAATAAATCTTACATGAAAATGTTACTATAAGTCTACCTGAAAGCTGAGTTAGGTACAATGTTTTTTCATTTTAAGAAAGTATAGCTGTTCTCTATGGCTCATACTGAAATGCTAGAAAAGACTTACATGAAGATGTTCCTTAAAAGCTACAAGGAAGTTGGTTTCACCACAGCATTCTTTCAATGAGTGAATGTTATAGATATTCCATCATGCCCGTAGTGAAATGTTTGATAGGACTTATTTGAAGATTCCCCTAAACAGCTGCAAGCAAGGTGTTTTCACCACAGTGTTCATTCAGAAAATGAATGTTATACGTATTCTGTCATGCCTCAAGAGAACTATTTGATGTCTTAGGTGAGAGTGTTCCTGAACAGCTACAAGCAAGCTTTTTCAACATAGTGTGGTTTCCTTGAATGAATGTTATGGATATCATGTTGCGGCTGTAGAGAAACGTTTGATAAGACATAAATGAAATGCTCATAAAGAGCCACTGGTTTCATCAGAACGTTCTTTCTGGATATGGAAGCGATAGCCATTCTGTAGGCATAATGAAGTGTTTGAAGAGCCTTATACGAAGACATTCCCAAGGCGCCAGAAGTAATCTGGCTTCACCACAGTGTTCTTTCAGTGAACGAGTGTTATAGCTAGTCTGTCATGCCTGTAGTGAAATGTTTAATAAGTCTTATATGAAGAGGTTTCAAACAGCCGCCAGCAAGCCGGGTTTAGCACAGTGTCCTTTAACTGTAAGTAAGTGAGAGCCATTCTGTATGGCATATGCTTAAATGTTAGAGAGGTCTTATATGAAGATGTTCCTAAATAGAATCCAACAAGATGTGTTCAGGACAGAATAATTTCATCATAAGATAGTGACAGCCGTTTAGTATGGCATATACAGAAATGCTGAAAAGGACTTAAATGAAGATCTTCCTTAACAGTCAAACCAAGCCACTTTCACCATAGTGTTCTTTCATTGAATGGATGTAATAGATATTCTGTCATGCCTGTAGTTAAATGTTCAATAGGTCTTACATAAAAATACTCCTAATAATCTACCTGAAAGCTATTAAACACAACCTTCTTTCCTTGTAAGAAGGGTATGGCCATGCTGTATGCCATATACTGAAATGCTTGAAAAGCTTTATATGAAGATGTTCCTCAACAGTTACAAGAAAACTGCTTTCATCCCTGTGTTCATTCAATGAGTGAATGTTTAGAGATTCTGTCATTCCTGCAAAGGAATGTTTAATAAGTCTTACATGAAGATGTTTCTAAACAGCTACAAGGAAATTCTTTTAAATACAGTGTTATTACATTGAATAGACATTAAAGATATCCTGTCATGACTGTAGGCAAATGTCTGATAAGACTTGAGCAAAATATTAATAAACAATTACTTGCAAGCTGGGTTCATCACAGTATTCTTTTCTGGCTATGGAGATGATAGCCATTCTGTATGGCATAAAGTGACATGTTTGAAGAGCCTTTTATTTATATTCTTAAACAGCTAACAAGCAAGATGGTTTCTTCACAGTGTCCTTTCAGTGAATGAATGTTCTAGATATTGTCACATCTGTGGTGAAATATTTGATATATGATGTTCCTAAACAGCTACCCATAAACTGGATTCAGCATGTGTTCTTTCATTTTGTGAAAATGATAGTCGCTCTGTGTGGAATATACTTAAGTATTTGAAGTGTACTATGTGCAGATGTTCCTAAACAGTGAAAAGAAGATGGTTTTTGCATGATTTTCTTTCAGATAACAAATGTTATAGACATTGTCACATCTGTAGTCAAATGTTTGATATGATTTATGTGAAAATATCCCTAAACAGCTACCTGTTGGCTTGATTAAGCACAATGCTCTTTCATTGTAAGAAAGTGATAGCCGTTCCTTGTGGCATATACTGAAATGTTTGAAATGGCATATGTGAAGATGTTCCTTAAGAGCTACTTGCTAGGTGTTTTCCAGACAATGTTCTTTCAGTGAATGGATGTTATAGATAGTCTATCACACCCGTAGTGAAATGCTGGATAAGTTTTATGAAGATGTCCCTAAGTAGCTACAAGCAAAATGGTTTCCCAACAGTGTTCTTACAGACATTGAATGTTATAGATATTCTGTCATGCCTGTAGTGAAATGTTTGCTAAGGCTTGCATGAACACTTACATGAAGATGTTTCTAAACAGCCACAAGCAGGCTTTTTCAACACAGTATTTCATTGAATGAATGTAATAATTATCACATTGTGGCTGCAGAGAAACGTTTGATAAGACACACACAAAATGTTCATAAATAGCATGTGCCAGCTGGTTGCATCACAATGTTGTTTAATTTAATGGAAGTGATAATCATTCTGTACAGCATATGATGTGTTTGAATAGCCTCATATAAAGATATTCCTAAAAACTTATGAGCAATCTGGTTTCACCAGAGTGTGTTCCTCAGTGAAGGAATCTTACAGAGATTCTGTCAGAGCAGTAGTGACATGTTTGGTGTTTTGTATGAAGAAACCCTAAATGGCTTCCTGCAAGATGAGTTCAACACAGTGTTATTTCATTTTAAGAAAATGATAGTCATTCTGTTTGGCATAAACTGAAATATTAGAAAAGCCTTATATCAAGATGTTCCTAATTAGCTACCAGCAATCTGGCTTCACAATAGTGTTCTTTCACTGAATGGATGTAATAGATACTTTGTAGTGAAATGTATGATAAGTCTCTTAGGAAAAGGTTCCTAAACAGCTGCCTGCAATCTGGCTTCAGCACATTATATCATTGTCTCAAAGTGATATTCTTTCAGTATGTCTTATATGGAAATGCTTGAAATGGTGAACATGAAGAAGTTTCTAAATATATACAAGCGAGATTGTTTCTCCACAGTTTTCTTTCAGTGACTGAAGGTTATGTATAGTCTGTCACGACTATTGTAAAATGTTTGATAAGTCTTATGTAAAAACGTTCCTAGATAGCGATCTGTGAGCTCTATTTAGCACAGTGTTCTTTCATTGTAGGAAAATGATACCCATTCATTATGGCATATACTGAAATGTGAGAAATGTCTCAAATACAAATGTTCCTAATAATAGCTTCAAGATGCTTTCACCACAGAGGTCTTTCAGTGAAACAATATTGCAGATATTCTGTGACACTTGTAGTGAAGTGTTAGTTAAAACTTACTTGCAAGCTGGATTCAGCACAGTGTTTCTTTCATTGTTGGAAACTCATATTCAATCAGAACAGCAAATATTGAAATGGTTATAATGACTAATACGAAGATGATCCTTAATGGCTGCAAGTAAGATGGTTTCACCACAGTTTTCTCTCAGTGAACAAATGCTATATATATTCTGTCCCACATGCAATGAAATGTTTGTTAAGTCTTATATGAACATGTTCCTAAACAGCTACCCGCAAACTGGGCTTAGAACAGTGTTCTCACATTGTTAGTAATTGATAGGTCATCTGTAGGGCATATGCTGAAATGTTTGAACTGTCTTAGGTGAACATGCCCCTAAACAGCTGTAAGCACATTTGTTTCACCAGAGTTCCTTTAGTGTCTGAATCTTATGGATATTTTTCAAGTCTGTAGTGTAATTTTTTAAGTATTTTATGAAGTTCTTCCTAAACAGATACTAGGAAACAAGGGTTCAGCTCATCCTTCTTTCCTTGAGTGAATATTAAAATCATTCTGTCATGACCATAGCGCAATATTTGTTAAGACTTATAAAAAGATATTTCTAAAAGACAACTTTCCAGCTGGGTTCTTAACATCGTTCTTTCATTTTATGGAAGTGATAACCATTCTGGATGGAATACACTGAAATGTTTGAAAAGACTTGTATGAAGATACTCCTAAATAGCTACAAGCAATCTGGTTACACCACAGTGTTCTTTCATTTAATAAACTTTATATATAGTCTCCTATAGCTGTAGTGAAATGTTTTATATCATATATGAAAAGGTTCCTACAGCTACCTGCAAGCTGGGATCAGCACACTGACTTTTCATTGTAATAAAGTGATAGTTACTTTGTATGGCATACACTGAAATGTCAGAAAAGACTTATATGAGTGTATTTCTAAAGAGATACAAGCAAGCTGGTTTCACAATAGTGATCTTTCATTGAATTAATGTAATAGATATCCTGTCGCACATGTTGTGAAATTTTCAATAAATCTTACATGAAAATGTTACTATAAGTCTACCTGAAAGCTGAGTTAGGTACAATGTTTTTTCATTTTAAGAAAGTATAGCTGTTCTCTATGGCTCATACTGAAATGCTAGAAAAGACTTACATGAAGATGTTCCTTAAAAGCTACAAGGAAGTTGGTTTCACCACAGCATTCTTTCAATGAGTGAATGTTATAGATATTCCATCATGCCCGTAGTGAAATGTTTGATAGGACTTATTTGAAGATTCCCCTAAACAGCTGCAAGCAAGGTGTTTTCACCACAGTGTTCATTCAGAAAATGAATGTTATACGTATTCTGTCATGCCTCAAGAGAACTATTTGATGTCTTAGGTGAGAGTGTTCCTGAACAGCTACAAGCAAGCTTTTTCAACATAGTGTGGTTTCCTTGAATGAATGTTATGGATATCATGTTGCGGCTGTAGAGAAACGTTTGATAAGACATAAATGAAATGCTCATAAAGAGCCACTGGTTTCATCAGAACGTTCTTTCTGGATATGGAAGCGATAGCCATTCTGTAGGCATAATGAAGTGTTTGAAGAGCCTTATACGAAGACATTCCCAAGGCGCCAGAAGTAATCTGGCTTCACCACAGTGTTCTTTCAGTGAACGAGTGTTATAGCTAGTCTGTCATGCCTGTAGTGAAATGTTTAATAAGTCTTATATGAAGAGGTTTCAAACAGCCGCCAGCAAGCCGGGTTTAGCACAGTGTCCTTTAACTGTAAGTAAGTGAGAGCCATTCTGTATGGCATATGCTTAAATGTTAGAGAGGTCTTATATGAAGATGTTCCTAAATAGAATCCAACAAGATGTGTTCAGGACAGAATAATTTCATCATAAGATAGTGACAGCCGTTTAGTATGGCATATACAGAAATGCTGAAAAGGACTTAAATGAAGATCTTCCTTAACAGTCAAACCAAGCCACTTTCACCATAGTGTTCTTTCATTGAATGGATGTAATAGATATTCTGTCATGCCTGTAGTTAAATGTTCAATAGGTCTTACATAAAAATACTCCTAATAATCTACCTGAAAGCTATTAAACACAACCTTCTTTCCTTGTAAGAAGGGTATGGCCATGCTGTATGCCATATACTGAAATGCTTGAAAAGCTTTATATGAAGATGTTCCTCAACAGTTACAAGAAAACTGCTTTCATCCCTGTGTTCATTCAATGAGTGAATGTTTAGAGATTCTGTCATTCCTGCAAAGGAATGTTTAATAAGTCTTACATGAAGATGTTTCTAAACAGCTACAAGGAAATTCTTTTAAATACAGTGTTATTACATTGAATAGACATTAAAGATATCCTGTCATGACTGTAGGCAAATGTCTGATAAGACTTGAGCAAAATATTAATAAACAATTACTTGCAAGCTGGGTTCATCACAGTATTCTTTTCTGGCTATGGAGATGATAGCCATTCTGTATGGCATAAAGTGACATGTTTGAAGAGCCTTTTATTTATATTCTTAAACAGCTAACAAGCAAGATGGTTTCTTCACAGTGTCCTTTCAGTGAATGAATGTTCTAGATATTGTCACATCTGTGGTGAAATATTTGATATATGATGTTCCTAAACAGCTACCCATAAACTGGATTCAGCATGTGTTCTTTCATTTTGTGAAAATGATAGTCGCTCTGTGTGGAATATACTTAAGTATTTGAAGTGTACTATGTGCAGATGTTCCTAAACAGTGAAAAGAAGATGGTTTTTGCATGATTTTCTTTCAGATAACAAATGTTATAGACATTGTCACATCTGTAGTCAAATGTTTGATATGATTTATGTGAAAATATCCCTAAACAGCTACCTGTTGGCTTGATTAAGCACAATGCTCTTTCATTGTAAGAAAGTGATAGCCGTTCCTTGTGGCATATACTGAAATGTTTGAAATGGCATATGTGAAGATGTTCCTTAAGAGCTACTTGCTAGGTGTTTTCCAGACAATGTTCTTTCAGTGAATGGATGTTATAGATAGTCTATCACACCCGTAGTGAAATGCTGGATAAGTTTTATGAAGATGTCCCTAAGTAGCTACAAGCAAAATGGTTTCCCAACAGTGTTCTTACAGACATTGAATGTTATAGATATTCTGTCATGCCTGTAGTGAAATGTTTGCTAAGGCTTGCATGAACACTTACATGAAGATGTTTCTAAACAGCCACAAGCAGGCTTTTTCAACACAGTATTTCATTGAATGAATGTAATAATTATCACATTGTGGCTGCAGAGAAACGTTTGATAAGACACACACAAAATGTTCATAAATAGCATGTGCCAGCTGGTTGCATCACAATGTTGTTTAATTTAATGGAAGTGATAATCATTCTGTACAGCATATGATGTGTTTGAATAGCCTCATATAAAGATATTCCTAAAAACTTATGAGCAATCTGGTTTCACCAGAGTGTGTTCCTCAGTGAAGGAATCTTACAGAGATTCTGTCAGAGCAGTAGTGACATGTTTGGTGTTTTGTATGAAGAAACCCTAAATGGCTTCCTGCAAGATGAGTTCAACACAGTGTTATTTCATTTTAAGAAAATGATAGTCATTCTGTTTGGCATAAACTGAAATATTAGAAAAGCCTTATATCAAGATGTTCCTAATTAGCTACCAGCAATCTGGCTTCACAATAGTGTTCTTTCACTGAATGGATGTAATAGATACTTTGTAGTGAAATGTATGATAAGTCTCTTAGGAAAAGGTTCCTAAACAGCTGCCTGCAATCTGGCTTCAGCACATTATATCATTGTCTCAAAGTGATATTCTTTCAGTATGTCTTATATGGAAATGCTTGAAATGGTGAACATGAAGAAGTTTCTAAATATATACAAGCGAGATTGTTTCTCCACAGTTTTCTTTCAGTGACTGAAGGTTATGTATAGTCTGTCACGACTATTGTAAAATGTTTGATAAGTCTTATGTAAAAACGTTCCTAGATAGCGATCTGTGAGCTCTATTTAGCACAGTGTTCTTTCATTGTAGGAAAATGATACCCATTCATTATGGCATATACTGAAATGTGAGAAATGTCTCAAATACAAATGTTCCTAATAATAGCTTCAAGATGCTTTCACCACAGAGGTCTTTCAGTGAAACAATATTGCAGATATTCTGTGACACTTGTAGTGAAGTGTTAGTTAAAACTTACTTGCAAGCTGGATTCAGCACAGTGTTTCTTTCATTGTTGGAAACTCATATTCAATCAGAACAGCAAATATTGAAATGGTTATAATGACTAATACGAAGATGATCCTTAATGGCTGCAAGTAAGATGGTTTCACCACAGTTTTCTCTCAGTGAACAAATGCTATATATATTCTGTCCCACATGCAATGAAATGTTTGTTAAGTCTTATATGAACATGTTCCTAAACAGCTACCCGCAAACTGGGCTTAGAACAGTGTTCTCACATTGTTAGTAATTGATAGGTCATCTGTAGGGCATATGCTGAAATGTTTGAACTGTCTTAGGTGAACATGCCCCTAAACAGCTGTAAGCACATTTGTTTCACCAGAGTTCCTTTAGTGTCTGAATCTTATGGATATTTTTCAAGTCTGTAGTGTAATTTTTTAAGTATTTTATGAAGTTCTTCCTAAACAGATACTAGGAAACAAGGGTTCAGCTCATCCTTCTTTCCTTGAGTGAATATTAAAATCATTCTGTCATGACCATAGCGCAATATTTGTTAAGACTTATAAAAAGATATTTCTAAAAGACAACTTTCCAGCTGGGTTCTTAACATCGTTCTTTCATTTTATGGAAGTGATAACCATTCTGGATGGAATACACTGAAATGTTTGAAAAGACTTGTATGAAGATACTCCTAAATAGCTACAAGCAATCTGGTTACACCACAGTGTTCTTTCATTTAATAAACTTTATATATAGTCTCCTATAGCTGTAGTGAAATGTTTTATATCATATATGAAAAGGTTCCTACAGCTACCTGCAAGCTGGGATCAGCACACTGACTTTTCATTGTAATAAAGTGATAGTTACTTTGTATGGCATACACTGAAATGTCAGAAAAGACTTATATGAGTGTATTTCTAAAGAGATACAAGCAAGCTGGTTTCACAATAGTGATCTTTCATTGAATTAATGTAATAGATATCCTGTCGCACATGTTGTGAAATTTTCAATAAATCTTACATGAAAATGTTACTATAAGTCTACCTGAAAGCTGAGTTAGGTACAATGTTTTTTCATTTTAAGAAAGTATAGCTGTTCTCTATGGCTCATACTGAAATGCTAGAAAAGACTTACATGAAGATGTTCCTTAAAAGCTACAAGGAAGTTGGTTTCACCACAGCATTCTTTCAATGAGTGAATGTTATAGATATTCCATCATGCCCGTAGTGAAATGTTTGATAGGACTTATTTGAAGATTCCCCTAAACAGCTGCAAGCAAGGTGTTTTCACCACAGTGTTCATTCAGAAAATGAATGTTATACGTATTCTGTCATGCCTCAAGAGAACTATTTGATGTCTTAGGTGAGAGTGTTCCTGAACAGCTACAAGCAAGCTTTTTCAACATAGTGTGGTTTCCTTGAATGAATGTTATGGATATCATGTTGCGGCTGTAGAGAAACGTTTGATAAGACATAAATGAAATGCTCATAAAGAGCCACTGGTTTCATCAGAACGTTCTTTCTGGATATGGAAGCGATAGCCATTCTGTAGGCATAATGAAGTGTTTGAAGAGCCTTATACGAAGACATTCCCAAGGCGCCAGAAGTAATCTGGCTTCACCACAGTGTTCTTTCAGTGAACGAGTGTTATAGCTAGTCTGTCATGCCTGTAGTGAAATGTTTAATAAGTCTTATATGAAGAGGTTTCAAACAGCCGCCAGCAAGCCGGGTTTAGCACAGTGTCCTTTAACTGTAAGTAAGTGAGAGCCATTCTGTATGGCATATGCTTAAATGTTAGAGAGGTCTTATATGAAGATGTTCCTAAATAGAATCCAACAAGATGTGTTCAGGACAGAATAATTTCATCATAAGATAGTGACAGCCGTTTAGTATGGCATATACAGAAATGCTGAAAAGGACTTAAATGAAGATCTTCCTTAACAGTCAAACCAAGCCACTTTCACCATAGTGTTCTTTCATTGAATGGATGTAATAGATATTCTGTCATGCCTGTAGTTAAATGTTCAATAGGTCTTACATAAAAATACTCCTAATAATCTACCTGAAAGCTATTAAACACAACCTTCTTTCCTTGTAAGAAGGGTATGGCCATGCTGTATGCCATATACTGAAATGCTTGAAAAGCTTTATATGAAGATGTTCCTCAACAGTTACAAGAAAACTGCTTTCATCCCTGTGTTCATTCAATGAGTGAATGTTTAGAGATTCTGTCATTCCTGCAAAGGAATGTTTAATAAGTCTTACATGAAGATGTTTCTAAACAGCTACAAGGAAATTCTTTTAAATACAGTGTTATTACATTGAATAGACATTAAAGATATCCTGTCATGACTGTAGGCAAATGTCTGATAAGACTTGAGCAAAATATTAATAAACAATTACTTGCAAGCTGGGTTCATCACAGTATTCTTTTCTGGCTATGGAGATGATAGCCATTCTGTATGGCATAAAGTGACATGTTTGAAGAGCCTTTTATTTATATTCTTAAACAGCTAACAAGCAAGATGGTTTCTTCACAGTGTCCTTTCAGTGAATGAATGTTCTAGATATTGTCACATCTGTGGTGAAATATTTGATATATGATGTTCCTAAACAGCTACCCATAAACTGGATTCAGCATGTGTTCTTTCATTTTGTGAAAATGATAGTCGCTCTGTGTGGAATATACTTAAGTATTTGAAGTGTACTATGTGCAGATGTTCCTAAACAGTGAAAAGAAGATGGTTTTTGCATGATTTTCTTTCAGATAACAAATGTTATAGACATTGTCACATCTGTAGTCAAATGTTTGATATGATTTATGTGAAAATATCCCTAAACAGCTACCTGTTGGCTTGATTAAGCACAATGCTCTTTCATTGTAAGAAAGTGATAGCCGTTCCTTGTGGCATATACTGAAATGTTTGAAATGGCATATGTGAAGATGTTCCTTAAGAGCTACTTGCTAGGTGTTTTCCAGACAATGTTCTTTCAGTGAATGGATGTTATAGATAGTCTATCACACCCGTAGTGAAATGCTGGATAAGTTTTATGAAGATGTCCCTAAGTAGCTACAAGCAAAATGGTTTCCCAACAGTGTTCTTACAGACATTGAATGTTATAGATATTCTGTCATGCCTGTAGTGAAATGTTTGCTAAGGCTTGCATGAACACTTACATGAAGATGTTTCTAAACAGCCACAAGCAGGCTTTTTCAACACAGTATTTCATTGAATGAATGTAATAATTATCACATTGTGGCTGCAGAGAAACGTTTGATAAGACACACACAAAATGTTCATAAATAGCATGTGCCAGCTGGTTGCATCACAATGTTGTTTAATTTAATGGAAGTGATAATCATTCTGTACAGCATATGATGTGTTTGAATAGCCTCATATAAAGATATTCCTAAAAACTTATGAGCAATCTGGTTTCACCAGAGTGTGTTCCTCAGTGAAGGAATCTTACAGAGATTCTGTCAGAGCAGTAGTGACATGTTTGGTGTTTTGTATGAAGAAACCCTAAATGGCTTCCTGCAAGATGAGTTCAACACAGTGTTATTTCATTTTAAGAAAATGATAGTCATTCTGTTTGGCATAAACTGAAATATTAGAAAAGCCTTATATCAAGATGTTCCTAATTAGCTACCAGCAATCTGGCTTCACAATAGTGTTCTTTCACTGAATGGATGTAATAGATACTTTGTAGTGAAATGTATGATAAGTCTCTTAGGAAAAGGTTCCTAAACAGCTGCCTGCAATCTGGCTTCAGCACATTATATCATTGTCTCAAAGTGATATTCTTTCAGTATGTCTTATATGGAAATGCTTGAAATGGTGAACATGAAGAAGTTTCTAAATATATACAAGCGAGATTGTTTCTCCACAGTTTTCTTTCAGTGACTGAAGGTTATGTATAGTCTGTCACGACTATTGTAAAATGTTTGATAAGTCTTATGTAAAAACGTTCCTAGATAGCGATCTGTGAGCTCTATTTAGCACAGTGTTCTTTCATTGTAGGAAAATGATACCCATTCATTATGGCATATACTGAAATGTGAGAAATGTCTCAAATACAAATGTTCCTAATAATAGCTTCAAGATGCTTTCACCACAGAGGTCTTTCAGTGAAACAATATTGCAGATATTCTGTGACACTTGTAGTGAAGTGTTAGTTAAAACTTACTTGCAAGCTGGATTCAGCACAGTGTTTCTTTCATTGTTGGAAACTCATATTCAATCAGAACAGCAAATATTGAAATGGTTATAATGACTAATACGAAGATGATCCTTAATGGCTGCAAGTAAGATGGTTTCACCACAGTTTTCTCTCAGTGAACAAATGCTATATATATTCTGTCCCACATGCAATGAAATGTTTGTTAAGTCTTATATGAACATGTTCCTAAACAGCTACCCGCAAACTGGGCTTAGAACAGTGTTCTCACATTGTTAGTAATTGATAGGTCATCTGTAGGGCATATGCTGAAATGTTTGAACTGTCTTAGGTGAACATGCCCCTAAACAGCTGTAAGCACATTTGTTTCACCAGAGTTCCTTTAGTGTCTGAATCTTATGGATATTTTTCAAGTCTGTAGTGTAATTTTTTAAGTATTTTATGAAGTTCTTCCTAAACAGATACTAGGAAACAAGGGTTCAGCTCATCCTTCTTTCCTTGAGTGAATATTAAAATCATTCTGTCATGACCATAGCGCAATATTTGTTAAGACTTATAAAAAGATATTTCTAAAAGACAACTTTCCAGCTGGGTTCTTAACATCGTTCTTTCATTTTATGGAAGTGATAACCATTCTGGATGGAATACACTGAAATGTTTGAAAAGACTTGTATGAAGATACTCCTAAATAGCTACAAGCAATCTGGTTACACCACAGTGTTCTTTCATTTAATAAACTTTATATATAGTCTCCTATAGCTGTAGTGAAATGTTTTATATCATATATGAAAAGGTTCCTACAGCTACCTGCAAGCTGGGATCAGCACACTGACTTTTCATTGTAATAAAGTGATAGTTACTTTGTATGGCATACACTGAAATGTCAGAAAAGACTTATATGAGTGTATTTCTAAAGAGATACAAGCAAGCTGGTTTCACAATAGTGATCTTTCATTGAATTAATGTAATAGATATCCTGTCGCACATGTTGTGAAATTTTCAATAAATCTTACATGAAAATGTTACTATAAGTCTACCTGAAAGCTGAGTTAGGTACAATGTTTTTTCATTTTAAGAAAGTATAGCTGTTCTCTATGGCTCATACTGAAATGCTAGAAAAGACTTACATGAAGATGTTCCTTAAAAGCTACAAGGAAGTTGGTTTCACCACAGCATTCTTTCAATGAGTGAATGTTATAGATATTCCATCATGCCCGTAGTGAAATGTTTGATAGGACTTATTTGAAGATTCCCCTAAACAGCTGCAAGCAAGGTGTTTTCACCACAGTGTTCATTCAGAAAATGAATGTTATACGTATTCTGTCATGCCTCAAGAGAACTATTTGATGTCTTAGGTGAGAGTGTTCCTGAACAGCTACAAGCAAGCTTTTTCAACATAGTGTGGTTTCCTTGAATGAATGTTATGGATATCATGTTGCGGCTGTAGAGAAACGTTTGATAAGACATAAATGAAATGCTCATAAAGAGCCACTGGTTTCATCAGAACGTTCTTTCTGGATATGGAAGCGATAGCCATTCTGTAGGCATAATGAAGTGTTTGAAGAGCCTTATACGAAGACATTCCCAAGGCGCCAGAAGTAATCTGGCTTCACCACAGTGTTCTTTCAGTGAACGAGTGTTATAGCTAGTCTGTCATGCCTGTAGTGAAATGTTTAATAAGTCTTATATGAAGAGGTTTCAAACAGCCGCCAGCAAGCCGGGTTTAGCACAGTGTCCTTTAACTGTAAGTAAGTGAGAGCCATTCTGTATGGCATATGCTTAAATGTTAGAGAGGTCTTATATGAAGATGTTCCTAAATAGAATCCAACAAGATGTGTTCAGGACAGAATAATTTCATCATAAGATAGTGACAGCCGTTTAGTATGGCATATACAGAAATGCTGAAAAGGACTTAAATGAAGATCTTCCTTAACAGTCAAACCAAGCCACTTTCACCATAGTGTTCTTTCATTGAATGGATGTAATAGATATTCTGTCATGCCTGTAGTTAAATGTTCAATAGGTCTTACATAAAAATACTCCTAATAATCTACCTGAAAGCTATTAAACACAACCTTCTTTCCTTGTAAGAAGGGTATGGCCATGCTGTATGCCATATACTGAAATGCTTGAAAAGCTTTATATGAAGATGTTCCTCAACAGTTACAAGAAAACTGCTTTCATCCCTGTGTTCATT
Organism: Equus asinus; assembly: GCF_041296235.1. NCBI lineage: Eukaryota > Metazoa > Chordata > Mammalia > Perissodactyla > Equidae > Equus > Equus asinus. The sequence goes on along the minus strand of NC_091809.1, from coordinate 8,783,816 downwards.
CAATGAGTGAATGTTTAGAGATTCTGTCATTCCTGCAAAGGAATGTTTAATAAGTCTTACATGAAGATGTTTCTAAACAGCTACAAGGAAATTCTTTTAAATACAGTGTTATTACATTGAATAGACATTAAAGATATCCTGTCATGACTGTAGGCAAATGTCTGATAAGACTTGAGCAAAATATTAATAAACAATTACTTGCAAGCTGGGTTCATCACAGTATTCTTTTCTGGCTATGGAGATGATAGCCATTCTGTATGGCATAAAGTGACATGTTTGAAGAGCCTTTTATTTATATTCTTAAACAGCTAACAAGCAAGATGGTTTCTTCACAGTGTCCTTTCAGTGAATGAATGTTCTAGATATTGTCACATCTGTGGTGAAATATTTGATATATGATGTTCCTAAACAGCTACCCATAAACTGGATTCAGCATGTGTTCTTTCATTTTGTGAAAATGATAGTCGCTCTGTGTGGAATATACTTAAGTATTTGAAGTGTACTATGTGCAGATGTTCCTAAACAGTGAAAAGAAGATGGTTTTTGCATGATTTTCTTTCAGATAACAAATGTTATAGACATTGTCACATCTGTAGTCAAATGTTTGATATGATTTATGTGAAAATATCCCTAAACAGCTACCTGTTGGCTTGATTAAGCACAATGCTCTTTCATTGTAAGAAAGTGATAGCCGTTCCTTGTGGCATATACTGAAATGTTTGAAATGGCATATGTGAAGATGTTCCTTAAGAGCTACTTGCTAGGTGTTTTCCAGACAATGTTCTTTCAGTGAATGGATGTTATAGATAGTCTATCACACCCGTAGTGAAATGCTGGATAAGTTTTATGAAGATGTCCCTAAGTAGCTACAAGCAAAATGGTTTCCCAACAGTGTTCTTACAGACATTGAATGTTATAGATATTCTGTCATGCCTGTAGTGAAATGTTTGCTAAGGCTTGCATGAACACTTACATGAAGATGTTTCTAAACAGCCACAAGCAGGCTTTTTCAACACAGTATTTCATTGAATGAATGTAATAATTATCACATTGTGGCTGCAGAGAAACGTTTGATAAGACACACACAAAATGTTCATAAATAGCATGTGCCAGCTGGTTGCATCACAATGTTGTTTAATTTAATGGAAGTGATAATCATTCTGTACAGCATATGATGTGTTTGAATAGCCTCATATAAAGATATTCCTAAAAACTTATGAGCAATCTGGTTTCACCAGAGTGTGTTCCTCAGTGAAGGAATCTTACAGAGATTCTGTCAGAGCAGTAGTGACATGTTTGGTGTTTTGTATGAAGAAACCCTAAATGGCTTCCTGCAAGATGAGTTCAACACAGTGTTATTTCATTTTAAGAAAATGATAGTCATTCTGTTTGGCATAAACTGAAATATTAGAAAAGCCTTATATCAAGATGTTCCTAATTAGCTACCAGCAATCTGGCTTCACAATAGTGTTCTTTCACTGAATGGATGTAATAGATACTTTGTAGTGAAATGTATGATAAGTCTCTTAGGAAAAGGTTCCTAAACAGCTGCCTGCAATCTGGCTTCAGCACATTATATCATTGTCTCAAAGTGATATTCTTTCAGTATGTCTTATATGGAAATGCTTGAAATGGTGAACATGAAGAAGTTTCTAAATATATACAAGCGAGATTGTTTCTCCACAGTTTTCTTTCAGTGACTGAAGGTTATGTATAGTCTGTCACGACTATTGTAAAATGTTTGATAAGTCTTATGTAAAAACGTTCCTAGATAGCGATCTGTGAGCTCTATTTAGCACAGTGTTCTTTCATTGTAGGAAAATGATACCCATTCATTATGGCATATACTGAAATGTGAGAAATGTCTCAAATACAAATGTTCCTAATAATAGCTTCAAGATGCTTTCACCACAGAGGTCTTTCAGTGAAACAATATTGCAGATATTCTGTGACACTTGTAGTGAAGTGTTAGTTAAAACTTACTTGCAAGCTGGATTCAGCACAGTGTTTCTTTCATTGTTGGAAACTCATATTCAATCAGAACAGCAAATATTGAAATGGTTATAATGACTAATACGAAGATGATCCTTAATGGCTGCAAGTAAGATGGTTTCACCACAGTTTTCTCTCAGTGAACAAATGCTATATATATTCTGTCCCACATGCAATGAAATGTTTGTTAAGTCTTATATGAACATGTTCCTAAACAGCTACCCGCAAACTGGGCTTAGAACAGTCTTCTCACATTGTTAGTAATTGATAGGTCATCTGTAGGGCATATGCTGAAATGTTTGAACTGTCTTAGGTGAATATGCCCCTAAACAGCTGTAAGCACATTTGTTTCACCAGAGTTCCTTTAGTGTCTGAATCTTATGGATATTTTTCAAGTCTGTAGTGTAATTTTTTAAGTATTTTATGAAGTTCTTCCTAAACAGATACTAGGAAACAAGGGTTCAGCTCATCCTTCTTTCCTTGAGTGAATATTAAAATCATTCTGTCATGACCATAGCGCAATATTTGTTAAGACTTATAAAAAGATATTTCTAAAAGACAACTTTCCAGCTGGGTTCTTAACATCGTTCTTTCATTTTATGGAAGTGATAACCATTCTGGATGGAATACACTGAAATGTTTGAAAAGACTTGTATGAAGATACTCCTAAATAGCTACAAGCAATCTGGTTACACCACAGTGTTCTTTCATTTAATAAACTTTATATATAGTCTCCTATAGCTGTAGTGAAATGTTTTATATCATATATGAAAAGGTTCCTACAGCTACCTGCAAGCTGGGATCAGCACACTGACTTTTCATTGTAATAAAGTGATAGTTACTTTGTATGGCATACACTGAAATGTCAGAAAAGACTTATATGAGTGTATTTCTAAAGAGATACAAGCAAGCTGGTTTCACAATAGTGATCTTTCATTGAATTAATGTAATAGATATCCTGTCGCACATGTTGTGAAATTTTCAATAAATCTTACATGAAAATGTTACTATAAGTCTACCTGAAAGCTGAGTTAGGTACAATGTTTTTTCATTTTAAGAAAGTATAGCTGTTCTCTATGGCTCATACTGAAATGCTAGAAAAGACTTACATGAAGATGTTCCTTAAAAGCTACAAGGAAGTTGGTTTCACCACAGCATTCTTTCAATGAGTGAATGTTATAGATATTCCATCATGCCCGTAGTGAAATGTTTGATAGGACTTATTTGAAGATTCCCCTAAACAGCTGCAAGCAAGGTGTTTTCACCACAGTGTTCATTCAGAAAATGAATGTTATACGTATTCTGTCATGCCTCAAGAGAACTATTTGATGTCTTAGGTGAGAGTGTTCCTGAACAGCTACAAGCAAGCTTTTTCAACATAGTGTGGTTTCCTTGAATGAATGTTATGGATATCATGTTGCGGCTGTAGAGAAACGTTTGATAAGACATAAATGAAATGCTCATAAAGAGCCACTGGTTTCATCAGAACGTTCTTTCTGGATATGGAAGCGATAGCCATTCTGTAGGCATAATGAAGTGTTTGAAGAGCCTTATACGAAGACATTCCCAAGGCGCCAGAAGTAATCTGGCTTCACCACAGTGTTCTTTCAGTGAACGAGTGTTATAGCTAGTCTGTCATGCCTGTAGTGAAATGTTTAATAAGTCTTATATGAAGAGGTTTCAAACAGCCGCCAGCAAGCCGGGTTTAGCACAGTGTCCTTTAACTGTAAGTAAGTGAGAGCCATTCTGTATGGCATATGCTTAAATGTTAGAGAGGTCTTATATGAAGATGTTCCTAAATAGAATCCAACAAGATGTGTTCAGGACAGAATAATTTCATCATAAGATAGTGACAGCCGTTTAGTATGGCATATACAGAAATGCTGAAAAGGACTTAAATGAAGATCTTCCTTAACAGTCAAACCAAGCCACTTTCACCATAGTGTTCTTTCATTGAATGGATGTAATAGATATTCTGTCATGCCTGTAGTTAAATGTTCAATAGGTCTTACATAAAAATACTCCTAATAATCTACCTGAAAGCTATTAAACACAACCTTCTTTCCTTGTAAGAAGGGTATGGCCATGCTGTATGCCATATACTGAAATGCTTGAAAAGCTTTATATGAAGATGTTCCTCAACAGTTACAAGAAAACTGCTTTCATCCCTGTGTTCATTCAATGAGTGAATGTTTAGAGATTCTGTCATTCCTGCAAAGGAATGTTTAATAAGTCTTACATGAAGATGTTTCTAAACAGCTACAAGGAAATTCTTTTAAATACAGTGTTATTACATTGAATAGACATTAAAGATATCCTGTCATGACTGTAGGCAAATGTCTGATAAGACTTGAGCAAAATATTAATAAACAATTACTTGCAAGCTGGGTTCATCACAGTATTCTTTTCTGGCTATGGAGATGATAGCCATTCTGTATGGCATAAAGTGACATGTTTGAAGAGCCTTTTATTTATATTCTTAAACAGCTAACAAGCAAGATGGTTTCTTCACAGTGTCCTTTCAGTGAATGAATGTTCTAGATATTGTCACATCTGTGGTGAAATATTTGATATATGATGTTCCTAAACAGCTACCCATAAACTGGATTCAGCATGTGTTCTTTCATTTTGTGAAAATGATAGTCGCTCTGTGTGGAATATACTTAAGTATTTGAAGTGTACTATGTGCAGATGTTCCTAAACAGTGAAAAGAAGATGGTTTTTGCATGATTTTCTTTCAGATAACAAATGTTATAGACATTGTCACATCTGTAGTCAAATGTTTGATATGATTTATGTGAAAATATCCCTAAACAGCTACCTGTTGGCTTGATTAAGCACAATGCTCTTTCATTGTAAGAAAGTGATAGCCGTTCCTTGTGGCATATACTGAAATGTTTGAAATGGCATATGTGAAGATGTTCCTTAAGAGCTACTTGCTAGGTGTTTTCCAGACAATGTTCTTTCAGTGAATGGATGTTATAGATAGTCTATCACACCCGTAGTGAAATGCTGGATAAGTTTTATGAAGATGTCCCTAAGTAGCTACAAGCAAAATGGTTTCCCAACAGTGTTCTTACAGACATTGAATGTTATAGATATTCTGTCATGCCTGTAGTGAAATGTTTGCTAAGGCTTGCATGAACACTTACATGAAGATGTTTCTAAACAGCCACAAGCAGGCTTTTTCAACACAGTATTTCATTGAATGAATGTAATAATTATCACATTGTGGCTGCAGAGAAACGTTTGATAAGACACACACAAAATGTTCATAAATAGCATGTGCCAGCTGGTTGCATCACAATGTTGTTTAATTTAATGGAAGTGATAATCATTCTGTACAGCATATGATGTGTTTGAATAGCCTCATATAAAGATATTCCTAAAAACTTATGAGCAATCTGGTTTCACCAGAGTGTGTTCCTCAGTGAAGGAATCTTACAGAGATTCTGTCAGAGCAGTAGTGACATGTTTGGTGTTTTGTATGAAGAAACCCTAAATGGCTTCCTGCAAGATGAGTTCAACACAGTGTTATTTCATTTTAAGAAAATGATAGTCATTCTGTTTGGCATAAACTGAAATATTAGAAAAGCCTTATATCAAGATGTTCCTAATTAGCTACCAGCAATCTGGCTTCACAATAGTGTTCTTTCACTGAATGGATGTAATAGATACTTTGTAGTGAAATGTATGATAAGTCTCTTAGGAAAAGGTTCCTAAACAGCTGCCTGCAATCTGGCTTCAGCACATTATATCATTGTCTCAAAGTGATATTCTTTCAGTATGTCTTATATGGAAATGCTTGAAATGGTGAACATGAAGAAGTTTCTAAATATATACAAGCGAGATTGTTTCTCCACAGTTTTCTTTCAGTGACTGAATGTTATGTATAGTCTGTCACGACTATTGTAAAATGTTTGATAAGTCTTATGTAAAAACGTTCCTAGATAGCGATCTGTGAGCTCTATTTAGCACAGTGTTCTTTCATTGTAGGAAAATGATACCCATTCATTATGGCATATACTGAAATGTGAGAAATGTCTCAAATACAAATGTTCCTAATAATAGCTTCAAGATGCTTTCACCACAGAGGTCTTTCAGTGAAACAATATTGCAGATATTCTGTGACACTTGTAGTGAAGTGTTAGTTAAAACTTACTTGCAAGCTGGATTCAGCACAGTGTTTCTTTCATTGTTGGAAACTCATATTCAATCAGAACAGCAAATATTGAAATGGTTATAATGACTAATACGAAGATGATCCTTAATGGCTGCAAGTAAGATGGTTTCACCACAGTTTTCTCTCAGTGAACAAATGCTATATATATTCTGTCCCACATGCAATGAAATGTTTGTTAAGTCTTATATGAACATGTTCCTAAACAGCTACCCGCAAACTGGGCTTAGAACAGTGTTCTCACATTGTTAGTAATTGATAGGTCATCTGTAGGGCATATGCTGAAATGTTCGAACTGTCTTAGGTGAATATGCCCCTAAACAGCTGTAAGCACATTTGTTTCACCAGAGTTCCTTTAGTGTCTGAATCTTATGGATATTTTTCAAGTCTGTAGTGTAATTTTTTAAGTATTTTATGAAGTTCTTCCTAAACAGATACTAGGAAACAAGGGTTCAGCTCATCCTTCTTTCCTTGAGTGAATATTAAAATCATTCTGTCATGACCATAGCGCAATATTTGTTAAGACTTATAAAAAGATATTTCTAAAAGACAACTTTCCAGCTGGGTTCTTAACATCGTTCTTTCATTTTATGGAAGTGATAACCATTCTGGATGGAATACACTGAAATGTTTGAAAAGACTTGTATGAAGATACTCCTAAATAGCTACAAGCAATCTGGTTACACCACAGTGTTCTTTCATTTAATAAACTTTATATATAGTCTCCTATAGCTGTAGTGAAATGTTTTATATCATATATGAAAAGGTTCCTACAGCTACCTGCAAGCTGGGATCAGCACACTGACTTTTCATTGTAATAAAGTGATAGTTACTTTGTATGGCATACACTGAAATGTCAGAAAAGACTTATATGAGTGTATTTCTAAAGAGATACAAGCAAGCTGGTTTCACAATAGTGATCTTTCATTGAATTAATGTAATAGATATCCTGTCGCACATGTTGTGAAATTTTCAATAAATCTTACATGAAAATGTTACTATAAGTCTACCTGAAAGCTGAGTTAGGTACAATGTTTTTTCATTTTAAGAAAGTATAGCTGTTCTCTATGGCTCATACTGAAATGCTAGAAAAGACTTACATGAAGATGTTCCTTAAAAGCTACAAGGAAGTTGGTTTCACCACAGCATTCTTTCAATGAGTGAATGTTATAGATATTCCATCATGCCCGTAGTGAAATGTTTGATAGGACTTATTTGAAGATTCCCCTAAACAGCTGCAAGCAAGGTGTTTTCACCACAGTGTTCATTCAGAAAATGAATGTTATACGTATTCTGTCATGCCTCAAGAGAACTATTTGATGTCTTAGGTGAGAGTGTTCCTGAACAGCTACAAGCAAGCTTTTTCAACATAGTGTGGTTTCCTTGAATGAATGTTATGGATATCATGTTGCGGCTGTAGAGAAACGTTTGATAAGACATAAATGAAATGCTCATAAAGAGCCACTGGTTTCATCAGAACGTTCTTTCTGGATATGGAAGCGATAGCCATTCTGTAGGCATAATGAAGTGTTTGAAGAGCCTTATACGAAGACATTCCCAAGGCGCCAGAAGTAATCTGGCTTCACCACAGTGTTCTTTCAGTGAACGAGTGTTATAGCTAGTCTGTCATGCCTGTAGTGAAATGTTTAATAAGTCTTATATGAAGAGGTTTCAAACAGCCGCCAGCAAGCCGGGTTTAGCACAGTGTCCTTTAACTGTAAGTAAGTGAGAGCCATTCTGTATGGCATATGCTTAAATGTTAGAGAGGTCTTATATGAAGATGTTCCTAAATAGAATCCAACAAGATGTGTTCAGGACAGAATAATTTCATCATAAGATAGTGACAGCCGTTTAGTATGGCATATACAGAAATGCTGAAAAGGACTTAAATGAAGATCTTCCTTAACAGTCAAACCAAGCCACTTTCACCATAGTGTTCTTTCATTGAATGGATGTAATAGATATTCTGTCATGCCTGTAGTTAAATGTTCAATAGGTCTTACATAAAAATACTCCTAATAATCTACCTGAAAGCTATTAAACACAACCTTCTTTCCTTGTAAGAAGGGTATGGCCATGCTGTATGCCATATACTGAAATGCTTGAAAAGCTTTATATGAAGATGTTCCTCAACAGTTACAAGAAAACTGCTTTCATCCCTGTGTTCATTCAATGAGTGAATGTTTAGAGATTCTGTCATTCCTGCAAAGGAATGTTTAATAAGTCTTACATGAAGATGTTTCTAAACAGCTACAAGGAAATTCTTTTAAATACAGTGTTATTACATTGAATAGACATTAAAGATATCCTGTCATGACTGTAGGCAAATGTCTGATAAGACTTGAGCAAAATATTAATAAACAATTACTTGCAAGCTGGGTTCATCACAGTATTCTTTTCTGGCTATGGAGATGATAGCCATTCTGTATGGCATAAAGTGACATGTTTGAAGAGCCTTTTATTTATATTCTTAAACAGCTAACAAGCAAGATGGTTTCTTCACAGTGTCCTTTCAGTGAATGAATGTTCTAGATATTGTCACATCTGTGGTGAAATATTTGATATATGATGTTCCTAAACAGCTACCCATAAACTGGATTCAGCATGTGTTCTTTCATTTTGTGAAAATGATAGTCGCTCTGTGTGGAATATACTTAAGTATTTGAAGTGTACTATGTGCAGATGTTCCTAAACAGTGAAAAGAAGATGGTTTTTGCATGATTTTCTTTCAGATAACAAATGTTATAGACATTGTCACATCTGTAGTCAAATGTTTGATATGATTTATGTGAAAATATCCCTAAACAGCTACCTGTTGGCTTGATTAAGCACAATGCTCTTTCATTGTAAGAAAGTGATAGCCGTTCCTTGTGGCATATACTGAAATGTTTGAAATGGCATATGTGAAGATGTTCCTTAAGAGCTACTTGCTAGGTGTTTTCCAGACAATGTTCTTTCAGTGAATGGATGTTATAGATAGTCTATCACACCCGTAGTGAAATGCTGGATAAGTTTTATGAAGATGTCCCTAAGTAGCTACAAGCAAAATGGTTTCCCAACAGTGTTCTTACAGACATTGAATGTTATAGATATTCTGTCATGCCTGTAGTGAAATGTTTGCTAAGGCTTGCATGAACACTTACATGAAGATGTTTCTAAACAGCCACAAGCAGGCTTTTTCAACACAGTATTTCATTGAATGAATGTAATAATTATCACATTGTGGCTGCAGAGAAACGTTTGATAAGACACACACAAAATGTTCATAAATAGCATGTGCCAGCTGGTTGCATCACAATGTTGTTTAATTTAATGGAAGTGATAATCATTCTGTACAGCATATGATGTGTTTGAATAGCCTCATATAAAGATATTCCTAAAAACTTATGAGCAATCTGGTTTCACCAGAGTGTGTTCCTCAGTGAAGGAATCTTACAGAGATTCTGTCAGAGCAGTAGTGACATGTTTGGTGTTTTGTATGAAGAAACCCTAAATGGCTTCCTGCAAGATGAGTTCAACACAGTGTTATTTCATTTTAAGAAAATGATAGTCATTCTGTTTGGCATAAACTGAAATATTAGAAAAGCCTTATATCAAGATGTTCCTAATTAGCTACCAGCAATCTGGCTTCACAATAGTGTTCTTTCACTGAATGGATGTAATAGATACTTTGTAGTGAAATGTATGATAAGTCTCTTAGGAAAAGGTTCCTAAACAGCTGCCTGCAATCTGGCTTCAGCACATTATATCATTGTCTCAAAGTGATATTCTTTCAGTATGTCTTATATGGAAATGCTTGAAATGGTGAACATGAAGAAGTTTCTAAATATATACAAGCGAGATTGTTTCTCCACAGTTTTCTTTCAGTGACTGAATGTTATGTATAGTCTGTCACGACTATTGTAAAATGTTTGATAAGTCTTATGTAAAAACGTTCCTAGATAGCGATCTGTGAGCTCTATTTAGCACAGTGTTCTTTCATTGTAGGAAAATGATACCCATTCATTATGGCATATACTGAAATGTGAGAAATGTCTCAAATACAAATGTTCCTAATAATAGCTTCAAGATGCTTTCACCACAGAGGTCTTTCAGTGAAACAATATTGCAGATATTCTGTGACACTTGTAGTGAAGTGTTAGTTAAAACTTACTTGCAAGCTGGATTCAGCACAGTGTTTCTTTCATTGTTGGAAACTCATATTCAATCAGAACAGCAAATATTGAAATGGTTATAATGACTAATACGAAGATGATCCTTAATGGCTGCAAGTAAGATGGTTTCACCACAGTTTTCTCTCAGTGAACAAATGCTATATATATTCTGTCCCACATGCAATGAAATGTTTGTTAAGTCTTATATGAACATGTTCCTAAACAGCTACCCGCAAACTGGGCTTAGAACAGTGTTCTCACATTGTTAGTAATTGATAGGTCATCTGTAGGGCATATGCTGAAATGTTTGAACTGTCTTAGGTGAATATGCCCCTAAACAGCTGTAAGCACATTTGTTTCACCAGAGTTCCTTTAGTGTCTGAATCTTATGGATATTTTTCAAGTCTGTAGTGTAATTTTTTAAGTATTTTAAGAAGTTCTTCCTAAACAGATACTAGGAAACAAGGGTTCAGCTCATCCTTCTTTCCTTGAGTGAATATTAAAATCATTCTGTCATGACCATAGCGCAATATTTGTTAAGACTTATAAAAAGATATTTCTAAAAGACAACTTTCCAGCTGGGTTCTTAACATCGTTCTTTCATTTTATGGAAGTGATAACCATTCTGGATGGAATACACTGAAATGTTTGAAAAGACTTGTATGAAGATACTCCTAAATAGCTACAAGCAATCTGGTTACACCACAGTGTTCTTTCATTTAATAAACTTTATATATAGTCTCCTATAGCTGTAGTGAAATGTTTTATATCATATATGAAAAGGTTCCTACAGCTACCTGCAAGCTGGGATCAGCACACTGACTTTTCATTGTAATAAAGTGATAGTTACTTTGTATGGCATACACTGAAATGTCAGAAAAGACTTATATGAGTGTATTTCTAAAGAGATACAAGCAAGCTGGTTTCACAATAGTGATCTTTCATTGAATTAATGTAATAGATATCCTGTCGCACATGTTGTGAAATTTTCAATAAATCTTACATGAAAATGTTACTATAAGTCTACCTGAAAGCTGAGTTAGGTACAATGTTTTTTCATTTTAAGAAAGTATAGCTGTTCTCTATGGCTCATACTGAAATGCTAGAAAAGACTTACATGAAGATGTTCCTTAAAAGCTACAAGGAAGTTGGTTTCACCACAGCATTCTTTCAATGAGTGAATGTTATAGATATTCCATCATGCCCGTAGTGAAATGTTTGATAGGACTTATTTGAAGATTCCCCTAAACAGCTGCAAGCAAGGTGTTTTCACCACAGTGTTCATTCAGAAAATGAATGTTATACGTATTCTGTCATGCCTCAAGAGAACTATTTGATGTCTTAGGTGAGAGTGTTCCTGAACAGCTACAAGCAAGCTTTTTCAACATAGTGTGGTTTCCTTGAATGAATGTTATGGATATCATGTTGCGGCTGTAGAGAAACGTTTGATAAGACATAAATGAAATGCTCATAAAGAGCCACTGGTTTCATCAGAACGTTCTTTCTGGATATGGAAGCGATAGCCATTCTGTAGGCATAATGAAGTGTTTGAAGAGCCTCATACGAAGACATTCCCAAGGCGCCAGAAGTAATCTGGCTTCACCACAGTGTTCTTTCAGTGAACGAGTGTTATAGCTAGTCTGTCATGCCTGTAGTGAAATGTTTAATAAGTCTTATATGAAGAGGTTTCAAACAGCCGCCAGCAAGCCGGGTTTAGCACAGTGTCCTTTAACTGTAAGTAAGTGAGAGCCATTCTGTATGGCATATGCTTAAATGTTAGAGAGGTCTTATATGAAGATGTTCCTAAATAGAATCCAACAAGATGTGTTCAGGACAGAATAATTTCATCATAAGATAGTGACAGCCGTTTAGTATGGCATATACAGAAATGCTGAAAAGGACTTAAATGAAGATCTTCCTTAACAGTCAAACCAAGCCACTTTCACCATAGTGTTCTTTCATTGAATGGATGTAATAGATATTCTGTCATGCCTGTAGTTAAATGTTCAATAGGTCTTACATAAAAATACTCCTAATAATCTACCTGAAAGCTATTAAACACAACCTTCTTTCCTTGTAAGAAGGGTATGGCCATGCTGTATGCCATATACTGAAATGCTTGAAAAGCTTTATATGAAGATGTTCCTCAACAGTTACAAGAAAACTGCTTTCATCCCTGTGTTCATTCAATGAGTGAATGTTTAGAGATTCTGTCATTCCTGCAAAGGAATGTTTAATAAGTCTTACATGAAGATGTTTCTAAACAGCTACAAGGAAATTCTTTTAAATACAGTGTTATTACATTGAATAGACATTAAAGATATCCTGTCATGACTGTAGGCAAATGTCTGATAAGACTTGAGCAAAATATTAATAAACAATTACTTGCAAGCTGGGTTCATCACAGTATTCTTTTCTGGCTATGGAGATGATAGCCATTCTGTATGGCATAAAGTGACATGTTTGAAGAGCCTTTTATTTATATTCTTAAACAGCTAACAAGCAAGATGGTTTCTTCACAGTGTCCTTTCAGTGAATGAATGTTCTAGATATTGTCACATCTGTGGTGAAATATTTGATATATGATGTTCCTAAACAGCTACCCATAAACTGGATTCAGCATGTGTTCTTTCATTTTGTGAAAATGATAGTCGCTCTGTGTGGAATATACTTAAGTATTTGAAGTGTACTATGTGCAGATGTTCCTAAACAGTGAAAAGAAGATGGTTTTTGCATGATTTTCTTTCAGATAACAAATGTTATAGACATTGTCACATCTGTAGTCAAATGTTTGATATGATTTATGTGAAAATATCCCTAAACAGCTACCTGTTGGCTTGATTAAGCACAATGCTCTTTCATTGTAAGAAAGTGATAGCCGTTCCTTGTGGCATATACTGAAATGTTTGAAATGGCATATGTGAAGATGTTCCTTAAGAGCTACTTGCTAGGTGTTTTCCAGACAATGTTCTTTCAGTGAATGGATGTTATAGATAGTCTATCACACCCGTAGTGAAATGCTGGATAAGTTTTATGAAGATGTCCCTAAGTAGCTACAAGCAAAATGGTTTCCCAACAGTGTTCTTACAGACATTGAATGTTATAGATATTCTGTCATGCCTGTAGTGAAATGTTTGCTAAGGCTTGCATGAACACTTACATGAAGATGTTTCTAAACAGCCACAAGCAGGCTTTTTCAACACAGTATTTCATTGAATGAATGTAATAATTATCACATTGTGGCTGCAGAGAAACGTTTGATAAGACACACACAAAATGTTCATAAATAGCATGTGCCAGCTGGTTGCATCACAATGTTGTTTAATTTAATGGAAGTGATAATCATTCTGTACAGCATATGATGTGTTTGAATAGCCTCATATAAAGATATTCCTAAAAACTTATGAGCAATCTGGTTTCACCAGAGTGTGTTCCTCAGTGAAGGAATCTTACAGAGATTCTGTCAGAGCAGTAGTGACATGTTTGGTGTTTTGTATGAAGAAACCCTAAATGGCTTCCTGCAAGATGAGTTCAACACAGTGTTATTTCATTTTAAGAAAATGATAGTCATTCTGTTTGGCATAAACTGAAATATTAGAAAAGCCTTATATCAAGATGTTCCTAATTAGCTACCAGCAATCTGGCTTCACAATAGTGTTCTTTCACTGAATGGATGTAATAGATACTTTGTAGTGAAATGTATGATAAGTCTCTTAGGAAAAGGTTCCTAAACAGCTGCCTGCAATCTGGCTTCAGCACATTATATCATTGTCTCAAAGTGATATTCTTTCAGTATGTCTTATATGGAAATGCTTGAAATGGTGAACATGAAGAAGTTTCTAAATATATACAAGCGAGATTGTTTCTCCACAGTTTTCTTTCAGTGACTGAATGTTATGTATAGTCTGTCACGACTATTGTAAAATGTTTGATAAGTCTTATGTAAAAACGTTCCTAGATAGCGATCTGTGAGCTCTATTTAGCACAGTGTTCTTTCATTGTAGGAAAATGATACCCATTCATTATGGCATATACTGAAATGTGAGAAATGTCTCAAATACAAATGTTCCTAATAATAGCTTCAAGATGCTTTCACCACAGAGGTCTTTCAGTGAAACAATATTGCAGATATTCTGTGACACTTGTAGTGAAGTGTTAGTTAAAACTTACTTGCAAGCTGGATTCAGCACAGTGTTTCTTTCATTGTTGGAAACTCATATTCAATCAGAACAGCAAATATTGAAATGGTTATAATGACTAATACGAAGATGATCCTTAATGGCTGCAAGTAAGATGGTTTCACCACAGTTTTCTCTCAGTGAACAAATGCTATATATATTCTGTCCCACATGCAATGAAATGTTTGTTAAGTCTTATATGAACATGTTCCTAAACAGCTACCCGCAAACTGGGCTTAGAACAGTCTTCTCACATTGTTAGTAATTGATAGGTCATCTGTAGGGCATATGCTGAAATGTTTGAACTGTCTTAGGTGAATATGCCCCTAAACAGCTGTAAGCACATTTGTTTCACCAGAGTTCCTTTAGTGTCTGAATCTTATGGATATTTTTCAAGTCTGTAGTGTAATTTTTTAAGTATTTTAAGAAGTTCTTCCTAAACAGATACTAGGAAACAAGGGTTCAGCTCATCCTTCTTTCCTTGAGTGAATATTAAAATCATTCTGTCATGACCATAGCGCAATATTTGTTAAGACTTATAAAAAGATATTTCTAAAAGACAACTTTCCAGCTGGGTTCTTAACATCGTTCTTTCATTTTATGGAAGTGATAACCATTCTGGATGGAATACACTGAAATGTTTGAAAAGACTTGTATGAAGATACTCCTAAATAGCTACAAGCAATCTGGTTACACCACAGTGTTCTTTCATTTAATAAACTTTATATATAGTCTCCTATAGCTGTAGTGAAATGTTTTATATCATATATGAAAAGGTTCCTACAGCTACCTGCAAGCTGGGATCAGCACACTGACTTTTCATTGTAATAAAGTGATAGTTACTTTGTATGGCATACACTGAAATGTCAGAAAAGACTTATATGAGTGTATTTCTAAAGAGATACAAGCAAGCTGGTTTCACAATAGTGATCTTTCATTGAATTAATGTAATAGATATCCTGTCGCACATGTTGTGAAATTTTCAATAAATCTTACATGAAAATGTTACTATAAGTCTACCTGAAAGCTGAGTTAGGTACAATGTTTTTTCATTTTAAGAAAGTATAGCTGTTCTCTATGGCTCATACTGAAATGCTAGAAAAGACTTACATGAAGATGTTCCTTAAAAGCTACAAGGAAGTTGGTTTCACCACAGCATTCTTTCAATGAGTGAATGTTATAGATATTCCATCATGCCCGTAGTGAAATGTTTGATAGGACTTATTTGAAGATTCCCCTAAACAGCTGCAAGCAAGGTGTTTTCACCACAGTGTTCATTCAGAAAATGAATGTTATACGTATTCTGTCATGCCTCAAGAGAACTATTTGATGTCTTAGGTGAGAGTGTTCCTGAACAGCTACAAGCAAGCTTTTTCAACATAGTGTGGTTTCCTTGAATGAATGTTATGGATATCATGTTGCGGCTGTAGAGAAACGTTTGATAAGACATAAATGAAATGCTCATAAAGAGCCACTGGTTTCATCAGAACGTTCTTTCTGGATATGGAAGCGATAGCCATTCTGTAGGCATAATGAAGTGTTTGAAGAGCCTCATACGAAGACATTCCCAAGGCGCCAGAAGTAATCTGGCTTCACCACAGTGTTCTTTCAGTGAACGAGTGTTATAGCTAGTCTGTCATGCCTGTAGTGAAATGTTTAATAAGTCTTATATGAAGAGGTTTCAAACAGCCGCCAGCAAGCCGGGTTTAGCACAGTGTCCTTTAACTGTAAGTAAGTGAGAGCCATTCTGTATGGCATATGCTTAAATGTTAGAGAGGTCTTATATGAAGATGTTCCTAAATAGAATCCAACAAGATGTGTTCAGGACAGAATAATTTCATCATAAGATAGTGACAGCCGTTTAGTATGGCATATACAGAAATGCTGAAAAGGACTTAAATGAAGATCTTCCTTAACAGTCAAACCAAGCCACTTTCACCATAGTGTTCTTTCATTGAATGGATGTAATAGATATTCTGTCATGCCTGTAGTTAAATGTTCAATAGGTCTTACATAAAAATACTCCTAATAATCTACCTGAAAGCTATTAAACACAACCTTCTTTCCTTGTAAGAAGGGTATGGCCATGCTGTATGCCATATACTGAAATGCTTGAAAAGCTTTATATGAAGATGTTCCTCAACAGTTACAAGAAAACTGCTTTCATCCCTGTGTTCATTCAATGAGTGAATGTTTAGAGATTCTGTCATTCCTGCAAAGGAATGCTTAATAAGTCTTACATGAAGATGTTTCTAAACAGCTACAAGGAAATTCTTTTAAATACAGTGTTATTACATTGAATAGACATTAAAGATATCCTGTCATGACTGTAGGCAAATGTCTGATAAGACTTGAGCAAAATATTAATAAACAATTACTTGCAAGCTGGGTTCATCACAGTATTCTTTTCTGGCTATGGAGATGATAGCCATTCTGTATGGCATAAAGTGACATGTTTGAAGAGCCTTTTATTTATATTCTTAAACAGCTAACAAGCAAGATGGTTTCTTCACAGTGTCCTTTCAGTGAATGAATGTTCTAGATATTGTCACATCTGTGGTGAAATATTTGATATATGATGTTCCTAAACAGCTACCCATAAACTGGATTCAGCATGTGTTCTTTCATTTTGTGAAAATGATAGTCGCTCTGTGTGGAATATACTTAAGTATTTGAAGTGTACTATGTGCAGATGTTCCTAAACAGTGAAAAGAAGATGGTTTTTGCATGATTTTCTTTCAGATAACAAATGTTATAGACATTGTCACATCTGTAGTCAAATGTTTGATATGATTTATGTGAAAATATCCCTAAACAGCTACCTGTTGGCTTGATTAAGCACAATGCTCTTTCATTGTAAGAAAGTGATAGCCGTTCCTTGTGGCATATACTGAAATGTTTGAAATGGCATATGTGAAGATGTTCCTTAAGAGCTACTTGCTAGGTGTTTTCCAGACAATGTTCTTTCAGTGAATGGATGTTATAGATAGTCTATCACACCCGTAGTGAAATGCTGGATAAGTTTTATGAAGATGTCCCTAAGTAGCTACAAGCAAAATGGTTTCCCAACAGTGTTCTTACAGACATTGAATGTTATAGATATTCTGTCATGCCTGTAGTGAAATGTTTGCTAAGGCTTGCATGAACACTTACATGAAGATGTTTCTAAACAGCCACAAGCAGGCTTTTTCAACACAGTATTTCATTGAATGAATGTAATAATTATCACATTGTGGCTGCAGAGAAACGTTTGATAAGACACACACAAAATGTTCATAAATAGCATGTGCCAGCTGGTTGCATCACAATGTTGTTTAATTTAATGGAAGTGATAATCATTCTGTACAGCATATGATGTGTTTGAATAGCCTCATATAAAGATATTCCTAAAAACTTATGAGCAATCTGGTTTCACCAGAGTGTGTTCCTCAGTGAAGGAATCTTACAGAGATTCTGTCAGAGCAGTAGTGACATGTTTGGTGTTTTGTATGAAGAAACCCTAAATGGCTTCCTGCAAGATGAGTTCAACACAGTGTTATTTCATTTTAAGAAAATGATAGTCATTCTGTTTGGCATAAACTGAAATATTAGAAAAGCCTTATATCAAGATGTTCCTAATTAGCTACCAGCAATCTGGCTTCACAATAGTGTTCTTTCACTGAATGGATGTAATAGATACTTTGTAGTGAAATGTATGATAAGTCTCTTAGGAAAAGGTTCCTAAACAGCTGCCTGCAATCTGGCTTCAGCACATTATATCATTGTCTCAAAGTGATATTCTTTCAGTATGTCTTATATGGAAATGCTTGAAATGGTGAACATGAAGAAGTTTCTAAATATATACAAGCGAGATTGTTTCTCCACAGTTTTCTTTCAGTGACTGAAGGTTATGTATAGTCTGTCACGACTATTGTAAAATGTTTGATAAGTCTTATGTAAAAACGTTCCTAGATAGCGATCTGTGAGCTCTATTTAGCACAGTGTTCTTTCATTGTAGGAAAATGATACCCATTCATTATGGCATATACTGAAATGTGAGAAATGTCTCAAATACAAATGTTCCTAATAATAGCTTCAAGATGCTTTCA
The DNA here is from genome assembly GCF_041296235.1 of Equus asinus. Lineage (NCBI taxonomy): Eukaryota > Metazoa > Chordata > Mammalia > Perissodactyla > Equidae > Equus > Equus asinus. Next base: position 8,765,224 of record NC_091809.1, on the reverse strand, counting down.
CCACAGAGGTCTTTCAGTGAAACAATATTGCAGATATTCTGTGACACTTGTAGTGAAGTGTTAGTTAAAACTTACTTGCAAGCTGGATTCAGCACAGTGTTTCTTTCATTGTTGGAAACTCATATTCAATCAGAACAGCAAATATTGAAATGGTTATAATGACTAATACGAAGATGATCCTTAATGGCTGCAAGTAAGATGGTTTCACCACAGTTTTCTCTCAGTGAACAAATGCTATATATATTCTGTCCCACATGCAATGAAATGTTTGTTAAGTCTTATATGAACATGTTCCTAAACAGCTACCCGCAAACTGGGCTTAGAACAGTCTTCTCACATTGTTAGTAATTGATAGGTCATCTGTAGGGCATATGCTGAAATGTTTGAACTGTCTTAGGTGAATATGCCCCTAAACAGCTGTAAGCACATTTGTTTCACCAGAGTTCCTTTAGTGTCTGAATCTTATGGATATTTTTCAAGTCTGTAGTGTAATTTTTTAAGTATTTTAAGAAGTTCTTCCTAAACAGATACTAGGAAACAAGGGTTCAGCTCATCCTTCTTTCCTTGAGTGAATATTAAAATCATTCTGTCATGACCATAGCGCAATATTTGTTAAGACTTATAAAAAGATATTTCTAAAAGACAACTTTCCAGCTGGGTTCTTAACATCGTTCTTTCATTTTATGGAAGTGATAACCATTCTGGATGGAATACACTGAAATGTTTGAAAAGACTTGTATGAAGATACTCCTAAATAGCTACAAGCAATCTGGTTACACCACAGTGTTCTTTCATTTAATAAACTTTATATATAGTCTCCTATAGCTGTAGTGAAATGTTTTATATCATATATGAAAAGGTTCCTACAGCTACCTGCAAGCTGGGATCAGCACACTGACTTTTCATTGTAATAAAGTGATAGTTACTTTGTATGGCATACACTGAAATGTCAGAAAAGACTTATATGAGTGTATTTCTAAAGAGATACAAGCAAGCTGGTTTCACAATAGTGATCTTTCATTGAATTAATGTAATAGATATCCTGTCGCACATGTTGTGAAATTTTCAATAAATCTTACATGAAAATGTTACTATAAGTCTACCTGAAAGCTGAGTTAGGTACAATGTTTTTTCATTTTAAGAAAGTATAGCTGTTCTCTATGGCTCATACTGAAATGCTAGAAAAGACTTACATGAAGATGTTCCTTAAAAGCTACAAGGAAGTTGGTTTCACCACAGCATTCTTTCAATGAGTGAATGTTATAGATATTCCATCATGCCCGTAGTGAAATGTTTGATAGGACTTATTTGAAGATTCCCCTAAACAGCTGCAAGCAAGGTGTTTTCACCACAGTGTTCATTCAGAAAATGAATGTTATACGTATTCTGTCATGCCTCAAGAGAACTATTTGATGTCTTAGGTGAGAGTGTTCCTGAACAGCTACAAGCAAGCTTTTTCAACATAGTGTGGTTTCCTTGAATGAATGTTATGGATATCATGTTGCGGCTGTAGAGAAACGTTTGATAAGACATAAATGAAATGCTCATAAAGAGCCACTGGTTTCATCAGAACGTTCTTTCTGGATATGGAAGCGATAGCCATTCTGTAGGCATAATGAAGTGTTTGAAGAGCCTCATACGAAGACATTCCCAAGGCGCCAGAAGTAATCTGGCTTCACCACAGTGTTCTTTCAGTGAACGAGTGTTATAGCTAGTCTGTCATGCCTGTAGTGAAATGTTTAATAAGTCTTATATGAAGAGGTTTCAAACAGCCGCCAGCAAGCCGGGTTTAGCACAGTGTCCTTTAACTGTAAGTAAGTGAGAGCCATTCTGTATGGCATATGCTTAAATGTTAGAGAGGTCTTATATGAAGATGTTCCTAAATAGAATCCAACAAGATGTGTTCAGGACAGAATAATTTCATCATAAGATAGTGACAGCCGTTTAGTATGGCATATACAGAAATGCTGAAAAGGACTTAAATGAAGATCTTCCTTAACAGTCAAACCAAGCCACTTTCACCATAGTGTTCTTTCATTGAATGGATGTAATAGATATTCTGTCATGCCTGTAGTTAAATGTTCAATAGGTCTTACATAAAAATACTCCTAATAATCTACCTGAAAGCTATTAAACACAACCTTCTTTCCTTGTAAGAAGGGTATGGCCATGCTGTATGCCATATACTGAAATGCTTGAAAAGCTTTATATGAAGATGTTCCTCAACAGTTACAAGAAAACTGCTTTCATCCCTGTGTTCATTCAATGAGTGAATGTTTAGAGATTCTGTCATTCCTGCAAAGGAATGCTTAATAAGTCTTACATGAAGATGTTTCTAAACAGCTACAAGGAAATTCTTTTAAATACAGTGTTATTACATTGAATAGACATTAAAGATATCCTGTCATGACTGTAGGCAAATGTCTGATAAGACTTGAGCAAAATATTAATAAACAATTACTTGCAAGCTGGGTTCATCACAGTATTCTTTTCTGGCTATGGAGATGATAGCCATTCTGTATGGCATAAAGTGACATGTTTGAAGAGCCTTTTATTTATATTCTTAAACAGCTAACAAGCAAGATGGTTTCTTCACAGTGTCCTTTCAGTGAATGAATGTTCTAGATATTGTCACATCTGTGGTGAAATATTTGATATATGATGTTCCTAAACAGCTACCCATAAACTGGATTCAGCATGTGTTCTTTCATTTTGTGAAAATGATAGTCGCTCTGTGTGGAATATACTTAAGTATTTGAAGTGTACTATGTGCAGATGTTCCTAAACAGTGAAAAGAAGATGGTTTTTGCATGATTTTCTTTCAGATAACAAATGTTATAGACATTGTCACATCTGTAGTCAAATGTTTGATATGATTTATGTGAAAATATCCCTAAACAGCTACCTGTTGGCTTGATTAAGCACAATGCTCTTTCATTGTAAGAAAGTGATAGCCGTTCCTTGTGGCATATACTGAAATGTTTGAAATGGCATATGTGAAGATGTTCCTTAAGAGCTACTTGCTAGGTGTTTTCCAGACAATGTTCTTTCAGTGAATGGATGTTATAGATAGTCTATCACACCCGTAGTGAAATGCTGGATAAGTTTTATGAAGATGTCCCTAAGTAGCTACAAGCAAAATGGTTTCCCAACAGTGTTCTTACAGACATTGAATGTTATAGATATTCTGTCATGCCTGTAGTGAAATGTTTGCTAAGGCTTGCATGAACACTTACATGAAGATGTTTCTAAACAGCCACAAGCAGGCTTTTTCAACACAGTATTTCATTGAATGAATGTAATAATTATCACATTGTGGCTGCAGAGAAACGTTTGATAAGACACACACAAAATGTTCATAAATAGCATGTGCCAGCTGGTTGCATCACAATGTTGTTTAATTTAATGGAAGTGATAATCATTCTGTACAGCATATGATGTGTTTGAATAGCCTCATATAAAGATATTCCTAAAAACTTATGAGCAATCTGGTTTCACCAGAGTGTGTTCCTCAGTGAAGGAATCTTACAGAGATTCTGTCAGAGCAGTAGTGACATGTTTGGTGTTTTGTATGAAGAAACCCTAAATGGCTTCCTGCAAGATGAGTTCAACACAGTGTTATTTCATTTTAAGAAAATGATAGTCATTCTGTTTGGCATAAACTGAAATATTAGAAAAGCCTTATATCAAGATGTTCCTAATTAGCTACCAGCAATCTGGCTTCACAATAGTGTTCTTTCACTGAATGGATGTAATAGATACTTTGTAGTGAAATGTATGATAAGTCTCTTAGGAAAAGGTTCCTAAACAGCTGCCTGCAATCTGGCTTCAGCACATTATATCATTGTCTCAAAGTGATATTCTTTCAGTATGTCTTATATGGAAATGCTTGAAATGGTGAACATGAAGAAGTTTCTAAATATATACAAGCGAGATTGTTTCTCCACAGTTTTCTTTCAGTGACTGAAGGTTATGTATAGTCTGTCACGACTATTGTAAAATGTTTGATAAGTCTTATGTAAAAACGTTCCTAGATAGCGATCTGTGAGCTCTATTTAGCACAGTGTTCTTTCATTGTAGGAAAATGATACCCATTCATTATGGCATATACTGAAATGTGAGAAATGTCTCAAATACAAATGTTCCTAATAATAGCTTCAAGATGCTTTCACCACAGAGGTCTTTCAGTGAAACAATATTGCAGATATTCTGTGACACTTGTAGTGAAGTGTTAGTTAAAACTTACTTGCAAGCTGGATTCAGCACAGTGTTTCTTTCATTGTTGGAAACTCATATTCAATCAGAACAGCAAATATTGAAATGGTTATAATGACTAATACGAAGATGATCCTTAATGGCTGCAAGTAAGATGGTTTCACCACAGTTTTCTCTCAGTGAACAAATGCTATATATATTCTGTCCCACATGCAATGAAATGTTTGTTAAGTCTTATATGAAGATGTTCCTAAACAGCTACCCGCAAACTGGGCTTAGAACAGTCTTCTCACATTGTTAGTAATTGATAGGTCATCTGTAGGGCATATGCTGAAATGTTTGAACTGTCTTAGGTGAATATGCCCCTAAACAGCTGTAAGCACATTTGTTTCACCAGAGTTCCTTTAGTGTCTGAATCTTATGGATATTTTTCAAGTCTGTAGTGTAATTTTTTAAGTATTTTAAGAAGTTCTTCCTAAACAGATACTAGGAAACAAGGGTTCAGCTCATCCTTCTTTCCTTGAGTGAATATTAAAATCATTCTGTCATGACCATAGCGCAATATTTGTTAAGACTTATAAAAAGATATTTCTAAAAGACAACTTTCCAGCTGGGTTCTTAACATCGTTCTTTCATTTTATGGAAGTGATAACCATTCTGGATGGAATACACTGAAATGTTTGAAAAGACTTGTATGAAGATACTCCTAAATAGCTACAAGCAATCTGGTTACACCACAGTGTTCTTTCATTTAATAAACTTTATATATAGTCTCCTATAGCTGTAGTGAAATGTTTTATATCATATATGAAAATGTTCCTACAGCTACCTGCAAGCTGGGATCAGCACACTGACTTTTCATTGTAATAAAGTGATAGTTACTTTGTATGGCATACACTGAAATGTCAGAAAAGACTTATATGAGTGTATTTCTAAAGAGATACAAGCAAGCTGGTTTCACAATAGTGATCTTTCATTGAATTAATGTAATAGATATCCTGTCGCACATGTTGTGAAATTTTCAATAAATCTTACATGAAAATGTTACTATAAGTCTACCTGAAAGCTGAGTTAGGTACAATGTTTTTTCATTTTAAGAAAGTATAGCTGTTCTCTATGGCTCATACTGAAATGCTAGAAAAGACTTACATGAAGATGTTCCTTAAAAGCTACAAGGAAGTTGGTTTCACCACAGCATTCTTTCAATGAGTGAATGTTATAGATATTCCATCATGCCCGTAGTGAAATGTTTGATAGGACTTATTTGAAGATTCCCCTAAACAGCTGCAAGCAAGGTGTTTTCACCACAGTGTTCATTCAGAAAATGAATGTTATACGTATTCTGTCATGCCTCAAGAGAACTATTTGATGTCTTAGGTGAGAGTGTTCCTGAACAGCTACAAGCAAGCTTTTTCAACATAGTGTGGTTTCCTTGAATGAATGTTATGGATATCATGTTGCGGCTGTAGAGAAACGTTTGATAAGACATAAATGAAATGCTCATAAAGAGCCACTGGTTTCATCAGAACGTTCTTTCTGGATATGGAAGCGATAGCCATTCTGTAGGCATAATGAAGTGTTTGAAGAGCCTCATACGAAGACATTCCCAAGGCGCCAGAAGTAATCTGGCTTCACCACAGTGTTCTTTCAGTGAACGAGTGTTATAGCTAGTCTGTCATGCCTGTAGTGAAATGTTTAATAAGTCTTATATGAAGAGGTTTCAAACAGCCGCCAGCAAGCCGGGTTTAGCACAGTGTCCTTTAACTGTAAGTAAGTGAGAGCCATTCTGTATGGCATATGCTTAAATGTTAGAGAGGTCTTATATGAAGATGTTCCTAAATAGAATCCAACAAGATGTGTTCAGGACAGAATAATTTCATCATAAGATAGTGACAGCCGTTTAGTATGGCATATACAGAAATGCTGAAAAGGACTTAAATGAAGATCTTCCTTAACAGTCAAACCAAGCCACTTTCACCATAGTGTTCTTTCATTGAATGGATGTAATAGATATTCTGTCATGCCTGTAGTTAAATGTTCAATAGGTCTTACATAAAAATACTCCTAATAATCTACCTGAAAGCTATTAAACACAACCTTCTTTCCTTGTAAGAAGGGTATGGCCATGCTGTATGCCATATACTGAAATGCTTGAAAAGCTTTATATGAAGATGTTCCTCAACAGTTACAAGAAAACTGCTTTCATCCCTGTGTTCATTCAATGAGTGAATGTTTAGAGATTCTGTCATTCCTGCAAAGGAATGTTTAATAAGTCTTACATGAAGATGTTTCTAAACAGCTACAAGGAAATTCTTTTAAATACAGTGTTATTACATTGAATAGACATTAAAGATATCCTGTCATGACTGTAGGCAAATGTCTGATAAGACTTGAGCAAAATATTAATAAACAATTACTTGCAAGCTGGGTTCATCACAGTATTCTTTTCTGGCTATGGAGATGATAGCCATTCTGTATGGCATAAAGTGACATGTTTGAAGAGCCTTTTATTTATATTCTTAAACAGCTAACAAGCAAGATGGTTTCTTCACAGTGTCCTTTCAGTGAATGAATGTTCTAGATATTGTCACATCTGTGGTGAAATATTTGATATATGATGTTCCTAAACAGCTACCCATAAACTGGATTCAGCATGTGTTCTTTCATTTTGTGAAAATGATAGTCGCTCTGTGTGGAATATACTTAAGTATTTGAAGTGTACTATGTGCAGATGTTCCTAAACAGTGAAAAGAAGATGGTTTTTGCATGATTTTCTTTCAGATAACAAATGTTATAGACATTGTCACATCTGTAGTCAAATGTTTGATATGATTTATGTGAAAATATCCCTAAACAGCTACCTGTTGGCTTGATTAAGCACAATGCTCTTTCATTGTAAGAAAGTGATAGCCGTTCCTTGTGGCATATACTGAAATGTTTGAAATGGCATATGTGAAGATGTTCCTTAAGAGCTACTTGCTAGGTGTTTTCCAGACAATGTTCTTTCAGTGAATGGATGTTATAGATAGTCTATCACACCCGTAGTGAAATGCTGGATAAGTTTTATGAAGATGTCCCTAAGTAGCTACAAGCAAAATGGTTTCCCAACAGTGTTCTTACAGACATTGAATGTTATAGATATTCTGTCATGCCTGTAGTGAAATGTTTGCTAAGGCTTGCATGAACACTTACATGAAGATGTTTCTAAACAGCCACAAGCAGGCTTTTTCAACACAGTATTTCATTGAATGAATGTAATAATTATCACATTGTGGCTGCAGAGAAACGTTTGATAAGACACACACAAAATGTTCATAAATAGCATGTGCCAGCTGGTTGCATCACAATGTTGTTTAATTTAATGGAAGTGATAATCATTCTGTACAGCATATGATGTGTTTGAATAGCCTCATATAAAGATATTCCTAAAAACTTATGAGCAATCTGGTTTCACCAGAGTGTGTTCCTCAGTGAAGGAATCTTACAGAGATTCTGTCAGAGCAGTAGTGACATGTTTGGTGTTTTGTATGAAGAAACCCTAAATGGCTTCCTGCAAGATGAGTTCAACACAGTGTTATTTCATTTTAAGAAAATGATAGTCATTCTGTTTGGCATAAACTGAAATATTAGAAAAGCCTTATATCAAGATGTTCCTAATTAGCTACCAGCAATCTGGCTTCACAATAGTGTTCTTTCACTGAATGGATGTAATAGATACTTTGTAGTGAAATGTATGATAAGTCTCTTAGGAAAAGGTTCCTAAACAGCTGCCTGCAATCTGGCTTCAGCACATTATATCATTGTCTCAAAGTGATATTCTTTCAGTATGTCTTATATGGAAATGCTTGAAATGGTGAACATGAAGAAGTTTCTAAATATATACAAGCGAGATTGTTTCTCCACAGTTTTCTTTCAGTGACTGAATGTTATGTATAGTCTGTCACGACTATTGTAAAATGTTTGATAAGTCTTATGTAAAAACGTTCCTAGATAGCGATCTGTGAGCTCTATTTAGCACAGTGTTCTTTCATTGTAGGAAAATGATACCCATTCATTATGGCATATACTGAAATGTGAGAAATGTCTCAAATACAAATGTTCCTAATAATAGCTTCAAGATGCTTTCACCACAGAGGTCTTTCAGTGAAACAATATTGCAGATATTCTGTGACACTTGTAGTGAAGTGTTAGTTAAAACTTACTTGCAAGCTGGATTCAGCACAGTGTTTCTTTCATTGTTGGAAACTCATATTCAATCAGAACAGCAAATATTGAAATGGTTATAATGACTAATACGAAGATGATCCTTAATGGCTGCAAGTAAGATGGTTTCACCACAGTTTTCTCTCAGTGAACAAATGCTATATATATTCTGTCCCACATGCAATGAAATGTTTGTTAAGTCTTATATGAACATGTTCCTAAACAGCTACCCGCAAACTGGGCTTAGAACAGTCTTCTCACATTGTTAGTAATTGATAGGTCATCTGTAGGGCATATGCTGAAATGTTTGAACTGTCTTAGGTGAATATGCCCCTAAACAGCTGTAAGCACATTTGTTTCACCAGAGTTCCTTTAGTGTCTGAATCTTATGGATATTTTTCAAGTCTGTAGTGTAATTTTTTAAGTATTTTAAGAAGTTCTTCCTAAACAGATACTAGGAAACAAGGGTTCAGCTCATCCTTCTTTCCTTGAGTGAATATTAAAATCATTCTGTCATGACCATAGCGCAATATTTGTTAAGACTTATAAAAAGATATTTCTAAAAGACAACTTTCCAGCTGGGTTCTTAACATCGTTCTTTCATTTTATGGAAGTGATAACCATTCTGGATGGAATACACTGAAATGTTTGAAAAGACTTGTATGAAGATACTCCTAAATAGCTACAAGCAATCTGGTTACACCACAGTGTTCTTTCATTTAATAAACTTTATATATAGTCTCCTATAGCTGTAGTGAAATGTTTTATATCATATATGAAAAGGTTCCTACAGCTACCTGCAAGCTGGGATCAGCACACTGACTTTTCATTGTAATAAAGTGATAGTTACTTTGTATGGCATACACTGAAATGTCAGAAAAGACTTATATGAGTGTATTTCTAAAGAGATACAAGCAAGCTGGTTTCACAATAGTGATCTTTCATTGAATTAATGTAATAGATATCCTGTCGCACATGTTGTGAAATTTTCAATAAATCTTACATGAAAATGTTACTATAAGTCTACCTGAAAGCTGAGTTAGGTACAATGTTTTTTCATTTTAAGAAAGTATAGCTGTTCTCTATGGCTCATACTGAAATGCTAGAAAAGACTTACATGAAGATGTTCCTTAAAAGCTACAAGGAAGTTGGTTTCACCACAGCATTCTTTCAATGAGTGAATGTTATAGATATTCCATCATGCCCGTAGTGAAATGTTTGATAGGACTTATTTGAAGATTCCCCTAAACAGCTGCAAGCAAGGTGTTTTCACCACAGTGTTCATTCAGAAAATGAATGTTATACGTATTCTGTCATGCCTCAAGAGAACTATTTGATGTCTTAGGTGAGAGTGTTCCTGAACAGCTACAAGCAAGCTTTTTCAACATAGTGTGGTTTCCTTGAATGAATGTTATGGATATCATGTTGCGGCTGTAGAGAAACGTTTGATAAGACATAAATGAAATGCTCATAAAGAGCCACTGGTTTCATCAGAACGTTCTTTCTGGATATGGAAGCGATAGCCATTCTGTAGGCATAATGAAGTGTTTGAAGAGCCTCATACGAAGACATTCCCAAGGCGCCAGAAGTAATCTGGCTTCACCACAGTGTTCTTTCAGTGAACGAGTGTTATAGCTAGTCTGTCATGCCTGTAGTGAAATGTTTAATAAGTCTTATATGAAGAGGTTTCAAACAGCCGCCAGCAAGCCGGGTTTAGCACAGTGTCCTTTAACTGTAAGTAAGTGAGAGCCATTCTGTATGGCATATGCTTAAATGTTAGAGAGGTCTTATATGAAGATGTTCCTAAATAGAATCCAACAAGATGTGTTCAGGACAGAATAATTTCATCATAAGATAGTGACAGCCGTTTAGTATGGCATATACAGAAATGCTGAAAAGGACTTAAATGAAGATCTTCCTTAACAGTCAAACCAAGCCACTTTCACCATAGTGTTCTTTCATTGAATGGATGTAATAGATATTCTGTCATGCCTGTAGTTAAATGTTCAATAGGTCTTACATAAAAATACTCCTAATAATCTACCTGAAAGCTATTAAACACAACCTTCTTTCCTTGTAAGAAGGGTATGGCCATGCTGTATGCCATATACTGAAATGCTTGAAAAGCTTTATATGAAGATGTTCCTCAACAGTTACAAGAAAACTGCTTTCATCCCTGTGTTCATTCAATGAGTGAATGTTTAGAGATTCTGTCATTCCTGCAAAGGAATGCTTAATAAGTCTTACATGAAGATGTTTCTAAACAGCTACAAGGAAATTCTTTTAAATACAGTGTTATTACATTGAATAGACATTAAAGATATCCTGTCATGACTGTAGGCAAATGTCTGATAAGACTTGAGCAAAATATTAATAAACAATTACTTGCAAGCTGGGTTCATCACAGTATTCTTTTCTGGCTATGGAGATGATAGCCATTCTGTATGGCATAAAGTGACATGTTTGAAGAGCCTTTTATTTATATTCTTAAACAGCTAACAAGCAAGATGGTTTCTTCACAGTGTCCTTTCAGTGAATGAATGTTCTAGATATTGTCACATCTGTGGTGAAATATTTGATATATGATGTTCCTAAACAGCTACCCATAAACTGGATTCAGCATGTGTTCTTTCATTTTGTGAAAATGATAGTCGCTCTGTGTGGAATATACTTAAGTATTTGAAGTGTACTATGTGCAGATGTTCCTAAACAGTGAAAAGAAGATGGTTTTTGCATGATTTTCTTTCAGATAACAAATGTTATAGACATTGTCACATCTGTAGTCAAATGTTTGATATGATTTATGTGAAAATATCCCTAAACAGCTACCTGTTGGCTTGATTAAGCACAATGCTCTTTCATTGTAAGAAAGTGATAGCCGTTCCTTGTGGCATGTACTGAAATGTTTGAAATGGCATATGTGAAGATGTTCCTTAAGAGCTACTTGCTAGGTGTTTTCCAGACAATGTTCTTTCAGTGAATGGATGTTATAGATAGTCTATCACACCCGTAGTGAAATGCTGGATAAGTTTTATGAAGATGTCCCTAAGTAGCTACAAGCAAAATGGTTTCCCAACAGTGTTCTTACAGACATTGAATGTTATAGATATTCTGTCATGCCTGTAGTGAAATGTTTGCTAAGGCTTGCATGAACACTTACATGAAGATGTTTCTAAACAGCCACAAGCAGGCTTTTTCAACACAGTATTTCATTGAATGAATGTAATAATTATCACATTGTGGCTGCAGAGAAACGTTTGATAAGACACACACAAAATGTTCATAAATAGCATGTGCCAGCTGGTTGCATCACAATGTTGTTTAATTTAATGGAAGTGATAATCATTCTGTACAGCATATGATGTGTTTGAATAGCCTCATATAAAGATATTCCTAAAAACTTATGAGCAATCTGGTTTCACCAGAGTGTGTTCCTCAGTGAAGGAATCTTACAGAGATTCTGTCAGAGCAGTAGTGACATGTTTGGTGTTTTGTATGAAGAAACCCTAAATGGCTTCCTGCAAGATGAGTTCAACACAGTGTTATTTCATTTTAAGAAAATGATAGTCATTCTGTTTGGCATAAACTGAAATATTAGAAAAGCCTTATATCAAGATGTTCCTAATTAGCTACCAGCAATCTGGCTTCACAATAGTGTTCTTTCACTGAATGGATGTAATAGATACTTTGTAGTGAAATGTATGATAAGTCTCTTAGGAAAAGGTTCCTAAACAGCTGCCTGCAATCTGGCTTCAGCACATTATATCATTGTCTCAAAGTGATATTCTTTCAGTATGTCTTATATGGAAATGCTTGAAATGGTGAACATGAAGAAGTTTCTAAATATATACAAGCGAGATTGTTTCTCCACAGTTTTCTTTCAGTGACTGAATGTTATGTATAGTCTGTCACGACTATTGTAAAATGTTTGATAAGTCTTATGTAAAAACGTTCCTAGATAGCGATCTGTGAGCTCTATTTAGCACAGTGTTCTTTCATTGTAGGAAAATGATACCCATTCATTATGGCATATACTGAAATGTGAGAAATGTCTCAAATACAAATGTTCCTAATAATAGCTTCAAGATGCTTTCACCACAGAGGTCTTTCAGTGAAACAATATTGCAGATATTCTGTGACACTTGTAGTGAAGTGTTAGTTAAAACTTACTTGCAAGCTGGATTCAGCACAGTGTTTCTTTCATTGTTGGAAACTCATATTCAATCAGAACAGCAAATATTGAAATGGTTATAATGACTAATACGAAGATGATCCTTAATGGCTGCAAGTAAGATGGTTTCACCACAGTTTTCTCTCAGTGAACAAATGCTATATATATTCTGTCCCACATGCAATGAAATGTTTGTTAAGTCTTATATGAACATGTTCCTAAACAGCTACCCGCAAACTGGGCTTAGAACAGTCTTCTCACATTGTTAGTAATTGATAGGTCATCTGTAGGGCATATGCTGAAATGTTTGAACTGTCTTAGGTGAATATGCCCCTAAACAGCTGTAAGCACATTTGTTTCACCAGAGTTCCTTTAGTGTCTGAATCTTATGGATATTTTTCAAGTCTGTAGTGTAATTTTTTAAGTATTTTATGAAGTTCTTCCTAAACAGATACTAGGAAACAAGGGTTCAGCTCATCCTTCTTTCCTTGAGTGAATATTAAAATCATTCTGTCATGACCATAGCGCAATATTTGTTAAGACTTATAAAAAGATATTTCTAAAAGACAACTTTCCAGCTGGGTTCTTAACATCGTTCTTTCATTTTATGGAAGTGATAACCATTCTGGATGGAATACACTGAAATGTTTGAAAAGACTTGTATGAAGATACTCCTAAATAGCTACAAGCAATCTGGTTACACCACAGTGTTCTTTCATTTAATAAACTTTATATATAGTCTCCTATAGCTGTAGTGAAATGTTTTATATCATATATGAAAAGGTTCCTACAGCTACCTGCAAGCTGGGATCAGCACACTGACTTTTCATTGTAATAAAGTGATAGTTACTTTGTATGGCATACACTGAAATGTCAGAAAAGACTTATATGAGTGTATTTCTAAAGAGATACAAGCAAGCTGGTTTCACAATAGTGATCTTTCATTGAATTAATGTAATAGATATCCTGTCGCACATGTTGTGAAATTTTCAATAAATCTTACATGAAAATGTTACTATAAGTCTACCTGAAAGCTGAGTTAGGTACAATGTTTTTTCATTTTAAGAAAGTATAGCTGTTCTCTATGGCTCATACTGAAATGCTAGAAAAGACTTACATGAAGATGTTCCTTAAAAGCTACAAGGAAGTTGGTTTCACCACAGCATTCTTTCAATGAGTGAATGTTATAGATATTCCATCATGCCCGTAGTGAAATGTTTGATAGGACTTATTTGAAGATTCCCCTAAACAGCTGCAAGCAAGGTGTTTTCACCACAGTGTTCATTCAGAAAATGAATGTTATACGTATTCTGTCATGCCTCAAGAGAACTATTTGATGTCTTAGGTGAGAGTGTTCCTGAACAGCTACAAGCAAGCTTTTTCAACATAGTGTGGTTTCCTTGAATGAATGTTATGGATATCATGTTGCGGCTGTAGAGAAACGTTTGATAAGACATAAATGAAATGCTCATAAAGAGCCACTGGTTTCATCAGAACGTTCTTTCTGGATATGGAAGCGATAGCCATTCTGTAGGCATAATGAAGTGTTTGAAGAGCCTCATACGAAGACATTCCCAAGGCGCCAGAAGTAATCTGGCTTCACCACAGTGTTCTTTCAGTGAACGAGTGTTATAGCTAGTCTGTCATGCCTGTAGTGAAATGTTTAATAAGTCTTATATGAAGAGGTTTCAAACAGCCGCCAGCAAGCCGGGTTTAGCACAGTGTCCTTTAACTGTAAGTAAGTGAGAGCCATTCTGTATGGCATATGCTTAAATGTTAGAGAGGTCTTATATGAAGATGTTCCTAAATAGAATCCAACAAGATGTGTTCAGGACAGAATAATTTCATCATAAGATAGTGACAGCCGTTTAGTATGGCATATACAGAAATGCTGAAAAGGACTTAAATGAAGATCTTCCTTAACAGTCAAACCAAGCCACTTTCACCATAGTGTTCTTTCATTGAATGGATGTAATAGATATTCTGTCATGCCTGTAGTTAAATGTTCAATAGGTCTTACATAAAAATACTCCTAATAATCTACCTGAAAGCTATTAAACACAACCTTCTTTCCTTGTAAGAAGGGTATGGCCATGCTGTATGCCATATACTGAAATGCTTGAAAAGCTTTATATGAAGATGTTCCTCAACAGTTACAAGAAAACTGCTTTCATCCCTGTGTTCATTCAATGAGTGAATGTTTAGAGATTCTGTCATTCCTGCAAAGGAATGCTTAATAAGTCTTACATGAAGATGTTTCTAAACAGCTACAAGGAAATTCTTTTAAATACAGTGTTATTACATTGAATAGACATTAAAGATATCCTGTCATGACTGTAGGCAAATGTCTGATAAGACTTGAGCAAAATATTAATAAACAATTACTTGCAAGCTGGGTTCATCACAGTATTCTTTTCTGGCTATGGAGATGATAGCCATTCTGTATGGCATAAAGTGACATGTTTGAAGAGCCTTTTATTTATATTCTTAAACAGCTAACAAGCAAGATGGTTTCTTCACAGTGTCCTTTCAGTGAATGAATGTTCTAGATATTGTCACATCTGTGGTGAAATATTTGATATATGATGTTCCTAAACAGCTACCCATAAACTGGATTCAGCATGTGTTCTTTCAT